>NC_080845.1:15390855-16015855 GCF_030435755.1 Ochotona princeps
CCATGTGTGTTTTCTCTCCTGTTTTGACAGTCTGTAAAATGTCAGTTAGATGTTAATTTGGCAAAAAGAGGAAAACAAAACTGTGGAGAAAATGAATACGGATTTTAAAAGTGAAAAACAAACAAATATTAAGAATCAAAGGTGAATTTGCATATTTCTTTGTAAATATTGGAACATGCACTCTCACTTCTATTATTTTTTAGACCACAAATTTTGAGCATCAGAAACGTTTAAATCTTGGGAAATGTTAAAATTTCAAATAATTCGACTCTTTAGAAGAAATATGGGTTTATGATTGGGGAATGCAATAATACCTCTCAGAAATTACCTAAAGATTCATTTCAATTTTTGCAAACCTCGAGCTTGAATAATAACCCTGCGATGAGAGTTTGGCAAGATTGTAGAGTATACTTTGTTCATTTTCATACAGAAAACAGTATTCCCGAAGGTATAATCTATAAGACACAATTCATCTACATAATACTTTGTTTGTCAATTCCAATATATGTTCACTGCTATTATTGTGAAGAGTGGCTCGAACATTGAGGCTGAAGACTCCCGCCATTTTGGACATGATGCAATTTGAAGTATCTGCTTCCCCTAGGTCTTGGCTTCCTTAAAATTCACATGCTCTTTAGGTTTATATGTGGTGTCTGCCAATCCGCTGTAACTTCTTAACACTGTTTCTACCAACCTGCTGAAAGCGCACGGTACCTATCCCCCCAGCCCTCACCCGCCGCTACACCTACCAATCCCTTGTGGCCCAATCCACCAATCCCTCACGGCCCCATGACACCCACTCCCTTCCATAAAAAGACACACTCCTGCCCATGGGCTTCCTTTCTTCTTCTTGCTCCCCACCTCTTTCCCTCTTCCCTTGGAGCTCAAAGTCTCTCTCTCTCTCTCTCTCTCTCTCTCTCTCTCTCTCTCTCTCTCCCTCACTCCCTCCCTCCACCCCATTTCTTGTCTTCATGACCATCTTTTCTGCTGGAATAAAACCTCCTGCCATGCTTGCTGTGTCTAGTGTTTCAGATTTATGGTGTCCAACTAAAAAGAGCTTATACCAAAAAGAACTAACACCAAAAAGTTAACAGTCATGTCTCTGAAAATCATGTTGCTTATTTCAAGTTACATAATGTCATGACATATATTAGCCACTCGGCCTTGCTTGGGCAAACCTACCTGCTCATGGATAATGGTTTTCCATATAAGGATCACTTCAGTTGAGTTTTTACTTTTTTTTCAATTTTTTTTTCATCTTGTGTCACTGAAATTAACTTGGCTCTTCAATTATTGCTTGTACTCATAGAAAAATACAATGCTATGTTGAAATGAAATAATTTATGAAGCGATACAGATTGACAGTCACCAGATACTCCAGTTGAGGGTGATGATAGACACTGCAAGCTCTCTTGAAGTCAATCGCAAAATGTTCAGAATGAGAAGAAGCTGACATTATATTTGTAGGCTTTGAATTATTTTATCTGTCAATTTATCTCCCAGATAAATTTCAAAAGAAGTTGATTAATTACTAGTGATTCATGCTTAAATGAAATACATGACCTAAAATACAGACTAAACCCTAAGAGCTTTTCATATAATATACAATTACAGTGTCAATCCTGAAGATGCTGAGGTATTCAGTATGATGCGCATGAGCTGAGGAAAGCAGTATGTCAATCCGATGTGCTATTTAACAGTTTGGAATGATGAAAGTCTTTCCCTCCGTCATTTTTAAAACCAAATTTGTATATTAAAGCTCTTACACATTCTGTGTAACAAGACATACGCTTCCACTTATCACCATTTCTAAATATTCATGAAGTTAAAACTCTTCCACTAAATGCCACTACCCCTTCCACCAAACGCACTTATCCACACATAAAGACTGCTCCCTAGCCCAACAGGGCCTGGTGATGAATATATGATGGAAACGTTGTCCTGGAAAATCGTTTATTGTAAAAATTTACTTGACCCTCACTTTTGCAAATTATGAAGTCAGGCATACCTTGAAATCATAAAATGTCATAACCCAGAAAATACTGTTAAGTTTTTGTTGTTTTGTTTTATAGCCTAACAGATACATTCTTAATCCTACTTGAAGCTGAATTGCATTGAATAAATATGTTGTACAATGGAATCTACAAGTTTCCCTGTAGCCATAACCTTCAATTCCTCTGACGAGTTCAATTACATGATAGGGTTTTAGATTTATTTGGATAGATACTTCGATTTGTAAGATTTTCAACAGAGCATAAAGGTGTACCTTGCTAGGTGGCTTTATTTTTAAGAAAAGGTTTGTTTCTTTGTTTGCTTACTTAATGAAAGGCAGAGTGACAGAGCGAGGGAGATGGAGAGGGACAAAGATGTATTCTGTGTGCTGGTTCACTTGATTTGGCTGCAACAACCAAGACTAGATAAGTTTAAAGGCAAGAGTCAGGAATTTCTTGCAGGTTCTTGAGACTCAGCAGAAACTCCAGCATTTAAACTATTATCTTCTGTCTTCCCAGGTATATTAGCAGAGCATTGGATCAGAGGCAAAGTAGCAGAAACTGAAGCCAGCACTTAGAAGTGGGATGGGAACAACCAAGTTGTGGGTTTAACTGAATGAGCTGATGCCCTCTCCCTATGCTGAGGTTTTCCCAAATAGTGCATGAGTTTGATACTTGTTCTGTGGATCACCATTGCAGTGTTTCATTAGGAGAGAGCTATGAAAGCCAATCTGCCACCCAGTGTTTGTTTATCAAGTTTTTTTTTCAGTAGTTGGTTTCATTCTTTACATTAGTAGAGGCAGGACCCAAAAGAGGTTCTTGAATTCTTGGTCACATATTCCATTGTAGTGGTCATAGAGTTGAAGGAGAGAACTGTCATGCCACCTCCAGTGGAGCTTGTGTCCGTCACAGAGAACAGTTAGTTTTTCCTTCTACATTATTATCGCATTTCACCTCCAGGTTTTCTTTCCGTGCTTGTTTATTTGAAAGGCAGAGATACAGAGAAAGGCAAAAAACAGATCTTCCAGCTGCTGGTTCACTTCCCAAACGCCCCAATAGCCAGGGAGGACTGGGGCACGTTGAAGTCAGGAGCCTAGAATTCCATCTTGGTTTACCACATAGACAGTAGAGTCCCAAATTCTTAGGCTTCTTCCACCATTTTTACAGGTGTACAGTCAGGGAACTGGATCAAATGTGGAGCAGCCGGGATTTGACCTGGAAGTTATACGGTGTACTAGTATCGCAGGCTGTGGATTAACCCATTGAAGCACAATGCCAGCACACAAATATACTTTCTGTATTGTTTTATATAAGACCTTATTCTACTGTAACTCTGTGTAAAGTTTGACACATTACTCATTATCCCAAATGAAGACCAATTTCCTACACAATTTATGAAACTGTTAAAAATAATGGCAACCTTCTCCTCCCATCCCCCTGCCTTGCCATTTCCCCGCCAGTTAGTACACATTTCACCATGAATGAGCTTTAAGTTCCTTGAAAGCATTGTGTTCTCTTTTACCTCTTTTACACAGACCGTTTTTTATTAAAGAACTTTGCCCTCATTCCCATCTCCCTCCCTCTGTTGCCACTAATTGGTTAGTTTCGATGTAGACTTATCATCCAAAATCTGAGTAAGTTTATTTTGTTTTGGTCACAAATGCTGCATTTTGTAGCCCTCCCATCAGCTGCCATAAGAAGCTTATATTTTGGGCCCAACGTGGTAGCCTAGCAGCTAAAGTCCTCACCTTGTACGTGCCCGGATCCCATATGGGTGCTGCTTCATGTTCTGGTGGCCTTGTTTCCCATCCAGCTCCCTGCCTGTGGCCTGGGAAAGCAGTCAAGGATGGCCCAGGGCCTTGGGAGCCTTCACTTGCGTGGGAGACCTGGAAGAGGCCCGGGACTCCTGGCTTCTGATTGGCATAGCTTTGGCTATTGCAGTTACTTGAGGAGTGAATCAACTAACAGATGATCTTCCTCTCTATCTCTCCTCCTTTCTGTATATCTGATTTTCCAGATATGGCTATAGATGTGTATATATAGATAGATAATATATGAAGAAACTCGTATTTTCCATACCAGAGTATGGCCTGTGTTCTGCTATTATTGCATTCTTCCTTATATCCAGTGAAATTTCAACTTCTAGAATGGCTTTCCAGATGGATAATTTCAAAACATATAAGGGTTCCATGAAACTCTCAAGCTTTCCCCAACCATGTGGCCAGATCTCAGGTTTCTTATCCGAAGCACAGACATGAGAATTTGAGATTCAGTCTTTTGGAGTCCCTGTGTGTAATGGGAATTTTCTAGTCCCATTGATCCAATGTGGTAGCAAAACAAATATTTAAGAGTTAAGTGGATACAGAATGCCCAAACAACTGTGACAAATTCAGGTTTTTGAAATGATCCCCAGTTGTTCAAGGAATGTTCTATAATTGTTCCTGCGTGTCCTTATTTAGTATAGGAGTCTTGTATGTTTTCTTTACTGTTCCACCTTGGCTTTACACACATGTTATATCATGACATACTTGCCTGGCCTGAATAGTGCCTACAATAGTACAAGAAAGGAATGTTAAATTAACTAGATTTGTGAATATGGGCAAGTCATAAACTAAGTTTTCCTCATTTCGTAAAAGGAGCCTAAGACAGCGAGCTCACAGCACTATCAGCTTTATTATGGCAAAGAACAAACTGACAATTCTTAACACAGTACCAAATGATGACTGTTCTAATTACCTGGCCTCTGTAGAATGTATACGGCTGACATCCTGATTGATCCTTGCAACAGTTGGGAGCAATGTTTTTGTTATGACCTCGATTTGGGGGATAAGAAAACTGAAAAGACACTAATGTCACTTCTCCTGTAATCCTTGGGACAGGATTGGAGAGGGACAGTGAGTGTTCTGTAAGTCCTTCATGAGGCAGCCCAAGGATGGCTGAACGGCAAAGAATATTCACTGGCTGCAAAGGAGAATTTTAGCTCAGCCGTCTCTAAGTCTTCCCATAAGAGTCCTAGAACATCCGACACAGCCACGTGAATTTTCTGGGCCTCGAGGAGCTGACTTGAGGCAGTGAACCTGCCAGCCTTGGCCTCATCCCTAGGAAAGTACTCCTTGCTTCCAACTCAGATGCTTGTCGCATTATTCATGCATGTGTGTCTTCCCCGAGAAACTGTTGGCACACCGAAGCTGGCATGGAGAAACAGGCACTGGAAGCCCAGAAATCCAGACTAGAAGTTGGGAAATCTAGCATGCAATTAGGGAACTTACTGAGTTCATTATTTGTCGACAACTCTGGGCAAAAAAAGAATGATCTCCCAAGGCTGGCATCCTGTAGAACTGATTATCTATCTATGACTTGGAAGTCAAACACATAGTAGACACTATGAGGAGCGGGAAGAGAGGTTTATTGGCCCACTCAGCCTGTCATAATGAAATATTGGGTGGCTAAACCAACTAGAATTTACTTTCTTACAGTTCAGAAACATGGACCCTGAGATGTCAGCATGGTTGATTTCAGCTGGTGGCTCTTTCTGGCTCTCACATGATCACTTCCTTGTTGTTTTCATATGATGGTGAAAGCAAGTGAGCAAACTCTGCAGAGTCTCTTTTTATAGGGTACTAATTCCATCACGGGTGCTCCACCCGCATGACCTCAACCAGACGTCAGCTAAATCCAGTTACTCCTAAAGCCTTATCTTCAAACACCATTTCAGGGAGGGTGAGCGTGTCAACGTTAGAATTCTGTGGGGGTCACAATTCAGTCATTGGACGAAGGTAGGCATTTCACTGCATTTGTGATTTGGTCAATTCCAGCTTTTTTATTTAAGAGAATTAATGATAAATCATGAAAGACACAAAGGAAAAGTAAAACTAGCAAAAGATCTTCATTAAAAGCGCATGAGGGACAAAGATAATTCAATCATAAAGCAATTATTGTGGGCCTATACTGGGGTAACAGGAAAAAGTTACAAAATTACAATTGCTGGATGCTAGCAGAAAGCTACAAGAGACATAATTACAAAATTACTAGGGCTATGGTTAAACGTTAATATAGTATATGGAATATTTATTAGTAATAGTAGTATGAATTGTGTTCATTGCACAGGATATATGGTAACTTCAAACAGCTGGTCCCTTAATTTACTAATCAGTACATTAAAGTTTAACTTCATTCACCAAATCTTCTGATTTGAGCAGAATTTGTGCATTAGTCTGTACCCAGGGGCAAATTCCATACGACACTATCACTCAAAATTGACCTTGTATCATAAATTAAATATCAAGTGACCCCTACAGCGCAGGTCCTCATTCATATGGTTGAGAATTAAGGATCCATTTTACAAATAATCACAACTTTAGTTCTCTCTAGTATTTTTCTTTTTATACTAAAAATCTAATAGATTTACCAATGGCTATTATGGAATTAGGGTGCCTTTTATTTGGTAGAATACTGATTTTTACTATTGAGTTTTATTCTTTCATTTGTCTTTATGTTATCTATCAGTTTAATTTTTCTCCAATTTGAAGAACTCCCCATGAGTTTTCTTGGGAGGCGGATCTAGTGGTTGGAGACTATCAACTTTTGTTTGTATGAGAAGGCATTCCTGAATTTTTGAAAAATGAAGTTACTGAATGCAGTGTTCTTGGTCATTAGCTTCTACCTCCCCCCCCTGCAATTTTGTACATTCATTTCACAATGTATATAATAAACAGAAATATCACATTGTACCATCTGAATATATGTAATTGCTAATTGTTATTACAAATTAAACGTAAGAAATCCTAAACTGCTTCTCTGGAAAAGTACATAAACAGATGACACTTGGCTTGAATTTTCGGAGAATTTAGAACCACAGGCTTAGAAACCATGGTGGTTGATGGTCAGTAATTACAAGTTTGAAACTGACATTTTGAGGGATGTGTTGGCACACAGGTTAATCTGCTAGCCTGTGGCACAGGTACCTGAAGAGGTGCTTGTTGTGTCCTGGCTGCTCCAGTTCTGATCCAACTCTTTGCTTATAGCTTATGAAAGGAACAGAAGATGGCCAAAGTCCTTGGGACCCCAACACCCATGTCAGAGACCTAGTAGAAGCTCCTGGTTCCCAGTCTCAGATCAGCTCAGGTCTGGCCATTGTGGCTTTAGGGAATGAACCAATGGATGGAAGACCTCTCTGCCTCTCCTTCTCTATATATAAAACTTTTCAAATAAAAGTAAATATATTTTTTTTAAAAAAGAAAAAATAAATTGACATTTTGAGATTTCATTATTGTTTACAATCTTTCATGTGTATTCTTAAGAAACAGTGCTTACCACTTATTGAATTCTTAGTGGAGGGTTAAGCTTATGATTATGAAGAAAATTCGAAGTATGTCGTTGTAAAATTCAGAGGAAAATAAGAAAAGAAGGTAGAAGAAGAGTGAAAAAGAAGAGAGGGCAGGTTGGGTGGAAAGTATTGTTTGCTCTTCAAACTGTATGCATAAAATACATGAAATTTTTCCCTTTATACAAATGGAAAATCACATACAAAAAAACTAAAGAATAAATAAAGGCTGTAGCCTGTTATACTTGGAGACGAGGTATTTTCACACAATGCATGTATCTAGGTCCTGTTTTTCCCTTTGGTGGTGGAGTCTCCTTCAGAAAGGTTGCAGTTATTCCCTGCAACATCAATTGGATTCTGATGAGCTTTGTTTGGCCTCAGAATTTTAGTTGGCTTCATTTCTGATCTTCACGTCTCATTCTACAGTTTGGGCTAAAAGGGATAGTGGGCACAAGGATACATGCTTCTACTGATGTCATAAAAAGAAAATAGTCAGTAGAAGAACTTCTTCCCTCATTCCTTCTATTTTAATTATTTTTGATGATGTTTACATAGTTGATTAGGGTAGGAAGGATCAAGGGTTAGGAAAAAATAGGTGTGAGTGTTATTTCCAAATTTTCTTATCCAAGGATAAGGAAACTCTTACAATGTTCACTGGGTGACATTTACCCAGATTTTTGCTGTCACACTTCACTTGAGAGCTGTCCAATATGTTCTGTTCTCCTCCTTCTGTTATGCTACCAGATGTCTTCTGCAGACCTCAATATGCTGCCATATCTTCCCTGTGCTTGAGGGCTTGTAGTCTACTATTCATCTTTTCAATTGAGGACAACCAGTTCTCACAGATGTGCCTAAGAATTTAAACCCCAGTATAGCCAGGTCACCTGCCCTCAGGGCTCACAGACCCAGGACCCATTGAGCAGGCAGGCCCAAGAACGCAGATCAGGTGACCCAAGCCCCACCAAATCCAGAGCCCCCAGAGCTCATGAAACTGACACCCACTGCCCCCAGACTGGCATGGTTCATCTCTCAGCATCCACCAGTGAGTGCTGTAGCCTGGCTTAGTCCAGCCTGCCCCCAGTTCCAGCTCATTCAGGAGGGTGCTGAAGCCTAGCCCATCCCAGCCAGTCCCGAGTCTTTGCCCTAATGTAAACTGGCTGGTGTTGTGGCCCAACGTAGCTCCTCCTGTGCCTTATCCTGGTTCTCCAGTCTGCCAGTGAATGTTGTAAACTAGCCCAGCCTGTCCTGCCCCCAGCCCTGAACCCATATATATGCCAGAAGATATTGAAACCTAGCCTAGTCTGGGCTGCCCCTTACCTCGGTTCTTGCTCTTAGCTGCAGGAACTGCATTCTGACAATCAACTTGCCCAAGCTCCTCTATCAGGTCACTTCTCAGTGGCAGATCTGCACACACCAGTGGGTCCTTGACCCAGGTTGACTTTGTCTACCTCTTGTCCTGTCAGGAACAGTGTCCTCGCCAAATAGGGCTACTTCCATTCCGGGTCCCTCTGTTGGGTGTTGCATCCCAGGCATTCCTGGTCTACAACCAGTTATAACTCTCACAAGGGTCAGCAGGAGCTGAAACCTGCTCATTCTACACCCACCCTTGTCTCATGAATACCAGTAGGTCCTGGAATCTGGTTTTCTAGACCCAGTCCACATCCATGCTAAGGGAGACTGAAGCCATGTCCAGCCTAGCCTGCTGCTCCAATTCTGGCTCTTGTGCTCACCAGTGGGAATCCCAACCCAGCCGGATATCTCCTTAGCTCCCCAATCAGGCTAGTCCCCAGTCAAAGATTCTGCATATGCCAATGGAGATTGTAGTTCTACAAGGGTGAATCCACTTACACCTCCCCACAACAGATTCTGCCCCCAGAGCTGATTCTCTCACTTGCTGGATAGAGTCATGGCCCAGCCTTACATCACCTATTCACTGTTGTGATTCACTGGTGGGCACGACACTCTAGCCCTACCAGGTAGGCCCCCAGCCCTAGCTTTAGTGTGTGCCAATGAGTAGTATTCAGTGATGGTCGACGCTAACTACCCCAGCTCCGATCTGTGCTGGTACATTAGTCTAATCATTAAAAGACTTCCCATTCCCTCCTTCAAACTGCTTGGTCTCAGCCCCTTGGCTTACCTGAAAGTACTGCTTGGTCTCAGCCCCTTGGCTTACCTGAAAGTACAGTGGACTTGTCTATGAACGTCCATCAGTAGTCAGTCCTTACCTGGATATGAATCCTCAGGTCCCTGTGTGCCCCCACCTCTGCCATTTCTAGACCCCTTATTAGCCCCAAACCACATATCCCCAGAGTGTATTGCTGAGTGGCCCCAGGGCTTCACAGGATGCCAATGGTACCCAGGATACCAGCTGCAGGACCACCTGTAGCTGCTACAGGGTGGCCAGGTCACAGGTCCCTCTCATACGTGCTAACATCACTCTGACATGGCAAGTCAAAGCTACCCATATAGTGGGGGGAAATTATCCTGAAGCCATAGCAAGAGAGTTGCTAGTTATGTTGTTATAGGAGAACGAAGAATTGACACCATTAATCCAATATACAAATGCATTCATTCAACTTACTCACTAAACAAATACACCTCAGTTTAGCTTGTAGTCACAGTTTGGGTTCTGAGGACCCTTAGGTGAATAGCAGAGATTCAATTCCATTCTTCATAAACCTTAAGCTCTGGTTGAGAAGGGTCATTTTAGGGTCACAAGAAGTGGAATAGTAGTATAATATGCGTATTGGTAGCTCTTTTTGGTCTTACTTCAGTTTCTCCCTCTCTATCAATTTCTTTTAGTCTCTCTCTCAGCTCTACCCTTTGTTCTTTGTCCCCAAACTCTTATAATACAAACTGAAATGGAAATTTTATATGGGAAAAAATGAGCAGTTGAGAGGCTGACACAGTGGCTCAACAGGCTTGTTTTCTGATTGTACCAACATCCCATTTGTTCACCAGTTCTAGTCCTAGATGCTGGATCCAGCTTCCTGTCTATGAACTGGGAAAGCAGTGGAGGATGATCCAACATCTTGGGCCCCTGGACCGATATGAAACACTCAGAAGAAACTCCTGACTTTGAGTTGGCTCAGCTCCATGTGTTGTGACCATTTGGGGAGTGAACCAGCAGATGTAAGAGCTCTCTCTCTCTCTCCCTCTCTCTTTCTCTCTCTCTACCTTTTCAATAAAAATAAACACATATTTTTTAAATGATCAGTTCAAGACTTACAGAGAGTGAGAGGTTTCCCTAGCTAAAAATAAAATAAATAAATGAATAGAAAATGATCAGTTGAAGACTTGAATTATATTTGATTTCTATAGAGAAAAAAATACTCTTTAAAGGTTGATTGTTCCCATTCATTCTATCCTAATAGAAAATACAAAATGATGGCATCAAACTTTAATTCTTTTTACTTGATACACCCAAAAAATCTGGTGTGTTTTGTAAAAATAAAATTCCTGCACCCACTCCAAGACTTTTGGTAGAGACTTTCCAGACATTAGGCACAATGATTTTCTTTTCTTCTTTTAAAGTCCTCAAGACTTCCCACACATTTGCATTTGGAACTACTCATCTTGTAGGTGAAGAGAAGTTTACAGAATGTTTTAAAGGAAAGAGATGAAGAAAAAGACAAATGGAAAATTAAGAAAAAGAAAAAAAAGAAATGAATTAACAAAATAAGAAATGAGGCCTTGATGTTATGGTTAAGACTTATCCCTGTCCCCCAGTGAATTGCATAAATTTGATACCCAACTCAGCTCCTAGATTCCAGCTTATGCAGACCCTATAGCAGCAGTCTTATCGCCCCCATGGGAAACCTGGATGGGGAGCCTGGATCCTGGGTTGGTCCAGTTAGGGAACACTCTCTTTCTCTCTCGCTCTCTCTCCTCTTCCTGTCTTCCTTTCTCAATGTAAAACTCAAATAAGGAAACAACAAACCTATTTCAAAGATAGGAGGAAAGAGAGTGAATAAAGATAATAAATGACAGGTGATTTTTGATAGGCCTGCAATTCTTGAGATTCTGTTGAAGTTCTGAGATCTGGATAGGAAAACAGAATTTCCTGGTTTCATCCCAGTTCTGATATTATGAAAACTTCATTAAAGTTGTTTCTCCCTCTGCCTTGACTGTCTGTGTGTAGTTCTGAAGAAATAAAGGACCATTCTAATTGAGAACACTCATATTCTTATCTATTTGGCCCCAGAATTTCCTTCCGAATTGGAAGAGAAGAAAAAAACATTCTATCTACTGTAAATTCTTAAGTATGGTTTTGGGGACAAGGAGAAAGTAAGATGTCACTTCTGAAAAATGAAGACAACCAATCTGGGAAATCATGCTGAGATGACCCCTCCATATCCACACTGGAAAAGCCTTAGGCTAAAACATTTTTACCTACCAAATTAGGAAGGAATAGAGAGAACAAGCCTGTATCTGATGCCAAATACCTAAAGGTCATGGCAGTGAATTAATGGATTTTTAATGTGAAAAGGAAAAAAACAACTTGTTTTTCTAAGAAGCACTTCCAGGGAGCCATCTCCTCTATTTCCACTCATTCCAAATGACCTCAGGTCAGCAGAATGTGGAAAAGACAGTCCCAGTCAAGGCTTCCAACAGCTAAGGCCAATGAGACCCTAAGGATAGGTCTTCAAAGTATTCACAAATATTACTGACTATGTCTGCCAGGGAGATCTTTGCCCAAAGCGAAGCAGGATGCCAGGGTGGGCAGGGCCCTAGGCAGTGTGTAAGTTCTGTGTTAATGATCACTGGCTGTGGACACTTCTATAAGATAATCTTTAGAGGTCAAGAGCTGGATCCACTGGTTCTCTGTGAAGAATCAGGGAGCTGGAAAATTCAGCAGCCTGTTAATTTATCACCCTCAGTAAGCAGCATTGGAAGATGCTTGGGCCCTGGCCATCAATTGGCCCATTTCTGTGCAGACTAAACTCTTACTCTGTGCTTTGAACTTCTCAAGAATAAGGCACTTGCTTAATTCCAATAGTTTGGGAATTTAAAACAGCAATTTTGCTTTAAGCTGTTGAAAATATAGTCTTAGCTATACTGTGTTTTTAATAGGGGAAACTGAGGCTCAGTTACAGGAAGTCAAACAGTGGCTCAACCAGACTCAAACAAGCGTTTTCTAACCTTTCTTCCATTTTCTTCTTTTAAATATTTCTGTGTTTGTTTCATTTTATTTGGAAATAAGTTATGTTAAAAATATTTCAGTCAACAAAATGGTGCAAAGACTAAAATTAACAATGCCCATATCCCTACCTTCCAATTAAAGAAATGAAACATTGAATTCTGGATCTTTCCATTCATTATTCTGGGGAAACTTGAAGGGAGTAGTCATCTTTCAGAGCTGAAATCACAGCCTAGGAAGGGGAAATAAAACTGGAAAACTAATTATTAATTAAATTGTAAAGTATAATTGTTACATGGACTAGAACACAACTTTCCTTGATATCAGTGCTTTCGCTCCCTGCACCAGCTGCCATGGCATACCATATCACAGTCAAAAGGAAGTTTGTCAATCACCAATGAGAAATTCCGGGCATTCTATGATGTATATCCTTTCCCTGTGGTTAGTTTGTCATGGAATGCCAAATTAAGTCAAATGTTTTCTTGGGAAATTTGGAATCAGATTAATCAAAGATCAATTGATGCAGACTTAACTTGATTTATTTTTCCTTTCCTTCCTTTCCTTTCTTCTTTCCTTTCTCCCTCTCTTACCTTCTTTCCTTTCTTTCAAAGTGGTCACACCAAATATAGGACACCCATGTAGATTTGAACTTTATTTAATACCCAAATATTGCACAACACATACTTATAGGGGAAAAAAACTAGAGTTGATGTCCATTGCTTATCTGAAATTCAATTTGAACTACCATTATGCGTTTTCATTTGCTCAGCTTGAAACCCCGTATATCCTTCCCTGCTTTGGTAAACATTTATTGAGATTTTATTCCATGCAAGCTAATGAGAAATTTTTCCTGTTTTTTGACTACCCAACATGCATTCAATTCCCACATTATACATTTAAGGATTTCTTGCATTTTGAATCATATCTTTAAAGGCGGTGTGGAATTGATATGATTCTCTGCCTCATTCTGTTTCTGGACATAGTCACATCTTCCTAAATATTTATTGGCAAATGAAAGAGGATATCACTCAAAATCTCTTTGTTTGGCAAAGATACTCTTACGTTCATAGGCCACTGAGAGTGAGAGACACATGTTAAGTTCAGCCAAGGAGTTTCATTAGTCTAGGTACAGAGTTTGACAGATTGCTCCCTGATGGGAGACACATCGGGACCACTTCCCCATGGCGAGATGACTGCATGAGTGCCAGTTCAAATCATGGCTACATCATTTCTGATCCAGGGAAGACAATGGAAAATGGCTAGATACTTGGCACCTTTGATACTTATGGGAAAACAGAGTGGAATTCTTGAATCCCAACTTCTGCCAAGCTGTTGTGATCTTTTGCAAAGTGAACCAGCAGATCAAGGAACTCTGTCCCTGTCTCTGCCTCCATTTTTCTTACCTTCCTCCTCTCCCCCGGAGTCTCTTCCGCTGTTTGTCACGTTGCCTTTTGAAAAAATTGATCCCAAGAAGAACAAAACAAACAAAAATAACTTCCAGTAGAATATCTTGGAAAATACTTTTTTAACTTACATTGTTGGGCTTAATGTCATGAGCAACAGAGCACGCTCATTGTAGTCTAATACAATGTGGTAAGCAGGCCATTCACCTCTGTGTGATTCTTCTCCAAAATCTATAACCTCAAGCTAATCATGAGAAAAACATCAAATAAACCCAAACACTATAAAATGCCTGGCTTCAGATACTCTCAAAACTGCGAGGCATGAGAACTAAAGACGGGACAGACAGACACTGAGATCTGCAAGAGGAAACTAGGAAAATGTGGTGACTCACACGTGAGATTGTGCTCTGAATTTCTGAAAAGTGAAAAGTTGAGTTCATGGTAAAATTGGTCAGATCTGAACGGTCTGCAGCTTCGCACCCAGCAGTGTCTCAGTCCTGGTTTTTTAGCGTACCAAACACGACACAGTGACATAAGATGTTAACCTATGGAGAAACTAGGTGAAGGATGCATTGGCATCATCTGTATTATTTTAGGAACGATTTAGTAAACAGAAATTATTCCAAAATAAAGAACTATTTTGCAAAACAAAAACCACAGAAGCAGAAAGTTCTGTTGACTGATAATTAGAGTTAGTTACAGAGAAAGAAGTCTAGCCTATAGACAGATACCAGGAAGTACAGTATGGTTTAGAGTTTTATTTTGGCAGTTTGACTGACAGTTCCAATATGCTTATGTAACATGTAGGGGGATGTTTCCCAGCAGCAGGAAATCATGGTCCATAGACAAAAATGTATGCCCTGGTCAAGGCCTAAGTATTCCAGCAGCACTCAGCTGATGTGTTCATGTCCCAATCCTGACAAATTTCTCCTGCCCTAATTTTTGTGGAAAATAGAATCTTTTCTTCAAGAACCAGAAGGTCTCTCCGTAAGCTTTTTATTTAGCTGATTTATAAATGTTTGGGTTTTCATTTGCATCAAATACATTGTTGCCACCAGTGAGATGGTGATTCTGCTTTGCAGGGTGGGAATGCTCCCTCCAGTCCCAGGGTGATGTGCCTGCTAATTTGTCGTGCTGTACTAATGGCCTTAGAAATGCCTTCATTTATTTATTCTTTAGTTGGCTCTAGTGGTTCCATCTTCAGTTGTCAGAAGACCTGGAGGAATTGAACTGAATGTTTATGGTTCAGTGCTGGATGATTCTGATGGGGTAACTGTGGGAGGAGATCCTGAAGTAGGGGTCTGAAGGCAGCTTTGTAGCTGAGTAGATTGACATGGCTTACAATGAAAGCATCCCATGTCAGAGTGCTGGTTACAGTGAAGTTGTCTGCTTCCAATCCCGAATTCCGCTAATATGCCTGAGAGGCTGTATACAACGATTCAGGTGCTTGGGCCCCTGATATACATGCGGGAATGCTTGGTGGACTTCCTCACGCCTGGCTTCAGCCTGGATGAACCAGCTTTTGTAGGATCTTTCTCTGTCTCTCTCTTTCCCTCTCTTCTTTTCCCTCTGCCTTCCAAATACATGCATATATAAATAAATCTCTTTTAAAAGAGGAGGGGTGTATATTAACAGTGGAGGGTACTAGTGAGGGAGGGAATGAATAATTTATGCTTATCTTTTTTCAAGAATTTGGTTACTGCTTCTCAGAGTTTACAGGTTATTATAGACTTTGAGTCTCATAATCAAATATGGCTTCTAGATAGAAGAATAAGAGGCCTGATGGCAAATACTATTGCAACATTTGTAAGTGTAATTGAATTGCAAGAGGTAGAGCAGATGAGCCAATATTTTGCCTCCTGGTTATTCCACTAATCTTCCTCTTTAAGGCATAGGTAAGACTAATCCCAGACATTAAGAATACTGTCTTTCTATACATAAGCCAAGGTTGCAGCATACGTTAGGATGGGTCAAAAGGAATCACACTTGACATTTTACTGATTATACTGGAGACATTCTTCCCACTGGGGAATCTAATCCATTCAAGAGCAGAAGGATTTGGATAGTGGAAATGTTAACAAAGAATCAATTTGAGGTAGGACAAAAGAAGCTCACATGACAAAAATAGTTTCAGGTTATAGTCTGACTAGCTTGACTGCCTTAGTCACTTGCATTAGTTGGCTGAAGCCTATCTGAAAATAAAGCCAAGTGTAATGCATATGAACAAAACTGACATTTTGAGATTTAATCATTATTTTTAGCCCTTATCTATAATCTTGAGAAAGAGTGCTTTTTCTACTTATCACTTATTGAATTCTGTATTTAGTGGACGATTACGTTTATGATTATAAAATAAATTGAAATCACATTACTGTAAAAATTATGAGAAAAAGAAAGAAAGAAAGAAAAGAAAGAAAAAGAAAGGAAGGAAGAAAGAAAGAAAGAAAGAAAGAAAGAAAGAAAGAACATGAGAGAAAGAGAAAGAGTGAGGGAGTCGGGGGAGTAGAGTGTGAAGTATTACAGTCTTAAAATTAAATATTTGAAATACACAATTTTTTTTCCTTTCAATAAATAAAGTAGATGATATGATAATACAATATACATAACAGCTTTCTACATTATAAAGCAGTATTTGGAGAATTTGCTTTATATTTTTAAAATAAGTTTTCCATTAAATAACCATGAGAAAACGTTAAAATGTATCTGATGATAAAAATCAGAACTGAAGAGAAACCACGTGCTGATAAACTTTGAATCAAGTGTTTTCTAAAGCCAGTTGTTTATGTTTTCCAATATTTCTGTTTTTTCGGAGATGAGTATTAATGGGTTCTGCTTTGGTTTTACTTTATAAATTTTTTGGATAGAAAGATAGTACTTTACTAAGGCCTATAAATATGCAGCTATTTTTGGCATAGTATTTTGATAAGACAGTTGAGAAAAATCAGATTCACAAATCTCTCTGCCTTCCCCTTGTTACCATAAAAGCACAACATAAATTTTTTGAGGTCCCCCTCTCCCTATCCCTCTCTTTAGACAGACAGGAATTAGTTCATCATCTGAGGCAACTGTAGAGCCTACTCAGTCCAGTCCCTATGGGTGAGGACTACATCAGAGCACATACCGTTTTCCACTAGCCCTTAGATTCCATTAGCTCCCTCCTATATTTGCCTTCCCATAATTTACCAACCTCCTGAATGCAGAACCTCCTCACCGCTGTCTTCTGCCCCCTTTCTCTTGTCACTTCTCAGCTAAGTTGTTACTCTGTAATAAGGTCATTAGACAAGCTCAAGACCTAACCTTATCACTGAGAAGATCATGTGTATGTTCAATGCAGAAATTCATGCATTTCTGTTTATTTTCTCTTGCTAATCTGTCTTTTATCAATCTAATGCTCTGGAAACCAGCCAATGACATTAAGATAAGTAGAGGAAGCAGAAAATATGTTCCTTTCCTGTGTCTGTTTTTTCACACTCATCTTGCTAAAAGGATAACTTCCTCTTTTGACCTCATAGGAACATTGTGAAGTATTATTTATCTTGGTTATGAAGAAGCAAACTTGGGGAAAAAATGAGAAAGAATTATGATCCAGGCACATTTTAAAACAGGTTCAGCAACAAAGATAAAATTATACCTGAGATCAGTCTTTAAAAATGACAACCTCATCATATTGCCTTTTGCTTTAAGGACTGACACTGTGTGTCTTTTTTGTTATTCTGGTGGAATGACACAATTAACACTTCTTTTGTGTTAAGGAGTCTAATGTCTCCCAAATCATTTCTCCATCCACACTCCTAAACACCAAACATGTGACAAGATGTCCCCTTGGAAATTGTGAAAGCAGCCTGTTTAGCTTCACTGCTTTTTTCTTTTCCACTTGATTTTCTACTCTGTATCCATAAATCAGTTCATTAGAGCTTGACTCATTTTTATAGTATTGTCCTATTTGTTTATTTTGTTTTACTGTGAGGTTTTTAAGGACAAGTATTTCGTTTATTTTTTCTCACTACTGAATGTTTAATGCCTAACAATGTCTGACATTTATTCTCTCAGTGTTTTCACTTAGTCTTTTTTAAAAAATCCCATCTGTGAACTAAAAATTGCCAAAATGAACGCTCAAACAACAACTCTCCCTAGAACGTTGACTCTATCATCTGCCTACTTGTTTTCTGTATTTCGATAGCCAAACTATGTCCAGTAAAAGTAAATTCCTCACCCATTAAAGTTGCATTTCTCATGGTATTAGTTCATTTTGTGCTACTATAACAAGATACCAGAGGCAGGGTAATTTATAAAAAAAAGAGGATTATTTTTCAGAGTTCTGAGTGATGGGATGAGATGGAGTCAAGTGATCCACATCTGAAGCACTTCAATTTCTACTGAGAACAATTTTGTGATTTTCCTCCTGCCTCAGAATAAAAGGGACAGGCTATTCAATGTACCAGACTCCATCATTTGTCTGACTTCCATGTCTTGTAAAGCAGCAAAGATGGCTCAAGCATCTGAGATTCTGACACCTGTGTCAGCCTGGTCCAATGTTGGCCATTGCAGTCATCTGGAAAGTGAGGTAGACAATGGAAGATTTCTCTTCTTCCCTCTTTTTCTCTCCCTCTATCACTTTCTCTCTCTTCCCTCCCCACACACTGTCCAATCTGTCTCTACCTCCTGTCAGTACCATTGGCTGTTCCTCAAACAAAGTAGATATTATCTTGCCTCTATACCTTTGCCCTGGATTTCCCATTGCCTAGAATATTTTTCTGGATAAGGACATGACTTATTTCTCACGTCCTTCAGATATTTGCTTAAATGTCACCGTTTTGGGGAAATGTTCTTTATCTGCTGTATCTAAAGTGGTCATTTGCTCTTTAAAGAAGGGATGTTTTCCCTATGCATCTGTTTCTTGATGGGCTTTGAAATTCTTCACATTTGCGTGCGTTTTCCCTCTTTGTCTACACTGTCATTTATGTTCAGAAAATATTTGTTAAATAATAACAAGCACTAGACACTTGACAAATATCTAATGTGTGAATATCCAGGGAATGAATATAGTAATAAATAAGCCTCACTTAATTGTTGATAGCTCTTTATTGACCTCATTAAAGTTAAAATTTATTAGAACACAAAGTACTTTAAAGCCTCAGTCTTGACACACTATTGAGCTTCATTTCTTAACCATGTTAAAATACACCTGCACTCACATACTCTGTGCCACAGCTGTATTTGATCAACTATGTTAAGGAAAAACAACTCTTTCAGAGTTCCCTTAGAAGTCTTCATTAGCATATCCCATTTCCCCATATTGAAAGGAGGCCTTCATATGGTTGGCCAGCATTCTATACATTGTTTCTCATAGCATCATATTGTATTACTTAGTGTAATTTGCTAGTTTGAGAGAGCCTCACACTGCGAATCTGATGTCCTGGAAGACTGGGTTATCACTGGATCTCCATGTTCAATACTGTGATACAATCGTCCATGTACTTGTTACTACGATATTTTTTTTAATTATTATTATACAATCATACCTACATCTCACCTAGCCTTGCTTGTCCTCACTCCTGTCCTCCTTTAAATTCTTGATGAATCTAATGCTAATTTTCCCTGTCAAGCTAAGTGAGATCAGTAAAATATGAATGTTTCTACCCTTCTAAGTAAAAAAGAACTTCAAAAGTTTGAGTAACTTTAATGTAAAATTTAAACATTTATCCATGTCTGTCAGTTACGGCTGAAAACTAAGTATAATACTTTTTATGCATATTAAAAATCACTTCTATTTAGCCTGTGTTCTACAGAACACCCTATTTGACAAGTCTAAGTTTTATGTAGAATTAAACAATAAAACAAATAATGTCAAGTTGACTGAATATCATGAGCAGAAATTATGTGATACACAAATCACATCTATGGTTTAGACCATATTTGACCTTGATCTTTAGAAATCATTACTTTTTTTTCCTGGAAAGTGTTAAGTTGTCCCAGCCATTACCTACCTCTCCTCTCAAAGCCTTTGATCTATAGTTGTTTGTACCTTGGTAATGCCATCTCAGATGGCAGGCTGATGGGATGGTGAACTGGAGGGCAGGGCATTGGGAGGTGATGGCAATCCCCAAATGGTGGAGAGGACTGCTTCTCTGATGGAGCACCTGAATTGATCACTGGTGTTATATCAGTCAACAAGCAGGAGTCAGCGGAGTTGTTAAAGAGGCAGAGTCAATATGCAGACATCTCAGCTTCTTTTCCGGAAGTCCTGTCGGTCAGACCATTAATGAATTCCTTCTCCCTTCCACATCTCTGCCATTCCAGAGGCGATAGCATTTATGAAGGACTAGATGTACATGAAGTAATTACCTGTGTTCATGAGGAAAATACTCTGAAGGGTGCTTGTTGCTTTGTTTCTAAAGACCTGATTTTCCAGGTCTTGTGTTAATCCATTTCAGTTAGAGACACCTCTTTATGGCTGAACCATCCCATCACATGTATCCAAAACTTTCCTCTGACATTTCCAGGCATTAATTCCAAGTTGGTGGTGTGTTGAAATGTTTGTTCGGGATGTCTGCTTTCAATTTGTTCTTAAAAATGCATAAAAATTTCTCAGTCATGCTGGAGATGGAGGGGGCAGTCCTCTCACAAAGGGCAATTCTCTCATTACGGTTTTCATTTCTCCAGGCTGGAGAGCCATTGTATCTGATGAAGTTGCCACAAGATGCAGATTTTGAAATTCTAGGCTTCTTTAAAGATATTTTAGCACTATGAAATATGTATCTTATATTGCATGTTTGGGAATAAGGAATCAAATCATTGATATTAAGCTAAGGTGTCATTGGAGTAATAACCGACTTAGTTAATCATAGTTATTCAATATTTGAGAAACACCTTCCCTTTTCTCTTGATACTTTGAGGAATTTAAACTCACTAAATTAAGGGTAAGTCAATTGTCCCCCAGATTTCCATTCATTTTTTAAACTTTTTACTAATAGCTTAGTTATGTCTTTATTACTACTATATTAATTAATATATTCAATATGATGCTGTAAGTCTGATTTTTTATTCACTTTGCTTTAGAAAGTAGCATCAACCCTAACACAGGATAACCGGAACAGTGTTTGAGTTCTTAGTTTAAAATATTACTCAAAGAAAAGTCCAGAAAAGATAAATTAATTGCAGTTTTTGAGATATTCAAGAAAATTAGTGTTATATGTTTCTTGAACCTTTCCTTTTCATATTCAAATAAGATAGTTCAAATCCCAACACAAATATTCAGAATAGCTTGTCTGTTTTCGAAGATTTCTGAAAACCCCTTGGATGTGGTCCCTTGGCTCACATATCCACCTTGCCTTGTTTCCTCATTTCTCTTACAGGTGAGTGTGCTCCACATATCCATGTGGCCTTGCATCCTCGTTTCTTGTACAGCTCAATGCTGTCTGCTCCTCCTCCATGACTTTGGCCATTTGGACACCACTTCATTCTGCCAAAGTTCTCTGTATCTCCAAGCATGAGAGGGGTCATCCGACTTTCTTCATTAAGTGTAGCTGAGGCAAAGCATGAAATTTTGTGATGGCCTGAGTGGGATAATAGGTGATGACAAAGCACAAAAAGAAAATCCAGAGCTGAACACCAGATTTCTGTTTCTATAAGGTACATAGTATTTACTGGACATCTCCTAAGTCTGCTCACTCCTAGAGCAGCTGGTTGACTTGAGGTGTCGTGAGTAAGAGTCCCTTTCCTCAAGTTCCCTCAGTATGAATTCAGGACTTCAGCTTAGAAGTTTGTTAACCACACACAAACAATGAAAGTTTCAATCACTGCACACCATTATCATCCCCTAAGAGATATGTTCTGTTTGTGATGAATGTAGGTTACTTGAGAACATTGCATTCTAAGGTAAAAACAAACTGTGATTATTACCTTGGTTCTAAGTTTCCCCTACAAGGGTAAGCAGAAACTTGCCTGCCTCTCAAAGCCAAAGAGATGCCCCCAAACATATCCTCTAAAAATTAATTTCATTCTTCTCTGCTGAATGCAGAAACCAATGTTAGCATTTTGAGGAGGACTTTCTGTCCCTAGGAACAAGCAGGCTTATGAGCTTGAGTCTTTTAGGTCTGAAGACACAGCAAGCAGTTAGTATAACAGATACAGATTTCAGCCTAATGAAACATCTCAACAGAAAGCCAAGCTGCTTTAGTGGTTATGGTAAGTATTGTAACAGGACATCCCATACGGTTATGCGATCTCAGATGAGCAGTACTCAACCTTTGTAAAGTCTGAAATACCTCTGAAGACTGTGGCTTGGAAGTTAAATTGCAATTAAACTTCTTGAATTTTTCTGTATGGCAATCCAAGAATCCCTCTACAAAACAGAGAACCATGCCATCACTGTGCACTCCACTTCTAAATAGATCTCTAATATACAGGCCACAGAAAAAGCAACATGAAGAGTAGCTACAACGAGCTGAACAGATTCATTTTCTTAAAGATTTATTCATTTTTATCACAAAGTCAGATATACAGAGACGAGGAGAGACAGAAAGGAAGATTCATGGCCTATATATTAGACATCTATTTAAATTTTAAAAATGTATATAATTCATCATTTTAGCAGCTGAAACTCACATGCTTTTTATTATTTACATGTTTTTATGACTTTCATATCTTTACTACTTTTTAAACTTTTTAAAACCCAAAGAAAATTGAGAAAAGCATAAACCTTTTAGTATTCACCCTACTACTTATAGAAATGCAGCTGTGAACAGACCCCGTTTTTCACAATTTTGATAACCTTCGTTAAGTGACCTGCAGTATTTATACCTCTCATGTGCTGTGTACAGGTGTTTCAGAAATGCTCCACCTCTTGCTGTGTGTGCCTTGACACAGGGGCTGGCTATGCTCGGAGGTCCTTCAAGTTCAGAGTACCATTCCTTTGTGGATGCGTCTTGGCCCAGCTAGTCCCCTGGCCTGAACTAATAAAATGATTTAGCCACAGCAAGTTTTCAACCGAATACATATTTGCAGAAAAGATTCTTCCTTAATGCTTGTGATTTCAGAACCTGATAAAATGAAGATGAAATACACACTGTAGTTGAGAAAGGTATAAAAGGTGATATGGCAAAATACATAAATAATCATAAATACTTAATAATATAAACATCAGTTCTATTTCCCCATTTTCATACATTGCAAGTTTTTATGTCATGGTGTCTTTGGAAAATAATGACTCATGAAACCTGTGGCACCCTATACGTTTGCACAATTTTTATGTCAGGATTTTTACAGCTAAACATAATTGAAAAAAACTTATGCTGATACTAGAAATAATTTAATCCTTGAAAAGTAAATCAGGAGTAGAGGATCAAAGAAAACATTTTCAGGGTTAACTAGCCTTCAAAAGTGCAAGAAGAAGTAGAAGAACAAGAGGAGATAAGGAGGAAGAAGAAGATGGGAAGAAAAGGGTACAAACGGCAGGAGAGGAAAGAGGGAAGTGAGAGGAGAAAGAAAACACTGATCCTTCACACACTATACAGCAAAATAGTTTGTCACTTGTTGAAATTTTTGTCTTACAATCTCTTTCGTCTGATTTGAACAGCTGCTTTTGCTTCATGTAGGTTTCAGCTTGGGTAGGCTATTCTTCCCTCCGTTTACTTTCAATCTCTGTGTATCTTTTTTTTTTTCCTGGTAAAGAATGTTTGTTATATAGAATATATCTGCTTTCATCCAAACAATTTCATCTTTTAATTTGGGAAGCATTCAATGTGTTTTTGATAGGTAATAAGTTAGCCTTAATTAGAAAACCCTGTTACACTTAATTGGGTGTGTGTGTGTGTGTGTGTGTGTGTGTGTGTGTGTGTATAATTTTTAGTGCATATTGTACTTCTAACAAGCTTTAAAAAGTGAGTTATTTTTCTTTATTTCTCTTTGTAAAATTCTCTTCAGGATTTTTATTATAATGAATCTGGGGATGATGATTTTCTTTTCTTTTCTTTTTAATTCATTTTATTTTTATTGGAAAGTCAGATACACAGAAAGGAGGAGAGACAGAAAAGAAGATCTTCCATCAGCTGATTCACTCCCCAAGTGGCCACAATGGGATCCAGGAGACCAGAGCCTCTTCCGGGTGTCTAGGCTGGCGCAGGGTCTCAAGACCCTGGGCCATCCTAGGCTATTTTTCCAGGTTACAATCAGGGAGCTGGATGGGAAGTGGAGCAGCCAGGATTAGAACGGGTGCCCATATGGGATCCCAGCGTGTTCAATGAGAGGACTTTAGCTACTAGGCTACCACACCGCGCCCATTTTTCTTTTAATTTTTTGAAAGTGTTTATTTCTTCATTTATAAAAGGTAGCATCGCTGGCTAACGTATTCTTTGTAATTTTCTTATTTTATATTTATTATAAAAAGAAAAGATGTAAGATCAGATCTGGAAATCAATAAACACTGACAAATCCATTCCCATGAGCTGGTGATAGAGGAAACATTCAGAGTATTTTCACACAGTTGCATCTTAGTGGAACGTACAAGAGTGATTTTACCATGTCTCTCACAGCAACTTTATGAGACTGCATAACGTAGAAGTGTATCAGCAGTGGAAGGCAGACCAAGAAGAGAATACATGTGGGCATGTTCACGAACACAAATCTTGCAAGTTTTAGTACTTCATAGCTCCATGTTGCATACATATCCTATGGGATGTCCAATTAGTTGCTCAGAGGAAATTGCATAGATATATTCTAGTAATAGAAAGAGGACTTTTCAGTCACAGACCATGATGGCTGGACCTCCTTCTCAACTATCAAAACCATTTTAAGAATAGTTTTTAGGTAAATACATCTGTAGAATATTCCTCTATATTTCTGATGAGTTAAACTGAGAATTCTAAACTCTTTTTGATTTTTTATTTGCTCAGTCACAGACTCTTAAATTGTGAGATAGGGAGTTTTGTCTGACATTGTTTTTGTGTTTTATCCTCCTATTTTCAAGTTGTCACTGGTGCTGACAACTGTTCTTCCTTTTCAAAGTTGTTTGTGTTTAATCTGCTTTGGAGTGGAAGAGCTAAAACAAATAACCAAGCTTATTATGTAAAGTGCTTTGAATAAAATTTTATGAGAATCAAAGAGAGTCAGAGGGCTGTGCTTCTATTCATTGAATTCACCTTGCAAATATTGAGTTTACTCTGTCCAAGGCCATATGACAGTCCATGGACTATGCTTATCCTAAGAAAAAAGGCACCTGTTTAGCAATTATGACTTTTTGAAAAGTATGTTTTTATTTCCAGGAACCTTTATAATGTTCAAGTTTATAACTGTATTGCAAGTGGTTAATACTGGTCACTTCTGCCCTTTGAAGATTTAATTAATTCTTGAATCTCCTTGCCTATAAACATGCAGACTTCCATGTCTCCCAAAACATCAACGTCATAATCTTCTGTTTTGATCTTGCCTTTCAGGTAAGCAAAGTTAGAATGTTTATCCACATCTCAGGACACAAGGAAAAGGAGCTCATATACTGGGAATCACTTAAAATTCTTTAAAATCTCGGACTGGAATCAATTGTCCACTTAGGTCAAAGTACCAACAAATCTGAGTTTCCAGGTCTTGCTCTCACTTTCATTCATCAGATTGTACATCAGAAAGGACTTAAGACCAGGAATGAAGAGATTTGGATTCTGGCCTGAACTCTGTAAGGAACTCACAGACAAGCAGCTCTGGAAACAGTCTTGTCTCTTTTCCTCTAAAGTTACAGATGATCCTATGTGCCTCATAGGTTGAGCAGAGTAATGTTTTAAAACCCTAGGATTAATCCAATTCCACCTTAGTTGTGGATCTAATAATGTAGCAAAGCTACTTGTTCCTGGATAATAGTCTTGCTCTCTGGCTTACACAGACCTGCCGTCCTACATTGTCAGTGGAAAATAAGAAGAGCTCAGAGATAACAGAGGAACAAGGAAGCTATCTATGTGTCTTCCTGAAACTGAGACTCCACCATTCCTCCCACCCTAGACGGACAGAAGGAGCAGTTCCTGTAAAGAGTGCTTGCATGCAGTGTCCCCTGGGAACCTCAGTGCATGTCTCCCTTGCTGGCCAGTGGCAGCCAAGGCTCACATAGAAGATAGAATACCAGCTACATCTAGATTCTTCTGAAAGAATTTCAGTGATGTGTGCTAAAGACTACAGATGGCAGTTCTATCCTGCTGCATAGTTGAAAGCTAAACATCAGCTGCCCTGGTCATTGGGCTCTTCGTCAGGGATTTTAACACTATGAATCCAACAGATTCCTCAGCAGGATAGGAACAGGTGCTAAAGATCCTGCTTTATATCTGAGATGTAATCAAGAGGTGAGGGTGATTGAGATTGGAGCAGACAAATCTTGGCAGGTTTCTGGTCTTGACACTTTCTAGCAACACAACTTTCCTAACTGTATACATCTTAACTCTGAGATACGGGGAAATATATTTTTTCCTGATGTGTAAGATTCTGTGACCCCCACATCTCTATACTGGAGTGTCTAAGTACACCAATGACTCCATCTTATGCTCTTTTCCTGATTGCAGTTTCCTGTTGACATGCAGGTGGGAGTCATCTAGTGTTGGGTTCTTGACACCCATGAGGAAAAACTGGATTGAATTTCCAGGTCCCTAGCCATTCTGGGTATTTGGGGAGTGAACCAGAAGATAGGACAACCCCCCATGCCCTGCCTCCACTCCCCCTGCTCCCAATACACACTGAAAGCATTTTATTCCTTGTGAGATCTGGTGATAAATAGAATATTCTAGGCAATTACTTTCTGATAGTTGCATTACTGAAAGTTTACAGAAATAAAGATGAAAGACTGCTTTAGCTACAAAAATTGCTTAAATATTTTCCTGAAAGCAAACTCATCTGAATGCTTAGAACAGGTGACTGACAAGTGTCAATTATATTCCTGCTACACTTCTATCCTTACTCTCTGGTACTCACTTCCGTGACTTGACATCTGTTCCTCCTTGCCTTTGGTGGGAAGGTGTGGAGGATGTGTAGTGAGCACAAAAATGCTACCAGTTCCCACCCACAGACTCACATTTAAGAGAAGAAAGAGCAACAAAGACAGGAAACAACTAAGATGGGTTCCTTTCCACCTTTAAAAATCACCCTGATCTCTCATCTGACCTAGCAAAGAATCTTCCTGACCTAGCTCAATTCTTAGTTTCAGGATGAGGAGCTCAGAATTGCTCTTTATTTTAGATGTTCAGCACATATCGAGGATGTACGTAAATGATAAACTTCGCAGATTTCTATTTACACCAAAATTTTTTCTGAAGATGCTCCTCCCCAAATAAGATTCTCTTTCATTGGCACTACAGAAACCATAAATCACAATGGGAATACTTACTATGGATCAGAGCATCATACTAAGTTATTTAAGCCATTACTAGTGCTTAAGAATGCAAAGAGTAACAAAGCTGAAGTAACATTGTCAAGGACCACATGTATTAAGTGATAAAACCTGCCTTCAGCTTCAGAGCCAATTCTAGCTGGATTCAAGGTGCTTTCCTCAATCACTCTGTTATTGAGCTTGCTCTGACTGAGCTGGATTCATTTCACCAAGTTCTGCAACTCTAGTCTTCCCCCAAAGCGCTGCATGGTGACAGGCATGTTACACCTTTGGCCTTGTCCACTGAATTTCACAGAAAAATAATTGTAATATTGTGTTTCATCCATCTTAACCACCTACTACCAGCTGACAGTGATGCTGAAGAGACGAATGAGATATTCTGAGTAATGTTCCCAGTGTAGTACTTAACACACCATAAGTCAATTAATCCTTTTTATACCCCTTCCTACATCCAAGAAACTGTCAGGGGAGAATTATTACAGTTCCCTTGGAAAAATTTCACATCTTGTATATCATAAGGTCAGTTAAATTTTTGGACTTTACAAATATTGTAATAACAGGTGTTTGATAAATATAATAATTTATGCAAGATAAAAGAATAAGTATATCCAAAGTCATTCCCATACTCCAAATATATAAATATTCAAAAGACTAGTCAAAATCTTGCTATTTCTGTGGGGAAAAATTGTTTTAATTGTAACAATTGTTGTTTATATAGTAGTCTTACTTTCTACATCTAGTCAAATAGACTTTGAGGCTCTCCATTGTTTTTTGAATTACTGACACAGTATTTTTTAAATTACTGACTGTTGCTTAGTTTGGTGGTACATAGGTGTGATTATCAACAGTTGCTGGGGAACAGGGAAGAAAATCATTTAGTCTGATTTCTGCTCTTCTCACTTTGGAAAGGCTAGAAAGGAAGTGAAGCTCAGGCTAACATATATAGAAAGGAATTGGGAAAAATTCATACATTTTCTTTTTTTCTTCATTGCCAAGTCAGATTTATAGAGAGAAGGAGAGACAGAGCCACTTGGTTCATTCCCCAAGTGGTCACAATGGCCAGAGCTGAGCCAATCCAAAGCCAAGAACCAGGCACTTCTGGGTCTCTCACATGAGTTCAGGGTATACATGGCTTTGGGCCGTCTTCTGCTAATTTCCCAGGCCACAAACAGGAAGCTGGAAGGGAAGTAAAGCAAGTGAGATACAAAGTGGTGCCCATATGGTACACCATACATCCTGGTGTGCCCATATGGTACAGCATACATACAAAGTGGTGCCCATGTGGTACACCATACATCCTGGTGTATGTAAGGCAAAGACTTTAGCCACTAGGCTACCATGCCAGGTACCAGGAATTGGAAATTTTTGAAAGGCATTCATATGAAAACATGCTTGTTTCCATAGTTTCTAAATGTACTCAAATCACAGTACAGTGAGGCTGCCTTGGAGGAAAATGACCAAGCACTATACCATGATTTAGAGACCAGTCACCTTATAGCTTGCAATACTTGCATCAACAGTACAAGTTATCCAGGGTTGTTGCAGAAACGTAGAGTTTAGAAGTCCATGTAACAGACCTTGGGGCCATGCTTCAAAGTGATGGCATCATTTCTGCAAAAAGAGAATGGAAATTATTTCTTGTGTATCTAGTATAAACTTGGAAGGTTGTGTGAAGGTATTTCATTGTCTTTGACGTACACTTTGCTTTTATTCCTTCTATCCTTCCTCTCATCTCAGTGTCATTTCAACCAAGCAACAATCAACTGAATGGTGGCAAGACCCATAATTAGACCATGCTTCATCTGTTCTCAAAATTCAATAGTGACTCTGTAGTCCTGGCTGAGTAAGAGCCAAATTCATCACAGTAAGCTCCATGACTCCATTGGAGGTGCCCTTGCTAAGCCAGACTTACAGTCTGCACTTATTCACACGTGCCATCCACCCCAGGCTCCTTCGAGTTCCCTCCATTATGGTTTCCCCTGCTCACTCTAGAGATATCTTCAAACTCAAATTCACCCTCTTGGTGAGGTCTACTAAACCATCCTAGTTTCAGTTATCATTATGCTATGCAATATTTCTGATCCTCTTCACCCTGCACTCCTACTTTCATATCTTACAACATTGTCAATCTAGTATAGAAAGTTGTACTATAGGTATTCTTTATTGTCTTTGTCCCACCCCCCCACCCCCGCCGCAAGACAAGGAGCATCTTGAGTTGGAAACCCTTTTGCATAGTTATAAGTATCTGCAGGAGCAGATATTTCTGTCTGCCTTTTCTGGGGAAATATAACCAACAACAACCAAAATACCAAGAATAGTGCTTGCAGCATTGGGGATACTAAATTTATATTTGCTGAAGGACTGATTTAGAGAGTAATATGACTAATGGCATCAATAGGCTTAATAAGAAGGTCCTAAGATGGGAATACTTTGAAACAGGTTCATTTTGTACCTAGTACTAGCAAGCCATAGAAATGATTCACTTAATTTTTGAAAGGCTCTTCTTTCTGTTTTGTAAAATGCAAATTTTCCCCATATCTGTTATATCTACATCTTATATGTTACTACATTGAGGAAGATTTTGTATAAAGAGGACACATTAAAAAAAGATTTATTTATTTTTATTGGAAAGGCAGGTTGAATTTATGGAGATAAGGACAAAAAGAGCGAAGAGTCTTACAACTTTTTCATTCCCCAAGTGGCCACAATACTAAGCAGAACTGAAGCCAAGAACTAGAAGCTTCTCCTGGGCCTCCTACTCAGGTCAGGGGCAGGATCCCAGGGCTTAGGATCATCCCCTGTTGCTTTCCTAGACCATACACAGGGAGCTAGAAGGGAAATGGGGCAGCTGGGACACAAGCCAGTATCCAAATGGGATCCCAGCACTAGCAAGTTGCTGATATTGCCATTGAGCCATTGCACTAGACCCAGAGAAAAGTTTCAAACAACAGAAACACTAGCCAAAATTATTTTTCTAGAAATGTGAATTGCTTATGCTATTTTTGGTTGAAAATTTGTAGAAATATCTGAGACAACCTTCAGTAGGCTTGATGTCTGTTTACTATCTGGCCATAGCTATTAACCATCAACTGCTTTTTAAGGATGCACTCCAAGGAAGCTTGATGGCTCCCTGAGACAGCCAAAGTAACCAGATACACCAGAATCTAGAGTGCCTGTAGTTGCATCTGCTGAGATTTTCTACTAAAAGAACTGTCTTTCTGTAGCTAAAAAAAGCAAAATTCATAGGTTGGTTGGCACCCCATGGGGTCAGCCTGAATTCCCAGGCTGTAAGCAATGCACTGAAGGACTGCCCCGTTTCCTGTTATCACTCTTGTGTTTCCCCAAACTCAAGTGGTAAATGGGAACTAACCCAGGTCACTCAGGTCACTCCCCAGTGCCGGCACTGTCTTGCTTCCCAAGAACAGCATCCTCTGGCCGTCTGACCTGATAAACACTTTATTATGACCCTTGAATAGCACAGAACTCTGCATAGCATGACAAGAAACAAAATAGCTATCCTTCAGGCCTTGGAAACTCGAAGTTCACCAGGAAAGTTAAACACCAGTTCCTACTTGAGGACTACAGGAAGCAGCATGTTCCGCAGCCGAATAGATAATGATTATAAATGAAGAGATATGCACTGCTCGAAGCAGCTTAAATTAAATAAATGGTAAAAATTGGTTTAGAAAATTATTTCAAACAAGGCTATTTGCATAGTCACATTACTGCTTCTTTAACATTAAAAAATGTCATTGGGATAAATGAGCCAGTTTAAATCATGTCCTATTTGAGTGGTTATCTGCAGTTTAATTTGTAAAGTTGAAATTCCAAAAATTATCTAATCAGACAATCCATTCCCAAATTCCCACTTCCAGTATGATTTTTTTCTGTGATCTGTTCACCTTTGACCCCATGAAAAAGCAGCTTTTCACCAGTCATTTATCCTTATAAAGGAGAGTTTAGAGTCCTAAAGGAAGTTTCATAAAGGGGTTTCTAGAAGCTATTTATAAATCTTGTAGAGTCTAAACAACTGATTGAATAGGAAAGTTGGCATCTCGCCCCATAATGGAAGTAAGATAAACATGGGTAAGGTGAACAGGAAACTGCCTTTCATGACCAAGTTGCTAGCCTCAAGGCCACTTCTAGCTCCTTGGAGCCTCTGAGAACACCCAAAAAGGAAGGCTCCCAAAGAAATAAATATTCCCATCTGTGACTACTTCATTCCTAGCTTCTACTTGGAACCTCTGAACTTGCCCCTGCAAGCCCTGGGGATTAGATCTTGTGCTTTGCATAAACTGTTTCAGGGGGTTTCCTTGTTACCACAGTGATCTGTGGGTAAAAATAAGCAATGCACTGAAGGACTGCCCCCTTTTCCTGTTATCTTCACTCTTGTGTTTCCCCAAACTCAAGTGGTAAATGGGAACCCAGGTCACTCAGGTCACTCCCCAGTGCCATCCAGCACTGTCTTGCTTCCTGAGAACAGCAGCCTCTGGCCATCTGACCTGATAAACACTTTATTATGACCCTTGAATACTGAATTCCTCCTATGAACCAGACCCTACACTTACAAGCATATATCCCTTAATCTTCACATATCATGTGGTGGAGGTTCAATTATTACTAATCCTTAAGACATGCAGCTAACAAGGAGTTTAAGAAGCTTACTAAAGCCATAAAGTTAAGAGACAGAAGATCAGCTAAATATGAATTCTATCTTTTTAAAGATGTATTTGTTTTTGTTGCAGTCAGATGTATACAGAGAGAGGAAGAGAGACAGAGAGGAAGATCTTCTGTCCGATGATTCACTCCCCAAGTGTCCGCAACAGCCAATGCTGCGCTGATCCGAAGCCAGGAGCCAGGAGCTCTTCCAGGTCTCCCACGTGGATGCAGGGTCCCAGGGCTTTGGGTCCTCAACTGCTTTCCGAGGCCACAGGCAGGGAACTGGATGGGAAGCGGGACTGCCGGGATTAGAACCGGGATCCCGGCACGTTCCAGGTGAGGACTTCAGCTGCTAGGCCACAGCGCTGGGCCCTATGAAATCTATTTTTAAAAAATCTCTTCTCCATGACCTTCGCTTATCGGCTATTTCGTTAGTTCCTGAAAGACACTGCTGAACCTATAACATCACAGGAGTTGTGTGGCCTTGACCAAATCCTGATTTCTCTCTGCTTGTCAGGGTTTTTTTTCCTATAAACTAACATATTAACATTAAGATCTGCCCACGCCCTGAAGTCTTTGGTTTCTGAAGAGGTGAATGGCAGCTGAAATGCTTCAGCTTGTGAGCTAGGACATATCTGAGCTCACTAGGGCTGTGGCGTAATGAGCTGTAGGTCAAGAGAAATACAGTCAGATGCAAGGTTTGGCTACCAAATAGCTCTTTTTGTTTTTAACAAAATAACAATGGAACCACCTCTGGCTATTCAGATTACTATTAAGCAGATTAACACTTGGGGAATCCCAGCACACGTTGTGGTTCCATCATTATTTCACCACTGGACCTTCAGGAAATCAGCAAAACCCTTAGGAAGTTAGTAACTCATCTGATATTTATATCCATGCTTCCTTCCATGATTTTTTGTTGAGAGAAACAAGTCCCATTGAAATAATTCAATTCTGATTAACTTGTTAAAACCTGTGCTTGTAAAAGATACCCAATGCACCTCCTTCTTTTCAGTCTTCAAGGTTTGACCTGTTAGGGACATAGTTGTAGACAACGAAACAAAAATATTGGAGCTGATTAGCTTTTACCCCTTCAAGCTGACCATTAATGGAACTGCACTTGTTCTTCAAGACAAGACCCAGGAAATGAAGCTCATTGAAGGCGCTGATTTTTCTTCTCAGCCAGTGATTTTTAAATAGTTATTTGATCTTTAGTTTCTCTTGTTTGGGGATGCAGCATTGTTTGGAAGTTCCAATTAAATTTACTACTTTCTTCTCTGTGGAAGCAGATTCTTCTTTGGATAACCTTCAATAAAAATGACAAACAAAGACGTATTCACAAGCCCTTTTTTCCTCTCCAAAGCAAGGGCTCCTGGTGGGACAGTAGCCTTAACTTTTATTTGAATCCATGTTTCCAGGCACAGAGTGAGCATGCACTCAGCAATGTGTTTTCCCAGGATTCTTCTCTCCAAGGTCATGCCCTCTCTGGTATTAGTCATTCTTAACTCATAAGATCAAAACCAAAGCAGCATGAAAGCTAAAAATGGATGATTTGTCACCCAGCAAGTGTCAATAAAATGTAACTACACGGAAGGATGAGTTAACACGTCCGTCTTTCTCTTGGACGTATTTTCCTCTGGTGTCTCACAAGGTATCATGTTTGTTTCTCTACAAATCTTTCCTGACCCTGTGAGCGACAGTGTGCCCTTCATTTCTCCTTTATGAGACCAGTGGTTCTTTCCTTACACTAAAATATAGCTCCCTGGATCTTTGTGAAGAGTCAGGCTTTCTGACTTGGACAATTAGACCAGGATTGGTGCTCCCCGCAAACAGCTGCTCTTTCCCCTTAGCTAGATCATTTGTTGATCTCCATTTCTATCTCCTGGCCTCTAACAAGACCTGTTCAATTTACTGTTGGGGCATCAGCAAACTCTCTTGAAGATTTCTTTTCTGGAAAACACTGACATTTTTTTTTGGTCGGCGATGTCATAAGCTGGTTATCTCACAGTGTCCTTCACACAAAAACAGTAACCTGTACCTGGACGCTATCTATGAGTATTTCCGCCTTCCGTATGCTTACTAATGTAAGCACAATGATAAAAAAACATTTAAAAATGTTTAAAACAGGGATAATTTTAATAAGAACAATAAGTTAATTCTATTAATAGTTGTGGTGCACATGCTAATAACCCCACGGAAACAAAAAGAATGATCGCATCTATTACATCATCTGTAGCGAACACACTGCCATGTGTTTTCTGTGCACTGTCTTTTATAGGTGGGGTTGGACTAAGCAGCCAAAATCTTATACATAAAGAAATTACAAAGTTACTAAAAGTTTAATAAGTTGCCTGAGGGCTAATGAGGGCTAGAATCTGGATGAGTTGGTCCCCAGGTCTGGATGGGAGACTCCTTCATCTCATCATGTGGTCACGTAAATCAACTGCGTGAACTGAGTGGGATTTGGATGTCTTGGGGAATCATTAACAGAAGAAAAGATTTGGGTTGGATATATAGCCTCTAGTTCCACTAGGTTTGGTTATCTGCATTCCACCTTCTCCTATACACACTCACCCTCTCAAATCCATGTCTGAATTTCTGTGTGGTGAGCCCTCCATACTGACTGGATCAATTCCCAGACAGTAGCCAAGTGAAAGATAATGTATAAGACAAAATGTACTAGATCACTGTAAACTCAAGGACTTGAAATGTATGATTTTTCAATCTCTCCTTTATCTGTTAAGCCGTGAGTACATCTATGGAAGGAGAAAGGAGGGAAGGAAAGAAGGAAGTGGGTGAGAGAAGTAATAGCATTTATTTATAATAGTAGCTACACTTGTTGAATCTTTTCAATAGAAAACACTATAAATAAGAGATCTATATTCATAACCTCATTAAATACCTGCAGTTAATCTGATGCAAGCGAGAAGCGTGTTGTCTTCTGAAGTTTAGAAGCTTTTCCAGGTCACACATCTGGTGAGTGATAGTGCCAGGATTCAGACCCAGAGCTGGTTGCTCAGCGGAGCACTTTATTTGATCACAGTGCTAGAATGTCTTCTAAGTGCTACACAATGTTCTGCATCCATTACACTGCACTGTGTACACTGCTGCAGGACTTAAAGCAGTGCGTAGTGGATTTCTTTTCCTCTCGCAACCATCTGTTCACTCATTCATTTATTTGTTCTGACTCTTCAGTGCGAAATATATAAGGCCTGTTCTTTACTCACATAGCTGCCTTGGGTGCCACCACCCTCCTATACCATTCTGTCATCTGGTTGTGCTGGAGTCCTTACAAACTGTCTCACCTCTGCCTCATTGTCATTGGCTGTCTCTTCTTGGAGCGTGTGCCTCTGCCTGTTACCTTGGTTCATTCACTCTATGCTTTCAAGATTGGGCCTGGGGACCGGGGAGGGGTCACTTCATCCAGTATTCTTATCCTGCTTTTTACTGCAGCTTGGGTTAGATGCCTAGTGTTTGCTTCTTCCACCTTCTTTTTGTCGTGGTGCCCATGGCAATGTGGCTGTATGTGTCCATCGCTCCTTCTCTGGAGATGAGATCCAAATCAGAGTCTATGTTAAATAAAGCACTGCCTTATCATAACTCAATACCACGTCTCAGGCATAGTAGTCATACTAAGTATATTTCTTAAATAAATGAATGAGTCAGTGTATGTCTCATTGATTAGATAGTTAGATTGAGAGGGTACAGGAGCAAAATTTCAAAATTTAGCAAAGAATTGTTGCAGATGTTGAAGCTTAAGCAATACACCAGGATATAACCTCCCCCTCCTCCCGGTTGATTGTTGGTAGGAAAATAGCATAATGAGCAATATCAGTTATGAAATAAAAGAGACACATTCTAGAGCATAGAACTGGCAAGAAAGCATTACCTCACAGCTCATCAAGTTTAATTCCTTTATAATACAAATGGAGAAATCAGTGCACAAAGAACAGAAGTGGCCAAAGAGTCAGAGACAAGGAAACTAAACTCCTTGGTTCCCTATCCAGTTATTTGTCTTTTTGTTCCAGGCTTGCAATTTATTGACCAGGACAATGCCTACATAAAATGCTGGTACTAATGAGGGTCTCTCTTTTTTTCAATGAGGAGTGGGTGGGATACTGAAGTCAGCAGATTGGACCAATAAAGAGCAGTAATCCAAACTCAAGTTAAACTATAGATTGCAGGCATATTCAATTCCTTGAGGGAAATTAAGCTACAGGTGCTCCCGCAAAACACAATATAGCGTTACAAGGTCCCCAGCCCTCTGGGTGACCTCTCAGATGATTCTCGGTATAACATGTTTGTAAAGTCAGATGTGCGAAGAAATGTTTGATGCCAGAAAGTCTAATGGAATTGGGCTGTTGCAAATTTAAATAGTAAATTCAGAAGTTCATATCTGATAATGTTAAGATCACTCTATAATCCAGACCCCATCCAAGCGACTTCATATTCAAAATACTCATCCAAGTTTTCATTGTTTTAGTCCTCAAGACAGTAGCAACAAATTATTAAAAATGATCTCATTAAAGCACAAATCAGATATGTTACTCTATTGTTTAAGGTTCTTCAGCCAGCACTTTTCTTTTTTTAACATTTACTTTTATTGGAAAATCAGATTTACAGAGAGAAGGAGAGACAGAGAAAAAGATCTTTTATCCACTGGTTCACTCCCCATGTGGCTGCAATGGCTGGAGCTGAGCTGATCCAAAGCCAGGTGTCAGGAGCTTCTTCTGGGTCTTCCACGTGGGCAGAGGGTCCCAAGGCTTTGGGCTGTCCTCAACTGCTTTCCCAGGGCACAACCAAGGAGCCGGAAAGGAAGTGGCACAACCAGGACATGAACTGGCACCCATATGGTATCCCAGTGGAGGCAGGGCAAGGATTTAAGCCACTAGGATACTGTGTTGCCCTTCATCCATCACTCTTAAAATGGAGTTTGCACACATCACCTGGCTTGGGAGGTTCTTAGTAATCTAGCGATTGTTTGTTTTAGAATTAGTTTTATTGGAAATGCAGACTTTTAGAAGGAAGGAGAAACAAAGATTTTTCATCCAATGGTTCACTCCCCAAATGACTGCAATGGCTGGAGCTGAACCAATCCAAAGAAAGGAGCCAGGAACAAATCCAAAGAAAGCAGTTAGGAGCTTTTTTCCGGTCTCCCATGCTGGTGCAGGGTCCCAAGGCATTGGGTCTCTCTGCTGCTTTTCCAGGCCACAAGCAGAGAGCTGGATGGGAAAGAGAGTAGCCAGGACAAGAATCAGTGCCAATAGGTGATGCCAGCCCGTGGAGTTGGGGGATTAGCCAGTGAACTAATACGCCAGCTCCTACTTCTTATTCTTTTATGCATTCTTCTTTTCACACTAAGTTTCAGCCAAACAAGCCTGTGTAACCATTATTACAATGCAATGTTAGAAAATTTCCATCACCCCAAGAATATCCTGCAGGTATTGCCATCAGTCCCCATTTCCACCACAACACCCAGCAAAGATCGACCTACTTTTTGTCTTTGTTTCTGGATATTTCTTAGGAAAAGAACCAGATGAGTCTACATTATTCATTGTTGCGTCAAAATTATGAATATGTTTGTTCTTTAGAGGAATTATTTGCATGCTTTTAGTTCACCTACCGTCGTCATAATCCTCTTGTGCAATACATCCTCCTCATGACTCAGCTTCTCCATCTATGAAACTTTATTAATAAAACTTTCACACATGAAAAAGAAAATTTAACATTATTCTTATAAATGATGCATAGTTAGTAACTCACAACAGATTGTTATTTTTATCCCAACTGGGGTCAGCAAAGACAGGATATAGAAATCAGAAATCAAATTCTGTGGAAATCCATTTGAATGATACATTAAATAGAAAGAAATGTTTCTATTTTAATCCTAATTGAAGGACTCTAGTGCCCACTCCAGAGCTTCCGGTTCCCATTTTCGTTAGGGACAGGACCTGCACAGATGTGAGCACTGTATCAGTTGCCCTGATTTACTGCCAAGACCATGGCTCTGCAATGTGAGTAGATGTGAGTAGGACAGGGTGTTTTTCTGCTTTACCAGGAATGAAAAGAAACCTTTACTATGAGATCCAAGGGACAAGGACATGGGGCTGGTACTCTCATTAAGCAGACATAGTAGCATTTTCATGTCTGACTTTGGCATATCCATTAACAGGAAGATTTAAAAAAAATAGTTATATTAAAGTCATGGTGGGAAAAAGGATTGTTTTATTTTTCTGAAGTATGTATTTCTGCTTCCGTTAAGCTAAAAAGAGAAATATTCCATAGCCTGAATTCAGAAGTCCAAGTTCTAGTGCAAGCTCTTTCCCTGAAACTAACAATTTTGAATAAAGCTTCAGTTTCACTTAGCTATGAAAATGAAGAGAGCTAATCTGAGACAGCCTTTTCTAGGAAGTCATGGCACTCTTCAGATTAGCCGGGCTCCTAGAGAACTTCGGGCCACTAGCATTCCTACAACATCATGAACTACAAGTTTGCATTGTGTTAAGTTTATTTCTTTAGAAAATATGCAACATGCAGACCCTGTGTGGTAGCCTTGCTGCTAATGTCTTCATCTTGCACACACCAGGATTCCATATGACCATTGGTTCTAATCCCAGCCACCCTACTTCCCATCTTGCTCCCTGCTTGTAGCCTGGGACACCCCACAAATCCTTGGGACCCTGCACGCACATGGGAGACCTAAAGGAGGCTCCTGGCCCCTGGCTTCAGATTGGCTCAGCTCTGGCAGTTGTGGTCACTTGAACCATGGAAGATCTTCTTCTCTGTCTCTCCTCTTCTCTGTATCTATGACTTTGCAATAAAAATAAATAAACCTTTAAAAAGGAAAAACAAGAAGATATACAACATCCAGCTTTTTTGCTGTAAAAAAACAGTGAGCAAGTTATGACATATGAGCCAAACATTATTCTGTAAATAATGTTTTATTAGAATATAGTCATGCCCATTTGCTTACATATTGCTTACGTTAAGCCATAAAATATTTACTGCCTGCCTCTGGCTTAAAAATTTTATTTGTTCCAAAGTTCCTCAAAGAAAACTTAAAAGATGACATGTCAAACTATATATAATGATGTTTGGCCAAGTATGACCTTACACATGATAGTGTTCCTGTAGGATTATAATGAAGCTGGAAAGACTCCTGGTGGCGGCAGACAGTGCAACACAACACTCATTCAACTATGGTGATGTTTGTGTAAACAAATCTATTGCCCTTGCTACTCATACAAAGGTATAATACTTACAATTAATTACGATATATAATGTTTAGTGATAAAGGACTGTTATTTATGCATGTACTATGCAATACATGTTATACTACTTTTGCATTCCATATACATTTGCAAATGTTCCTTTACATATACACACATACTTATATGAAATGTGTTTTTATAGATAGATACGCAGACACCCGCACACCTGTATTTACATATCTGTAAGACGATCTTATGAAGATCGTTTGTGAAGTATTCCAAAGCAAGTTGCTCTTCTCATACATGATGAAATCCTAATGTGTGTGTTTTCAAATCTTTCAACGGGACAAGTACTGGAGGTAAAATACAGCAGCATGTATGATCCCGTGTTCATCTAGGCTAACATTACATATCTACTTCAGTGGCCACTTCTAGGCTATTAAACAGGAGAAAATAAGATTTACACATTCCATTTTTAGTATCCTCGGTTCCTATATCACCTGCTGGGCAAGCAAATAGCAGTAACAATTTACTTACCTAACATAATGTTATATGAATTTGTCTTAGCACTTTGCTAAGTGCTAAGAGACTGCTACAGTCTTCACACTTGTTCTTTACTATTAAATTATAATAATATAAATTATATAAATTGGTATTCCCATTATCTATACAAATGTTTAACATAAGGGAATGCAGACTGAGAAGCTCAGTAACGTTTGCAGGGCTTCATAGCTAGTGGGCAGTAAATTTTGGATGTGAACTTGAACAACTGACTTTGCTCTGTGTCCTAGGCATGCAGTGTCATCCGCAGACTAGCACATATGGTATGGCACAAGAGCTGCTTATAAAAGCACAAACTCATGCCGGCTGACGTTTTCCAAAGTCTTCAAGTGATTTGTGTATACACGAAAGTTTGAGAATCTCTGCTGTAAATCACTATGTTTGCCCCTCTCTTGATTCATCAGAAAAGAAGTGAATGAATGATTACATTCTGGGCAAGGCACGAAACAAGCTGGCTAGATGAAAATCGTGTTTGGAAAGAAAGAATCAAGTGTCCCTTCCAGTAAATCAGATTGCTTCCCCTAAGAAGAAACTCCGAGTTTCACACTAATGCTGCTACCCTGCAGACTCCCCAAACCACCTCACTAAGGACGTCGAAGATCTATATTTATACTCTGAGCTGCAAGATAAATGCAGAAGCAAATGCTTCAGGGCTGAGTAATAGAGCTATAATCAGGCCTGGGCTTTGCTTGTGACGCACCCAACTTGTGTTTTTAGGCAAGAAGCAGAGAGGAAATTGCCATCTGTTCAGTAACTTGTGAGTTACCATTTCCCGAAAAAACTAAGCCATTTTCCCATTACATTAACGCTCCTGGAAAATACCTCTGTCTTTTTGAATATCTTCAAACAGAACCAGGGCTACACTGACTCAAGCTAGTTGGTAGATTTTATATATGGTATCATTTGTTCTTTTTCAGATTTTTTATAAATGTTTTCACCAAATAATCAAAGTTAACATTCAACCTAAATCATCTCTGTCCGTCAGGTTGTGGAAAAGCCTTTCATTGCCTTCAGGAGATGACAGTTTTAGCCAGGATTTAGTCATCTTTAAAAATCACCCGACAGGTGACAAAGACTGTCATCTTTCTTTTGATAACAGTATCCGCTTGGGGCTTGTGTTGATTAAAATTCTCTGATCCTTAGATTTTTCAACGTTCAGACCACACTGGTACACCTATTGCTACTAGATCTTGATGAAGGTTAAACACTCAGCTATTTAAAAAGCCACTAATTCAATGGTTTTCAAGTAAACATGAGTAAGCAAAACCCTTCTCTTGACCTGAGAAGACTCCACCCCATGGTCTACAGAATAGTCTGAGTCAACAGGTTCAGGATAAGATGCAGAAATCAACATTTTTATTTATTTATTTATCAAATTTAATTTCGTTTTATGACACAACTTCATAGACTCTGAAATTCCCCCAACCCCTTCCAATGCCCTCCCCCCAGGTTGGATTCCTCTACATTGTTGTGATAGTACAGTTCAAATCCAGTCATGATTCCTCCATTGCAAGCATGTATTGTGGATTATTGTCCAGATAAATTCAACAGTTTCTCAGGGAGACCATCCCTGTGTATAGCAGCTGCTTGTGTACAAACTAAAATATCTATTTATATTTATTGGAAAGTCAGACATATAGAGATGAGGAGAGACAGAAAGGAACATCTTTCATCCGATGATTCACTCCCCAAAAGGCCACAACGGCCGGAGCTAATCCAATGTCAGAGCCAGGAATTGTTGGGCCTTCCATGCCAGTGGGAGATAGCTTTCGACCATCTTTGACTGTTTGCCCAGGCCACAAGCAGGGAGCTAGACCAGAACCATGGCTGCTGGTACATAAACTGGCACCCATGTGGGATCCTGGTGCATTGAAGGTGAGGACTTTAGGCACTAGGCTACTGCCCCAGGCCCAGAAATCAACATTTTAAAGATGTTTTCAGGTGAGCAATATGGTCTAGAAAACCCAATTAGATGTCTCTCCCATGTGAGTCTTTATAAACTTCCAAACAATAAAATTCCTGATTTTCTTATTGAATATGGGTCTCTAAAGCAAGTTAAGCCAAAACTTGAGATGCTATCTTAACACTGCAGGGAGAAGTCCATGGTGTGTGCATGAGAAAATTGACCTCAAAGATAAACAGTACTTAAAGACGGAAATGTTTAAAAAGCTTTGCTTTCTGCAGGGTAGTCAGGAGTATCCGTTTGAATCTCATATCATAACCAACTTGCAGGTGACAGCGCCACCAACCTGCTGCAATACTGTGTAGGACATTGCATCTTCCCTCTGCCAAGACCTTTGCTCACTGTACCGACTTTAATTAAAATAGCATTCTACTCACTTTCTCTCACCTGGACCTATCATAAACAGCTTGTCTTGACTTTTTTCTCACTTGCAGGGCTGGCAGCTCTATTTCTGTGATTGTTCAGAGTTGACAATGGAGCTAATTTCTCCAAAGCAACCTAAAAGGAAAGGAAAGGAAGCTAATTAATGGACAAACATTAGCACTGTGAGGCTATACATTCAGAAGTCCCATGTATGGGAGGGTAAGGAAAATAAAGTCTCTGAGCCCTCCCCAGTGTATAGCAAGGAACATGAGGATTCTGATCACCGTGATGACTCATGCCCAAAGCAATATTTTCAGGTTTCTTATATCTCTATCCCTGGGCATTGCAAACATAGCATTGGTCTAACTCTCTGTGAACAGAGTCTGTGGGTCTGACAAGTGTGTTAGTTATGGATGGGGCATATCTTATGTCAGAAATAGAATGTGACAGCTAACTGTATTCCACATATTCGTTCAAGCCAGGAGACAACTGAAAACATGGCTTTGCCAGTCTCAACAATTAGAATGACATGAGCTTAATCATGGCTTGGGGCTTGTGAATTCCTCCCCAACTTCCACAATCAAGACGACAGCTTGCATTTTGTAAGGAAATGTGATTTACTTGGAAAAAATGATACTACATAGATGTCTTTGGCATCACCCCTGCCACCAGCCATCATGAAAAGAATTAAGTATATATACTACGAAAATAAAATGGGTCAAATCTTACTTTGAATCTTGGGAATTTGATGATGAATTAAGTAATGTTTTGAAGAAATTCATTTTTATATTCTTGGGAAAATAAAAACATTAACAAGAAAATAAATGGATTGTTTCCAGTTTTGAGAACCTTATTGTAATAAGGCTAGGCACCACAGAAAGAGCTCAGTTCATCTTTATACCAACCTACTAACACAGGTTCCATTATCCCTTTTCTTAGATGCACTCATGTATTGCACGTCACAAAGCCAAGAGCTCAAGTTCTCTACCTCATAACACACACTTTGTGTTGAGTATGTTCTTCAATGTCTTTTTATCTTTCTCATGGGAAAAGCTTCCTACAACCTCCACAGCTCTTTTTGCCATATTGACAGGTTTTTCCCTGAAGACTGGCTCTCAATAGGACTGTACTTGCTGATTTCGTATTTTAGGTGAATTAGAGTAATTAGTTTAGTCCAAAGATACATAGCTAGAAATAATGTGTGTATTTTCAGATGGAATTTTGCATTATCAAAGTGAAACATCACTTTCTTTTTTCCTTTTTCGAGGCTGCAAGCAGTATTGAAAATAGTGATTGCTCTTCCACAGTCTGGGTCCTGGAGTGAGAAGGACAATGAGAATGTGGGAGTGCAGGCCTTGCCTGACCCGTAATGAACATTTGACTTGTGGATTAAATCATCAGGATTCAGGATTTTGGTTATTTCATAATAATTTCCTAGGCTCTTTTGATTTTCATTTAATTTTTCCTTTATATGCCACCATCCATCTTAACAGGCAGTTTGATTCTTTACCATGGCGTTTTGTGTCACCCACACCAGCGGTTTAATTTCTTGAGGGCAAGGAGTCTCACCATTTGGGCTCACTAATGTACAAGGGCCCTTAAAAAAGCTCATGGTTTAAATATGTTTCAACTTTGAAAACATCCTGTATGCATTTCAGATTTTTTGAGTCCTGAGATAAACCAATCCTTTAACGTTCCACACTTTTTTTGAATGGCTTCATTTTCCTTGTATGAAAAATATCGCCTTATTTATTTGTAGAAACTCAGTCAGTCCTTATTGAATGAATGTAGAAGAAAGCCACCTTAAGCAACTTAGTAGACAATTCCAGGTGCTATTAGGATGGTAAGGATACTAATTCATCATGAGTCAGGATGCATGAGTTGGCCTGTGTGACATCACATCTAGTGAGTTTTGCTGCATATAGGAACTCAATGTAAGATCGTTGAGTAGTTAGGATGAAGAGCCACTGCTGGGTTTTCCGTGACAAGTGCCTTACCATGTCCACATGCATTAATAATTGCTCCACTTTTGTGGTGTTGAGAGCTTCATTCATCTTGTTGGGGGCGGGTGCTTAGTCATCTCCAGTGAGTCAGCTCCATTCAGCTTTCCCTTAGGGAACATCCTCTTCTCCATCCTTTTAACTTCATACCTTATTGAGGTGTTTCTTAGACCTTTCGCCCCAAATAACTTTTGCCTCCTTTAGGGAGTAAGCATCTTTGCATGTTAGAAATTATGTTTACTTCTGTTTATCCTTGAATAAATGTGTTCCTATAAATATCAACTTGCTTGCCCTGTCAACATCTTAAGCAAGAAATTCCACACCTGAATTCAGTTCTTTCTCCTCTTGGAAGCTTTCTCATTTTTGGTGCCATTGCCATTTCTAGGCACCAAAGACAGACTATTATTCTTTGCCCATACAATGGGACACTCTACCAAAGCCAAATTAGTGCATAATATTATCCATTATGCTCTCCTGTAGCTTGACAAAACCCATATGTGTTCCCCCAAAATTCATACGTTGAACAGATTCTCAGTCACCAGCCTTGATGTGATGATTAGATTGACAACCCATCGCTTTGTCATGCTTTATTACTTCTTAGTGTAGAAAGCCAGCCTGAAGAGCAGATGCCTTTTGGAATCAGAACATACCTGGCTGAATCTAAATTTTCTCACCTGCTCCTCCCCATCTTGGGAAAAACGACTTTACACTTTTAAGCCTCAGTTTCTTTGTCTTTGCCCCACACGTCAATGTCTACCACAGCGGACTGCAATGTAGAATGAATAAAATATCAGATGCCAAGTGCCCAGCAGCAGGACTGGCACGTAAGTAAGTCCTCAGCAAATGGTAGTTTCCTCTGCCAGGCCTGGAAAAGCCGTTACCACTGATAGGTCAGCATGGGCCAACCTGCCTGGGTAAGGCTGCCAGAGTCCTAAAGGAAACTGGATGACTTTTAAAGCAGAGATGATTAAATATGATTTTTCAGCTCCTGCTGAGAGGAAAGTTGCAAGGGAACAGCTGTGTTGTTTTATTGGAGAAAGCAAGGATTGAGTGTCATCTTAAAAAGAAGCTAGTAGTAGTTATCAATGCTGTTGAGAAGTTTGGAAAATGAAGTCCTCTCTCAAAAAACCAAGGCTAAATGGTGAAGTCAGAATAAAGCAAATAGCAGTTTTCTTTTTCTTGCTGTTCCTGACCAATGAAGACATACATATATCCACACGACTGCTGACTTCTGGCTGTGCTAATGCAACATGAGACAACTCTTTCTCTCAGGGAAAAAAAAGTTACCAATTAGAACAAAGATTATCCTAATCTTTATCACATACTTATTAGATATGGAAATTACTGGGTAGCCACTAAAATGGTAAAACAATAGTATATTCCTATAATTCCTATATTTCCATTTGGACATGGTTTTAGAGAAGGGCAGTTATCTGAAACAGATATGTTTTGGTTTCTAAAAGTGTTAATGTAATGTACATGGGAAGTGTATTAAAGAGACATGGGTCCAAGTCCTGGCTTGCACAACTTGTCATGTAAAGTAAATCCCTTCCCATTTCTGACCTACTTCCCTGACATAGCATTCTCCAAGCCCTTTATGAATCTGCAGTGAGTTTATCATCTTAGCAATCCTTTTCATACATTTCTTGCACTTGTGGGAAAAATCAATGTTTATGTATGAGACACTTGGATTAAGAGGACAGTGTAGTCTAAGATTTAACTTAAAAAGAAGCATTTGTCTAAAAGAAACATAGTGAGAACATTTCATTCAGTTGTCTATTAAAGATAAGTTTCAAATTTGAAACAACTGGATGAAACAAACAGAAGATGATTTTGCAGAAATTTTTTGTGTCCATCAAATGATAATTCATAATTTACTGCATAAACACAGAACACAGAATGATAGTTCCTAATCAAACTCCAAGTTCTGATGAGTCACAGAAAGGATGCTTTTGACTCTCACTATGGGCAGACACCTGCTAAGTCATTAGCAAATGTTTTATTTTTTCCCATGTTTCATCATTGAAAATGTAAGGAAGTAAAAAATTTTTATCCCATTTCCCTAGTTAGAGACAAGAAGCTCTTTAAGGTCAAGCAACGGAGGACAGCACCAGAATGCAAAGACAACTCCTTCTGTTGTTCTCACTGAAGAATTAATTGTCCTATTCTGTCCTGCCTCTTGGTGTGTGTAATTCAGTCTTTAGTAAGTGCTCACCAAAGGGCTGTAAGGAAGGTACTGAACATGACTCTGTGACAAGACAGAAAGGATTTCTGTTCTCAAGAACTTACGTTCTAATCAGTGCATAGAAATTGAAATGCAAGAAAACATCAAGAGTAAAAACATGAGAGCAATAAATAGAGAATAATCTCAGAGTAAACAGAGAGGGAGTTGGTGACTGATTTGGATCGCATCTGCGGAAAAGGCATCTGTCCCTCAAGATGTGACACTTAAGCTGAGAGTTGGGGAATGGTTGTGTTATCTCCTGATCCCCTCTCTAAAGTGGATAACATTAATAAATGCATCGGCTTTTTGGAAAGGCATAAGCAGGATTATGAAGCTGAAAAAGTTAGAAAACAGTAAGAATTTTGCAAATACAATGATTTAACACACAATTGCTCATTGCCGATCTGTGATGATTTTACAACTGAAGGTTTAGGATTGCTCAACATGTAGCTGAGCTACAGTATATTAACACTAGTTTCAGTTTTCAGAGTGCCTAGCAGTTTCAGGCAGTGTTCTCAGTATTTTTCAAGTATTCAATAAGTGTTGCCAGTGTTGCTTCTCAACACCACAATGGAGCAAAGGATGCCGACAGTCTCATTAATATGCTGAAACAAAGGCTCAAGAACATTAGCTGAATAGGCCATGCTTTGTATCCAGGTGCTTTGAATCCAGGATCATGTCCATAACCATCATACTTTCGTATAGATTTATCTTTGAACCCATGTCTCTAAAAACATCTCTCATCCTACTAGCAGCGTAAAATGTTTGTTAATCCCATGTTATCCTGAAATTTAATTTTGTACCAGTTGTTGTGACATCAGCCTGGAAGGAGTGAAAATACACAACACTACATCATCTCCAATGATCTGAGAACATGTGAGAACCGATCAAGCCTTTTAAATGTATTTGATGATGTCAGCTTCTTAAAGTAATGAGCTCTGTCCTAGAGATACATTCAGAGGCATGCCGGTCTTTTGTCAAGGTTGCCATAGGATGAGTATTGACATCCTCTGAAGCACAGCTGGGGCACCTCTGGAATGCTAAATGTGCGTGATTACATCTGTCCTAAGTGTCCCTGCTGCCTTTTCTGTTCCCTCAGATGAGATAAATCTCTACCTATACACCTGCAGCTTTGTGCCGCACATCCTCTCATGCCCAAGAGCAAAACCTACATGATCAACCTGGAAACTGCTCTGCCTCTGATTTAAAGGATAAAAAGTTTCAGTGAATAGCAATTTGTAACTCTACAAGGAAATGACTTACAAAAGACAAACACCAATGCTACCAATCCCTACACAATGTATTTCTCAACAGAATTATACAGCGCTAAGATGTGTTGGAAGAGTTAAAGGAATAGAGGATAGAAGTTGAGAAGTTGCATGTAAAAAGAAAAGAGTTCAGGATTTTTCATAGTTTGCTTGAGGCCACCCTCAGACTTCTAAAAATATTTCTAAACCATAGGAAATGCTCTCTGATATAAGTCAAATTCTGGAAAAATGTAGTCAGAGAAAAAGAAGAAAATGCCTTCTAAGCATTCTTACCCATTCTAAAAGAAGAACCCTTCCTTGTATTCTGAGTTTAAGAGGAGTACGGGGCCAGTCTTGTGACGCGATGGCTTCAGCTGCAGATTGTTGTATTGGCATCACATGTGACAGTCTGTTCTTGTCCCAGCTGCTCCACATGCAATACAGTTCCCTGCGGGTGGCCTAGGAAAAGCAGAGAAAGATAGTCTACGTGTTTGGGCTTTACCATCTGTATGGGAGATCCAGATGAAACTCTTGGCTCCAGACTTCTACATTGCCCAGCCCTGGCTGTTGCAATCATCTGCTGAGTATAACAATGTATACAAGATCTCTCTCCCTCCCTCCTTTCTGTAACTCTTTTAAATAAATAAATAGAATTTCAAAATACAGAGAATGAGAGAGAGAGAGAGAGAGAGAGAGAGAGAGAGAGAGAGAGAGAGAGAGAGAGAGATTAAATAGCAGCACTGTATTTTGTGCAAATCCAGTGAAGGATCTGGTTTAGAGGCTCAGACATGAGAGATACAATTCAGTTTCAATCCGAGGTCATCAAAGTGAACAATAAATTGTTAAAAATGAATCCCAGAAGCCCAAGGTGGAAAAAAAGAAAAAGAAATGACTGATTCAATGCCCGGGCTGCTGGCAGAGGCAGCTTGTTTCTGCAATAAGGATCAGAGCAAAGGTGCTCCTCGGAGTACTGGCTTTGTGACTGCACTTGAAGAGTCCCAGAGGAAAAAGCAGAGGCTCCAACGCTGAAGGTTCCAGTTCTACCTTGAAAACAGCAACAATGTGAATCCATAGTTTCAGGTTTCCGTTTTCCCAAGTAAACTGGAGACCCTGTGAATATATTATTTCTACCTAAGGGCTTGATTTATCATGTCAGCATCAGGACAGGATGGATTAGGTTTGTAGCTAAATGAAAAAGATAACATTGTTAGCAGCAAAAGCAAATGAAACTGACTTGAATTCTAATTTCTCTTCCATTTCTTTTGCTCTGTGGCTTCCAGTTTTTAAGTCTCTCATCTCATCTGTAAATGAAAACTTAATGTTTATTTTGTAGAGTTCAATTAAAATACTAGGAATAATATATAGTGTTTCTTACAATGGGAAATTTTAACAAATGTTATTGTTTTATAATATGTGTTATATAATATATATTTATTATTGTGAGGGATCTTCCTTGCAAATAATTGTGACATTTTCTGTCATTAAACACAAATCTAGAGGTAGTTTGTCTGAGTCATCAGGCATTGACCACCATGTGTGAAATATCCACCAAAAGCCCATTCAGAGACACAAAGAAAAGTCAAATAGAAGTTTCCATAAATCAAGATCATGGACATGACAGTTTTAAGTAAAGAAGAACTTCAATGGATTTATCTAGCTCATTTTCAGAACAAGCACATATACACAGACCATCTTCAGAGAAACTTCAGGCTTGCCAATAGGCAACATCAAATCTAGGAGAAACGAAATATCCTAACTAGAGTGGTCACCATCAGACTGCCTTTGTCAAATTATATCAAGCCCAGAGGGAAAATAAAAATAAAGGAGGAAACAGGATTGTCTTCTTGAGCACCCTAAACCCTCTCCCAGTGTCAATGTCCTCACCCAATCTTGTGTGGCCTCTGTGAGCTCACTGTTACAATCACCACACCCTTCATTTGGAACCTTATTATAGTCACTCACTTGCCTCTTTTTTTTTTTAATTATTTATTATTTAACCTCAGTAATTACATTGTATTATGTGACACCGTTACATAGATACTTGGGTTCTCCCCACCTCTCCCCAAACCCTCCCACCATGGTGGATTCGTCCACCTTGTTGCATAACCACAGCTCAAGTTCAGTTGAGATTTCCCCATTGCAAGCGTATACCAAACATAGAGTCCAGTATCTTATTGTCCCGTCAAGTTCAACGGCTTCTTAGGTATACCCTTTCTGGTCTTGAACACAGATATTCTTGATTAGTTTCCACAGGTCAGAATCTCTAAACAAGATGAGCAACACTTTCATGTCTTTATAAACTTCACAGACTAGATCAGTACTGCCTAAAGTGGATAAAATTTATATATATATATATATATATATATATGTATATATATATATATATATATATATATATATATACTTTTTAGAAGGTGTGTTTATTTATTTCAAAGAGTTAGAGAGAGAGAGGGGCGAGGGGAGAAAGCTCTTCCATCTGCTGGCTCACTCCCCAAATAGCCTCAACAACTTCGACTGGGTCAGTCTGAAGCCTGGAGCATGAAGCTTCTTCAAGATTTTCCTTTGAGATAAGGGGCCCAAGCCTTTGCCAGGAGTTGAATCAGAGGTGGAAAACCCAGGCCTCAAGTTGGCACCCATGTGGGGTGATGCCATCGTAGGCAGTGGTTTCACCTGTTACACCACAGTACTCGCTCCAAACATGCAGCTTTACATTTTCAAATAGACAATGAAAATAATAAAAATGGAAAAACTAAAATTAATAATATTTTATTGAAGCCAAGGTACTGTTAAGCTCAATCCACAGTTATTAAAGCACTCTTAATGATACATCTGGCATCATTTTATAGTAAGACTATGTGATTTTGACATTTCCAGCACATCACAAATTGAATGAAACACAGTTCAAAGGTTCAATAGCTTCATGCTGTCAGGGGCTAACATATTACAGATTGCCCATCTAGACTAAAAGTGAACAAGTAAGTCCATAAATACAGCAGTTGGGTAGATATACAGTGTGTCAGGAGGGAGAATTAAGGGCCCTGACCTAGTGTTCTGTATGTGTACACGGGTGTATATGTTAGTGTCGACTTTCAGAGACCTGACTATATATAGCAGTTCAGAATTTGTCAAAAAGGGATCCCATCATATTGTGGTTATTATTTTTTCTAAATCTTCACTGATAAAAATTCATCTACCATTTAATACACCCTTATCAAATGTTTTGATACTGAAGTCGCAAAGGATGATTTCTTTATTTGAACAAGGAGGAAAACATATTCCACGCTGAAAACAGAGGAGTTTCAAAACTCAGATATGTATAAAATTACATTATTTGGTAGAAAATTATGTGGCTATTTTGTAAGTTGTCAAAAGGAGAGCTTAATGAGTGTTAAGAGGAGCCTAGATCTGACTTTGTATGTTTTTAATGTATCAGAAGCTTACTATTAAGACGATGAGACTTAATCAAGATTTACAATTGTGAAGGTGACTAGAGTAGATCAGGATTTGTATTGTGGGAGTCGGAGAAATAAAATACAGAAGCAGAATGATTTATCTCCTGAAAGCTTGATTTAATCTGAGGAAGAGATTGCTATGTGTCTGTCTTGTGTTTTAACATCTGGTACATTTTGGTGTTGAATCAAACAGCACAGGAGCTCCTTTAGGGCAGCAACAATTCGCTATGGCTCTTTTACCCAATGTTCTTGGTCACTCTAATTCTTTTAGATGCTTTTCAGCTGTAATTTGTACTGTGATTGGAATAATAAGATCTTAATTCATACCATTTCTTGATGACAAGAGACAAACAAATTTGTAATTTCATAAATGTGGTCAAACTTGACCTTTGTGATAAACAACAAACATCTTGTAGCTTGAAATTTTGTCTTAGGGCCTTGCCAAGGACATTGGCTAATATGATATCTTGATTCATCTGCACAGAAGGTTCTGCATAGAATTTCAAAATGTGTGTTCCGGGTATTTCCTTAAAAGATAATTATGGAATTTTTGTTCTTAAAATTAGGATTTTTTTCTCACAGAAAGTCCAAAAATCCATGTCTTGTAAACATGGGCCCAATATATCAAGGTCTAGCCCTTTAAAATGATGAATTGCATGCGAAGTAACTTGGAACCTGACAGATTCAAGTCATCACCTGACACTTTCACCCTTGTGGAAGAGTTCCCTAAAGGAAGGAAGGTAGGGAGCAGATTATGGAAAACTGAGTTAAATTCCAGCTTCACCTCTGATAAATGGCAATTGCAGCATGTCCTTGGATACTAAGTCATATAAACAAATAATATCACAAACATGCTACTACTCATAGACATACCTGATGTATACATATTCACCTCTGATAGACTCTTGCTCATCTGTTAGTGTTTAAAATAACCAAGAGAACTAACTGTTTGGTTAATCTCTTGAACAAATTGGTGCTTTCCATGACTAGTGGAAGCAGCTTTTGTTTATTTCTTTGCACTTAAAAGAGATGGCAAGAATGAATCTTCTTGCTGGTTTTTTTCCCACCTGGGAAACTACAGACAAGGTATTTTCTCAAGGCAACAGTGACCCTAACTAGGACACTAAACGTTCACAACTGAATGTTCCTCCAAGATCCAAGAATGAAATGCAGCTATTTATGGGCCAGACCCTCCAGTCCAGCTATGTGACCCCAGGTAATCTGATCTAAGAGATAAAAAATGTTCAATCTTAATGTACATGTTGATGGAACTACACAGCTTGATTTAGACAATGCTTGAAACAATTTCTCAATAAAAGCACTCCTCCTGCAAAGAGACTTCAATGTGCATCTTGACTTACTGTTTTCCATCCATTTCCATCTCTTAAAGGTGATGAATACACAGAAAACATAGGAAAGCAGATATATCATACGCTCAACACTTTCCACTCCTTGGAATTTACCGCAAGGAAATGAAACCAACACATTAAAGCTATCTGTACCCCATTTTTACAGTAACTCAACTCGTAACAGCTAAGATATATAACCAATCCAGTTGCCATCAGAAAAACATACTGTATGTGAGTGAAACTGAAATTTTTGTGATTTGATTATTCTTTATAGACCTTATCTATATTCTTGAGGAACTACTTGATGGATTATTTATTTAGTGGAGGCTTATGATTATAAAATAAATTGAAAGCATGTCATTTTAAAAATTAAAACATAAGAAAAGATTGAGGGAAGGTGTTACTGAGGGAGGAAAGAAGTAGAGTAGGAAGTATCATCATGATGTTAAAACTTTATATTTGAAGTATATGAAATTTCTTCCCTTTTGTGAAAAAAATGTTTTAAAAAGGTTCTCTGGTTTATTGGCTCACTCCCAAATGCAGTAGAACTTTTTTTTTTGTAGCTGGGTGAGTTTGGGAGGGGTTCGGGCCTTGGGTTTGGGGGCAAGTGCCGCTCCTCACAGTGTGGCGGCTGTGGGGGGTGCCCCTGCCAGGTTGGACCCAATGCTGGGGGCTCATGCCAAAGACACTGCCGCAAGGCAGTGAAAGAGTCCTCGGCCTCCCCCAGGGCGTCCAGTGCACCATGTGGTGCCAGGCTTTGCTTGCTGGCTGCCCAGCGGCAAACTCTGGGGTTTTTTAAGATATGTTTGCTGCCTGGGGACACCCATGACTAAGTCCAATTTTAGTGTAGGTGAGTCGTGAATCTTGGGTGATTCCCAGTGACAGGGTCATGGAAGTTTTAGGCATGTGTGGGGACTGAGACCTGGTGGTTTGGAGGGAAGTACCCAGGAGACAATTACAGTTAGTCAGCTACACCAACCCAATTCGGAATACAGAAATGGCCTGTTTGCCTATAACATCACTGATCGTCACACACCAGCCCACACCGATGATATGGATGGGGTTCTCTTTGGCAGTAACGGGTACCATTACCCAACTGTTTGGTGGAGTGGTGGAGTGGTGGAGTGGTCACATTTGTCAGGGTCAAGACTCTATCCAGCACGTGGGAGAACTTTGTCTGGGGGTAGACTCTATGGGGTTGGGCGGGCCCAACCCTGTGGAAATACAAGTTCCCCTGGTTAGCTCACAAGCTGGGGTTGGGATAGACTAAGCTAGATGTGACCATGTCACCTGCCATCACACATGGGTGCAGGAACCCAAAACAGTCAGTGCAGGTCAAGACAGCAGCACCTGAAAGTGCATCCGTTAACAGGATGTGGGGTGGGCCATGCTGCCACTGGAAGGGGACAGAATGGGCAGGGCTGAACAAACCTTAACTCACAAGAAACAACAAAAATCAGGTTGGAGCACAGGTCATGCTAAGTAGGTCCTTGCACCTACTGTTCTGCGTAAGACAGGGATGCTAAGCCACAGCATCTAAGGGGACAGGGCAAGAGAGGGGCTCTACCAAGTTGAATCAGAGCAACTACTGGCCTACACAAGATCTAAGGCTGGGAATAGGCCCGGCTGGGCAGCTAAGGGGATACTCTAGCTGGGTTGAGTTTCCCACCAATGAGCGCATGGGCTGTAAATGGGGCTGCGTTCCAATCATGATACGAGTGTAATCCCACTTGGCACGAGTGTGGACTGGGAATGGAAGCACCAAGCTGGGCCAGACTCCAACACCATCTGGTGCTCTGCAGGACCAGGGGAAATGTATGACAGACTAGGCTAGGTCTCAGCTCTTACTGAACCATGTGTAAGCCGTATGGGGGTATGGAAGAGCCATGGCTGGGTTGAAACATCCAACAATAAGAACCAGATTGGGTTGAAGCACGGTCAGGAAACACCACTGTTCCTGCTAGGACAGGAGGTGAACTGAACAGGGCTGGCTCATGGACCCACTGGTATGCGCGAAACCTGGCACTGGGAGAGTTTCTGATGGAGGAGCCTGGGCAACTCCCTGCAGGTAAACGCAAGAAGCACAATAGGAAACAGCCCAGAACAGGCTATGGAAATTATCCCACTGGTATACACATGGCATAGATTGGGGGCAGACCAGGCTGAACCTGTTCGCATCACCTGCTGGTGAGTCTGAGTGCCAGAACAGAGTGTGGGTCTAGCCAGGTTTGGATGCGACACATAATAGTACACAATAAGAAATGCCAAGGTGAGATGAACCGTACCAGATGTGGTTGCAGCACACAAACAGCACATGTGATAATCAGGGGGAGGAGGCAAAGCTGACAGGGGAATGTGGGCTCCCCTGCAGGACAACTACTTCCATTGGAAAGCGTGGGTCGGGATGAGGGCAGATCAGAATAGGCAGGGCTGTTACACCTGTGGGCCTCATGTGGGCTAGATAAGGGAAGGGTCACGGTGGGCTGACTGTTCCGACTGGTGCAAGCAAAAACTAGAGTGGGTGAGGGTTGGTTGGACTAGCCGCAGTACTAGGTGGCAGAGGCTGGCACTTGGAGCTAATTCTGCAAAGTCTAATGCCAGAACTACCTGGAGAGTGCATAATCTGGGAGTGAGTATGGCCTAGAAGGGAAATAGTGGGCACCTCCTTTGGGTCTACCACTCTCATTGGACAGCACGAACACCAGGACAGGGGCAGGAGTGGCTGGACAGAAGGGCACCTGCCAGTAGGTGTGTGGGCTGGATAGTAGGTTGGTTGGGTTGAGCTGGGCTTCAATGCCCATTGACACGTGCGAGAGCTAAACAGGATGTGGGACAGACTTGACAAGCCTGCGGTGTGTACTGGCAAGCATGGGAACCAGGGTAGGGGGCAGAACTGGTGGGGGTTATGGGGAGTCGCCCCAACTAGGCTGCAGCTCCAACCGGTTTGCGTGAGGACCGAGTATGAAGTGGGCTTGATCGAACTGGACTACAACACCCGTTGGTTCACGAGGAAGACATGGCTGGAAACAGAACGAACCCAGCAATCCCAACGACCAGCATGAGCATAAGCTGATTGGTGTGACGGATGGTGTCGGACTCTGTACTAGCAAACTCACACAAGAATCAGGCCTGGAATTATCTCAGATGAAGTTTCTTTGGAGATCCCTCCAACTGAACTGCTGATCTTAGAACCCCAACCATGAAGAGACTGTTAGCCAGTGGATTTTGAATAGGGTTCATTGCGATTGGAACTGAGATATTGGCAGCAATCCAGAATTGATGAACAATCAAAACTGCTTGAGCAGGACCCTCAGAGCGCGCCTCCCGTTGGGGATCTGGGATGCGTGGGAGGTTGGGTGGGGCTTTTCCCTTTGTTTTTTTCCCTGACCCCAGATACAGGGTAAAATGATATTGCTGTGGAAACAATGGTATTACCCACATTCACCCTGTAGCCCTTGACACTTTGTTCCCTAATCAACTAAGTAAGATTATTAAAAAATAATTTAAAAAAAAAGATTTATTTATTTTTCGATTCGAAAGGCACCTATACAGAGATGAGGAGAGACAGAGAGGAAGATCTTCCCTCCACTGATTCATTCCCCAAGTGGCTGCAGTAGCAGGAGCTGAGCCAATCCGAAACTGGGAACCAGGAGCTCTTCTGGGTATCCCTTGCGGGTGCAGGGTCCCAAGGCTTTGGGCTGTCCTTGACTGGCTGCCCAGGTCACAAGTGGGGAGCTGGATGGGAAGTGGAGCCCCCGGGATTAGAACCGGCGCACTATGGGATCCCGGCGCATGCAAGAGGCCCTTAACCACTATGCTATCACACCAGGCCCAAAAGTAGAACTTGATTATTGTATACAGTTCAGTGAAGTCCTTTGACCTTTGACCTTGTCACTTGTTCAGTTTAGAACTGGACATGTGACTCAGTCAGTGTCTGTGTGATTGCAGGGAGATGCGAAGCAATGGCTTCTACAAATATGATATTTCAGTCTTTGAGTAGAGCTCATCAGCATGAAGTTATTTTTGTTGTCACTTATGCCTACCTACAGCCCCTGGCCATTATTTTGTATCTCTCTTATGTTTCAATAAGATAATAAGGGACATCAACAAAGAATAAAAAGACAAATGGCCCTTTGGTAATCACATTGGGTAACTGGGGTGACGTATAAAGAAATTCTTTCTATTGCTGAAGTTTCAAATGCATCTGTAACTCCCCTTAATTATCTAAGTAGGTTTGATTTATTTCTGCTGTGTACATCAAGCATGTTAATGGACCCAATCATGAAGAATACATCTTTAAAAATAGCCTTTTTTTATTTTCAAACTCAATGGCCTGAAATAAGTTCTCTGTTAGGTCAGTTTTGTAGTCAGATTCCAAACTCCTTAGCAAGTCTCTTCAGGTCAGAGTCTTGGTTTCCTTTGTACGTAGAAGGCAATACATAACTAGTTTTTTTTAAAAAGGCCATGGAGTCTCACAGGTTACTTCCACACAGCCCCATCAGTGTGGTTGAAATCAGAGTGTACGGCAAAACTGAACTTTCATTTTTGGCAGCTTTCTATCATTACATAGAAAATAAGATTGCCTCTGATCTTGAACATAAGAATCTAAATAAAGTTGTCCCAAAGACAAATTGCCTGAAAGTTTAGTTTATGATCATATACCACTTTATATCAGGGTTTCTAGATCCAGGGACTTCACATGTGACATTGTGATATTTTATTTTATGTTGATTATTTGTAACAAAACAAACAAAAAAAAACCATTTCAATCCCATGCTCTGAATCTCAATCTCAACTCTGCTGTCTCCAATCATGCATTATGATGTGAACTCATATTTGACTTGAGAGTGCTTCTGTCTTCCTTCTGAAAAAGGTGCTGGGACAAAGGAAAGTTTGGGAATTCATTCTCTTTGCTATGCCCATTCATTTTTCCATCCAAATTGGATGAGTTAGTAGTCTGAATTTCTTTGGCCTGGGGATAGACATACCGTATTTAGTCTAGTCTCTAGGATAAATCCTCTTGTATCTGTCTCTTTCTCTTGGTTTTGCACAATCCCTGCTAATAATTATGGTGATTGCAACACACCGAGAAACAGTATTCCCACTGGGTCAAGCTCCCACACAAACTATCAGATGAATCATGTGTTTATAAGATTATATGATCACTTAATACAAGTCAGATCCTAATTTAAAATTAATTCATTATTGCTCACTGATCTCAGAATTCAGTTCATGAGTCCATTTTGTATTTCAACAATATATACTAATATCCCAAGCACTGTTCTGGTTCAAATTCCTCTGGCAAGCTACAAGACTATTTAGAATTGCCTTTTCCTTTCTTCTCAGCCCTCAACTCCTGCTGTATCCAACTTGATATTCTCCAGTCCACATCTTCTTTTCACATCCTTTATCGGCCATGTTTTTTGCTAATCCTCAGCCTCAGTCCTGAGAGGAGTCCTGTCTCTGTGCCAAACCACATTTGAAGTTTACTGATTATTGATTTAATCCTCCACTGAGAGAATCAGTTATATCCTTTTTGAATGGTGAGAGTGAGACGAACAGAAATGAAAAATACTATTGAAATTTATTATCCACTTTTGTTCACAGAGACCAGAGAAACCCAAAGATAACAGGACCCAAGTAACTACAGTAATAAATTTATTTAGAAAAAAATCCTAACATTTGAGTGCTTGATTTAATAACACCACAATTGTCTAGCTTTAAACTTCTTCTGTTTTCCAAAAGTTTTTTTTTATTTTTATTGGAAAAGCAGATTTATATAAAAATTGAGAGATGCAGAGAAACATCTTTCATTTGCTGGTTCACTCCCCAAGTGCCTGCAACAACCAGACCTGAGCTAATCAAAAGCCGAGGAGTCAGGGGCTTTTGGGAGGTCTTCCATAAGGGAGCAGGGTTCCAAGGCTTTGGGCTGTCTTCTCTGTTTTCCTAGACCATAAGCACAGAGCTGGATGGGAAGTGGAGCAGCTGGGACATGAACCGGGCATCCATATGGATTTCTAGTGTTTGAAAAGAGAGGATTAACTAGTCCAGCCATGGGGCCCAGCCCCGAGTTTAAATTTCTAAAACTTCAGGTGCTCAGTAAGAAACTAAAAAAGAAAGCTTAGGAGAGAGAAAAATACTGTGCTTGAACAAATTCCAGTGTAAAGTAGAGTGGGGAAAGCCAGTCTTCTGGGAAAAGCCAGTCTTCCGGGAAATGAGTCGGAAGCATCAGAAGAGTGTTACCACATTCCCAGGAGGTATGTCATTGTCCCTTGAAATTCCTATTAGAAAAAGAAAAAAGACCTCTCAAACCTAATTGTTTGCGAAGTCATACATCTAAAATGAGAATTTTACCTATTTTGAAAATTCTGTTCTTACTTAACTTCAGTGGATTCTCACCCACTTAACTGAACATCTACAGGGTGACCAAGAACTGACATCATTGGGTCCTTACTCTGTGCTATATAAAAAAAAATGCATTTCATAAATTACCACAATGACATGAAGTAAATATTAGCAATTTCATCACTTTACAGAGAGGAATTTTGAGGAAGGAAATTTAGTGACTTATCTGAGATCCTGGTATTCTAAATTCAGAAGCAGCCCCTCCACATATCCCCAATTTAGCCAGTTTACCACAATCCTGCATTTTAATACATACCACAGTCTTTAACTCAAACAACTTCCCTGGCATATGGTTGCTTTATTTCCACTTTATGACCAAATGAAGTACTCTAATTCATGAATTGAGTCAAACATGCCCCCAAAGGAGCTCTGCAGAGGCAAGCATCGTCTTTTCCTCTTCTATTACAGTTTCCTCTCCAAGCATTGTTTCACCAACATGGTAGGCAACCTTGACATCTTTCTTGAAGATAGTAAATATTTTACTATTCAGTGTTGTTTACTTTCAGTCCCATAAGTATTACCTTAATCCTTCATTGATACTCTGTGATCATTTATCACAAGAGAAGATTTTATATAAAAAGGGGGAAAAACCTAAAAGCCTCATGGAAGAATTTAAAATGGACTTATTGAAGAAAATGAAAGGAAAATAACAAAAGCATTCTGTATGTCTATGTATTAAATTTAATGATTCTAGAAAATTACAGGTTTGAAGCCATCTGGAGAATTTCTCTGATTCTTTCTCTTTTTCATGGGAAATGAAGAAAATGGGGTGCATATCTCTTGTATATAGTACAATTGTAAAGTGGCTTTTTTTCTCTTAAAAATAATCATGGAAGAAGAGAGAAACAGATGAAAGAGGGAAAGAGGAGGGAGGGAGAGAGAGGGAGGGAGAGAGAGAGAGAAAGAGAGAGAGAGAGAGAGAGAGAGAGAGAGAGAGAGAGAGAGAGAGAGAGAGAATGTGTTGTTTCTTAATCCCCAAAGCAAAATTCTGTTTTCAAAATTGTCATGAGGTCAGAGTTACTGTTGAGGGGATAAGTCTGTCAGAAATTCCTTCAAGTAAATCCAAATCTGGAAATTTATCCACTGTATTCCTACAGGGATTTACAAAGTTCCACTGTTTCAGCAGGTTTCTTCCAAGAAGAAGTACAACTCATTCCTGCCATTTCTAAGAAAAGGTCTTCTTTTTTTTATACAATCAGTTTTATTAAGTTGAAAGACAGAGTTACGGAGAAAGAAGGAGAGACAGAGGAGAGATTGAGAGACAGAGAGGTCCTCCAACCACTGGTTCACTCCCAAATAGTCACAACTACCAGAGCTTGGCCAGGCCAAATCCAGGAGCCAGGAGTTTCTTCTAGGTCTTCCATGTGGGTGTAGAGGCCCAAGCACTTGGGCCATCCTCTGCCACTTTGCTAGGTGCATTAATAGGCAGTTGAATTGAAAGTGGATCCAACTCAAACCGCTCAAACCGCTGCCCATATGGGATGCCAGCACTGCAGGTTGCAGTTTAACTCACTATGCCACAGTGTTGGCCTTGAAAAGTTTCTATTTTAATTAAATAGAAGTCTTAACTCTGAGTTCTTCCTTATAATATATAACTAACCTCTCAGCCTTGACAAAAAAATAGTTCTATGAACAGATAAATAATGAAATTGTTACATCTATGCAGCACTGGCTATCAGATCAATTGGCTCTAATGTGAACACTGAAGAAGAATTGCTTCTGGACTGAAAAGGATGTCCTTCTAAAAGCACAGCCATAGTCTTCACATAAGCCCCAACAGAAGTGAGTGGGGTTGAAGGAATTCCTCATTCTTTGAGAGGGATGTATCCTAGAGTAACCTGGTGATAGTAGTATAGGCACATGTATTCAACTCTAGTACCTGTTGGACCAAGCCAGATACTCCTAACATGTCAATTTATTTGACTCTCATCACAAACTTAGTAGAGAGATTGCACTCACAATATTGATAGGGTGTCAAACCCTAGAAAGGAACTTGTTGAAAACCAGAGAACACAACATTAGAGTTTGATTCCAAACCAGATCCAACTGGCTTCAAAATCTAGAACCTCACTCACATACCTTGTGTACTGCTAAAAGAAAATAAATGATATTCAGCAGTCTTAAAGCAGCATTAGAATCTATAACTTTTAATTGCAAGGTCAAGAGAACAGCAGACAAAACCTCAGTCCCAGTCCTGGCTTTTCTGCGACACCACTGTGGCCTTGTGTCAGTGGCAACCACAACTGGACTTCAGTTTCCTGAGAGATGAATGATGGGATAATACTTACTGGACAACAGCCTTGTGAACATCCAATACTGCTTTGATAATTGTATTTTGCATTCTAATATCAAATAATGGGTAAATGGAACAATGGTGGACATGGACTATGAATAAGAAACAAATAAACAGTACTTCCAGGTACCCAGCATGCTTTTCCAATGACAGACTTCAGAAAGTTCATGGAAGATGTGTATTATGAAACACATCTAAGCGTGCCAAAAATGCTTTGTACCAGAAAAACTTACTCCTTTTCCATGAACATTTTGAAGTCTCTCTGTATAGCCTTGACACTCTTTGAGTCTTAATTTCTCATCAGAATCATTTACCTTGATATATGATTTTGATTCTTCATATAGAATTTTTGTTATCTTGAAATAATAAAATGTGTTTGATGTACTCTGCATAGTCTTTGTAATAGGGTTCCTTTTTATTAAACACTAATCTCCGAGCTCGGCAGTGTGGCCTAGTGGCTAAGGTCCTCGCCTTGATCCCTAATGGCCGCTGGTTCTAATCCCGGCAGCTCCATTTCCTCTCTATCTCTCCTCCTCTCAGTATATCTGACATTGTAATAAAAATAAAATAAATCTTTAGAAAAAAAAAACACTAATCTCCCTAGTCATTCTCCTGATGTCTTCAGATGGAACATGTGGCTGACTGACAGGCTGCTGCAAGGAACCGGCTTGCACTGAGACACAGCAAAGCTAGAGATTCCCGCCAAGTTATGAGAAGAGTGGCCTCTCTATTTTGTCTTGATCCATTATATCAATTACGTCCTTGTAATTGTATTGAGCTGAGATCTAGGAAGCCCAGATTTTAGAAACCTATTCTGCCATTGCCTTTTAGCTAAGTTCAGAGGTTGAACTCATGATTGATAACTTTTATTCCATATTGAATTCTTTCTTTCTTTCTTTCTACATCTGTTCCATTATCCTTTCTTTTTTAAGGATATATTTATTTTTATTTGAAGGGCAGATTTTACAGGGAAAGAAGATGCGTGCGCATGCACAAGAGAGAGAAGGTACTCCACTGGTTTACTCCCCAAATAGCTGCAATGACTGGAGCTGTGTCAATCCAGAGCCAGATCTAGGGACTCCTTCCAGGTCTTCCCACATGAGCACAGGGTCCCAGGGTCCAAGACCAAGCCATAAGCAAAAGCTGCTTTCCCAAGCCATAAGCAAAAGCTGGATCAGAAGTAGAGCAGCCAGGACATGAACTGCTGCCCTATGGGATGCTGGCACCACAAAGTAGAGTATTAGCTGGCCCTATCACCATGCTTCCACCCCGTTCTTTCTTTTCTTCATTTTTTTTACATTCCTACTCATTTTCTCCTATCTCTTCCTTTCTTCTCCCTTTCTGTATCCTAGACAGTATTGCAGTCAGAAGTACCTACTTACTTAGGTTATAGTTCTGAGCTAGGATGACGAGGTAGGTAAGTGTTGGTCTTCCTGAAACACACAGACACATGGGGAAGAAGATGTGAAACAGTTATGGAGTTGCAACTGGGATAACCATACTGATGAGAAACAGGTCACCAGGAAAAATGTGCAATGAACCAGACCTAGTCTGAGAGATCAGGAAATTTGTATTCAAATACATTCTAAGAATGAATTAGCCAAGAAGCATTGGAGAGAGACAGATGAAGGACAGTATTCAGAAAGACGATGAAGAAAAAAGAGTTCTCCACTGGACAAACTAAAAAATACTCAACCTGACTAGAGAAAAGAAACTGAGTATAATCCTAGTCTGAGAGGAAACCAAATAGACCAGCAGAGACTGCTGCCTAATAGGCCAGCCTAGTTCTCCTCAATAGGGAACTTGAACTTTATCCTAGGAAATGTGAGAAACATGATGCTAGGATTCTAACACCTCCTCCAGTCCGTGTTTTATTTCTCTAAAACCCCTAGCAAATGAAAGCAATGTATTCTCTTTCCCTCATTACCCTCTTAAGCCTAAGAGACACGTCACAGATTGCTTCCCTTAGCAGGCAGAAGTGTAAGTGGTCTGAGCTTGGAAAGTGCCCCTTGGAGCCTGGGGCTGCAGCTGCCTTTGCCTTTCACATCACTGACCCAAATGTGAATCATCCAGTAGGTATTGGGTGAAGTCCATCCCACCCATGGCTGTACTACAAGCTTTGCAGTCTTAGTCGGAGAACTGGCTACCTACAAAGCAATCACGCCTGTTGAGGAACGGCTGAGTCAATGGCCCCATTCATCCGCCTGCCCATGCCTCTCAGGTCTCCTTCTCCCCAGAGATATATGACAGGATACCCGCACAGGAAGCTGTCGGTGGAAATTCATGGAATAGGTGGGGACGAGTGGAAAACATCTTTCTTTCTGCGAATTTGTGGAAAACAAATATTGCAGTTCTCTTCTCTCATGATGCCAAATATAGCAAAGTAACAGAGCCACCTTTTGAGACTTCAAATGGACATTGATTTTTTTTTTGCTAAAGAACAGCAAAAACATAAGAAACAGGAAGATCTGCTAGAGTCATTGAGGGCTCATGCAAAGGCCAAGTTTCTAGTTTGAACCAAACCACACATATGAAGGATGACTGGCATGCAGAGTAAACACAGGACTTACTATTAATGATGGCATGTTCATGCTCACACACATTGCTCCCAAGGCTCCAACCTCACCCCAAGGTGCACCCATTTTCCTCTTCTCCATTCGTAGTGGACTTGTCTGTTTTTTGTTCTCTTCTCCTCTAATTTTAGGACCTCCACCTATAAGAATGTTTGCTGAAATAACTAAATAATTTTACAAAAATTAATAACTTCTGTTTTTCCAGGACTTCTAAATCTTAGCATCATTGATATTTTCAGCCATGTCAATCTGTGTCCTATGTATTGTAGGGCATTTGACAGCATTTCTGGCCTCTATCCTTGATACTAATAGCACCCTGTTCCTCTCCCACTCTGAATCTGTGACAACCAAAAATGTCTCCAGATACTTCCAAATATTTCCTAGCGGCAAATCTCCAGATTGAACACTGCTAATCCATTCTAAGTGTGCAAGTAGCTCGGTCATCTCCCAATACCCTTACTGAAATGAAGAAAAATTTTCTCAACCCAGGAGCATTGAAACTGATGGCGTCTCAGGGCTATCAAAACCACTCTAGGAACACCCTCAGAACACTCTTGCCTACATCTAAGAACCATCTTCCATCCCCAGGTGCCACTGATATAGTTTAACAGTAAAGCACAGCCTCTACCTCTTCTTCCCCTTGTGGACACTGGGAAAAACAAATTTTAAAAAGCTGAAACGTGCCCCACCCACCTTTCTCCATACCTGACACTCCCCATGCATCCCTCTAAACTATGTAAACAATATTAAAAATAAAATTAAAAAAGAAAAGAATGCATCTAAATATTCTTCTGAGAATTGACAGTATGTGGGCAAGATATTTTGCAAAGTGTGGAATGCAAAATTGCCACTCTTGTATTGAGCAGAAAAGTGAAGTTGAAGTGAGCTGGTTAAGGTGGGGTCTTCCGAATGCATCAGCACCTTCATGAACATCACCCTTCCTTAGGAAATATGGAGCGATGCTTAATTAAATAGAGACTTCAGGTTGGTTACATTTTCTTCAACATCTGAACTCCACTTGCCAGTTGTACCATCTTAACTAATTAAGGTGCCTTATCGATTTTAGTACCAGTCTTTCAATTTGTCACAAAAGATTATACTTTCTTTCCTGAATGGTTCTTTATAAGGCTGAATTAGCTAACTTTCATAAAGCACCCAGGTAGCACGTAGAAATGAAGCAAGTGCTCTATCATCACGAAGAGTGAATTTAATTATTTTAAGAGGAAATCCTACCTAAGGTAAGGCCAGACTAAGAGGTGAGTTCTTGTTTCAGTGGATTTTATATCTTTTTGTTTCCTGTTGAAACAACCAAAATGCAACTATGACACTGAAAGCAGAATGTGGGACTCTAAATGGTGTGATGGGTGAGAAAGCATTCTACAATTTTTCCTTATTGCTCATTTAAACATATTCTAAGTGTTGATTCTTCTCCAAAAAAATCTGTTTGAGGCCTTTCAGCAAAAGAGCAATCATCCAATGTAAGCCATCTAAAACATAAAGAGGGATAAAGGAGTGGTCTGGTAATTAACATACCTTTAAGAAGTCCATGTCCCATATTGGAGTCTCTGAATTCAATACCCAGCTCCAGCTTTTGAATCCAGCTACTTACTAACATGGATTCTAAATGATACCATGTGATGGTTCAACTAACTGGATTTCTATCACCCAGGTTAGAGTTCGGCCTCCTGGCTTTGACCCATCCAAACCCCAACATTAGGTTATTTCAGAACTATGACCAGTGGATCAGAACTAACTCTCTTTCTCTCTGTTCAAAATTAATTTAAAAAATATGTCAATGATTGTTTTTACTTTTCTTGACTACAATATAAAATAGGGCCCAATGTAAAGAGGTCATGGAACTTCAAATAGAAGTTTCTTTACAAATTTAGTTTCCACTTGCTAAAATCTTTAAAATTAAGGGAAAACTATTACTTAGAGTTGAGATTGGATATAATTTTAGAAATTGCATACTTTCACCTTACACAATAGATTTTGAATCCTGGCTTTTCCCATTTTCTCATCTTAAACTACTAATTTTTATTATATTTTATAATATGTTGTTGTGTTTAATGCTAGCACTTAGAATGATTAGGCTCAGTGATATTTTTAAGTGGACTTAATGATCACTGCCAATCCCTTTTACCACGACTTCTCTACTCTGGGAGTTTATTGCTTCTCTTCATCAGGTGCATTTCTTTATCCAGTGGCTTTTTTTGTAAGTTTTAAAAAAGATTTTTGAATTCTTTAGCATGCATTTCTATATACTTGAGGGTGACGATCTGTTTCAAATTATAGTTTTCAGAAGTAAAACTATATTGTATATAAAATCAATAGCTCTCAGCTGTTCTCACTCAATATGTCCCCAGACCCCCTTTCCTGCCTGGGGACCAATGCGGCATGTGCTCATGTGCAGAGTCTCATACTTTCCCCACTCATCTCTAAAAACAAACAAAACAAACAAAAAAGCAGCTATACTGTTACAGCTAGCACAAATATGGCATTGATGAGGTCCAAAATGTCTGCCAGCTACTGGCTGCTTTTCTTGCAGCAGTGTGACACTTGCCCAGGTAAAAGACAGCGTAGACAGTTGTCCACAGCTGGGGAGAACGAGGTTATCTCCTGAGCACAGCTTTTTCCTTGGTATGTTTTTATTCTAGCTTTGGAACTTTCCATGTCACTTTAATTTTAGTTTGGTTTTTATTTGTTTTATTTCATTTATTTGTGGGGAAAAAAACAAGAGCAATCTCATCTGCTAACTCAAGGCTGAGTCAGATGAATGCTGGGAGCCAGGAACCGGGCCGCCCATGTGGGTTGCGGGAACCCAAGCCCTTGAGCTACCACCTCCTCCCTGGGGTGTATTACCAATACATTGCACCTGGAAAAGGGGCCAGGACTCAACACTGGACACTTGGATATGGGATGTTATGTGCCAAGCAGCATATTTAGCCTTGCACCAAATTGTCACCCTGCAAAATAACTTGACATTTTAGGTTAAATATTTCCAAGACCTTTCCAACTTCTGTTTTTTGTTTGTTTTTTGTTTTTTGGGTTTTTGTTGTTGTTGTTATTGTTGTTTGTTTGTTTGTTTCTAGAGCTCCTGATTTTCCATGAAGAGCTCATTATTTTTATGCAGGACAGATATCAAGGTGACTAATGTTCTAAGGCTTCTGAGAATTGGAAAACCGTTTGAATTCTTCCTTTAGTTATATATGTTCTTTTGGTTAGTTTTTCATTCTTTTTTTTAAATAGTGGCCTGACCTTACACAATGTAGATGTGTATCACAATGTCACATATTTCTAATAAATGTAGAATTACTGCATGTCTGTTAATTTTTAAATACTTATTTAATTTTATTGTAAATCCAGATATATAGAGAGGAAGAGGGACCTAAGAGGGAGATCTTCTGTCCATTGATTCATTCCCCAAACAGCTGCAATGACTGGAGGTACACCAATCTGAAGCCAGGAGCCTGGAGCTTCTTCTGGGTCTCTCATGTGGGTGCAGGGTCCCAAGGATTTGGGCTGTCCTCCACTGCTTTCTCAGGCCACAAGCAGGGAGCTGGATGGAAAGCAGGGCTGCCAGGATTAGATCTAGTGCCCATATGGGATCTTGGCACATGCAAGGCAAGGACTGTTAGACAAGCTGGTAGGCTACAGTGCTAGACCCTTGTTTTTCATTCTTTGCTTATTCTGTGTCATGCAAACATTGCTGTTCTTATCTCTTCCTAGTTTGTAGTATGTTCCAGAGTATTTGCTGAACAATTTTGTTCCTCATCAAAGGGCAGAATCAAAAGGCATAGAACCAAGATGCTGCTTAAGGTATCTGGGGAGTTTCCAGCATGCGAATATATTCTATCTCCATTGCTCAAATTAAAAATAAAATAAAACAAAATCTGAAGGGAACTACTCTGAAGGTAATATTTATGTTTGTTTTGAGTTTGTTTTGCAGAACACTTCCACCAAAATTAGCATTTCCATTTCTGTGGGCATGTGTCCATCTGTTTGTGCAACCATTCTGTTTTAGGCATTTGGAACATCAGTTTAGCTCACACATAAGCTCTATGTGCTGCAAGCTGTCTGATCTGTGATCTAGTAACCACCGAGGCCATTCCTCCATTATTCACCCTGCTCATGCTTGGACGTGGACTGACCAGACTAGGTGGGGAAAATGGACCCCATGGGTTGAAAATGAGCAACCCTAAAGGCCGTTCCACCTCTTACCTAATCCTACTTTAATATAAGGATCACTTGCCTTAGGAAGGATCTTTGAAACAACACAATAGTCTCTCTAGGATCATGACACTTAGAGAAAAATCTTTGCCTACTTCTGAGTCTGAGGAATCACAGTCATGCTTTCAGCATCCAGCCCTTTGTCACTAACCAGACTTCGTGGTACTAGGTGGGAATACATCACAGTTTGTGGTTCATGTTTGTGGCTATGACTGCCTACACTGAACACATAACGGTTTCTGTTTCTCCCACTTTTGATTTATTTTCTTTTTATTATTTTTGAAATTAAAAAAAAATAATATCTATTTAGTTGAAAGGCAGAGGAACAGAAAGGGAGAGAGAGATGGAAGGAAAGGTTTTCCGTTCACTGATTCACTTCCCAAATGGCTGTAATAACCTAAGCCGGTCAGAAAGTCCATCCTCTCCTCCTGCATGGATGTGTAAGACCCAAGGACCTGAGCCATCTTCTGTTGCCTTTCAAACTAACAGAAAATGAATGAATGCAAATTGTAGTAGCCAAAGCTCAGAACAACACTACTGGGGTGAACATGTTTCAAGCTGTGGCTGAACCCACTGATCACAATGACAGACACATTTTTGGGAGGATTTAAAATCTAAAGATACCTCAATCCTTAAGCCAGAGTCTCTTTTGTGAGTGTTCAGTAAGTCTCACTAAGAATCAACCACAGTGCCCATGTAACATGTTTCATCTATTTACAACTAGATAAAATGAGCATTGAAGAAAGTATGGAGGCTACACCTGTGGGAAAGGAAAATAAGACCTTGAGCTTGAACATATGGCCTGACCCACTCCTTGCTACAGTGCATCACTATACTTACTGAATTCCCTTCCGTCTAAAGGATGATAATTTTGAAGACATTTTTCCAAGTGCTGAAACTAAGGCTGGAAAAAGAGAAGACTGGTATTACAGTGAGTTCATCACGCTGTTCTCTGAACAAACCTCCACATCTTATCCCTCAGAGATGCTACTTCTCCCAGATACCCACCACAAGCTGTGGCACAAGGTACTGCTTGAACAGTAGGAAATCCAGTAGAACAATGCAAAGAAATCATTGTGCTAAGCAAACGGACTCTGCGAAGCTGAACTTCATCTCTATTCAGAACTCCCAAGTAATTCCTTCTACTTACTCCCCTGTAGATTATCCCCCACCAGAGATAAGCAGAGCAGCAGTTCGGTGTGTTGTGTTTGTAAAGACAGAATCACACCAAGCAGCACAATGAAAGGATTTCCTTAGGTCTGCAGTATACAGCTTTTCTTACTCTTCTCTTGTTTGATCACTTTTTGTTTAATGTTCAATGATCCAGTTTCAAGCAAGCCTGAAGCAAGATTGAAAAGCTAAGTGAAAAGGATAAAATCACTCTGCTCAGAATCTCTGTTGTATCCCTGGAGGCAGCCAGTGGCAAGTGTGTGTCACCTTTTTGAGCAAAGTCATTTCTCCTCTGTTCTTTGTCCTTCAGCCCAGGCTTGAGAACAAGCTTTGAGTGGGGCTCTTTCTTCTCCAAGAGACATAACCTGAAATTCTGGAGACTTCATGTTTCAAACAGTCTAATTTTGGCTGGGCTACATGTTAACTGGAGACTTTGATACGAGGTTAAAAAAAAAAGTCAGCTTGCGCTTGGCTGGGTGTTAGAAAGATGACCATTTTTTAGGTGCTTGAATGTCAAGCAACTAAGAATCATCAACCCTGACTTTGTCCCATTACACCATTATAGGTGTATTATTGATCATACTTCCCTTAACCTTCATGATCCACTGTTTTCTTATATGTAAAGTGAGCACAATAAAATCCATATTGCAAAATCACACACACACACACACACACACACCACAATTAGCTTAGCTTATATATCTGATAAACACAATCTCTCTCTTTCTCTCTCCCTCTTTCTCTCTCTCCCTCCCTCACTCTCTCTTTCTCTCCCTCTCTCTGTCTCTCATAGACACACACACATACTGTGATTATTCACTTGGCACCAGATGTATCCTTAAGGCACATTTATGAAGTTGGATTATGACTTTCATAGATGCAGCTCTGATGGTCAATAACCTCCCTGGGGGTACAGTGGCATAATGCCAAGCTCACATGAAAACCCAGACCCAAAGCCTCTGCATGCTTCATTTCATATATTCACTCACATATCCCAGACTCTGTTCCCTCTCCAAACCAACATAAGGTGAACCAAGGAGCAGGGCAGGGAAACACATACCAACCAAGTCGCTGGATAGCTCTGCAGCAGCTATGTAGAACAGTCGCTCCTCTCAGGTATCCTTTGCAGAGATCACAATATGTCCCAATATGAAGGATTCTCTGACCCACTGTTTTCATCAGTTCAGACATAGCCCCATTCCCTTTTTTGGGCCCAAGGTTGTTTGCATTTTTTTTTAATCTCAGAGAAGACCTCTAACTCAGAGAATCCTGCATTCATGTAACCATTTCTGCTCATGAATTAGTTCCTGAGAGCAAAGCTTTTGACTTTTTTGTATGTTCTCCAACAAGTGAGTAGAAGGTCAATGTAATGTTGGATTGACATTTTGATGACTGAAAGATCATGCAATCAGATTCCCCCCACCTCCTATCACAGGGTATGACAGACCAGCAACCTGCCATCTGTTCTCAAATTTAATTACTACAAACATTTCATGGAGTAGATAATTTTGCTTCATTTTATATAAGAAGAAATTGAACTTAAGGAGTGTAGAGAATTTGTCCCCATCTTTCTTTAACTGACAGTAATGCAACCTTTTCCCTTCTAGATCAGGAATGGAGGAACTAGATTCCACTCTGAGATAATCTCATCATTTCATATTAAATGCCCTCTCTTATGTGTTCCTAAAGGCACAATTGAGCTGGATGGCATTTTGTGGTGAGGGTTTTACTCTATATAGTGAGTGCGTGACTCTTTCTTAAAAACAGAGCCTCTTCTCAAGACCGACTCATTTCCCTGCCCTGTGCTCTGTGGGAGCATAGCTGTAAGTTCTCATCAGCAGTATCTTTTTCACAATGAGGGAGGACTGAGCCTGTGGAATGAGTTGGGTGTTCAAAAACAGAAGATGCCAGAAAATGAGAGGGAGATGGAACAAAGGTGGAAGGCCATGAAAGGACTGGAGACTGAGAGTAGCTCCTGATCTCTGCTGCATTTGGTGGACACAGGAGCTGGGACTGTCAGCAGCTAAGCATGCCAGTCCAGGGCCCTCCCTGTCTGTCTCTGAGGTCATTCCCCAAGCACTACACCACCCTGGCTCGCCAGGGATTAGCCCTGTCTCTCAGGAAAGCACTGTCCATGACTGGCTCTCCCTGTCTCGGTTTCCTCACTCTGAGCCAACCTTATGCCAACTCAGTTGTCTCCTGCTTGGAACTCCTTTCACACTGGGAATGCATCCATTCTGTTTACGTGTCTGTTTGTCATTGCTTGACTGCTGCAACTTCAGCTCAGGACCTGACATAAAGTTGGTGCTTAGGAAATGCCTATTTGTTTGACAGACATCTAGGCACAGAGAAGAAAGCACAGGTTTCAGAGACAGGTTCACATGTATTCGACTACAAGTCCTGCCACTGCATCTTTGTGTCACTGTATATAGTTACTTTTTCCCAAGGCTCTCTTTTTTTTTTATTCATTTTTACTTGGAAAAAAGCAGTTCTTTCAATCCAATATTTCTTGGAGAAGCACATGACATAATGGGGGTAAGGGAAGCTCATAAATGGTAAACTGCTAAAGTGTTAACTGGTAATTAATTTTCACTGTGATTAAGTAGTTAATACTCAATGCTGGGTCTGCTATTCCCACGTAAGACCCATTTTAGGTACAAAGGTGTGCCTCATGTGTACCATGTGCTTGAAAAGAATTCCCTATATTTTAAGTATAATCTAGTGTGTTGATTTCTCATTCAGCTATTCATTCACATGAGCATTATTTCATTCAGAAAATATTTATCGCTCATTATTTTTCTGTGTTCTGCAATAAGTTCTGGTCCCCTCGTGTTTAGGGATTAGTAGGAGGGAAGGTCATTAAATAATTATTCAAATATTTAATGCAGTTAGAGCAGTGCTAAAATTGAATACACAAGAAATCAGTAGAGTACAAAACAAAGAATGAAATGTGGTTGTGTGGTCATGGCAGTGTACTGGGGAAGAGTCAATGCAGAAAAGAATGAATACTTTCCTGAACACATGTCAATGAAATCCAACCTGGAAAACTGGTATGACATAATCATGTGAAATATCTATACATGTGCAGTGCCTGTGAAAAGCATGAGTTAGACAGGGAGCGCAATTATAAAAAAAAAAGCTTCAAGAAAGAGGGATCAGATTGGCAAGGAAGCATCCATTGGGTAGGAAACAGCTTGGCATCTTGAATGCTTTGGAGTACAGACAGGAAAAGGTTCTTTCTATAATCCAAAATCTGACTCATTTTTCCTTATCACCTTAAATTAATTCTCCAAGCTTTATGGGGAAAAAAAAAGAACTAGGAAAGAGAGAGGAAAGGAAGAAGAGAGGGAGAAGGACTAGGAAAGTGGAGATGAGAAAGAAGAGAGCTTCTGTATTCCCTTATAAGTAAATAGCGGTGTTCCTTAAGGTATTGCCATCCCTCTCTAGGTTCTCTTTAACATTAGTGGCCTCATTTCACTCTACTCTTTAGACTGATGTGCTAGGAACTATGGTGATACGCTATATACCCTCTTTACATCCAGAGTCTAATCACCACTGTGTCTGTCTGCTAAATGCATCAGATCTGATCCTGCCTTGCTCCTGTCATGTTTTTTTCTGCCTTTGGCTAACTCTCAGTGCCCTCTTACTTCAATTGTGAAAATTAAGAAAATTCTGAGCTTTCAACCATCAGCTTCCCAGAAACAACTTATGAATGCTATTTCTAAAACCCAAGTTTGACCAGAGTCATTTTGATTTAAATAGAAAACTTTCATCATTATATATTTTTAAAAAGTCCAAACTGTTCTTCCTGGTACCTGGACTGGCTACATAAATTGCAGGGTTCAATGCAAAATGAAAATGAAAGATTCCTGGCTAAAACAAATTTGTAAAAATGTCAAGACAGCAATAGAAGAACATTTACCAAGCAGAAAGACTTTCTAAGAGAAAGGAATTGCACAGACTGCCTGCCCAGGAGGCCCTGAATTGCACAGTTGCATGGACACCAGCACCTGGTATTTTTCTCATGTACTACCCATGTATTACCCCCTAGTAAACCTGGTGTGCCATCATGTCCTGTGTTTGCACATGCTTCTTCATGTTGACTCTCTGATCATCCTGAGTTATCTACAACTTGTCCATCAATATTTGTCACAAACCCCATCCCCTTCCTATCCCACAGGAAATATGCACCAAATGTAGATTCCCATAGTTCCAACCTTTGGACCAACTCAGTTCCAGCTGTTGCCACTATTTGGGGAGTGAATCAGCAGATGGAGCCACTCTCTTTCTTTGCCTCTCTCTCTCTCTCACCATCCATTTCAAATAAATTTATTAAAAGGTCTATGAAGCATGGAATTAAAACATGATTGCTTTTCCATGTTAAACTTTTAGAAACTCATGCACACAAGAGATCTTGAAAAAGTTCTTGGAAAGGATCTACTATGAAACATCAATATATGCAATTCAACTGATTTGCGCCAAATTAAACTCATATATATTTCAACTTTCAAGGTAGATACTGCCTCATGGTACCTACAAAAAGACTGGGAATAAGAAGTTTAGTGATGGTAATAAAATCACCAGCTTACGGACAAAGGCCTTGGAAGCAGACCTCCTGACTACTCTTCCTTAGCATTTTCCACTTTAACTCAATTTCTCCTTTCTCAGTTTTTTTTAAAGATCAGTTAAGAGAAGTGGAATCTAGGAAAAGCTATTCTCCCTCTAAGTTTCTTAAAAAAAACATTTTAAGATTTGTTTATTTGAAAGATGGAGTGGTAGATAAAAAAATCTGTCTTGTGGTTCACTCTCCAAAATAGCTAAAATAGCCACAATGAAGCCAGGAACCCAGAACTCCAGTGGGTTACCCACAGGTGTACCAGCAGCCCAAGTATTCAGGCAGCATCCTCTTCCTTTTGCCGTATTTTTAACACCTGGAGCAGTGTCTCACACTTGGTAGTACCTGGTCAAATTTGGCAAATTGACAGAAGAAAGGAATCAAAGAAATTGAATTCGCAATTTTGTATTTTCTCTTTTACTGTGCCTATAGATTCTTAAGTAACGAAAATGTTGGTTAAAAAAAAAATAATTTCTGGGCCCAGTGTGGTAGCTGAGTGGCTGAACACCTCGCCTTGCACGTGCTGGGATCCTATAGGAGTGCCAGTTCGTGTCCTAGCTGCTCCATTTCCCATCCAACTCCCTGCTGGTGGCCTTGAAAAGTAATCAAGGATGGCTCAAGGTCTTGGGACCCTGCATCCACGTAGGAGACCCAAAAGGAGCTACTGGTCCTGGCTTCAGATCTGCTCAGGTCTGGCTGTTGCAGCCTCCTGGGGAGTGAACCAACAGATGGAAGATATTTCTCTCTGTATCTCCTTCTCTCGATTTATCTGCCTTTCCAATAAAAATAAATAAACCTAACAAAAAATAATAATTTCCAAACAAGTGGAAAAGATCAGCATGTAGCATGTCGTTACTGATGAGTCTGTCTACACCACTGAGAATGCTTTGAGCAGAGACAGTGTTTTCCTACATCTCTGCCTCTCTCCTCTCCTAGGAAGTGTTACATAAACCTGAATTTATGGCAACTAAAGACACAGTAAGGTCTCTTTCTCCACCCTGGGCTCCTGTGATACAAACCTGAGAGTATTCTTTCTGTGACTGTGCAAGGGTCCCAACTTAAACATAAGCAGCTTTTGTAGCACTTCAGCCACCAGGCATCTCCAACACTGCATGCAATTGGGAGTTAACTCTGCACTGCCTTGGGGAGGAATTAATATGGAAGATTCATGCCTTTGGGATTTGGTGTCCCCAATTGAAAGACTCCTGTTAATTTATGTGAGGCCATAAATCAGCAGGAAAAGAAACATTGGCTGAAGAATCCTGAGAGGAAAAGACATCCTTCAGTCCAGGCTGCAAGCCCAAGGATGATTTAAGATCTTGGGCTCACTAATCTGTCCCTGGCTGACTTGGATTCCTTGGGACATCTCTGTTTAGGCCAGGGGAAGAGAGTTCTAAACTGACTGCAACATGAATGAGGAGGATACAAATTGTCGCTCAGCTAACGATGCACCCTGGACAGTGACATTTCTTCCAAGGAGACTGATGCCATCCTTTGCGTCATTGGCTACAACTGCCAGTTGGCTGTGACCATTGTAATTCCTCATGCCAAGGTTTTTACTTGTAGGCTATGGCTCACATTCAACGACTGATTTAAAACTGGCACTGTTAGCCTGGGCCAAGATGTTTAGAAGGCTGCCATTGTAAGCTACAGTCAAGGAAAAAGCAGGTAGAGACAGTGTGCTTTGGAACAGCAGATACTCAGGTGTGCACACATCTCAACAATTCATATAACTACATGCTTAAGATGCACACATTTTACTGTAGATACAATTTTAAGAATATTCCAATGAAATTATTGGTGCAAGCAAAACAAAGACTATATGTATGTAGATATAGGACTATGGCTGTATGACTGTGGTTTCTGCTTAGAGTCAGAAATACTTTTAAATACCTGCACTGATGGATCAAGTCCTGTGTTAGATGCTGGAGAAGGGGAAGCACACCCTCAAGTTGTTTCTGGATAAGAATAAGAGGCCAGATATGTGAGCAGTCAGCTATATGTAAATCCAATGAGTGTGCTATCCTGGGACCAATATAGGGATAAGTGGGGGAAACAAAGAGGGCACACTGAATTCATATGGAAGCCGTTAGCAGATTTCTGAGGCTTGAAAGAGGGGTAGAAGTTTTCTATTCAAAGAGGAGGGAAGGATGGTAGAGAAAATGAGCTTACACAAAAGAAATGTACAGTAGTGTGAAATTGAGTTTTGTTTTTCTTGTACAAATCACTGAGAGTGGTCTGGGGGAAGGGAATGTATTGCATCAGAAAGTCCAAGGTTAGAGAGGGCAGTCAATGAATCTGGGAACATTAAGAAAATGAATTTTTTCCAGATGAGAGATTGTCTCAAATGAGTTCAAGGAAAGCAGACCAGAGACACTGTCCTCAGTGGGTGGACACGGGGAACAGGAGCTATTACTTTCTTCTGTTTTACCCATTGTCACAGTAGAACAGGAAAACAAGACAATGAAGACAATACCTATGCAGGCGTGCGTGGGCCAAATGGCAACCAAGAGACGTGGGTTCTAAATCCTTCTCTTTCATGGAAATTACTGTTTCATTTATGGTGTTTGTCTTTCTACGCTTCAGTTATTGCACCTGTTATTTGGGGAGAATGCACAAAGTTAGAGTGAGTTTGCAAGATACATGGAGTCAAATACAAAATACTCTGGGTATTATAAAGTCTTGCAAAACAATTTTATGATTGCAAATTAATGCGAGGTACCTGAACAAATTCACACATGAAAAAAAATGTTTATATGTCCTGAGTTTTTCCCCAACTTTATTTTCAACAACCCATCATTTACCACAGATGTGATCCCAGAGGAAGAGGTTGATAAAGATTTGATTGCCTAGGCAGGAAGCCCTTCAAGTAAGAAAGTCTTGAGTAGCTAAGAGAGAAGAGAGGCAGCACTGGGCATGGGCAACAGCTTGATAGAACAAGAACAGGGCATGTTTTGTAAACTTGATGATTTCTGTGAGCTCTCCACAAGATGCTTACAAATTTCTCCTCTGTGGTGAGACATTGAAATCATGTCACGTTCCCTGCTCCAAGGCCTTCACACAAAGTAGGAGGCAGAGCTGTAATTCCCTGGCACAGTAAAGGAGTAGGCATAACAGTTGGCACCACTGAGTCACTCACAGGATACTAACAGACTTTGAGTTCCTCCCCTTTGCCTTCACTGACCCATCTTAACGTTCTTTTGTGGCCCAAATCCTGTCTGTAAATGGAATACCTCCCAACCCTCACAGGGGTGCCTCATTGCTCTTCTGTGGGAGCCATCCAGTCCCGTCCAGTTGATTGATTTCTCCGGATACACCAAGGGTGGTCCTGGGGGGGAAGGGGGTCTTGGCAGGATCGCCACCCATATTCTCAGCTCATTTGCCATTGTGCCTTTGCCAAGTTTTGCTTCCCCTGCATTTCATCAGATCATTCCTTAGTCTGTCTCCTTAAGGCACAGAGAATCTGAATTAAGCTTCGATCTGTCCCTGACTTCCTCCAAAAAGTGTTGTTAGGGAACTTGCCTGCAAAGGCAGCCTGGGCACGGTCCAGATTCCAGGCGCCATGTCCTATCCTCCTCATCCTCCTCCTCATCATTCAAATAATTTCCAGCCAGTTTTCCTCCTTGATCCCTGCTTTCCTGGTCCTTGGACAGGTTCCTGTGTTCCCTGAAGTGTCATGCCAAAAAACTGCCCATCATTGCTCTTCTTTTCTATCACTGCTGTTGTGAGACTTTTGTCTAATTATCTCTGGGCCTGGAAACAGTTTTCCCTTTCTTTGAAACAGCTACAAGATCTCATCTCAGGCTCCCCTATAGCAAGTACAAGTCCCTTGCGTTCTGAGGTTGGTACAAGTTACATCCTGTCAAATGCTGCCAACTATCCAAAATGAACCCTCCTCTAAGACAATGGAGAGAATTAGCTCTCAATATCTTACTCACAAATCATGCACTAGAGCAAGTGAGTACAAGCACTTTCCTGTCTTCATAGTCTTTTCTAAGCCGAGAGATTGCTAGCAGGCATTCTTCCAAACATGTTTCCATTACAAGTAACTAAAACAAAGGTGATCTTCAAAAATTTTATTGAACATATATATTATCAAGAAACCATGCAAGATTTTTTTAATTTGTTCTGAAATAAATATAATTTAAGTCCATTTAATGACCCATGCATAACCTTTATCTGCAGTTGTTTCCCTCTGATCATCCATATCTCTGGTCTAGAACACCAGCGGTTCTTGCTCAACCCTCTACAGTAGATTCCACTGCCTCCTTGTTGCCCATTTTATATCCCCTCTAAGCCTGTATCCATTTGACAACTACATAGATTATTTGAAAATATTTTTTATACACTATTTTCCCATCACCAGTACCTAGTCAAAACTGATTTGTAGTTGGTGTGCATACAGTTTCCTTTTGGTTTGCATGTCCCTGGTTATTCATACACTAAAGTTTTATTTCCATTTTGAGGTTAGAAACTCAATCCCATTATTGTGTTTAAACAGAGCCTAGAACATGATTCCATTCAGACAAAGTCATTCTTTCTCTTCCCATGATGGAATCTAGGTGGTTTTATAAGGAGAGCAGAGACCAGGCAGACAGGTGAATCCTCAGTCTCTTGACATGTGGTCTCCTTAATTGCCTGAGGACGCTGCCAACAAGAAGACAACAATTAGATGAAGGCCCTTGATCTTGTATCACCAAAATCAGAAGTCGAAATACACCCTTTTCTTTATAAAATAGTCTGCCTTTGGAATTTGGCTATAGTAACCAAAAGTTTAGTAATGCTGTCATGTAGGATAAAGCTTAATTTCTGACTTGTCTTCACAAAGCAGAAAAGTCCTATCACTGCCTGTTTGCCTGAGTTTGGCTTCTACTATTTGCTAATCACTCACTTTTCTGCAACCACAATATCCCTCTCTCTGTGTCTGGTTGCCTAACCAGTTCCTTTTACAGATACTTCGAAGCACAGGGTTCAGGGAATGTCCTCTTCTGAACCTATACTAGCCTGAGATGTCCAGAGTGGCCTTCCCTGGCTGTCTAATTTAAACTCCTGGTAAAAGGTAGTAGGATGAATCGTATGAAATTATGTAGGTGTTGTAGGTTGAATATTAGAAGCTTCTTTATCCTAATAAAAGCTCTGTTCCTATGTGTTTTATATGAATTAAAATTTGAAGTATGTTTTTGCTGTCCCTACTGCAGTATTTTGAATTGCAATATTGTTGTGTCTGGCATCTAGAAGGCAAATAAAATACAGCTACTATTTTCGTTAAGTTTACACATTCATCAATATCAATCTAAACAAGATGTAAAACTGAGGAAAACAGATGAAATCTCAACACTGGAGGATATGGCAGAGAGGGGACTTAAGCATGTCCCTCCACCACTGCCCAGCTGTGGGAACTCGGACAAGGCAGTATTTTTCAGAGGAAGCAGTAACACTTAGATTTTCAAATTAAACCTGCAAGAATAAAATGTCTTACCAAATTTGAAACTTTACTAATAATTTCAAAGCTGCAGATAATCATAGGTCAAAAGGGAAGCTAATACCAATCCCAGGCCCGTTCTTTCTAGAATAAGATTCAGTTTGACCAATTCTTAACACGTATGTATCTAACAGTTGCACAACAGTGCATAATTTGCATGAAAGTCAGGTCTTTCTGGTCACAGAACATCTCCATTTTTATATACCAGTAGTTCCACAGTTTATGTGACACTTTCCAGGGAGCCTTGTTCTCTGAATCTTTAGGTTCCTGGATTATTTACTAGAAGTAATCCTAGAGCAATAAGTCTCAGGCTGCTAAAAGTATCCCAAAGATAAAGATTTCACCACTAATAAATACCACCCATGGTTTGCCTGGAGTCTCTCATAGCATGTTTACAAGGACATTTGACCTGATCATGTTTCTTTCCTGGGGCATATCAAGTAAAGGAAGGGATGTATTGCTGGCCTGGCTGACCCTTGCTCTTTCCTACCACTTCTCCAGGCAAAAGCTCCATTATCTGTGAAATTAAAACTGCCAACCATATCTGAGGTCCCAGCAGGCTTGAACTCTCATTGCATCTAATACAGGGAAGGAATTTCCTGACACTACATACACCAGACAGAAACTAAGTAAACCGTGTGGAGTCAGGGGGATGCTCTAACAGAGGAATTGTAAAATCCAACACAAAATGAGCCTTCCTACCTGTAGATTATTCTTGGAAAGCAAGGGAAGTGAGAGGAAGTATGGAGTGGGAGGGGCCTTCAGTTCAAATCTCAACTTAGCATTTATAAGCCTTGGAGGAAATACCCCAACCTAACCGTGTTTCCTTCCCCTTTTGATGGCCATAATGACATATATTTGCTGAGTTGTGATGAGTTCTAAATGAGCTTATGTTTGTCAATATCAAGTTGGTGGTGTACAACAATTGACACTGATGAACTCATTCATCTACATATGCTATTGTATACATTGGTTTCTTCAGAAGGTCACAGTATAGGAAGATGGATTAAGATGATGGGAATTAGACTTACCCTAAAAGGAAGCCCAAAAAGCCCACATAGAGTCATGTTTGCCTTTCCCCCCTCACTATCTTGCCTCTAGTGTCTAAACCACAGATCTCAACAGCCATTTCTTGCATTAAACTTTCCAATTGCTCTCAGGCCCCTTGAAGGAAAAGCCCAAGTTCTTCATGCTATATATGAGGCCTTCTGAGAAGAGATGGGCTGCCTTCCTCTCCCTGAACCTGACAACTAGCCAGAGTAGGCCAGGTATTGGAACAGCATAGCAAATAAAAGCTTGTTGCTTATTGATGCTATCTATTGTAGGCCAGATGAGTGAGGGATTATTAGCCCCTGGAAATAATTCATGGCCTTTAGTTCATTTTGTCTTGTGAATCAGCTTCTTCATGGTTCTCTTTATCTACCAGAATGTGGAGAAAGAGAAAAGTATCACTCATTGAGAAGTTTATGATCCAGACATGAACAATATGAATATAATTTCCTGTTTTATTCTCCTGGCCAGACGTGAAATCAGAATATTGCTTCACCTAGCTACAGTAGGGGCCAAAACAGTTCATTTGGATTACACTTGTTGCCATATTTTCTTCAACTGACGCTAGAACAGCTCTAAAGTCCTCCTGTATATCTGCACACCATTCAGCTCTGCATCTCTCTCTTTCTCTCTTTTTTCCTTCCTTTGCCCTAGCTAGTCTCTGTGTCAACTACACTTTAGGTAGATTTCTTTTTCTTTAAGATTTATTTTATTTTTCTTGGAAAGTTAAATATTCAGAGAGGAGAGACAGAGAGAAAGATATTCTGTCCATTGATTCACTCCCCAAGAGGCTGCAATGGAAAGAACTTCACCAATCCGAAGCCAGGAGCCTGGAACTTCCTTTTGGTCTCACATGTGGGTGCAGGGTTTCAAGGCTTTGGACCACCCTCAACTGCTTTCCCAGGCCACAAGAAGGGAGCTCGGTGGAAAGTGGAGCCACCAGGATTAGAACCAGCACTCTAATGGGATCCCGGTGCTTGCAAGGTGAGGACTTTAGCTGCTAGGCTACCATGCTGGGCCCTTGGTAGCTCCCTTTTTGTATTCAGCTTCAAGTATTATCTTCAAATATTCTTGGAAGCAATTCATTTCTTATTCAAAATCAGAGCTATTTTTTCCTCTTTAATGCTTTTAGTGTCTCCCCATATTGTCAGTCTGTCCTAAAGTTATCAGTTCCTTTGGAGTAAAGAGCGGACCTAATGTATCATCATATCTTTGCATTACAGCACACACTACATTCCTGATTGCACAGAAACAAATTCAACATCCCTGGAGAACTGGAACATTTCAAGTCAGTCCATATCGTTTTAAATCCCCACGCTGTTGTGGATACTTGATCAAGTTGTTTACTCCTAACCTCTGGCACTTCTTCTGTATAGCCAGAAGAATGTTAGCTTTCCATATTGAACAGCTGTGCGTTTTAGTGAATTAGCGGATGCAAACTTCTCAACATGGCACTTGCTACAGTAAAAGAACATTCAAGAAAATACTACCAACTGTTGTTATCAAATCCTTCTGATTTGTGGATGGAACCCAAAATGCTCTCCCCTGATTTGAGCAGCTTTGAATTAAGGTGCAGAACTTAGCCCCATGGATATGTGACCCCAAGGGAGTGACTCAGGCTGACCAAGACCTTGGTAAATTCCCATAGTATTGGAAGGGTTCCTTGAGTGAGGTCTGGCAGAAGCAAAAAGAAGCTGACAAATTAAATGATTTAGTCTGCTCAGCAAAGTAAACGTGGCTCCAGGAAGTTAGAAGTAACTCCGAATGGAGGCTCCAACTGCCACTGGGTGGAGGAAATTTTCTTTTCCAAACTCAATTTGTTTTCACTTGAACTGCTCTATTTCTTCAACACAGCTTTGGAACATTGGCTACATTCCCTGAAAAAAAAGTTTCTTTTTTTAAAAATGTTTTTCCTTCTTCACTAGTTCCTCAAATGCAATGAAAATTAAACATTTCAAGACCTAGAGAAAGCCCCTCAAAACACCAGGTCAGCACAGCTGTGCATCGGTTACATGTCTTCAGATTGGTTAGCAAAGCTGAGGCTGTAGGTTTGCATGTTAAGGTGCTGTGAACAGCCCAGACACTTTAGCTCAAACCTTCTGGAATGGCTGGGTAGCTGATAAATGGCCTTGATTTCACAAAGAACTTTTTATCCAGATGAGGACTGTGAGAGGAACACCATGCCTCCCCAATTCAGCTCAGGAGTGAGAAATGAGACCTTCATCTGCCAGAGCACAGAAGCTTTTTCAATCAATATTCCAGATTGCAACCCATTCTCTGTTTCTGTTCTTGAGAGAGGAACCCCCTCTCGGCTCCTCCCACATGATCCAGACAGGTGTTGAAGGAGTCTCTTCCACATTATCCCAACTTCTTTAAAGACAGATTGGAGAATCCTCAGCAGAGGCCCACAAAAGGTTTTGAGATGACACAATGATTCCACTTCAGAATCAGCTAATTAAAGACAAGCTTTGGTTCCTTTTCAGTATGACTCACATGAGTTTTAAACATGGAATCTTCTCTCTTGGAGAGTAAATCTACAACGTCAACAGCAAAAGACCACATAAAGGGTATTTTTCTTTTTTTTATTATCCTGCCTTTTTTACCTTTTCATGTGTGTGTTTTTGTAAGAACTTGGCAGGATTGATAAATTAAGCAGATGTTTCCACACAAGGAACATAAGGATTCATTGTAAACTATATGCAAGAAGTAACATTAGCACAAGAGTCTAGTTTAGGAAGATTATTTCCCTTATTTTTTTCTCTCTGAATTTTCAAGTATTCGGTGCCAACAGATATAACACTTACCTTCAACAGAATTATCAAAGGATAACATTGCAATTGATTGCTCTTTTACAAGAAACCAATACTTTGCTGTAATTTTGAAACAATCCTGAAAGATATGAAACCAGTTGAAATCTATAAATCTATAGCTTTAACCTCTCTCTCGCCCTCAAAAAATAATATGATACAATTGTTGAGGTTGTTAGAAGGATTAAATTAAATCTATTTTGAATTCTTTATATCTTTGAAAGGCAAAATGAGACAGATACAGATCTTTAAGTGACTGGTTCAAATGTCTGTGATTGTTAGATGTAGGCATGACCCAATTTGGAAGTCAGTGACTCCATCCAGATTTCCCATTTAGACAAAGGGATCCCAGTTCTTAAGCTGTTCATCTTGCTTCGAAAGCTGTGCATTAGCAGGAATTTGGATAAGAAGCAGGGATGGAATTTGATCTGTTAATCTGAAATTTCATAGATCATTGCATGAGTACATGAAATAAATTTCATTGGGGCAGGTGTTATGATGTAGTGGGTTAAGCCTCAGGCATCTGGAATTCAAAGCAAGAGTGTGTGTGGGAGGATAGATCAAGGAATTGGGCAGATCTCTCCCTGTTTTCTCTATCTGCCATCCTAACCTCATGCTAGCCCACGGACATAGTCAGTGCACTAACCTATCATACTAGTGTTAGTCTCCCTTTTTCACCTCTCTGGTCATGACCTGTATATAGTCATGCATCAGTTAATATTGGATAAGTTGTCAACTGGGATCTCTGTGAACTTTTGAGGTTTCAGCAAAATTAACTTGGCAGTTTCCTCGAATGTGCAGTGTATAGACACCTGTATCCTGCTCCAAGGCTTTTGAAAATTCTCAGGCATCCCAAAGCCTTGTGTCTCTTAGTATACTGCTCCTAGGGGGCTTCTCTGTTCTGGTCTACAGAGACAAAACTGGGAAAGGACGTTCTGAATCTGAAAACTACACTCCTATTCATTAGAAGAGTGGATTCATACAAGAATGAGAAACAGGAACCCCACAGGCAAATCTCTCTAACATCGAAGTATTAGCCAGTGAAGCAGAAGTCAGCAGTCTAGAAACATCTTCCAGCACCCCACTACCAAAGCATTTAACAAATCCTGTTTATTTCTTAAACTTGTCTATTTAAAGAGCAAATATAAGTAATCAGGTTTCCATCCCATAGAAAGGTGAGACTCGTGATAGTTTAGCACTCATCAGCACTCACAATTTGAAACTCTCAACTTAGCAAAAAACATCAACAGGACTCCACCTCTATCCAGGAGGCATTCCAGCAGTGGTTGCAAAAATCATACAATAACAGCAAAGACATCCGTAGCTTTCAAATTGCACCAGGCGATTTCCCCAGTACTTCATATTTATCCACTAAATGTCATTCTCACACAACTGTCTGAGGTCGTACTATATCCTCCCCATTTCACAGATGAGAACTGAGGTAGAAAGGAGAAAGAACTGCCAGGCAGTGGCAGGACTCCCAGAGTCTGTGTTACTGGTTTCTTACATAAGGAACTTGAGCATCTGCAGATTTGGGTGTGTGTAAAGGGTCCTGAAACTCCTCTTGCATGGATCCCACAATGACTGCACTCTTCAGCTCCATGGCAAGCAGAAAAACCAGATACTCCCCCCAACCCATTATAAATCTGATGAATATGTTTATTTACAAAGCAAATGAGTGAGTAGAACTTGAAGAAGATGTTGTGGTTTTGGGAAATGCACAATTTAAACAAGAAGAAGTAGGCCACTAACTATCAGAGTTTAAAAAAAAAAAAGTAACATCTAAGTGGGCACAGAAAACCCCTGTAACCAGCAATGTTAAAAACATTGACCAGGCTCCAGGAAGTATTGTGCAGGGTTAAACTGGGTTCAGGGAGACTGTCATATTTTACATGATCTAACCTATCTCCCATATCTTTAGGAAAAATCCAAGGCCACCAAGCATGCTGCTTCCTTTTGAAAAGCAGAATGGGTGATGGGGGAGTAGAGAGGCTGTGAAGACAGGAGAGGAGAGCTTTTGGTTATATGTAGGCTCATGTTGCTGCAAAGGAAGGGCTCCACACAAGAGGAGTATGTTCAGGAAAGTTTGACATGCAAGTAGACCTTGTTTCCTTCTCAGGAACTACTATGGTGCATGTTTGTGTGGATGATGATGATGATGTCTGTGATAAGAATACAGCTCTCTTCACATCCAGCAGAGCAGGGCTTAGTGTGCCCCAAAGAGTCAAGGGAGTTAAGAATTCTCTGCCACAGCTCCCTTTCCAAACTCTTCACCCGTGTCAACAACAAAAGAAAAAGTTAAATCATTCTGTATTTCCAGACCCATTACTGTAGAAGGGTAAGAAAATCATCCCGATGATTAGGTGCTGTGACATTTTACATTGTTTAAAGATCTATCTTGAGAAATAAAGAGCTCATTCATGGGGAATGATTCCAATATTTCCATTTGGCAACTTTTGTACTCTCACTTTTTCCTCTACCAAGACCAGTTGAAAAATTATCTCATTATGCATGACAATTTTCTTTAGGGCTCCAGAACTACCTATATGAGGATTGCAATAACAACAAAAATGATGCTCTTTAATAGCTACTTTCTTTATAATTATGTCATGCTGTTGATAAATGTGAACTATAGTGAAAATTCCCTTGAAGTTGAAGTTTAGAAACAATCCTGAGATAAACTGCGATAAACACGAGGGTACTTAAAAAAAACTCACAGAAACATGGAATAAAAAGTTAAATTTATTCTGATGCAGAAAAGTTGGCTTTTGACATTTTAGTTTCCAACATAAGCATCTTTTAGTGATACATTTCATCAGCTTTCTTGAAGTAACCTTGTAATATCATTCTCATTTAGCATTGAGGAAACTGAGACTCTGAGAAAACCCAACAAGCTGTGATTAACAAAACCTGGACTCAACCCAAGTCTGACTTCTTCTGAAGCTTGCATACCTCACTAATTGCCAGGACTGAAACAAGGCCAGTGGCAATGATGGGGACTATTATACTCTATTCACGTGAGCAGCCTCAAGCCAGGCCATTCACCATATCTGCCCTTCATAGCACCACCACCTGCTCACTCTTTCTGATCCCCTTGACTGGTCTCCACCTTCCTGTCTTCTCCACACCCTTTGTATCACTATCACTTTTGGTTGCTTCACCATAAGATAATCCTTCCAGCATCTGGTCCTTTAGATCTCTGGCTCTTTGGATTTCCTGTGATATCTTTGTCTCTCTACTTTGGCCTTGCTATCTCAATTCAATTATCTATAATAGACCCTTTTAAAGATCTTCTGGAAACTTCCGTTTTGCAGATTTCTTTTGTTCCATCCTCATTTCTCCAAACCTTCCTCCTGTTTCCATTTTGTTGATTATTTAGCAAAGATTTCATTGACCATCACAGCAACTGTTTTTCTTAAAATTCTCTCTGCTGCAGTTATCTTATTGTGAGTCCTAAATAAAATCTAAAATTAAAAAATAATTTTAAATTTGCTATCTTCTTCATATCCCAGTTCAGTGGCTGGATAGTAGTGAAGAAAATGTATCACTCAAAAATGAAAATGCTCTTAATTCATGGTTCTCAATCTCAACTAACACTATAAGGGTTTCAAGGAGCTCCACTGTAGCTCCACGATCAGTTTTTGTTTTCTTTTTCTCAGAGAAGGTATCTATGGCAAATATGTATCCTGTACTCTAAGAAACGTGACTGCGACAAATCCCTTAGTCTCCGTATGACCTGGAGGCCCATGCAAAAGAGCAGAGGACGTCAGTCAGTGTTCCCTCAATTTCCTGTCATAAAACTTACACACGTTCTCATCTTTGTTCAATTACTGCCTCCTCCTCGGTTGAGAGACATTTACAATTTTTAGACAAATGCTGGATCTCATATATTTAAAAAATGTGTTAGCTAATTCATTAAACAGGGAATGACAAAGAGAAACTTGGAGGGACCGGGAAAGAGAGAAAGAGTAGAGAGAAAATGAAATCCAGTTCCCTGCTTCACTGGCACAGACATCACAGCAGCCAGAGCTGGGCGGGGGCAAGGACAGGAGCCAGGAATGAGTCCAGACCTCCACCTGTGAGTAGCAGGGACTCCTCTACCTGAGCCTTCACTGTTGCCATTCTGATTATTTATTATCAGAGAAGTAGAACCAAGAGTATATCCAGAAACTAAGCCTAGGTTCTCTAAATATGGGATCCCTTCACCACAAGCAATATCCAATACTATGCCAAATAGTTGCTCCAGTTTTGTTATTTTGTGCTTATCCATTTATTCACCTGTCTCGTCCACTGTCTAGTTTGACTTGGGTCATTAGCCCAACCTTTATCACACAATTGGTGATAAATCAATATTTGTTGAAATAGTCTGTTTTCAAACTGTTGCTTTCAGTGAATTGTGTGGTGATGTGTGAACCTGTGTCATTTAACAGGTATATGACCTAATCAACTTCACTGAGGTATGATTAATAAATGACAAAATGTACAACTGTTAAGTGCATGATATTTCACAAACGTATGCATTCATATAACCATCTTTATAATTCTTGTTAAGAACATTCCTGTCACTGATAAAGTTTCCCTTTTGTCTCCTTTCCACAAATCTTCCTTGCGCTCCCTTGGGCTCCATGCAATAGTTTATCTTCTTATTTGGCTATGGTTTTGCCTTCTCTGCAAAATTTTAGTTTTTGATCTCCAGAGTTTGTTTACCTTCACTTAGCACAATGCTTTTCAGGTACATTCATAATGTTATGCACATCAGTGGGGTGTTCCTTTCCATTGCAGAGCAGTATTCTATTGCATGAGTACACCATAACATGCTATTTACTCACCAATTAATGTACATTTAGGCCACTGCCCTTATGGGGCTACCATGAAGATTTATATTTATGTTTTTTTACAGTAATCCTTTAACAGTAGAATTGCTACATTATAGAGTAAGTATATGTTCAATCTTATAAGAAATCATTCTACTGGTTTTCAATGAATTCTCATAAGCAACTCTTGAGTTTTAGTTGTACTTCTTACTGAAAATTATGGCCTATTTTTAAAACTATAGTCACCATAATGGTCATGAAGTGTTATCTCACTGTATTTTTAATTTGTACTTATTTCTTGGATTACACTTTGAATCATATCCTACACCTACAATGTCCTCAGGCTGATTCCAAGCATATGCAGCACAAGTCACTAATAGCACTTAGATGATGCTCTGGCATAATGGCTCAGCTGGCTAATCCTCCACTTTTAAGCACAGCAGCCCATATAGGTGCCAGCTGTGTCCCAGTTATTCCATATCCTAGGTGCTCCCCACTTAGAATTCTGCACCCTGGTGGGATACTTAGAAGAAGCTCCTGGCTCCTGGCTTCAGATCAGCTCAGCTCTGGCTGTTGCTGCCATATGCGGAGTGTACCACCAAATGGAAGATCTTTTTCTCTGTAAATCTGCCTTTCCAGTAAAAATAATAAAATAAAAAGGGCATTTAGGTACTGGGGTTCCAAGACTTGAAATGGTCAAAAAGCACATGCTTGAAATGGCCCAAAGCACATGCTCCTCTCCCACTTACACTCTGATTCATAAAACACTTCTCTATCTCCGGTATCATGCGTTACTTAAGCAACTTATACTCATCTCCTATGAGCTTATTGAGTTTGATAGCTGTGTTATTTTTATCAAAATAGTACAAGACAAAGATACTCTATCTCAAAGTCCAAATCTAATTTAGGAGATTTTTACATTTGAACTAGTCAAAACCTCAAGATATGCAAGTGCCAAAGAAAAATGCCTTCAGCCATCAAAACAGTGTAGTAAAAGTAAAAATTGTCAGATTTCCCATGCATACCACAAGACCTACACTTTCCTACAGTTTCCCGCGGCTGCTTAAGCAACTTCATCAGAATCAGTTTAATCATATTTAGAGGTGTTCCCTTCCATGCAGTTTCCCTTAGAGCTAAGAATTATGCAAGAATCGATCACCAATGATGTTTTACTGAGACTGACAGGTACATTTCTCTGCAATTCAGTTAATCTCTTTTGGTGCTATACAGGAGAACTTTAAAGCTTCCATGAGACAATATGTATTAAACTGAGGACAAGATTTTGTCATAAACTCAATGCTTTTAATATCTCTGTTCTTTAATTTGAGCATGCATTTGCTTAAACTGTGGTCTAGTTTTGTTCTACACCAAGATGATGGGGAGCTGACAGTACATTCATCTATTATTATAACCACTGAGGAGACACCAGACTGAAGATGTAACTCTGCAAGTCATGGCCATCAACACTTTGAAGGCGCATACATGTTGTTTTGGTCCATTCAGTCTGCTCTAATATATGCTCATAAATTTATTGGTGGGTAAAAAACACAAATATGTTGCCCATAGGTCTGGAACATGGAAAGTCCAAGTAATAGGTATCGGCATATCTATCTTCTCATTGAATCTTCATTTGCAGGGAAGAGAGAGAAGAGAAGCTCTCCTATAAAGACATCAATCCTATCATGAGAGCTCCACCCTTGAAATCTAAGGCCTCCAAAAGCCTTATTTCCAAATACCAGCACACTGAGAACATAAGTTTCAACATACAAATTTGAAAGGACATAAAATTCAGCCCATAACAAGTGCTTTGCATTAGAAATGGAGCCTTAGCTTATGTTCCTTATAGGATAACTAGACAAGAGCATAACTTTCTAGGAAATAAGTATTTATTCATTTTAGTAAAAAATTTCCTAACTTTTAAAAAATATTGCTTTTTTTTGAAAGGCAGATTTACAGAGAGAAGGAGAGACAGAGAATCAGAGTGACAGAAGAGAGACAGATAGATCTTACATTGCTAGTTCTCTTCCCAAATTATCATAATGGTCAAAGTTGAATGGCCAAAGCCAAAAGCAAGAAAATTTCTCCAGGTCTCCCATGTGAGTGTAGGGTTCCATGGACCTGGGCCATCCGCCACCGCTTTGGCAAGTCATTATCAGGGAGTGGAAGAGTTGGGATATAAAATGGCACCCATATGAGATGTCAATGCTGCTGCAGATGGTTACCTTGTTATGCCATCACAATGGGTCCCCATCCATTCATCCATTCTTTTTTTTTTTTAACCTGGAAAGAGTTGCAGAGAGAAAAAGTGAACAGACTGAGAGCTCTTCCACCTGCTGGTTCACTCTCCAAATGGCCACAATGGCTAGAGCTGAGCTGATCCAATGCCAGCATCTATTCGGGGTCCCCCACATAGGTGCAGAGGCCCAAGGACCTTAGCCATACTACATTGCTTTCCCAAGCCATAATGATGAATCAAGAAGTGGGATACCTGAGAGTTTAAGTGGTGCTCATATGGGATGTTGGCGCCACAGCTAGAGGATTAGCCTACCATGGCATCATTCAGCCCCTTCCTCATTCTTTTTGTTTAATTTTTCTTCATAGATAACTCACCCTGAATATAGCTACTTAGTTTTTTAAGGTCACTAAGACTCCCCAGCTACTGATTTGTATAATCCAACTATTGTACTATCTTTGGATATTTGTGGAGGCTCTCTTAGAAACTTTTGGTTGTCCCTCTCCAAAGTGATAATTATACTGACCACAGGCAGGTACAGGCATGAGGCAATAAAATCATATCTTTAAAGACAAAACACAGAGGACAGTATTGTGGCATAGCAGGTAAAGCCACCACTTGCAATGCTAGCATCCAATTTGGTTGCGTCTTCAAGTGTCAGATATTCCACTTCTATTCTAGCTCCATACCAACAGCCTGGAAATGATAGTTTAAGTGTTTGCGTCCTTGCCACCCATGTGGGAGACCCAGATGAAACTACTTGCTCATGGCTTTAGCCAGTCCCAGCCCTGGCTATTTTGGCCATCTTGGAAATGAAACAGCAGATGGAAAACTCCTCTCTCTGTCTTCCCTGCCATACTTTGTTACTCTGACTTCCAAATAAATAAATAAATCTCTAAAAAATAAAGACAATGTACAATATCTTAAAAACACTGTCCAATAAATGCACAGTGTATTTCCCATTATATTGGGATCATCATCATTACCTTTATCACGAAGTTGTTAGACTGAATAAAACAGTTCATGTGAAAACCAAGGCACCATGATTAGCACTTAGAGATCAGTGAACAGTGGTAGTCATAATCAACATTACAATAATTCCCCTTGTCATTTAACAAACTGCATTAATTAGACAGCACTTGGCCTTTGCTAATCTGGTTTGTTTTACTTGAGTGAAGTGCCGGCTTTCCTGAAGGCCAATCATTGACCATGTGTCTCCTGCATCCTGGTAACAATGTCTGTCAGCAAAGTCATGTAGGAAAAGCACACAGAGCAAATACCTAAATGTACACACTAAGCCATTGTCATTGTTTGTTCTGCCCTGGTACAACTTACCCTATTTGATTACTAAACTGATGTGGACATTGAGGAGTAAGAGACAGAGGACTGAAACCATATGCCTAAATAGCACTAAATTCTTACGAGTCAATCAATGAGTATCTCTTAAAGTTATCTAGAACTTTCAAGTTTCCCCAGAAACTCATTGATTGCAACTAACACTATCATGTTGGTGAGACTAAAACCTACCCATGTGTTTTCACAACTCACTACTGGTTCTGGGATGAGTTCATAGGAACTCACCACTGGTCATTAAATGATTCCCGCAGTGTTTTAGGATTTGAAACCACCCTTCTGAATGGAAAACTTGAGAGGAAATTAGATTAAGGTTGAGAGTGCGGGCCAGCTAGATGAAAGGGAAATTAGCGTTATTTAATAAATAGTTAGCTTTGTGGCTTTTAACTGCTGTCTAACATTCCATCTTGTATCAGAAAAAAAAAGGGGGGGGGGGAGTATTAACTCCTTCCAGTCCTCACAGAAGTTAGTTTCATGCTTGCAATCTAAAAATGAGGTCGTAAGGAAACACACAATATTTTAAAAGATCCCTGATACTCAGCTACGTCTTACATAAATATTGAAATTTACTTTCTGTCTATATTCAGTATATTTCTCATGAGAAACAGTACTGGAACTAGTAAGAGATCCAACCTGCAATGGATCATCAAATTGACTTTCATGTATTCTGACTGAATTACATAGTTTACTCATATTTTCCCACTAAGAATATGGGAATGATGCAAGGATCTTTTATAGCACATGTCAAGGAATAACTGCAACACGTCAATGAAAATGCTTCCCATAAAGTTTAATATCAAAATACTCCCTATTATTTTTCTTCTACTTTTCCTTTGGCTCACGGAGTATTCTTTATGTTCTTCCTTATATGTGGACGCTAAAATCTGAATAACAATGGATTATATCAGTTTGGCTTCAAATCCTCAGTTTGTTGAACAAAATGATAGAAATTACATAATATTATAGTTTCAATAATTTGGTGACTAGTTTAATATTTATCTGAGTGAAATTAAACATGTATTCCTTTCATTATTATGTGTAACTTGTGCCTAGTTTGTTACGCTATACTCATTTCACTTTATACTTTTTGAATAAGGCATCTACTATCATGTATACTAGAAATTATTTTTATCTCAAAAACAATAAAATGTTTTAAAATAAAATAAAAACAACTATTCAATTAAAAAAAATAAGACCTACAAGTTTGTGCTGTGGAGATTCAAGCACATACCAACTAATTTCTGCATTGACTCATAAGAATGCAGAGGCAAATTCTGTGAAATGATGATCTATTACCCATACATATGTATTAGCCATACATATACATACTTTCTCCAGTGGAGAAAGTTCTTATCTGAAGACTAATGCTGTGTAAAGTACTCCCTGTACCTACACCTGGTGTCTCTCTGAGCAACACTGGAACTGAAATAAAGCATGATAACCAGCAGGGGACTATACGCCTTCCAAGATAATTCTTCACACCAAAGGATTAACCACATGGATCACTTTAATAGTGAGTTCCCTAGGTGGTTATAAAGCAAGACTCATTTGAAAAAAAAATAGTAATAAGTAACTTGCATAAAAAAAGTTAACTCAAATAAAGCCTACCAGGTTGGCCAACCATCAAGAAATAAAAAGCATGCCAGATGAGGAGATAACCCTCCCTGGCGAGAGCTCGTAGGTTGCATGTGTAGCGTTATGAAAAGTTGGACTCATACCCCAAGGGAATGTGATTCCTCACACACACTGGTGATCATGGAGATGAGCCCAAAGAATGGGGAAATCAGAGCATCTCTCCTATGTAGCAAGTCTAATATGTGAGTGATCTCATTGAATTCTCCCAGTATCTAGATAAGGTGGATTACATTAGCATCATTACTGCTTTTTAATATTATCTATGGAAAAAGAAATAAGGACAAGTCAAGATCTCCTACACAGCAACACATGCCGTGTGGTTTAGATCAGTTACTGTCTTATTCCAGTAATCATGACCTCTCCTTATAGAGTACTGTGCACAATTGTACAAGGGCAAATAGAACTATTACCATGGCGTACTTCACGTACAAGGATCATAGGTGTGCAGATAATAAAAGTATCCTTTCAGATTTTAAGAAAAATGACTAAGATCATGGCAAGTGAACTGAGCTGGAAACAAAGAGAAAAATGCAAAAGCACAATTTTACATTTTTCAAATGTACTCCCAAGACCTAACTCAGGTGAACACACATATTCTGAATTTCAACCAACACAAATATAATCTCATTGTCTATGTATGGCTTTCAGGGATTTTCCAGGACTATCTAAAAGCGATCACTGTGACTGAAATATCAGTTTCATAGCAAACAAATGCATAATGTAAGCAATGCATTTCTAGTGTCCTTCAATAGCCCTTCGGGTTATCCCTTTTTCCCCCACATTGCTATTTTCTTATATGTTGGCGGTAACAGCAAGTGTTCTACCAAAAGAATAGCACTAGCTAGATCTCAATAGTCTGTGATCTCAATTAAATTTCATAAAGGAAAAGACAGTTAACAACAAGTAGGTCACAGAAATAGGAAAACGGTAACAACTGGGCAAGCAGCTCAACTTCTGCCTTCAGCTTTATGTCTAGCCGAAAAGAACACGGCTTGTTGCCAAAGGTGAGGCATGTTGCCTGTGGACACCCAACTTGAAGAAACATCCAAGTAAATGCATGACAGTTCCGCCCTCCTCTAGCTTCAGTCACTACCTGGGACTTCCAAGACATCAAGCAACCAAGTGACAGCCTCTTAGGAGGCATCATAACCCAGTGTAGCATAGTTTACTCATTTTGTCTTTAAAACTTTCTCAGATGTTCCTTTTGGAATGGGATATCAAAAATCATTGATCGCCCATAGTAACTAGAAAATGAGAAAGGTAAAAAGAAAGAGTAAACAAAAGAAAGAAAACCTCAAAGCAGAAGAAAATAATTGAGTAGAGCAGAAGAATGGAAAGCCCCGCTTCCCATCCAGCTCCCTGCTTGTGGCCTGGGAGCAGTCAAGGATGACCCAGAGCCTTGGGACCCTACACCTGTGTGGGAGACCCAGAAGAGGCTCCTGGCTCCTGGCTTTGGATCAGTTTGGCAACGGCCATTACAGCCGCTTGGGGAGTGAATCAATGAACGGAAGATCCTCCTCTCTGTCTCTATTCCTCTCTGTATATATGACCTTCCAGGAAAAATAAATAAATCTTTAAAAAAAAGAAAATTGTTTTCTAATGGAAAACGTACATGGACATAAGTACATAATTAAAGAACCTACAATTGGAATAAGATTTTTAAGCTCTAGCCTATATGGGAAAGCAGCAGCAGGTAGAAAAGTAGAGTGAAATCAATTGTTAGCTAAAAAAAAAAAAAAAAGATGTGTTGCCATTGGAATCAGAAAAGTCAGTAACATCAGATTCCTTTCTGTGAAAAAAAGTCTTAAAAAGAAGATAAATAAAAAATTATAGCCTGCAAAATCTTTAAGAATCCTAATTAAACTGTATTTTAACCTAGCATTTCTCTCAAACTAACAGGTATCATGGGCCACAAGGATTGACCAAACTAAAGTACGTGTGATTCACTAAGAAAAATACCCACCAAGGTAGCATAACTCCGTGTTTGACTAAATTGAAAGAGAAAAGAAATGAATATCTCAGAGATACACAAAATTGGGTGATATAAATGAAATTTAGCTTTGATCAAATTTTTCCACAAATAAGCAATAAAAAGAAACATCCTTTCATAACAATCCACTGGTTAAGCCTCCGCCTGCAGTGCTGCCTCCATTATGGGCTGTGGTTCAAGTCCCAACTGCCCCACTCTCAAGCCAATCCCCTGCTAATGCATTTTGGAAAACAGCGAAAGATGATTCAAGCCCTTGGATCCCTACCACCCACATGGGAGACACAAAAGACGCTCCTGGCACCTGGCTTTGGCTTGGTTCACTCGCAGCTAATGTAGCCATTGAAGGGGTGAACCACTGGATGTAGGATCTATTTTTCCTCTTTCTGGAACTCCATCTTTCAAACAAATAAATTTTATTATATATATATTTTAAAAACTATTGCAAATACAATGATGCTCTCAATGTAGATCTGCCGTGGATGTTTAGCCTAGTGATGAAATGCTGCTAAGCAGTGCCTAAATCTGATGTCTGGTTGTAGCTTTGTACTCCAGCACCCTGTGAGTGCAAATTTTGGGATGCAGTAATGGTGGCTCAGTATTTGGGTTGCTACTACTTGTATTGGAGACCTTTACTGAGTTCCTACCACCTGTTTTGGTCTAGTCCAGTCATTATGAGTACTTGAGGGATGAACAAGCAAATGCAAGTGCTATCTGTCTCTGTCCCTATTCCTGTACTAGAATAAAGCAACAATAATATTATGTTTCTCATCATTTGTCTCAGATTCCCCAACTATGTAACAAAACAAAGCATAAGAATTGAAAAATGTCACGTATTTGGAGATTATGAGATTATCAATATAGTAAATCCAAAAACAACTTCAAACTGAGTGAATGAGATCTCATAAATTTTGAAAAATATGTAAAATGTACACATATCAGTAATAATGAAAAATAAGTACAATCATAACAGAAAAATTAAATGCATATAAACAAGTATAAAAATACACAGAAGTAAAATCTCATGGAGAAAATTACAAAATGTTTTGAAAAATAATCTGCAAGAAAGCAAATATAGAGGGTCATGTCATATCTGGGAATAGAGATAATGAAAATAAAAAAGCTATTAAACTCAAGTCTCTGAGTCATTTGATTAATAATATTAAAAATAAAAATCACAATTATATAATTACTATAAAATCTGTCTGGATATACAATTACCAAAGATAAATCAAAGTAATTTTGTGGAAAATAAGGCACAAAAATTAGAGGTAGTATCTGAACATATACCTGTTAATCATATTGTTAAACTGTAAGAATTAAAACAGAATGAATAGTAAGAGAAAATCAGGGAAATGGGATAAAACTTAAAACCCTTACACAAAGCCGAATATAGTGGAGAAGCCAGCACCTAATGAGGCTTACTTATTAAATCAATGGGAACAAGAGACTGCAATAAATGGCCTGGTTTTCAACTTGGAATTCATTTTATGCACAAACAGAATAAACTAAAACCATTAACAGGGGGGTTTTGTTGACATTAGACACAAATACTGACAATGAATTTTGTTTATGCCAGAACTACAGGATTTCTAAATAAAATCCCTCAAAATCAGTTTTTAGAACAAAATTAACAAAGTGACAAAATGTAAATTCTCTTCACTTAAACAAGTAATATGAAAATGCTAAAGAAAAAAATGGTGGGTTTAGAAAAGATATTCGTAGAATATAAAAGCAACATAACTAGAATTTTGAATAGGGAGAAAACTCATAGAACAGCTTAACCAAATAAATAAGATAAAGATTGGAATAAGAAAAGGATTGGAACAGACAAGACAGGAGAGCCAATGAATATATGAAAAGTTTAGCATCTTCCCCAGTAATTAAGGCAAGGCGGATTAAAACAGCAATTCACACCAAATAATTAGACAGGCATCAAGAATCTGTTGATACTAACAGTAGAGACATGAGAAAGCTAACCCCACACACCCTGCTGGTGGGAGTGTGGAATAGTACAATAGCTTTGGAGAGCAATGTGGCCTAAATAAGGAAATTGAATATGTGCATACCCAAAGAGTTAGAATACTTTAGGAAAACACCAGCAAATGTGCACGATAGAATTAAGAATGTTCGTTCTAGCAGCTTGTTTACAGTTTAGAAAAATTGTGAACAACCTTTGTTTCCCTTGAATGGACAAACACATTGTGATATGTTGATACAATTTTTCAACAACCAAAAATAAATATGAATTAATTTTATCTATATGCAAAAATATGGATACATTTCAAAACTGCAACATTAAGAAGAGGAAAACAAATTGCTAAAAATACGTATTAGAGAATAGCTATTTAAAAATAAAAATCCCAGGAACCACATGTTCTATTTATGGATACATCTCCTAATAAAAATAGAAGACAGGGACAGACAAGAGACACCAAAAATTGTGTTGTTTTTTGCCTCTAGGGTAGGAGTGACGACATTAAGAAGGGGAAACGAATATACATAAGACCCTACGTTACCTATAATAGCCTATGCTTTAAAATAAATGAACTATGTGGTGAACAAACTAAAAATTCTAGTTACAGAAACTCTTTGGAGAGAATATCTGATTGCCCCCAAAATGTAAAACACAGACGGAAAGAAAGAACTGTGCGTGTGTGAGAGAGTCTATTTTTGCTCTTTGTTCCTATTTTAGGTGATAACATTTAATTACCCTCATTCTCCTTGCACACAAACTGTTAAGGAACAATGAGAAAAGCAGAGATAACCAGATACTATCCAAATTGTCAGGGAATTTAAAATACATCAGTGTAGTAAATAACTAACCCTCCATCTCAATCAATGATAGAAGCAATTTATACATACGTAATATATAATTAATTATACAAGTGAAATGTACTGATGGGAAATTAATAATCTGACCACTGGGGGGAAAAATGGAAGAGAGATGTGTTACTGTCAGTTGTGTGAAGAGTAATCATCATGATTTCTTGTGCTTGCTTAGCCTGTGTGGTGGCTACAGGGTGAGCAAGCGGTAGTGGGAGAAAGTGGGACAAACTGTGGATACTGGATTGCAGTGGCAATGACTGTTGGGGACACACTGGATGCCACTTTTACATCTGCAGTCATCTGAAAGGAGATAGAGCTGAGGAAAAGTTCATTCAGAAATATTTGAACTGTACGAATCTTCACCCACAGGTCCCCCAACCTGTTGGACAGCCATGTCATCTAGGGAACTTGAAAATGCTGCTTTTGAACTTCACACCAAAAACATGCAATAAGAGTCTACAGTCATAAAGCTACACATGCTTGTGTTGAGGAAACTCCCTTGTGTTTGATACCTTGATAGAATTGGAGAAGTAAAACGAGCACTCTGGGAGATCTGTCCGTAATATGTAGAGTTCATCAGATGCCTATCATCTGATTTCAAATTCAGAAGTCCTTGGGTGAAGTCTTTAAAGCTGCCATGTCTATCCACTGTTCAGGATTGAGAAACAGCTGTAGCAAATGTTCAAGGATAACAGACTCATCACTCCCTTCCAACCTCTGGAGGCAAGCTAAGACCAATTATGACAATTTTACCTATTACAGTTAGTTACACAGATCTCTTTCGCATTCCTCACTTCCACTTCTCTAGTTTAAAAACCATCATAGCCTACAAGAAAAAATAATAGTTTCTTAATAAGTATCTTTGCCTTGAATTTAGCCACATTATCTATTCTCCACCCTTAAGACTAAAGGATCTCCATGAACCTGTCTCTGCACTGCATAAAACTTTTCAATAACTTCCAAACAATGAAGATTTTCACCAGATTTTTTTCTTATTGACCTCATCTGTTGTTACTCCCCAATTTTTACCTTACACCACTTGCAAACAAATTCGGTTTTATAATATGCACTCTTCAGTTCCGTGCCTTCATATTCAAATGAATACCACATCATTCTAGTTTGAAATTATTTCAGTAGCCTTTAATCTCTGGCATCTTGCTTAAGGACTTTTTTCTTCCTTTGCAGCATCCCATGAATTTCCATTGAACTTTTATCAGATTAGATTTAAAATATTTCAGGGTGGATATGTGGCCTAGTGCTTGAGCTACCTTTGTTACTCATAATGGAGTACCAGCTGCTGACACCAGCCTGCTACCAATGTGCACAACAATCAACAATAATCACTCAAATAACTGGGATCCAGCTGCCCTTGTGGGAGACCAGGATACAGTTTCCAGCTCTCATTGTTAGCTCCTATGCCATTGCAGACATGTTCGAAAAAAACTTGAGGGCCCGGCGTGATGACCTAGAGGCTAACGTCTTTGCCTTGCATGTGCCAGAATCTCGTATGGGCGCGGGTTCGTGTCCCAGCTTCCCCACTTCCCATCCAGCTCCCTACTTGTGGTTTGGGAAAGCAGGGAGAACAGCCAAAAGCTTGGGAACCCTGCCCTGTGTGGAAGACCTGGAAGAATCTTCTGGCTCCTGGCTTTGGATCGGCTCGGGTCCCAGCCATTGCGATCACTTGGGGAGTGCATCATCGGACAGAAGATCTTCCTCTCTGTCTCTCCTCCTCTGTGTGTATCTGACTTACAACGAATATAAATGAAGCTTAAAAAAAAAGAAGTGAACCTAAGAACAGAAGAATATTTTCTGAAGATAAATGAATCTTTAAAAATAAAGGGAACCTTAGAAGAATATTCTCTATCTCCCAAATATATTTTTTAAAAATATGTATAAAGTAGTCTGTGTTTATCATATATATCTCTTGCTATGGCGTGCATCCCCATGGATTATTTTTTGGTTCATGTCTGAGTTCAAGAACAAAATACATAGCATGCCTGACATTATAAGTACTTGAAATGTCTAAAGTACCAAACCAGCTTCTCAAAATGATCAGTGAGTCTTATTCCCAATTACTTTTTATCGAAGTTGTTTAAAATGATATATCATTTGAGAGGCCTAGTGACCCAACCAGTCCTTGGCTACTTGCAGTATCATCATAACCCAATCTTAGAATACAGTATTATGGACAAGTCCTGGGATTGGATAAATAATACCTCCTATTTGACTAGATACTGTGTGAAGTAACTTCAAAAACTGGTGGAAAACTAGAATTTTAAAAAAAATGTGAATTTCCCTACATCCACACCAGCAGGTGCTGTTAGGTTTCTGAAGGTAGGTCAGTTTCCCTGGAGTTTGGAACCTCAATGTGGTTTTTATTTATATTTCCCCAATAGCTAGGAAACCTGAACATTTTCTCATATGTATATTAGCCATTTGAATATGTTCTCTGTTTTTTATGTCTGCTCATTTCCTTTCCGCGTCTCTTAACATGGTTGTTTATTGTTGCTATTGTTGACTCTCTGAAGTTCATAATGGCTGTTAGTCCCCTATCTGTTGTGTAGTGTGCAAGGATTTTCTCCCATTCAGTTGGTTCCTTGTTCACTTTGTTGATTGTTTCCTTTGCTGTACAGAAGATTCTTAGTACAATTTAGTCCCATTTGGTTTATTTTGGCTTTGACTGGCTATGCTTTTGGAAACTTTGCTAAGAAGTCTTTACCAATACCTATGTTTTGTAGAGTGATTCATAGTTTTTCTTGGAATAGCCTGATGCTTCCTGAGTGCAGATTTAGGTTATTAATTCATATAGAACTGATTTTTATATAAGGTGACAGGTGGAGGTCTTGTTTCTTGCTTCTGCAGCCTGACATCCAATTGTCCCAACAGCATTTGGTAGAGACCAAAGTTTTCCCTGAGTTGTTTTCAGTCCTCTTGTTGGAGATTAGTTGACTGTGCATGTATGCGCTTACTTCTGGGGTTTCTGTCGTGTTCCATTTAAATTATCTGTTTCTGTACCAGTACTCCACTGTTGGTGGGAATGTATATTAGTACTACTACTATAGAAGTCAGTATAGAGAGTGCTAACAACTGACAACTGATGTACCATATGACCCAGCTATCCCACTGCTGGGAATATATCCAAAGAAACTGAAATCTGTGTATGAGAAAATGACCTGCAACTCTATATAGCAGCACAACCCATAATAGCAAAGACGTGCAAACAACCCAGAGGTCCATAGAAAGCAGAATGAATAAAGAAACTGTGGCAAATGTACTCTGTGGAATACTACCCAGCCATGAAAAAGAATGAAGTTCTACCATTTGCAAAAAAAATGATCCCAATTGGAGCCAATTCCAAGGGGACAGATATCATATGTTCCCTTTGATGTAAGGCAAAATGCAATAGATATGGGCTTGGCAGTGTGGCCTAGTGGCTAAGGTCCTCGCTTTGATCCCATATGGCCGCTGGTTCTGATCCCGGCAGCTCCACTTCCTCTCTGTCTCTCCTCCTCTCAGTATATCTGACTTTGTAATAAAAATAAAATAAATCTTTAAAAAAATGCAATAGATATATAGGTAAGCATGTATATACATATATTTTCATAGATGAACTCTACAATGGAGACTAGCATACCAAGAGGTAAAGACAGTGTTGCAGTACACATCTCTACTCCCGAATAAAAGGAGGAATCCCAATAGAACTGTTAACTGTGCTTTGGCAGTATGATACTAGGTTCTCTGTCATTGCCTATACCTAAAAGGCCATGATACACTTCAATAGCAGAATGTTAGACTTGTGACTGTTGCTAAGGACTATACTATTGTAATAATATGAGGGAAAACAGTGTGTGTGGAGGAAGAACAGGGAGGGAGGAGGTGAAGCAGAGAATCCTTATACCTACAAAATTGCACGATGGAAAATAAAAATAGCAATAGAAAATACCAAAAAAAAAAATGTGAATTTGCCACAAACTTTCTGAAGCCACAGAAACATGTATGCTGTGACTGAAAACTATAAACCTTAGAAGGGAGATGTTATTGTGTATATTTTACATTAAGAGGAATGGGATAAAACAAATAAAACTACAGCATAACTATAGGGTAGAGCTAGGGTTTAAATCAGGTCTGTACGGCTCCAAAGAGCAGACTTCAGTGTTTGACATCACACATTTCTGACTAATTTATCCCAGGAAAACTCAGGGGGAAAAAAATCTTGAAGTTGGGTAAGTTTCCAATACCAAAGGGTTCAACCTAGAAGTCCAAACAGATTTCCCCCTTCCTGTCTCCTGGGTTTTATTGCAAAGATACACAGTAAAGGATGGGCATGCCTAAACTCAGACCAGAACATTTCTCAATGGTCAGCTAGGATACCCCATAGGCGATTCCCTGTCAATGAGGTCATCAGCTAGCCTTCCAGGAGTACTCTCCAACCATAAAAACAAAGTTCATTTTCAGCCAGAATTTCCACAGTCCTATCCAGCCTCCTGTCCTCTGACCCCTCTTCACACACAGCCTGTCTCATGTTACAGAAACTCTTCACACTAAGGTATTCATACACAAATCCAAATACTAACCACAAGTTTGTCTACTTCTTTCTTTGTGAACTTTAATGAGAAAATACACAGCTTTTTCTTTATATTCTCCACATGAAAATGAGAATATAAATAGTTTGATTGCTTCTTTAAAAAGAATGGAAACATCTAATATTGATGACTGTTGGTAATGGGGAGAAGGCAGGAATCTTGCATGGCTTAAGGATTTCAGTGCAGCCCCTCCGGAGAGTAACTTAATAACACATAGAAATATCCAGAAATGGGAAGGGTGTAAACGGTTTTCTAGTAAGTCTATTTCTGGGAATACCTTAAATGATGCATGGATAAATGATAGCCCCTAGGCCAAATGTAAGCCCTCCAGCTATTTTTGAATTACAGTGTTTTTTTGGAAGACAGCTAAAATCATTCTGTTACATATTATTTATGACTGATTGTAGGCTACAATGGCATAATTGAGTAATTATGGCAGATCATGTGGTAGACAGAGGCCAAAATGTTTATTTTGTGTGCTTTTACAGAAAGATTGCTGATCTTTGCTACAAAGTCATGACAATGTCACTGGGTTTGCTGCAGGACCAGATGCCTTGCATTGGCTATTCATGTGCTGCTCAAAGGAAAGGGCTCCCACTCCTTCAGTTCCAAGGCTGTAGCTGTAACACCCTAGGTATTTTGGCCCAGAACTCTACAAGCTCCATTTGGTCAGCTCCAGTGACTGTCGAAGAGTAAGGCACCTGGTGGTGGTGTCAGAAGCAACATCTTTGTCATCAGCCTTACAGGAGCACAGCCTGCTCCGCTGCTTGGAATGCCTTGCCTGATCTCGTATCCCTTCTGTCCTGACCTGCTTGAGTGGGTACAGATCACCACACAGAGACACACAAGATTTGCAAAGCTTAACAAGGAATACCAAATTGCCTCTGGCGATAGCCTTTCCCTTTTGAGGAATAAAGTCATTTTCTTACCTCAAATATTAATTTTTCTCCCAAGAATGACCATGGAAACTTCCAATTCTTTCTTCACTACAAGAAAAAGTTTTTTTTTTATTGTTTAACATGATACCCTGCTACACATGCATTCATTTTAAAACTGAAAATAAAAAGTACCTCCCAAATAAATGTTTTTTTTAAAAAAAGCCCAGTGTACAAGTAAGTTTTAAAGACCAGTGGGGTTATGTAAACCCAAATTTTAGAAACTCTAATGTTGCTCACAAATATAGACTGGAGTTAATCATTAGTAAAATCTAATATTTCAAAACAATGAGTGGAGATTATTGCTCATATTGTAAAAGTTATCTTTATGATCTGCCCGTATATATCTTGTAAAGATTGAGCTCACTTAAAAGCAAATCCCACAAAAGGAGTAAATCGTATAAACAAATATTTGTTTATGCATGCATCATATTCTCCGCAAAGGACAGTTTATGAAATTCTAATGAACCCTGGCAACTGATGAAAACAGAACTGCTCTTTGAATATAGCCCCACGCACGAGGTATTCTGAGATTTCCTGAACTGCCCTACAGGACATCTCAGAAAGCTTCTTGAGCTCCACAGAATCAAAAAAAAAAGCAAACTTCTATAAAATAACGGAAAGTTGGCACTGGATGAAAACTTAGGAAATATTTTAGGCCCACTCCTCCGTTTAAGATCAGAAACCAATTACAAAAGAAAACACTATTTTCATCATTGCTAGGAGCTCATTGGCAAGAGGACTAGGCTCAAACTTCTGTTGTCTGTCCCCAAGAGACAGAGGCGTTCCCACCAGAAGACAGGGGCACTCCTGCAGATAGACACTGAGATCCAATTGAGATGCTAGTGAATCAATCAGAGAGACACCACCTAACCCTTTTAGGAGGCCCTCAGAGACAGGTCATCCCTCCCTGAAGAGCAGGCGCCCAGCACTCAGCTGCCAGGGCCTTCCCATTTATCACTCCTTTCTCAGCCACTTTCCAGACCTGTGCTGGACTCAGCTTCCTGGGAAGTTGTATATCGATTCCATCCCTGAGCTCATAGTTCATTTTTCTCCCATTTATGGCCCTGCCTTCTCCTCTGGCAAAGCACTAAACCGTATTTCTCCCCCTTTGCTTAATTCATCCCAGGCTGTAACCACTGGCACATACTCATTCCCTTTGGGTGGCCCTCCAGACCTTCACCCTCTAAGTATTACTCTGTCAAAATACCAAGGGAGACTAAATCTTCACACTGTGCAAGGGAAAGGTTCAGCCATTTTTTGCCTCACTCCCTGGGAGCACTCATTTGTCAAACTGTGTCCTCACCATTGGAAGTGCCAGCACCCTCAGGATCACTACCAAATGATAGATATATGCACTTGTAAATTTAGGCATATCTTACTCCCCTGAAAGGGGCTGATTTCAGACTATTAATTAATCACCTGGCACTTAGCAAGGATCTTTCAGCTTTCATAATGCCTCCCAAGTACACATGAATTGACCAGACTTGCTGGCTCCACATATTTCCACTTCACCTCCCAGGGATCTGGGTGGTGTTTATTTAAGTTATACTCATGCCCCATGCAGAGTTTTTGTCAGCATTGTCTAGCAGATCCGAGCAGAGCTCAGGAGATCTCACTGTGTGGAACTTGTCAGACACTGCCATGGGTTATACAAATCACAGGGCTCCCTCAGCAGGGTCTCAAGGGAGCGCTCGCACAAGGACCCTCAGAAAAAATTTCCTGAGTATCGTGTGATCATAACAAATGGCATCCACAGAATTTTAAATTCAAAATTGTAATCCAAAACCTAGAATTCAGAGATAGGCACTATGGTACAGAGGGCTAGCCTGCATCCCATGCTGCCTGGGAGCAGGTGCCAACTCTGCTTCCAATCCAACTTGCTTTTGATGCACCTGGAAGGCAACAGATGTAGTGCTTGGGTTTCTGCATCCATGTTGGAGGCCAGCATGGAGCTCCTGGCAGCTGCCTTTGGCCTGGCCTAGCCCTAACTCTTCAGGAATCTGGGGAGTAACTCAGAGGACTAAAGATCTGCATTTCTCCCTCTGTCTCTTCATCACTCCTGCTTTTAAATAACTAAAAGCTAACTAACTAAATCTTCCAAAACACTTAGAACTCTATAAAAAAATAATCGCTGAGCCAGAGGTACATCATAGGTAAAACAGAAATGATAGTAGCTCTTTAAGTTATTAGGATGAAGGAAAGAAGCTGGTGGTTTCAACTTGACTACCTGATGTACAACAGATAACGCTTACTGATAGGTTAATGGCTTACGTGGTATTGACTTAACAATACTCTAAGTTAGGGTTAATTACCAAGTGCAGTTTTGTTACGGGGTGTAAGCGAGATCACACCAGACATGTCTAAGGTTTATTAAGGAGTCTTTATTAACCAAGATTGGTGATAATAGAGCGTACCAGAAATAGCAAATCACAAGTCCATATGGCAATCCAACCAATCATAATCCAACCAACTATAATCCAAAAGGGGAACAAATGGTCATTACCCCTGAGTCTATCCGTTAAATTGAAGACCTATGTCCTAGCTTCCCCAATAATGTAAGCTATCCTAAGAGACATGCAAAGAATAACCTGGACACACTTACAAAGCTGCAGACATTCTCCTTTCCCTGGCTTCTCTGCCCATATTCATCACTGCTAGGTCTCACCTCTCCTGGAACTCCTGATAGTATACAAACCAGAAACAACATTACTATATCCATTGTCCCATCTAAGCAGTACACAGGGACCATGATTGCTCCGACCAGCAGAGCCAGTAATGTGGACAGGGAGAGGGTCTGGGGATGAAGCACCCACAGGAGACCAGTGATGGTAGAAGTCTCTGTGAAGTCTAGCTTTATTGTTCCTTCACCTCTCCTTACATACTCTCCAACTCCCCCTCCACGTCCTAATTTAACCAGGATATTGGGTACAGATGAGTCCAATTAGTCTAGGTGTTTTTAACCACAAGCCCAATTCCTCTTCCTGCCCAGTCCAACGAGCACCAATAAACTCCTTAGCGCACTGTCAATGGGTGTTGGCTATTACTGGCTGCACCCCATAGCAAGTTTGAAGATAGGGAACAAAATGTATAGAGGGATTGAATGACATGTAGCAGACCACATGTTGACTAGATGAAGAGCTGGAATTTAAAGCTGAAGCAGCCTGAATCTGGAACCTGGCCATACCTCCTGCTTCTGGTGCCCAGCAGCCATGACACCAGTGAAGACGTTCAAGCTTCTCTGAACTAAAGACCCAGGAGACGACACAGCCCGTTCTCTGCTGCCTCCAGTCTTGCCCTTTGGCGATTTTCTTGAGTTTGGACAAACAGATCTTGCAAAGATTCTACGTTTCAGTAATGACAATAGTAATAAACAACCATTGGGAAATGTCCTACACATATTTTCCCTGTTTTCAGTACTTTTTTGGTCTTTTGTGAATAAAGAAAACTCTAGAAACACAAAATCTCTTCCATCTGCATCTACACTCCTCTCATGACTTCTCTGCGAACATCATTTTCTTTCTTGTAAAAATGCAATCTTTAACTCAAAGGAGTTCCAGAAAAGAAAATGATGCTAATTTCCCCATCAGTCCCAATGTTGTCAAAGTTCTTAACTGTTTCTTTTTTCTTTTAAAGATTTATTTATTTTTATTTGAACGATAGATTTTATAAAGAGAGAAGGAGAGACAGAAGGAAAGGCCCTCTACCCACTGTTCACTCCCCCAAATGGCCAAAATAGCCAGAGCTGAGCCGATACAAAGCCAGGAGCCAGGAGCTTCTTTAGAACTTTCAAGTGGGTACAGGGGCCCAAGGAATTGAGCCATCCTCCACTGCCCTTCCAGGTCACAGGCAGGAAGCTGAATCAGAGTGCAGTGGCTGGGACTTGAACCGACGACTATATGGGATGCTCTCACTGAAGGCAGACGATTAGCCTTGTATTCTACCATGCACGTTCGTTTTGTGTTATTTCTAAACTTACAGGAGAGCAATTACTAAGACAAATGTTCTTTTGGATAAAAATAGACATAAACAATTCACAAAAATCAGATCCCCAGGGATCTGACTTTACCCAAACTACCTAAAACCCTGCAATTATGTCTCCTCTTTGGCAGAAATAGCTTTTAACTTGTGCAATTAGACTGTTTGGGAGTAGTTAGCTATTGTTAGGACGTGCATGAAGTTGTGAAACCACCAACACAAACAAAACAAACCTTGGGAGGGAAGGTTCCACCAAATGATAAATGCAATTTTGGTAGAATTCTTGCTTACAAAATAGAGGGACTAACTATTAGGGGCCAGGGAAGATTTCACTGAGAGAAGAGACTTCTGAGCTGCATTTTAATGATCGAATAAGTTGAGTGACAGTATGGTGTTATGGTAAGGGGGCTAGAAAAAGCATTCCAAGCAGAAGACACAGGGTATGGGAACATAATGGTGTACCGTGATGTACTGACAAAACTGCTGATGCTAGAACTTCATTATTGTCACAGAGCATTGGGAAGCACTACATCCGCAAGGATCTTAGATAACAAAACTCAAAGGTCAGAATTTAATTTCCATATGTACAGAAACTGTGCAGGAATGTTACATTGCCTGGATTGGGTCTTCTGGTATTCTAAGAGGTACTGATCTCTTCATATATGGTTCTCCAGTCAAGACAAATCTCCACTTCACTGGGCAAGCCTTATCTTGGCCTGAGCTGGTCCAGCTCTTCTCTTTCAATACAAATTCACAACTGGCACAACCATCTACAAGGAAGCTGAAGTGCTTATGGCAGCAAAAAGTCGGAACTGCCTTCAACAAAGCAGTGGAAAAACAAGCTGCCGAGAGGTTTATTTGCCTGCTCAGAATATTTTTTTTGCAAAGGCAACTTACCAGGCTTGTCACCACGCACTCAACTATTTTTAAGCTTCCCAATCAGATCTGCGAGATAGGCCATTAGGGACAGTAGTGACGGCAGGGAGGTGGGAGTTGCTCTTGGCTTTGGGTGTGCTGGGCTTTCTGAGAGTCTTGGGATTTGGTTTGGACAGAGGACATTTTGGGGGAAGGAGTGAGGGGAAGGGAAAACAATCAACCCCCTCATCTGTGAACCTAATTCTTCTGCTGTGACAGCTGGAAACCACAGCCCTGTGCCTTCTGAAGGCACAGGGGCAACGAAGGCAAAGGAAGCTGGGATTCCACCTTCCTCAATACCACTGTGACCGGAAGCAGACCCCAGATAAAAGGGCTTTCATTGGCTTTCTACCATCTTCTGGGCTTGGACCATGACTCAGCCAAACAGATTCCTCTCTCTTCTCCCACACTTACCACAGCCACAGCCAGATGGAGAAAGTGGGTGGATAGTTGAAAAGCCATAAAGGCCAAGGCTGTGTGGGTGACAGGCCATTCTCAGAATTTCCAACAATGATGTTTCTCAGATCCTCAGGTCCCAAAGCCAAGTTAAATATAAGGGTCAAGTGAGAAAAATTCCAGGTTTTTCTGAGTAACAATCTTGACTCTGTCACATTTTACCTAAATAATGGTAAGATTTAGCTGTGAAAAAAATGCATAGCAGACTAGGGTTCCACACACTGAATGCGTGCATTGCTCATGGTTTACCAGAACTTACAGAATGTTTGCCATTTGGTCCTCCAAATAATATGGTGGCAGTATATGGCAAAAAGCATCCTCATTTTATGCATTCTGAATTCAGTGAAGTAAGTGCACTATTTAGATCTCTGGGTTCTAGATTCTAGACTCTATTTTATTACTATGCATGTTCTAAAATAAAGTATTTAAAGCAATAGAAGCACCACTACGAAAGTTCCTCTAACTGAGAGGGGCGAAATAAATTGCCTTAGTGAGCCAAGATTGGTAAAGACAAAAGCTAAATTTTAACTAAGTTAGTTTACAACATCATGAAGTTAATTAATTAATATTGTATTGAGTGACCAATATGTTAGAAAATGCAAGTTCTTAACCACATCCTGTAACTAGTTCATTGACATTTCAATTTTAGCATATGTACAACCAGCTGCTATAAACCTTAAACTGGTAATAGGGTACTATTCAGCTGTCTTGTGTCTATTTTCATTTTTATATTTAGCAGCTTATAATCTTTTCTTACATCTTCAGGTGCTTCATGCAAAGCTTTAGGCCTCATTCAATGTATAACACCTGTCACTCCATTCTAGTCCAATCCTTTTCCCCAAACATGGACTTAAAATGCAGATGATGGTGGGACAGACATAAAATTTTCCCCTCATCTATCAAAGAAAATAAAAAGATGACTTTTTCTTGTTACCACACATTATCTCCTTTTATCTGCACTGAGATTAATACTCCTGCATGAGTTATGCACTAACAACGTTTAGTGCTAGCGTGACTTTCAGTGAGATACAAAATGACTTCAAATCTGTTCTTTTGCAAACAGAACTCTTATCATGATTTCTCTTTGGGTCTCCTTGAATGAGACTTGTTGGAGATAGAATTGAAAGGATGAAACGTGGATTGTTTCCAATTGAGTTCTAAGGCTTCCTTTCTACAACAGCCTATCTTCTCCCAGACATGGTGTGGGCCATGGCTGACAGAAACTGAAGGAGTCTAACTTCCTTTCCTATCGATAGTAGAGCTTGTTGCTTAGGCACAGTTAGTTCCCATAAAGGAATGGGTTCATTCACTTGGTTGAAAGAACTGAAGACCCAAGCTGGAAAGCCATATGGGAGACACAAGACCAAGAACTAGAAAAACCTTAGCTGTACTGTCAGAACTTGTTCCAGTCCTGTCACTGAGGCCAGCATGATGTGAACAAGTGCTACTTGTCTGGAAGAGGGTCTGTGCCAGGGTGTTTCTGTCAGTGCCCCTTCCATGCCCTGGAGGTTCGTCACCTGAGCCTTTCTGGAAACCCTATGCTTATCAGAACTGCTCTTGACCCCACAGATTGCGTTGATTTTACGTCCTGTTGGTTTTGGATGCATCAAGATCTCCAAACTCAGGGAGTGGAGCCTGTGGGTGTGACCTGATCTTGGTGTACACATTGCATAGTGGACCACCTATCCTGCACATTCTTGCAAAGGAGAGGAACATATCCAGGTGCACAGGAAAGATCAGTCTACAACTCCAATGAGCCAATCAAAGATCTCAAATCCCCCTGTAAAATGCAGAAATCCAAGCATAATCTTTGCTCTCATCACATCAAGGCTGTTTTACTTTAAGACAAACATGTCTTACCTTACTCTTCTCTTGATCCTCTCTGGAGTCTGCTATTGGCAAGGGAATTCCTTAGTTCCTCCAATATAGTATTGAAAGATATTGGTATATCACATGAAGCTAATTTTAGGAGATCAATGACTTATCCATTAGGCAACTGGGGCTTCTATAAAGCTAATTTTAAAAGACCTGACTACTGTTTTAGGTAGTTTTCCTTATACATCAGGCCCACTTTTACAGCATGTATTCACATCTGTGGACACTCTGTTTAAAGTGTTATGGACACCTGGCAGGTCTTAGAATATATACTTTTAAAACAAGGAGGAACCTATGCACTGATTAATGGACTTTGTCACCTCTATTCTAACAGTAGTAAGTTCTCTAAAAGAGACATGATAAGTCTTAACATGCAGGCAGACTGGTTTTATAATCTACAAAGGGGCAATCTATCAACACCTAGTATTGGGGAAATAATAAAATATAATCTTCCCTGCTTAAAGAGCACTCCACTTAGAATTCGCCCATACTGACTCATAAAATTGTCAACTTCAATGGACAATTCAACAACGTCTAAGGAACTTGTAGGGGACGCAATCATTGGTACTGACAGGCAAGTCTCTTGCTCATGAAGTGGATTCATTAGATGTGATATGAGATAAATGAAACTGACATGTACAGAGTTACATCTTCAATCAGCAGGAAGTAATTACATAATTACAGCAGACATGAGAACCTGCATCCCTCAACAACCCTTAAAATTAAGCATCAGAAATCTCTGAGGGGGATGAAATTGGATAGATAACTAGCATAGAATCATGAGTTGGAAGCCACACCTTCCTCACACTATGTATTCCCATCCACCTATCTGTCAATCCATGACCCCTTCTCCGATTCACTACTCATCACTTGGGACCTAGGGGTGGTGCCTAGTAACAACGCCCCTTGCCAGACTCATAAGAAGACTGGCAATAGGGAGCAGTACTCTCTCTCTTCCAAGGGACACAGGACAAAAAGATTCTACCAACTACGGAACATGGAATCAAGTCAGAATAAGCTGACGTACAGACCAATTAAATCTGATCCAGAACAAATCTCACCAATCTGAATCAAACACTAACCCAGCACGCTACAGTAACTGAATTCTGTGAGATTTGTACTAGTTCCCTGCTCAGGACTTGGGAAAACCAGCAGAAGATAACCCAAGTACATAGGCTTCTGCCCCCATGTGGAAGACCTGAGTGAAGTTCCCAGCTCCTGACTTCTGCCTGTGCCATTCTTAGCTGTGGTGGCATCTGCAAAATGAACTTGCAGAAAGAAGATCTCTCTCCCTCTCTCTCTCTCTCTCTCTCTGTAATCTTGACTTTCTTAAAACAAACATTTTAAATAAAGAAGAACTGCAAAAAAGAGACTATAGTAATATCTGATTCATGTAAGTTTTTCTTCAATCTTGAATTTTCCAAACTGTCTTGCTTAATGCTGTTTCTGCAATAACTAAAATTGTCATTTACCTCCTTGAACAGAGCACTAGCCTTAGCATGGGGCTAAAGTTAAGGTGAGAAGACTGAATTTTCACCCAGCTTTGCTGTAAGCCAGTTCTGGAATATTTAAGAAAACAGTACAATCTGCAGGTGCAGATCTTTTCATCACAAAATAGTAGATGAAGTTTAGAACTACATCATGTATGAGAGATTATATCTTACTTATCTCTGCATTCCAACTCTTGCTGCCTGGTCTGATTAGTATCATTAGCCATTGCAGAATGAATAATGAGTAGAGCCTATGGATTTCTCTTCTTAATTTTTTTTTATAAAAAAAATTTATTGTGACACAGTTTCATAGGTACTTGGGTTCTCCCCACCCCTCCCCAAATCCTCCCACCATGGTGGATTCCTCCACCTTGTTGCATAACCACAGCTCAAGTTCAGTTGAGATTCCCCCATTGCAAGCGTATACCAAACATAGAGTCCAGCATCTTATTGTCCAGTCAAGTTCAACGGCTTCTTAGTTATACCCTTTCTGGTCTGAAGACAGAGCCAGCAGAGTATCATCCCGATCAATTGAAAGCTCCAACATATCATCAGCAAAAATTTACATCATGATGGAATTAATTGACATAGTAATGAGTGACCAATATGTTAAAAGTAAATGAGAGTTCCTAGCCACCATCTGTGACCACCTCACTTACATTTCAATTTTAGTTTATACACAACATATAACATTCATAACATAACATGTTATACATAACATCATATCATCTTAAATTAAGGCAAACATGTGGTATTTAACCTTTTGGGATTGGCTCATTTCCCTTAGCATTATGGTTTCCAGTTTGGCCCATTTGGCCACAAAGAACTGCATTTTGTTTTTTTTAATAGCTGAGTAGTATTCCATGGAGTAGATGAACCATAGCTTTCTTATCCAATCCTCTGTTGATGGGCATTTTGGTTGCTTCCATGTTTTTGCAATTACTGGTTGTGCTGCTATGAACACAGGAGTGCATGTTGGTTTCTCATAAAACAATTGTTCTGGATATATTCCTAGGAGTGCTATTGCTGGATCATACGGTATGTTGATTTTGAGTTGTTTGAATATTCTCCATACTGATTTCCATAGAGGTTGTACCAGCCTGCAGCCCCACCAGCAGTGGAGTAGGGTTCCCTTTTCTCCGCAACCTCGCCAACAAGTGTTGTTGGTGCTTTTATTCATGTGGGCCAGTCTTACTGGCGTTAGGTGGTACCTCATTGATGTTTTAATTTGGATTTCCCTTATTGCCAGGGAACTTGAGCATTTTTTCATATGTTTATTTGCCATTTGGGTTTGTTCCTTTGTGAAGTGTTTGCCCATTTCCCGTGCCCATTTCTTCAGTGGCTTGTTTGTTTTGACATTTTAGTTGTTTTGTACCTCTTTGTATATTCTGGAGATCAGCCCTCTATCACCTATGTCGTGTGCGAAGATCTTCTCCCATTCTGTGGGTTGCCTTTTTACTTTGTTGATTGTTTCTCTAGCTGTACAGAAGCTTCTTAGTTTGATGAGGTCCCAATTGTTTATTTTGATCTCGATTTCTACTGCTTTTGGAGTCTTTTTTAGGAAGTGAGTGCCTACCCCTAAGTGTTGCAGTGTGTTTCCAACATTTTCTTCCAAAAGTTTGAAGGTTTCTGGGTGTAGGTTTAGATCTGTTATCCATTTGGATCTGATCTTAGTGTATGGTGAGAGATGTGGATCTATCTTTTTGTTTCTGCAGGCTATTAACCAGTTGTCCCAACAGCATTTATTGAACAGACCTTCCCATTTGCCTGGATTGTCGTTTGTCTTTTTGTCAAAGATTATTTGGCTGTACCTGTTTGGGTTCCCTTCTGGTGTTTCTATTCTACTCCATTGATCTTCCTCTCTATCTTTGTGCCAGTACCACGCTGTTTTGAAAACCACTGCCCTATAGTATGTCCAGAGGTCCGGAACTGTGATTCCCCCTGCTAACTTCCTGTTCTTCAGGATGGTTCTAGCTATCCGTGGTTTTTTGTGTTTCCAGATGAACCTAGCCAACAGAATTTAAAAACACATCAGACAGATCATTCATCCAGATCAAGTAGGATTCATCCCTGGAATGCAGGGATGGTTCAACATTCGGAAATCCATAAATGTGATACACCACATCCACAAACTGTAAAATAAGAATCACATGATAGTATCAATAGATGCAGAAAAAGCTTTCGACAAAATCCAACACCACTTCCTACTAAAAACCCTAACCAAGGCAGGCATAGATGGAAAAATCCACAACATAATTTAAGCCATATATGAAAAACCCAACGCCAGCATCATACTGAATGGAGAAAAACTGGAACCCTTCCCACTGAGATCTGGAACAAGACAGGGATGTCCACTTTCTCCGCTACTATTCAACATAGTCCTAGAGGTACTCGCTGAGGCCATAAGACAAGAAAAAGACATCAGAGGAATCCAAATGGGAAATGAAGAAGTCAAGCTCTCACTATACGCAGATGATATGATTCTTTATGTAGAAGAGCCAAGAGACTCAATACAGAGACTGCTAGAACTTGTACGAGAGTTTGGTAGAGTGCCAGGGTACAAAACTAATGAACAAAAATCAACAGCAATAGTGTATGCGAACAGCCCCAAGATGGAAAAAGATTTAACCAGCAAGATACCATTCAAAATAACAGAGAAAAGTATGAAATATCTGGGAATAAATCTAACCAAAAATGTAGGAGACTTATTTGAAGAAAACTACAAAGTACTTAAAAAAGAAATTGAACAAGACCTCAAAAGATGGAGTAACATCCCATGCTCCTGGATAGGTAAAATCAATATCATTAAAATGTCTATACTGCCAAAAGCAATATATACATTCAATGCAATCCCAATCAAATTGCCCAAAACATTCTTCATGGAACTGGAAACAATGATCCAAAGCTTCTTAATTTTTTTAACATAGTAAATCTATAATTCATTTTACCTCAATAGAATGAATTTATACACATTCCATTTACTGTTCTCACAGGGCTTACGGTCATCAACACTGCCAGGATGAAAAGCAGTCACCGTGCATAATTCAGAGGGTTTGGATAATTGAGCTTTAATGACAAACATCAAGAGATTTTTACAGTACAGTTTCTTGAAGCATGACAAGCAATCTTGCACAGTTTTTCATGATACATAAAATTAATTCCCATTTTGTGTATGCTCACAAATCATTTCTTATTTTTGAGATATGGTGCCTATAAATGCATACAGATTGTCGATCTACAATTTAATCATGGAAGTTTATAAGAATTTTGTGACGACCTAACTAAAACTAGAATGTGTTAAAATTTCAATGAAGATGGACCTTATACTTTTCTACATCCTGTCAGATTCTATTCCGGTCCAGGTTGCAATGCCTGAAATTAATTAGGTTTATTATGAACCATTACAACACCTATAGGTATACCTAAGGTATAGGTACAGTTAAGATATACTGAAAACTTTCCTAACCACACATGTATTCTATGTGCTATCAAAGACACACACTGAAATTTTCTTATATTTTCAGCAGAATGTATTTTACTTCCTTGATAATTTTCTTGCTTCTTTAAAAAAATGTCTGCATAAATTCAACTTGAGGGCTCAATATGCCTTCAAATTGGGGAATAAGAAGTTCTATAATTTAACAAACCATTTTCCCCTAATAAACATATAAGATTTTAAGATTCTATTTTTTAAAAAGATGATAAATCATTCAGTGCATGGCAATATCAACTGGCATCACTGTAGATGCATGCACAGCTTTGCAAATCAGATTTCTTTCCATGGAAGCAATTATTTCTGTGCCTAATTTTCCTTTCGGGGGATGCTTCAGTTGAGTCTCAGAGTAAATTCAGGCAGGAATATGATAATAGTAATTGACTGTTCTATGGTGATTTCATGGGCCAGTCTACACACCTTTTGTACATTTTAACCAATTAATCTTTGCAGTAATCTTAGAATTGCTAGCCACCACCACCATCCCCTGCCTTCAAAACAGAGGTATAAGAGATATAGAGAAGTTATTTTCCAATTGTCACACAGAAAACAAGTAGAAGAATCAAGATTTAAATTCAGATTTCTTGATAGAAACTCTCACTGCAAAAAAGTGAAATGCCTTTTGCAGCACTCACAATTGGTGAACAGGTAACAGAGGATAGGGGATCGTTGAAAAAATTGCTAATTAGAAACCAATTGAATGGACATAAGAATAAATGCCCTTAATCCAGTAGCAAATATTTACTAATATCCACAAAAATTTATTACAAAAACAGCTTGCTAAAATTTATCATAGAGACACTTACTGATTTTATTCCTCAGTGTATTTAATCCTAAAGCTGTGCTAAACTTTCTACATGGAATATCTCATTTATTGCATAGAACATTGTAGTTTATTGAATAAGGATATAAGATATATATGTCAAAAGCTGTATAGGGCTTAAGCCTTTTTTTTTTTCAACTAGAAAAATACCATGAATCTAGATACAGCTGGAAAGCTAAATATAAGGTGAAGAAAAGAGAGAAGTTCATGACCCATTTTGGGAAAGAGGCTTTTGTCAGATTCTGGCAACAAAGATAATGGTGGGCTCAACTTGAAGGGAAACTGATCACATATATATTTTAAAGATTTAATTATTTTTATTGGAAAATCAGATGTACAGAGTGAAGGAGAGACAGAAAAATTTTCTGTCTGCTGATTCACTCCAGACCACAATGGCCAGACCTGAGCTGATTCAAAGCCAAGAGCTAGGAGCTTATTCCTTGTTTCCCACATAGATACAGGGTCCCAAGGCTTTGGGCTGTGCTCAACTGCTTTCCCAGGTCACAAGCAGGGATGGGAAGTGGAGTAGCTGGGACACAAACCGGCACCCACATGCAAGGCAAGGACTGTAACTAACAGGCTGCCGCAACAGGCCCGGAGCACGTTTTAACCAGATGTTTTTTTTATAATTATTATTATTTTATTATTTTATTTTTTTATTATTGGAAAGCCGGATATACAGAGCGGAGAGACAGAGAGGAAGATCCTCCATCCAATGATTCACTCCCCAAGTGAGCCGCAACAGGCCGGTGCGTGCCAATCCGATGCCAGGAACCAGGAACCTCCTCCGGGTCTCCCACGAGGGTGCAGGGTCCCAATGCATTTGGGCCGTCCTCGACTGCTTTCCCAAGCCACAAGCAGGGAGCTGGATGGGAAGTGGAGCTGCCGGGATTAGAACCGGCACCCATATGGGATCCTGGGGCGTCCAAGGCTAGGACTTTAGCCGCTAGGCCAGGCCGCCGGGCCCTAACCAGATGTTTTACATCATGTTCATGTATGTCTGGGACAGTCCCTGAAAGAGGAGAATACTTTGAGGGACAGTCATCAAAAAAAGCTGTGATGGTGTTGCCAGACCTGATAAGGTCATCCATCCAATTTTGTTGTAGCGCTTCTTAATGTGGAAGTTTGCTTCAAAAATCTTAAAAGAAAAGGTACAGAGAAAGGACCAGAAAATGTATTTGAAATCTGAGAACCGAAGCAGGGTAGTAGGATTATAATTATTAGCCTTATTTCTTGCTCCTTCAATAACATAATACCTAATGAAAAGTTAATTTCATTCCAGGATGAATCTGTATTTGTGGGAATTTAAGATTCTAATATTCAAAAGTTAATCTACTTTAGGCATTCTTAATAACCTAAGAGTTACAGTTTAAAAGCCAAAATGGGGTGGGCATTTGGCATACTGGTTAAAATGCTACTTGACATCTATGTCTCATATCAGAATGTTGGGTTCAAGACCTGGTTCTGCTTCCGATTTATCTCCTGGCTAAAAATTAATACCCTGGGAAACAACTGGTGGTGGCTCAAGTACTTGGGTCCCTGTCCCCTATGCAAGACCTGGACATGGCCCAACCTCAGCCGTTGTGTGGGTATTCAGGGAGTAAATTCCATCCAGCTCTCTTCTCTCCCTCTCCCTTTCCTTCTTTCCCATCTACCTAAATCTCATTTTGCCTTTCAAATAAAATTTGAAAATAGATAAATGATTTTTTTAAAAATATGAAATGATAAAAAAGAGGGAAAGAAGAAGCTAACAAAATGATATTCAGCTAATTCTTCACTGAGTTACAAAAATAATATATCTAAAAAAAAGACAAATACAATTCTTTTTCTCTCGTGGGTATCATGAAAATATCTCAGTCCATCTATATGTGTACGGTTATCTAAATTTCTGTTTCCTACTTATATATACATGCATATATAGTATATAAATATGCATACATACATATTCATATACATGCTTAAGTATATATTCTAGAATCAGAATCAGAACAATCATGTTCTTTCCCTTAAAGACACCAAGTATCCAAGGAATTGCTAGACAGGGATCAAGAAAGGGAATGAGGAAAGAAAAATAAAACAGGAACAATATCCAACATCACAGCTTCCACATTAAGAGCCAAGTCACCACGTTCGGAGAACACCGAGTATAAGACGTAATCTCTTTGTATTTGCATCTTAGAATGCTAGCCTCTGAGAAGTTAGCTCAGGATCCAAACTTCTAGTATGGACCATGTGCAACTTTTGGTCAGCCTCTGGTTTTGGCACGTGTTCATGTGTCACACAAAATCCCAGGACACTCCGCTGCAGGCTCCTTCTCCCACTGGGGAGTAGGCCAAGTTTCCTCACCTCATGCCACTCCATAACAACCCCAGTAAGCTGCTGCCAGAGTTTCAGGTTTGCTGCTTCCCTGTGACTCGTGGAGCCACTTTCCACCTTTTACAAGCTAAATGCTTCATATTAGTAGTAAGAATAACATGTCAACACAGAACAGATACAGAGAGATATTGTTTTTAAACATCGGAGACTGCATTACCTCCTCCAAATTAAACAAAGAAGGTCTACACTTTTTAACAAGGCTCACAAACTTTCCTAATCAGGCATCGCCAGGAGTGTTGCCATCACATCTCATGCAGCACACACACACTCACACTCACACATTCTACCGTCCGGTCACTCTGGATAAATTCCCTGTATACATCATGCTTCATTGTGACTTCTGTCACTTCACAGATGTGCCCCTGCCAATCCTGTTCTCTGCCAATCACTGTGAGAACAGTGATTCTCCCAGCCTACCATTCATCAACCAACACCTATACCTTCTCATCCTTGGTTCAGGACTAACAGCTACTCTTGGAAATATTTTCTTCAACATCCAGCTATCTCCATGGAGGCATTGTTTTTATTCTCCTGTGTTCTTCAACTTTATTCTTCTATGTTCCCATGGATAACATATATTTTTAAAATTAGAGGAAAGGCCCGGCATGCTAGCCTAGCAATTAAAAGTCCTTGCCTTGAATGTCCCGGGATCCCAAATGGGCCGTCGGTTCTAATCCCGGAGGCCCTGCTTCCTATCCAGCTCCCTGCTTGTGGCCTGGGAAAGCAGCAGAAGGCGGCCCAAGGTCTTGGGACCCTGCACCAGCGTGAAAGACCAGGAAGAAACTCCTTGCTCCTGGCTCCTGGCTTCAAATCAGCTCAGCTCTGATCATTGTGGTCATGTGGGGAGTGAATCATCAGACAGAAGACCTTCCTCTCTGTCTCTCCTACTGTCTGTATACCTGACTTTCCAATAAAAATAAATAAATCTTAGTCACAGAAGGTGGTTAAGATTTATTTATTTTTATTGGAAAGTCAGGAAAGTCAGAAGGTGGTTAAGAACTCGCATTTACTTTTAACATATTGGTTACTCGTTACTATGTCAATTAATTCCATAATGATGTAAATTTTTGCTGATGGTATGTTGGAGCTTTTAATTGATCGGGATGATACTCTGCTGGCTCTGTCTTCACCAGAGAGGGTCTACCTAAGAAGCCATTGAACTTGACTGGACAGTAAGATACTGGACTCTATATTTGGTATATGCTTGCAATGGGGGAATCTCAACTGAACTTGAGCTGTGGTTATGCAACAAGGTGGAGGAATCCACCATGGTGGGAGGGTTTGGGGAGGGGTGGGGAGAATCCCAGTACCTATGAAACTGTGTCACATAATACAATGTAATTAATGAATTAAAAAAAAAGAATAAATAAATAAATAAATCTTTTAAAAAATGTTAGAGGAGCTGAGGAAAGTGTTATGGCTCAACAGGTTAATCTGCTACCCCAAAGCACTGGCATCCGATATGGGTACCGGTTTGTGGTCTGGCTCCTCCACTTCTGCTCTAGCTCTCTGCTTACGGCCTGGGAAAGCAGCAGAGTAAGACTCAAGTCCCTGGAACCCTGCACCAGCGTGGGATACCTGAAAGTAGTTCCTAGCTCTGGGCTCATGGATCGGCTCAGCTCTGGTCGTTGGGCCACTTGGGGATTGGACAAGCAGATGGAAGATCTTTATGTCTTTCCTCTCTGTAGATCTTCCTTTCCAATAAAAAAAAAAAAAATAACTCCTTAAACAATGTTAGAGTAACAGACCCATTAACTTTCCTATCTCTCTCTACTCCCTCAAGGTTTCATGGACATAACATGTCTATTCTTGTATGAATTCCTAAACTCTAGGTTCAAAGGTGAGACACATTTTATGCTCATGGAAGAATGTGATATTATATGGCAGCTATGGTAAAGAGAATCTAGGCATTCCCAATCATGAAAAGGTTGATAAATCCTCTGACACAAAGTATAAAGAAATCCACCTAAAATAGTAATAAATAAGTAAATAAATAAATAAATAAATAAATAAATATTGTAAAGAGATTAGCTTCCTCGTTGGCATATATGTTTTCACTTATACTCCTCCAAGGAGTATTATTATTTAGCTTCAGTTTCAACTTCAGTCTTGTCGCATTCTCGTTGCCAGCCTCTGAATGACCGTTTCAGCCAAACTGGTTTCTTGGAATGTCGGGACTGTAGCATATCTCTACTTCCAGCAAATGCACATATCCTCCAGTGTCTTCTCAAGGGTAAGGTTTGAATGTGGTTTAATCCCAGAAGTTTCGGTGCTGGAAGCTTGGTCTTCAGCATAGTAGAGTTTGGATATGGTGGAATATTTCATACGTGAAGACCAATAGAAGGTGGTTAGGTCACTGGGGCATGCACTCAGAGAATACTAATGTCTTTTTTTAACAGGACTTGTATGCATTGTCATGAGAGTAAGTTGCTATAAAATGAAAAAGATTGGCCTCAGTCTGTGACTTCCTGTCGCTCCACATGCTCTCTCCCTTTTGCACACACTCCTGTCATGATGCCACCTGCCATACTGTGAAGTAGTTAAGGAGACCCTCACCAGACACCGGAAAGATGGGCTACCTGATACTGGACTTCTAGTTTCCAAAATTGTGAGCTAAACAGACATCTTCTAAAGTACCTAGCCTCAACTGTTGTGTAATAACAACAGAAAAACAGAGTAATGGACCCTAAACCTAATCTTTGATCTTAATCTTCTGTTTTTTTTTTGTTTTTTGGTGAGGTCTTAGCTCAGACAACGAATCCTAATAAAATAGAAGCCTTATCTAATCCTGCATAGCATTACAATCTTCCCATAGACTTTCATGTGTTCTTCTGTAGTGATATTGACATTTTATCATTATAATACTTTTATTTGTCATTGCTGTAATATTTTATGCTCCCCGCATCTAACAGAGAGTACCTATCACATAACTACAGGGCATGCCATGTAAACAGAAGTTTACCTGATAACAATAGGAAAAGGAGTAATTGTTTGGGTGGTAAACTCATGTTCACGTGGGTACCCAAAATAATGGTCGCCAAAGGCTTGGGACCCTGTACCCGCATGGGAGACCCGGAAGGGGCTCCTGGCTTTGGATTGGCTCAACTCCAGCCATTGCGGCCGCTTGGGGAGAAAACCATCAGACGGAAAATCTTCCTCTCTATCTCTCTTCTCTGTACATCTGCCTTTCCGATAAAAAATAAATAAATCTTTTAAAAAAACAAATATTTCAAATATTTTATAATTCCTCTCTACCTATTTATTTTTCTCTGCAATTTGTTTTTTCAACAAGCTAAATCAGAGTTGGCATTGTGGTGCAATAAGTGAAGTTGACACTTTCAATGCTGGCATCTAATATCGGGGTGCTCATTTGAGCCTCCACTACTTGTTCCGATCTAGCTTCCTGGTAATGTGCTTTGAAAGGAGGCAGAGGATAATCCAACCACTTGAGTCCCAGTCACTCATGTAGTGGACCAGGATGGTGTTTCTGGCTCCTGGCTTTGACTTCACCCAGACACAGCTGTCCATTTGGGGAGTAAACTATTAGTAGTTGATAGACGATGCTCTCGCCACTCTCTCCTCTCCTTTTTCCTATCCCTCTTATTCAACATGATAAGTCAGAAGCATGCAATGGATGCTGAGAAAATGTTTCAGGATAGCTTTGTCCATTTGGCATGAACACAACAGTTGTTTGGATATCTTCCCCCTACTTTACAGAGGGCAAATTGGGAAGTCATGACTTTTCCAACCAGCCAGTAAAATCTTTAGTTGACCCATTTTTCACTCTGTATCTCCTAATCAATGTTCCCTTTGTAGACATATATCTCCTTTCATAAACATTAATATGTACAATGAATCTGCTGTTAGGAGTACTCAAGGTGATGGTATTTCTCTGCAAAGAGAAATAAGTAAAGGGGTGCTCTGTTTCAATTTTCATCACCTATAGACTTTTTGGTGTGACTATTTTTGAGAGGCAGAGAGAACAGGAGAAAAAAAGGGAGTGAATGAGTTCCCATATACTGGCTCACTCCCCCAAAAACTCACAACAACTGAAGTTGGGCCTGGCCAAAGTCAGGAGTCAGAAATTTAATTCAGGTTACCCACATGTGTGTCAGGGACCCAGTATTCGAGCCATCACCCCCACCTCCCAGGATGTGTATGAGTAGGAAGTTGGAATCCCAACAGAGAGAGGATTCAAATGCATAGTGTTCTAATATGAAAATTCAGCATTACAATTCAGCATCCCTGTTCAATCATTAAGACCCAAACCCAACCCCATGTGTGCTATTTTTGAATTATTTTTAAATAATTTTTATATTTTTGATTTGCCAGGCATTTAATGTTTGAGCATTACAGTAACCCATAAATAATATATCAGTGCCTTTATTTTACAGAGGAAACAGGCAAAGCTGAAAAAAAATCAAATAACTTGACCTAGAGCTCAGAGACCAAAGGTAGAGCCAACATTCAATTCCGGACTCAGTTATATTTCTTCCTTAGATTGTTTCTTTACCAGGAAGAGGAAGAAAATTTAACCAAAAAAGTCTTTTCTTAACTCTAGTCTATGGAAAACCTATACTCATTCATAAATAATGTCCTCCTGGATCAGTCCACTCAACTCTACAACCTCTTGTGAACCTATTTTTCAACATCTGGAGAATAGTCTGTGAGAGCTCCAGCCTGGGTCACATACAACATGTCACTGTTAACCCTTTGGAAGGTAGATGTTATAATGAATGGAGGCTTGGCCAGTTGCCCTAACGAACTAACCACATGAGGCATGCAAGATGCCCAAATCATCTTCAAACTACCTACCTGGACTCACTTACTCACATGGAAATGATTACAGGAACTTTCATCATATCCAAAGTATTTTTAACTCTGCTTTCTAAGGTAATTTGGTAATACAAATCTTATAATATATTGTTACACCTGAAGACTGTACTGGTAAAGTTTTGAGATCAGAGGGACTATATCTTAGTTCATGCTGTGAATGTTGACAAATTCTCCTTAGGTTCCAGCACCTAAAATCACTCTGAGCACTGACTTTCACTTTCCTCCAATGGATGCAGGCTAAATAATTAATATTCTCTTTGTCAAGTGATATTTTATGAAAGCATAGAATGACTTTTAATGAAAAGTCTGTGTGAGGTCCCATTGGGAAACAAAGCACAGCATCCTTCAAATTCAAGGATTTTGGAGAGAGAAAAGATGAATTGCATATGATTCTTAATAAGATGTTCCTGTTGATACTGGAGTAAACAAAATAGTCAATGACCCTCAGGGGAAAAAAGATCAAAGAGATGCTATAATAATTTTTAGGCTAATGCTTTTATAATTCAGAAATTCATAGACACTAATCTATGCAAAGAAAACCCCTGACTTGTATTTTATCACCCACTGTACCGAACATCTGTATTAAGCAGAACTATTTCCATGAGTAAAAAACTCCTTAAGGCAAATAATCTGTTTTTAAGAAATGGATCTCACATCATAGGGCTAATTCCAAAGCCGCAAGATGTTCATGCATTCCTCCGATCTTTGGAACATCATTTTCCAACCCATTATCCCTGGAGGCTCTTCACTACCCCAAATACCTCCACTGCTCCAACGTGGTTTATAATTGTATTTTCTTATGCAGGATGTGAATTCAACATCTGACTCATTCTTTTCACAAATAATCTCACATATTAGTGAATCTGTAAGTTTCTTGACAACAGAGGAGTAATCACTGAAGTTCCTCTTTTCTCAGTGGCTTTCTGTATTACATTAAAGAGATTGCTTATCTTCCCCACGATATCATTTACTCTAACTTTCAAAAACATTAGTTATTCTCTAAGATCACATATAGCCTGAATATTCAATGGTTTTTGTCTGACTGTATCATACTAGCTTGTCATTTATCCCCAACTTCCCTCATGTAATGTATCAAACACTGATGCCCCAGATATTTCCCATCATGGCAGTAATGACTCTGTGCTTGATTTGTTTGCTGTCTGTAGTCTCAATGCCTAATACTTGCAGAAAGTACTCAAAGACATCTCATCAGATAAATCTACACATAGTCCATAAATTACTCAGCATTATACACATAAATCATTCCAATATTGTGTTAGACCATGTGCACTAACAAACGTAATCTTCACAGGCAAAATAAAAACAGGGACATCAGTTTAACTAAGAAATATAATGCAGGTTGTCATTCCTTTCTCAGTAATAAAGGATTATTTCAGGGTACCATAACCCAAAGTCAGCCCGGCTCTACAAACATATGTACATTCCTTTACTATACAAGTCACTAAACCTACCAAAGAAACAATGCCCAAACCCACAACACTACATTCCATGCCACATTAAGAAAAGAGTTTATTTATGCTGATTGAGATGGCAGCAGTACACAGCCATAACTAGAAGGACAAAGAATTAGAGGGGAGGCTGGGTTTCCCACCATCTCCTTCCTTGGCAAATCAATATGCCCAAATGAAGTTGCATGAGCTGGAAAATGGCATGGCATGCATGATGAGAGCATGCTGCTTTAGGTTTGCACCGAGGAGAGCCTAAGGCTCCTGCTGCAGCTGCCAGGCCTGCAGATTAAGCTTCTTTTTTTTTCTTCAAAAGCAAGAATGCTGAGACCCCCAAATTTGTTTTCTTTTAAATGCTATAAGCCATTCAGGAAACAGCTTTCTCTGGGAACCTGCTCATTACAGAAAGCCCCTTGAAGAAGTGCCAAAATGTAGTTAGCAGGGAGGGGGCAGGGGATGGGGAAAATGTTGGGTTGCTTCAGTGGAGCCATTTGATGGTGAAAGTGCCTTTATCAGTGAAGCAGAGACTAGGTTGGCACCTTCTCAGCCATTCAGAGCACACAGACTACTGGGAACAGAGCTCACTCCTCGGTAAAAAGGAACTGGAAACAGATTCCTATGACTCATGAGGGTGATTAAATAATCCCAATGCTAGCTTCCACCTTTTCAGAACCCTATGCACTGGCTGATACTCTTAAGTCATATTTAATCATGGAGTCACCCTGAGTAGATGAATTACCTCTATAAAGGAAAGAAATGAATGAATTCAGAGATGAAAAATGACTTGCAAATATCACATAGTTAGGACATTGCACAGGTATCATTTGAGCTCTATACCAAGAACAAAACCACATCATGTTCTCTTAGTGTTGCTGTGTTCAAGTAAAGAAAACTCTAGATCTGTGAAGCTAACTTGATAAAGAAGTGTTCAGGTTGGGGGAAGTAGAGAATGTATTTTTTTAATTCTTTATTTTTCATGATACTCTTTCTTAGGCTCAGGGATTTCCCTTCCACCGTCCCCCACTCCCAGTCCCTACTTTTCACCATTTTCTGCTATATTGTAACAATAGTTTAGTCCCTTAACAATAGTCACAAGTCCATCACTCTTCTATTTAAATGTATCCTGACGTTGTACATAAAGAAAACAGTTTAAAGTCCAGCATTCTATTGTCAAGATATATTGAAGAGTTTCATTGGGAGTCCATCTTTCATTCAGAAGTGCAGCTGCATACTACAATGTGTCTCTACTTCATGGTATGCTTTCCTCCATTATACAGATCCTCTAGATATATGTACATACTTGCTTATCTAATGTATTTAGTGAAAAAAATATTTACTTTTACTGGAAAGATGGATATACAGAAAGGAGGAGAGATGATCTTCTGTCTGCTAATTTACTCCCCTAGGTGCTGAGCTGATCCGAAGCCAGGAGCCAGGAGCTTCTTTCAAGTCTCCCATGCAGGTGCAGTGTCCCAAGGCATTGAGCCATCCTCAGCTGCTTTCCCAGGAAACAAGTTGAGAGCTGGATGGAAACTGGAGCAGCAGGGAAATGAACCAGCACCAATATGAAATCATGCTGCATGCAAGACGAGGACTTAGCCACAAGACTACCACGCGGAGCCCATCTAATGTATTGGTTTTTGGGTTTTTTTATTTATTTATTATTTTTAATTCATTAATTACATTGTATTATGTGACACAGTTTCATAGGTACTGGGATTGTCCCCACCCCTCCCCAAACCCTCCCACCATGGTGGACTCCTCCACCTTGTTGCATAACCACAGCTCAAGTTCAGTTGAGATTCCCCCATTGCAAGCGTATACCAAACATAGAGTCCAGCATCTTATTGTCCAGTCAAGTTCAACGGCTTCTTAGGTATACCCTCTCTGGTTTGAAGACAGAGCCAGCAGAGTATCATCCCGATCAATTAAAAGCTCCAACATACCATCAGCAAAAATTTACATCATTATGGAATTAATTGACATAGTAATGAGTAACCAATATGGTAAAAGTAAAATCTAATGTATTGTTAAGTCACAATTTCACATGTAACATATAGTAATTCACTCCCTTTACAGTGTAAAAGCATTGGATTATAACTATTGTTATCCATTTAAGAGTTTGTAGGGAAATCAAATAGGTCTCTTATGCCTAAGCATTACCCAGACTCCAGAACTGAAAATTTTATCCTTTGAACAATCTCTTGGGAAATTGCAGAGGAAAAATAGAGTTTGAGGGCACAGGATCATTAGTGAAACAGTGAACACCTTGGTCTTCTGAATGAGATGAAATTAGCTGTGAATTCTGGTTCTGCCATGTGGTACCTGTCAAAACATGGGGGGATAGAGTAACTTTGATTAACTTAATTTTATTTTCTGTCAAGTGGATCTAAGAGATCTTTATCTTGAAATATTGGGAGATAAGAGAACCATCTCTAACAATGGCTAGCAACAGTGGATAACCAATACAAAGCAGGTTCTCTCATTATTTGGTGATTTTCAGGATTTTCTAAAAAATGATGTCATGCCTCTCATTAATGCTATTATTGACTTCTATTACAGGAAAGTTGAACATATCAGCACACTGTCATAGATAACGTATCAGAAAATTATTTTATCAAGTACTAATTTATGACTTTTAGTCAAATCCATAGCAGCGATCAAAGGAAAAATGCATTAGATATACTAAGTGCTTACTGCTTGGCAAGCATGATTCTAAATTCTTGTACATGTCTTATAACATATAATGCTCATAGAAGCTGTACTGAGTAGTAAACAAAATAACATTCACTTCAACGTTTAGGAAACTGAGACAATCAGGAAGTAAAATGCTGCCCTTCTAAGTCACAGGAATGGCATGGGTTTCACTTACACAAATTTCCCATGGGCACAAATGCATAGGGATTGTCCACATCATATACTTGAAAATTAGATATTCTGTAGAACCCTAAAAGCTACTAAAACTATGGGTACTTATTGTTCATTAAGAGGGACCTGTGGTGGATGAGCTCTGTGTTCTTCTTGTACATTTCAGCAGAAGTATCCTTACTTAACTAGCACATAGAATTTAACAAACATCTCACTTAAATAAAGGATTTTATGGCTGACAGGCTTTCCTTTGTTTTTGGCTCATGGGGTAAGTGGTTGAGCTGTGGGATTACATAGAAGGAGGACTCTAAAGCGATGGGAAGGTCCACAGTCTACATCATGTTGTTTTGCTCATCATTTGTGCAAGGTCTTTCTATTCTTGTTCACGTTGCTACTACAGGTGGTTCTTCTCCGTTGGGAGTGGGCTTGGGGTAACTGTCAGGAGAAGCTCCACTCCCTCAGTGGGATACTCAACAGCCTGTCCATTTCAGCACTCTCATTGTGAACAGCAGCTCTCCAGCTACTCTTCAGGAGGCTAACTACAGTACAAACAGCCCAGGGTTCCAAAGATGCAGGGCTGGCTGAGTGTGCTGGTGTAGGCAAGCTGATGTGAATTAGAACACCAGCACGCTCATCATAACCAGAGAATTTGATCTTACTTCTAAACACATACATCATTTTAAAATGTTCATATATGTCTGGTATGTTTTGAAATTTCAAAAGTGCCCATCACTTGAAACAACATGTGACTTCTGCTCAGGGGAAGGGGCTTTAGAGAAATGGGGAGATATCCCTAAAGCCATTTGCTGTGATCTCAAAGCTTCCTTGATGTCTCACAGTGTAAATGTTAAAAAATGTTTGGCATAGACAATTGGATGAAGTTTGGGTTCTGACAAATATGCACTGTGCTTCTTTCAACCTTCATACTTAACAGGCAGGTTTTAAAAAGCATATTGGGTCCAGCACAGTAGCCTAGTAGCTGGTGTCTTCACCTTGCATGCACTGGGATTCCATATGAGCTCCAGTTCTAGTCCTGCTGCTCCACTTTCCATTCAGCTCCCTGCTTGTGGCCTGGGAGAGCAGTGGAGCATGGCGCAAGGCGTTGGGACCCTGCACTCAGCTGGAAGAGCTGGAGGAAGCTCCTGGCTCTTGGCTTCGGATCAGCCATTGCAACCACTTGTGGAGTGAACCAGTGGATGGAGGATCTTTCTGTCTCTTCTTCTCTCTGTAGATCTCACTTTCCAGTAGAAATAGATAAATCTTAAAAATATGAATATTATTTTACTGGTTATATAATATTCTTTGATGTTTATTTTTGTTTCATTTAATATTTTTAAATTATTTACATATTATTTAAAATAAACACATTTCATATATTTCATAGTAAAAATTTCAGAGCACTCTCTCTTCAATCCACATCCCCCACCTAACTTTTATACAAATTTTTCCTTAATTTTTACAGTGGAGTGTTCTCACTAACCTTAGCAATCACAGGGTTTAACATTCTGTTAGGTATAGATATCAATATACATGAAGCAGAAAATTAAAAGAAAGACTAACTGGTTCAGAATCTTTTATCATGAATAAAGTACAATGAGAAGTCTCAAATAGCCAAATAACAGGAAGCCCCACAAAACTCATCAAGATTGGAATCATGTCATTTTCAAGCTGTTTTCCCTGAAAAAGGAGATTTTTTTCCGAAAGTTGTTCTATTGCGGCCTTCTGCATATATGATTTTAAAAGGCCAGTTTTCAGCCCATGTGACATTTGTCTCCAGAGAAACATTAATGAATTCACTTTTCCAGGCTTTTCGTTTTCTTTTTAAAATATTTATTTATTTTGATTGGAAAATGAGATGTGCAGAGAGAGGAGGAGAGACAGAGAAGACGATCTCCCATCCACTGGTTCACTCCCCAAGCAGCCGCAACAGCCAGAGCTGAGCCAATCTGAAGCCAGAATCCCAGAGCCTCTTATGGGTCTCCTGCGCAGCTGCAGGGTCCCAAGGCTTTGGGCCATCCTCGACTGCTTTCCCAGGCCACAGGCAGAGAGCTGGATGGAAAGCGGGGGTGCGGGGGGTTAGAACCGATGCCCATATGGGATCCCGGGCATGCAAGGCAAGGACTTTAGCCACTAGGCTACCACACCAGGCCCTCCAGTCTTTCTTAAAGAAAATTGAAGGTAAGGGCCCCATATATTACATATAATATACCCTAATTAGTTCATCAGTAAAAGAATAATTTATTCTCTTTGAAGAAAGGCCCTTGAGGCAAAGAATATTCTGCCAAATCATCCAATGAGGCTCACAGACTCAAACAAAGACCTGTCCATATTATAGGAAAAAGAGAATCAGGTTCTAAAATTGTATATTGGGGGTAAATATCTCTCCAAGTCAATTTTTCCTATTATGTGTCTTTTTTCCCCATGAGTGGCACCATTATGACATTGAGCTACATTCAAGTAAAATATGTAATGAACTAAGCCTCTTCAATCTCTTCTCTTCTCTCATGAAACCTTATCATTTATTGTGTCCAGAAATTCATAATTCACAGGTTTCTCTTTCAGTCATGGAAAAAACTGGAATGGCCAATTACCCTGTAATTCCCTTCTCACCAGGTCCTTGTCCTAAGTCTTGTCCTCTGCTTATGAGTGGACCCAAGCGAGGTTATGTGTTCCTATCAATACTATTCTAACTTTCTCTATACAAGCCAGTAACTGGATGATTCAAACAGCATCCAGGTTCCTCTTTGTCCAGTTTTCCTGTATTCTCCAGGCTCCAAAGGAAGGGAATTCCCCAAGCTTTCAGCAAACACATCTACCCACATAAGTATTCTAAATGACTCTCTACTACCTAACAGACTGTTTTACAAATGTTTTTAAATGGAATTTTTTCACTTTCCTAGAGAATAACATCTAAGCTTTCAGATTTTAACAGAGTTGGTTATTTGTTTTGAAAGCCAGAATTATGGAGCGCGGGGGAGAGACTGTGAGACAGGGAAAAAGAGAGGCAGAGGCACAGAGACTCTTCCGTCTGTTAGTTCACTTCCCAGATGGCCACCACAGCAAGCAGTAGGCCATGGCAATGCCAGCTTCCTTCAAGGTTCTCACATGGATGGCAGATGTCCAAATGCTTGGGTCATCTTCCACAGCTTTTAGGGCAAGGACCTACTGCATTCATGCTCCAGGCACTTGCATCTCAGTTGAGCTATTCTCAAGGGAATTCTGCCTTCTTCTCATAGGACTAATGACAAGTAACCCCACTAATTCATAATCCATGCTCATTGTGGGTTTGCCTTATTGCCTGCATCCATTCCCCCTGATTCCTGGACATTTTGTCACCAGGAGCGTTTCCACAAGAAATTGAATAGATCATAAACCCAAGAACATGTCAATCACTGAGAAACTAGATTAGTAGGACAACCTACAGTTACCTTTTTGGATTCTCTCACCCCATTAATTGCCCTGGCTTTTGATTTTCAGCTCTGTGTAAGATATTCCCTAGCTTGAGTTGAAGAATAACTTGCATTGTTAGGAGCACCAGAGACCACAATCAATTAAAATATTAGGTATTCACAACCTGCCACCAAGAATACATTATCTACTTTATATAAATTATGTTTACACAGGAAGTCGAGCTTATATTTTACATTTAGTAGGTAACTGTCCATTCATGAAATGAAATAGATCATATGATTAGCTGAGCGCATGGCTGCCAAGAATAAACACCATATTCCTTAGCTTCCCTCTGTTCTTAGACACAGTCATGGGGCTAACCTCTAGGAAGGATTCATGTGACGACATTGTGAATTCACTTTCAGACATCTAAGAACACCTTCAGTATGTCACCTCTCTTTTGTCTCTTCCTCCTTGAGGCTGCCAAGAATGTAGACAAGATGCCCAGAGCTAAGGCTTCCAAATCTATGGCATGGTCTGGATCATTAAGGTAGAGAAGCAACACAATTAAGTAGTCCAGGTGCCTGAGACTCTCTTCAGCCACAGCCATCCTGATAGCCATGAATTCTGAACCTGTGCACGAAATAAGAACAAAAGTTGATCTTGCTTCTGGTTCTTTTATTCAAGAGTGTGAGGATGACAATATCACATCATATAAAGTCTCTCCCTTTTATTAAGATTAAGAGATTTAATATGTAAGGCAATTTGTAGGATACATAGCACATACTTGGCATATCCTTTTAACCAGTGTAGAGATGCTGGTGAGGGGTAAGTGTGGAGACAGTATAGAATACTCAGACTCCCTGCCTAGGACATTTTCCATTATTTCCATTTCCCCAAATCTCACTACAATCAATTTTTCCAGTATGATACTCCTGATTAGTTACATCACATCATTCCCCAAGCATAAGCCTATTCTTCCAGGTATTGCAAATCTGATCTCTCTGCCTGAACTCTGGTTTAGTTTCCCTAACTCGACCAACCTCAGCTTCTCAGCCCCACAGTAAGATGAAGCATCACTTCTGTGTTTGCTCAGCATCCTGTAAAACCCCAACACCAAACCGTACTCATGTGTACAGCATCTGCTACCTTGTATTTATTTAGTTGTGAACATCACCTAGCCTGAATGCATTTCCTTTGAGATTACCCTTCGTCACATTCTACACATCACACAACTTCCATCCATTATTAGTAGTAACAGAATTCAAGTCCTAAAACTGACATACATCCTGTGATTCTGGATCTGATCTAAATGTGACTCATAAGATTAGTGCAATGTGCCATGATCATATGTGGTTTTCCTCCAAACAAAAAACTTGTTTAAACCTAAGAAGCAATGGCTCGTAGAGCTTAATGATGTTTAAGTGTGATATTCTGGCCACAATTTTGGACATGCCACTTTGTTCAAACGGTTTGCTTCTGGAAGGAAATACACAGGATGACAATCAGTGGTCTTCTCCAACTGGACCAAATAATGTCAGTTACTACGGAACAATGAACACTATACTCAAGATACACAGATAGCAAAATTCGAAGTTGAATATGTATCCAGGTATTTCTGACGCCAATGATAATACCAGATCACACGCTTGCCTTCAAGGCAACTTACATCATCATAAGATCATAATAATACTGACAGCAAATAGTAAAAATAGCAATGGCAACCAGAGCTATTATTTATCTAACATGTATTAGATGCCAGAAAAGATGATGAGTAGTTCATAATGATTATTTTATTTTGTTCTTGCTTTATAGATACATATAGGACATTAATTCTCCATTCTCTCTTCAATGCACACGTTAATTATTCTAGAAAGCTTAGTGACTTGCCTAAGGTCACAAAATGATTGAGTGGTAAGGCAGTAACTTAAATCAGGTAGCAAAGCAACAGCTCTTACCACTTTTCCATAGTGCATTTCCCTGGAAATAGAGAACAACCAGCACAAAGTAGTTTTTTACATTCCCAAATGAAGAATTACAAGTCCCTCTTTTTCTCTTCCTGCGGAACAGCCCTTCATTAACAGCCCCTCATTATCCCATTCACATGATGTATTATAGTTATTAATTTGAATGACTGTCTTCCCTACTGGTCTAAAGTGTCTCTTGAATCACACACTGCATTATTTATCTTTGTATGTCCAGGGCCTGGTAGAATTATTATATTTACATATAACCATTCATTCAACTTAACAAATAACAACAGGCATATAATAAGTCTTAGTCAATCTGCCTGTACAATGAGGACAGTTATCCTGTAAATAAGGACAATTCCCATTTTTTAATATGAAACAATGCTCAAGACTTCGTGAGCCAATACATGTGTACAATTGGCAAGAACCGTCTTGGGAAACCTATCATTACAGGGCACTATTAAAAAGCTACCAAAAGAAAGAAAAGAAAATTCCTACTGTCCTAACATGATCCAGCTGCAAGAGACAAGTTGTCATTACACCAGCAGAAAGTTATTGCCTCTAGACCTCAAAACAGCAAACTTGCCTGAAGGCACAGGATATATCTTTATTGTGTATCACTAAATTCCAACCACACTGTGCAATGCACGCTACCCTGTGTAGGAGAGGCTGCCATTGTGTCTCACCATCAGATATGCAATCAGTGTCTGGTGGGCAAATTGCCAGCCCAGCTATCTGTGTTGTGCTTGGTTGCTAAGGCACAGACCACGAGCTGTGCAGTGTCTTGTTTTCACCACAGTCACAAAAGCATGGAGCATTGACAAAGGCTGCTCAAAGTACTCAAAGGCCAAGGGAGTGTATATATTTGGCTTAATTCATGGGACTCACATTAAAGATCAACTCAGAACACCAGATTTTTGTCTATCCAGGTTCTGTGGCTTTGAGATCAGAGGTTAGACAAGTACTTCTCTGAACTTGTAAAACCTTCACATACATGTAACAAGGACCTACAGCTCCGTGTTTCCTAAAGAAACTTTATGGACTTCTGTCAGAATATACACTCATATGTATTCTTTGGACAATCTTTTCAATATTGTATCAGTTTTGGATTACTGTATGTTGCATTACAAGATTATCACAACAATACTACACATCACACAATTGCTTAGAATGAAAATAAACTGAATAGTTCAATGGTAAAAGGTTTGGGTTTAAATTTTTTGAGACACTCAATACCAGAAAGTATGAACACTAGCACTCTGTGTGTGTGTGTGTGTGTGTGTGTGTGTGTGTGTGTGTGTGTGTGTTTAAAGATTTATTCATTTTTATTATTGGAAAGCTGGATATACAGAGAGGAGAAGAGACAGAGAGGAAGATCTTCCATCCGATGATTCACTGCCCAAGTGAGTGCAACGGCCGGTGCTGCACCGATCCGAAGCCAGGAACCAGGAACCTCTTCCGGGTCTCCCACGCGGATGCAGGGTCCCAAAGCTTTGGGCTGTCCTCAACTGCTTTCCCAGGCCACAAACAGGGAGCTGGATGGGAAGTGGAGCTGCCGGAATTAGAACCGGCGCCCATATGGGATCCTGGGGCGTTCAAGGTGAGGACTTTAGCCGCTAGGCCACGCCGCTGGACTACATGTGCACTCTTGACGTTGAACATGGCATTGGTGAAAAAGGTCCCCATGTGTGTGGATTCACATTTGAGGGATGAATGGTGTTTGGGGATTTTCTTCTAATGAAAATTGTCCTCTTCTAGTGAGGATAATTAATCCAGTGGAACAGAAGAGCACCCCAATTTGTCCTTCTATTCTTTCAAGTTTTAACTTGAACAAACAAAACAAAATGCCATGTGTTCTCTATATTCAGATTTGAATAAAAATGGGATGAAGTAAAAATTACATGACTACAGTTTTTTTTCCCCAATCCAAACAGCAGCTTTTTAAAATCAAACTAGATAGAGGCTTGCTGTATCTCGATCGGTGCATTTCCCTGGTGTCACAAAGACAGAAGCTATAAGAAAGCTAACTGTAAGACATGTTGTCCACAGTTTAGAAGAACTAGGAAAGAAAGCAGTAGGTAGGATATACTCCGGAATACATAACAGTGGTAGCTTAAACGGAGAGTTCTGAAAGAGAACACTCAATCTAAGTTTATGCTAAAAATAGTAGGGAAAGTATGAATTTTAAAGTAGGCAGGAAGTTTCATTTCTATTGTGTCATTTAGCACCTATGGCACCTAGACTAGTCAATCAATTTGCAAATTGGAGCTAATACCTAACACAAAGATTGCTTAAAAGATCACGCTTCAAACTATACAAGTGTTCAGTAACAAATAAAAACAAAGGGAAAGATATCTGTCCTCTGATTTACTCTCTAAGTGACCACAACGGCCAGAGCTGAGCAGAGCCAAAGCAAGGAGATAGGAGCTTCTTCCAGATCCCCCACACAGGTGCAGGGTCCCAAGGCTTTGGGTCATCATCTGGTACTTTCCCAGTCCACGAGCAGGGAGCTGAATGGAAGTGAAGCTGCCAGTACGTGAACCAGCCTTCACGTGAGATCCCAATGTGAATAAGGTGAGGATTTAGTCCCTGGTCCATCATACCATGCCCATCACCTCAATTACTGTTGATACGCTATAGCTGACTATAACTACAATTTTTTCCCTGTGGCAAATTTTGTAAGTTGTTTTTATCAGTTCTGTTATTTGTGTTAATTCTTTCTGATACTTCAGATAGAACACCTCATAATCTAAAACAATAACAATTTCAGTTTTCTATTCAACATCTACCTCTTTTCTTATTTTTATATATTGCATTTTTGTCTTTCTGTTAAGTTTGAATGGACATAAATGAGAGCTATTTTTCTTCAGAATTAAACAAACAACTTGGGAATGTGAATGGTACTCTGGGTTTTCACTGTGACATTGAAAAAGGGCAGATTCCTGCTGCCCCATTCCAAAAGATACATCTGTCAACACCACCCAGTAAAACATGCCCGCAATCTGTGCCATTGGGTAGGGACCAGAACTGGAGGAGGAGAAGGAAGCCACAGAGCATGCTGGCTGCTCTTTAAGAGCAGGGCTGTGCTTCGCCCCAGGAGGTTTGGTTTCACAACTCACTTGAAGAAAACTCATGCAAAGAGATACCTGTCATATTTGATTAGAGTTGTGAACAGCCTCAGGTCTTGAGATGAACAGCTTTCTTTTCCAGATCCAAAAGCCACAATGTTATCAGTAAAAATGAGTACATTTATTCAGATTCAGGAACTAAACTCAACATAGCTTTTAGAGAAAATGAGTTAATACCACTATTCAGTCTCACAAGAAGCCCTCCATTTTCTTTCCCCCATAATTTGTGAACTTATATATTCCTTATACTAAAAATATAGCTCTAATATGTTACCAACATGTTTCTTTATTAACTCAATAAAAATCCATGGTTTTCATTCTAATATTAAAATCCCAATCACTGCCCTTCCTGAGATTTTAGTGTGGCATGTCTGTGTTCCTTGGTGACTTTTATGTTGAGTAAAATCCTTGTCAATTAAGACAGCGTCTCATTAAGCCTTCCTCTGAACACTTGTGTCTTGTATCTTCTTGATCATGGCATTTATAACACTATTTCATTTAAACAGACTTATTTGCTGCATATCACTATATTCCAGCTGCTAAGAACTGAGCCTGATGCATGGTGCCAGTATCTACCCCCATCAGCCTGATATCCTAAGTAACAGAAGTTTCAATCCAAATCAACTTAAGAAAATGTACCAATAATTGAATGTCACCAGCTAAAGACTGCTTTAATTTATATTTAATGCTACAATTCTTCCTTGGATTCTATGTAGTATGTCATCTTCATCTTTAAGGCATAGCTATACAGTCAGTTACTATGAGTCTCATACCCAGTAAACTGATTCACATTCCCTCCCTAAGAAAAATACTGGAAAGTACAAGGGAACTACATTTAAACCCATCAAATATACATCTAGATTTAAAAATGGGTCAAGCTTACTGATCAACTTGGGGTGCAGTTGAGAATGCATTAGATTGAATGTAACTAACTACTATTACTATAGTTGTTTAGTGCCCACTGACATTAATGCAGTAACTTGAATCTTTGAGAGTCTCTTGGTCCTGCTTTCTGAAGTCTCAGAAGGAATGAAAGATGGTTCCCACTCCCCACACTTTTAGGGAGGAAGAAAGGATACTTTCTCTAAAAGGCAAAACTTTCAGGAAGTTTCTGATTTATACAGTTGTAAGGGCCACAGGTAGATCACAGTCATCTCCATAACAACACAATGCAAGAAATTGAGTATTTAGCTTTCCAGCAGAATACAGCAGAAAAAAAAAAAAGTGAGAGTGGAATTGGAGGCTCCTGCCACGTTTTGAAGGAACAAACAGGATTCCTTTCTTCATTTCTTTACATTCTTACACTCTTTTCTACTTCAGCATGTTCATATGCTGGCTAGCTTGCCAAGCAGAGAAAAGGTAGCTGATTTTCCCTTTTACTCTTTTTTCTTTCTGTCTTCCATCTCCGACTTCATCAGAGCCCAAGTCTTATCCAACTCATGGGCCAGGCCAACAAAGGGAGAGCCTGTGTTTCCTTCTTCCCTCTTCTTATTCTACTTCTCCCTTTGTCTTCTTTCTTCCTAGCAGCATATTTAATAATATAGATGCTAGTAGCTGGCAAGTTGGAGCTGGAGCATAGGAAAGGTAAATAAATAAATAAATTTAAAATGCTGTAAGTTTGGTTTACACTGAAGGAGGAAGATTTTAAACATATGGGCAGAAGTAAGTCTAGAATACATTCCATAATGGTGTAGATTGAGGCTAAAACTGGTGGGGCAAACTCATGGATTTTATATATATATATATATACATATATATCTAGATTTTTTCCCACTGGGAGCCTTTCTACTCTCTCTCTCTCTCTCTCTCTCTCTCTCTCTCTCTCTGTATATATATATATATATATATACATATATATACATACATGTATGTATGTATATATATATATATACATATATACATATTTAGTACATATTCAGTATACTTAGTATATATGCACTCAGTATATATATATACTCAGTATATATACAGACTGAGTAGAAAGGCTCCCATTGACAATACAGAGCATGAGGTCTATCTCCCAAAACATGTTCCTATAAATCATCAATTTGCGAATACAAAATATTTGATAATCCCACAGTAGAGAAATCTTCATAGACACATTGTAGTCAAGTGGTGGGTTAATATCATCACTAATTAGGCAAATTGGCATTTTGTTTCTAATGGTATCATACCACAGAAGAATATTTGAAAGTTATTACTCCTAAAATTTCACAAATCCCAAGAAAACATCAGACAAGTCCACACTGAAGAACTTTCTACAAAGTATCTGACTTCCATGAGGCTGAAATCACGAAACAAGAAGAAATACATGAATTGCTTAAGTTGAAGAAGAAAATTACAGGACAACTAAATGCACACACATTCCTGACTTGACTCCAGGGCATTAAAATAACATTATTAAGGCAACAGAGAAATTTCAATTGGGTATGACAATTGGCAGTAATATGAGGTCAAGAATAACTTCCTGATGTTGATGGTTGTATTAGTATTTTATAGGAGTCTGTCCGGTTTATAAGAAATGGTTCAGAAACAACCATTTATGTGTGTGTGTGTGTGTGTGTGTGTGTGTGTGTATCTGTATAAGATAAAATGCTAAATCAAATGCGAGAAAATATTAAGCATTAAAGAATCTGGGTGAAGGGATTATGGGGCTCTTTGTTTATTTTGCAAGTTTTCCAATGGTTTTTTAATTATTTAAATTAGAAAGTTTATATTAAAATGAGGAACATGGATACAGATGTTGCCTGGCAACCAACATGTTGATGATAACATACATCTTAGAGAGTTTAAAAACTAAACCATACCAAGAAAGCCACACTTCTTTACATACTGAAATTATAGGGCTATTATTCCTCAAGCTAGTCAAATACAGGAAAAAAAAATCTTGTATGGCTTTCTACCACACTCCTCAATTATCTTCAAGAATCTCCCAGACATTTTCAAATGTTCCACAAATCTTTCCTGCTTGTCACTCTAGCACAAATCACTCCTTTATCTCCAGGCTGCCGTTTGCTTAATTATGGGTCACTCCTTACTCTACCGAAATGATTTCAGACCCTTTGCAGCTGCTGCTCTCCTGCCCCTGTGCTCCTCACCTGCCCATGGCATCCCTGAAATCACAGCTTTGCCTGGGCCAGCTGTCCTCCATGCCATTCTTCCCTGCCTCCAAACAAATGACAAGTACTTTGAAAACTCAACCTCAGACACTGTATTCTCCAGCAAGTATCTCCAGAGATTCCTGCAACTTTGAAGGCAGCCCCAACGGACTTCCAAAGCTGTATGTGAAAGAAATGATTCCTTCTCCCAGGCAATGGATGGGCATCTGCTTTGTAGATCACTGGAAGTGAGCAACACAGTTCATCTTCAAATAAAAGCAAAAGGCACAACCTGACCCACCAAATCATAACTTTACTTCAGGTAAGTCCAACTAGAAATATATACATATAGTTTATCATGTTACAATTATCTTAATTTTAATACAACTCTGACACCTTCAACTACAAATAAACGTATATGGAAGCGAACCAAGACTTTGGGTATTTGGGTGCTTGAGACCTGATTCCCAACCAACTTTCCATGGCTTCTCAAATAATTAATACAGATCAGACCAAGGACTTAATGAGTGACACCAGAGCAGTACAAGCCCCACAGATGACGTAAGCATGTTGCTGATGTGGTGAAGTCAATAAATAGTCTCAACTAAAGGCTTAGAATTGTCTAATTGAATTCAAAGTACTTTGACCTGATATTAGCCTCTAACTTTGAGGGCTCACGTAGGATGGCCACTATGGTTCCTCTGACCCTTATTAAAAAGCTTTCATTTATCTATTTGTTTGAAAATCAAACTGTTTCTCTTTCTCTCTCCCCCGTCTCTCTCTCTCTCTCTCTCTCTCTCTCTCTCTCTCTCTCTCTCACACACACACACACACACACACACACACACACACACATATCCCAACTACTGGCTCATTTCACAATGCACTGGGGTCGGGACCAGCTGGTTCAGTTTGAGGTCAAAAGCTAGGACTGCAAGACAGGTCATTAGTGTAAACGGCAGGAACTCATTTCACTTGTACCTCTCAGGGTCTACATTATCTGAAAATTCAGTCAAGAACCATAGCCACGTATCAAACTAACACCCGAACCATAGCCAGGTATCAAGCTAACACACTCCAAGAGGGATATGCGACTGTTAAGTTCTAGCCACATGTCTGCCCTTGCTGTGCACCTCATTTGCATTTTAAGGTCAGCTGTGAGAGAAGACATTCAGGAATGGCACCAAACACCTACATCTAGGCCAAGAATGGAGCCTGCACATAGTCCTTCCCCAATTCTTGCTCATCACCCACCTCCACATAAACAGTGGGAGATAAACTTACAGCTATGAATGGCCAGCCTACATACAGGAAATATCTGAAAGAAATCATTGTGTGCAGGGTACATGCCACCAATATTGTAGAGGATCATGTCATTTGATCTCTGAACATCTGTGTATTTTATAGCATGGCTTTCATTTATATTATGATTATAGTTTCACTATGTGAATTTTCTTAGTTTCATCCTCCCATGTGTAAAACAAGCCTAATAGTACCTGAAACCATGTTACCAGAAATTACACATTTATTGTGCATTGCTAATGTGTACTGGGCACTGGAAAAGAGACATAAATGAAGCGTAGCATCTATCTTCAAGACATGAAATATTATGTAGAAAGTTAAGGTGGGAAAATTTATAATTTTTTCTTTTACATCTCCATAGTTAGTAGGCCCTACAACATCACAAAATGATAGCCAATGCTTTTAAATTTGCTTAATATATAATGCAGAAAGATGTCAGTTTAAAGTCTGGTGATTATTTGTATTTGGGGGATAGAAAGGCTTTTAAATAGCAAAATCTCTCATAGATCGTTTTTTTAATAAAAAGTGTAACTGATCAGAGTTGGATAAGCTATCTGAACTGTCTTCTCAAGAAATAAATTAGTATTTTGGAGAGAGTGGTTGAAAATATTAGAAAAAAGGGAAATAAGAGAATGGTTAATATTAAATCTAAATTTATTTCTTCTTCATGCTCAGTTATTAAATCTGTTACCCACTACTCCCATGTATGAATCTGAGGAGTGGGAAATAAATGAAAAGACATTGTTTTACAATTAATGATACATGATGAAGGATGGGAAGGACTTTGTGTAGTGAAGAAACAGAGAACATGAGATACATGAATCCCAGGTTAGGTATGATCATATAAGTCAAAAACTCACCTGCCTGTACATTGTATTAGGACACATGGGATCCCACAATTTGTGGAAGGGGGCTCTAAGTCATTGCATATCTCAATATTAACAAACTAGGGGATCCCTACAAGCAGCAGAGCTAGGGACTTGTAGGATCTGACACTGAAGAAAATGGAAATCCATAGCTCAAGAGAAAGGAAGATGTGGCTTTGCCCAAGGGAAAAAATCTAAGGATGGTTTCATTGTGATGTTGCCAGCAACTCACTTTATGGGGTAGAAAGAAAATATGCCAGAGTTCATGTCTTCCCCAGGGTTTAGTCAGACAGAGACACTTGGGGATAAAAAAAAAAAAAAAAAAAGTCATTTGGAAAAATTGGCAGGACACCTGGGATGTGACCAACACCACAGTGTGGAAGAACACAACAGGCTTTGCGTCCAAGGAAGACTTGGAATGTCCTCAACAGAGAGACCCTCTCCCCTTCCACTGAGACTTCTGGCTCTGCTGGAAAAGTTTGCTTTTTTCCCCTTTCTCTTGTTCCTGCCCTGCACCTGATGCCTGAGATCCTGAAGATTCCTTTCCCCAAAGCAACAGAGACTGCTTAAAAAGAACAAAGAGAGGAATGATAGAGAAAGAAAAACTAGAGGGGAAAAAAAAGACCAGCAGAACATTCACGTGTACGAGAGAGTATTTGTCAAGGCACAGATGCACCGCTGAAAATCATTCCTTGGAAAAGGCTTTTGGGACCAAATAGTTGAAAGGTTGCCAGTCTTTTATGACTCCTTCTTTATCATTTCCCCTCAGTTGGGGCAGATCAAGACAAATCCACATTCCTCCCCTGCGTTTAGGGCCTCCCCACAGCCTTTGTCAGCTGCTGAATAGCGGAGGCTCTTGGTTCTGAGAAAACCCTCCTGGCCTGGCGGCTCTGTCTCTGCTGCCGCAGCACTTGTGCAGATGGGGTGTCATCTGGGAGCCATAGCAGCAAAGACACAACAAACAAAAGCAACCCACTGGCTTCCCGGGGTAAACAATGAAGTCCTCCTTCGTTCCCCAGCATGTTTATGAAGTAGCTGAGAGGTTATATATCCTGACCCCCCCCCCCAAGCCAGACAGTGGGCAGCTGTCGCAAATTCTTCCTGAAGAGCTTATACATAAAATAATTCACGCTGAGCTTGGCCATGGGACTCTGAAAGTCTCCTGCTGTATTTGGTGGTAACTCTTTCAATATCTTCTCTCTTTCTCCTTCTTCCTTCCTTTTTTCCTTCCTTTCTTTCTCCTTTTTATTATTTCATTCTTTCTTCCTTCTTTTTCTGTCCCTCTTTGCCTTATTTCCATTCTTTATCCCTTTATTCTTGCCTCCCTTATTTTCCTGTGATTAAGCAACTAGCAAGTTCAAGGTCCTGTGAATAGAACTGAGATCATAGGTTACAAACAAGGCCATTATCTCCATCTGTATGGAATTCAGGGTTAAGCTGAAGAAAAGGGAAACATGACCAAATGCCTTTAGTGTGACAGCAGAATAAGGAAAACACAGGGACTGTGAAAAGAAAACTGTGAGTCCCTCAAGTGAAGGACTTTCCGAGAAAGACCTCCACTAAGCAGCAAGGTGTGAGCTAGGTTTTGAGATACCAATCAAAGGGAGAAGGGAGAAGTCGTGGACAGATATCTTTCTGGAAAATGATGAACATGTGTAGACATGAGAAATATAAAAACACAAGGCAGGCAGATGATAATATTGACACAGCGGTCAAATGAAGCTGGTAGAGGTGCAAGCTCTACTTTCAAATATCATTTATTCTGTATCTCCTCCCTGTTCTCTGATGAATACCTACACACACACACACACACAAATGCATATTCTAATACATTTTTATATGAATTCCAAAATCAAGAAAAAGCTACTGAAGCATTCATTGTATCTTCATTTAACTGATAATATGACATATTTTATAATTAAAAATATGTATATATTAAAGTAATATGAATTAGGTTCAACAGTATGTGATACATGTTATTATGAGATATAATATGTTGTGTCATTAATTCTTTGGGTTCCTCGACAACCTTGAGGCTATGAGATATCTGATGGCAACATAGTAACATATTTATCTGCTTATCTTTATTTCTAGAAGTGAATACACACAGTAAGAGATCAGATAATGTGTGCTTAATAAAAGAAGAGAAGTAGCAAATAATGGAAAGGAAATTGTGAGGGAAAACAGGCAAAAGAGGGAGGAAATGAAGGAAAGAATTCTCTTACAAAGAGATTTCCTTCAAAATTTTCTACTGTGTCTAAATAATACAAAGTAAGACAGCAGAGAGTCCTTTAATGGCTCTGGAACTTTTCCAATCAAATATCAAGAAAAAAAGTGAGTTTGTAGATTTCCTGTCTTGACCTTTTCTCAGAGAAGTTCTAGATATCCCCCTTTGGTGTAAGCATCGTCATAGAGGAATGAGGTAAGAATGATCATTAGACAAAGACAAAAGACATTATTCAAATGTGCACAAGGCAAAGAATTATGGAAAATAAACATGAAGGAAATAAGTTAATTCAAAGTAGGAGATTACAGAAAGAGGCTTCTAAGACTTGGGTTTCAAAAATTTAATGGAAGGCACAGCACTGGAAGAAAGTGTTTCTGAGGATCCTCACAAGGATGAATCTGATGGCTTCCTAGCACTTACATTCCCTGTCACCAGCTGATTAGGAATGGGGAAAGTCTGAATAGATTAGCAGTCATCCTTCTGGTAAATAAGGCACCATTCCTTAAAGGCAATGCCCTTTAGAATTGATTTTTTCCAGATTTGTTCATTTTTATTGGAAAGTCAAATATACAGAGAGGATAGAGAGGAAGATTTTCCATCCGATGATTCACTCCCCAAGTGGCAACAACAGCCAGAGCTAAATCAATCCAAAGCCAGGAGCCAGCAGTCTCTTCTGCGTCTCCCACATGGGTGCAGGGTCCCAAGGATTTGGGCTGTCTTCGATCACTTTCCCAGGCTACAGGCAGGGAGCTGGGTAGGAAGAAGAGCCACCAGGATTAGAACCGGTGCCCTTAGGGGATTCTGGCGCATGCAAGATGAAGACTTTAGCCACTAGGCACTAGAATTGATGTTGATGAAAGTTTTGCTTCAGAAACTGGGAGTTCAGAGTATAACTAAGTCATTCCACAGCTGGAAAATGTGAGGTGTAAAAGATGAACAGACTTGACAAAACGTATTTACTGCTAAATACAGACAATGTCAGAGCTGAATCTAAAGGTGCCGCTAAATCATCAATAGACTAACAATTAGGTCAAAGCAAATACTCTGAAGAGAATCAATTATTTAACCTAGTCTGTCTAAGCATATATCCTCAATATTTGGTGTTTCCTATTCTCATGTCACTGTCCTAAAATCAGTTTATTAATAAAAGCAGGTTTTTATCCATAACACCCAGACTTGTGAAGAATTAATAAGATACCGTATAAGAGTTAAATGATAATGAACACATTAAAGCATATACTTATGTTCTCATGGACATAGGATGTGTCCACTCTCTTATTTGTAATAGTTTATTTTCTAGGGGTGGGTGGATGTAGTTAAATTAAGGGTGTTAAGATGAAGCGATGATTCTGGATAATCAAGGAAGTCCTTAAATGTAGTGACAAATATTCCTAGAAGGGACCAATAAAGAAGGGAAATAGAAAAAGTGACTACAGAGGTAGATATTAGATTATGATCACAAATCTGTTAGTCCCTGAAGCCACAAGTTTCTCGAAAAGAAGAGGAAGTGATCTCCCCAAGAGCTTGGGAAGGGACTGTGGCACCTCCAGTGCCTTGATTATATGCTACTGGTCTCCAGAACCGTGATGGATTGAATGTCTGTTACTTGAAGCCAACACGTTTGTTATAATTGCTTGGGCACTCATAGGAAACTTGTCAGAAACTAGAATATAGTATGTGTTCAAGAAATATATATTATTGTTCGTCTCTATTAGCCATGAATCTCAGCGTGGAAACAAAAATGGTGTCTGATTTGGCCTTTCCCTTGTTCATTTTGATTGACCATAAGGAAGGAAGAGGGAGCTATTAGGGATTTGTTTTATGAACTCTGTCCTGGATCTCATCATGAACCCTGGTCAGCCGCTAGCTAAGAGTAAACAACATGAGTACTACAAAACCTAAGTGGAAAATACTCTTAATATGGGGACGGCATAGGAGAGGAAGATGGAAAATCCCGCATCACCATGACTGCCTTAACTGAGCTTTCTGTTAGGCAAAAGGAGGGGTGTGTGTTTCTACACTGCCCCACCCCCAATACAGTAATCTCCTAACACAGGATACAGAGGATGCACACTTGGTTTAAGTGTTTCCAGACTTAAATAGCTGGTTTCCTTTGGCTGTTAACTCCTACTACGATTACTGCTCATATATCCTTTGTATAAGCTTTAGTTTTTCCAATGAAATGAATACTTGATGACACACAATTTTGAAGAGAAGAATATAGTGGCCGTGAGCTCCAATTAGATCTGGGTAATTTAGCACATTTCTAAACTTCTAATGCAAAAGTGAAATTAATGTACCCAGCTATACAGATAAGTGTGTTATGATGATTCTTTTGTCCCCTTTGAGTAAGGGCATTTTGTCCATTGTATTGGCATCCAAGGCTCTGTACAACTTCCCAACTCACTGCATTACAGGTTTCCACACATTACGTTTTCATTGCACATAGTGTTCTACAACTTGATACTATTTTCCTACCAAAGATTCACTCACAAAATCCAAACTGAAGCATCATATGGCAACAGAAATACCACCCAGGTTCCATGTTTGACTTTGTCCAGTACATCCCAAGTAACTCAATACAACTGTAACATCCCAGAAACAAGAGATTTTTGTGGGACATTTAGACTCAGCATAAAGTACTCAACAAATGAATCTTACATGCTGATTTCCTATTTCATAACTCAAATCAGATGGATCTGCATTATAAAACTTTAGGACAAAATGAAACATTATAGGACATCTTTCTTCCAACAAGGAAAGCCAAGGACCAGAGATTGAAAAAAATTATCAATCATACTCTACAACTCATTTTGAAAAGATGGGCTAGGCCCTAAACTGTTCTGTCACTCATCCTGAAGTCTTAATCAACAATATTAACTTCTTATTGACAAGTAGAGTACTTCAATATAATGGGTGTGGTAAGAGGGGAAATAGATCATAAAGTTATAAAAGCAATAGAGCTATCTAGCATGCTCTTTGCCATGCGGGAATAAAGGTGACTGACAAGACAGGTATGAATGACCACTCCCACCTAGAGATGAATCCTCTGAAAGACATTTGGCAGTGTCTGAAGACATCTTTCCAGTACCATTTCCCTCTTTTTCTCTTTATGATAATACATTCCTTTATCTCATATTAAATGGCTAAGTCCTAAACAATCTTGGTACTCTATTTCCTTGCACACACAAAATAGTCCAAACTGAGGCAGGAAAATAAATCTGATACCTTCCTTGAAGTGGGTGTACAGAAGATTGTTAGCAGATCTTCCATCTGTGCTGGATGGTGACATAGAAGCTTGGCTCTTGGTGCCATTTTCTCATTTCCTTAGAAAGACTAGTGTGTAGGGGCAGAGAATGTGACCCTCAGAGGTAAAAGACAGCTGTAAACTACTTGTTCTATTTATAGTGACCATCGATATAAGCTTCCAAGGACCTAGTTGATAACATTATTCCTGCAGCTGTGAGCGACCCTAAAATTCAGTTGCAACAGTCAGTGATTTTTCTTTCTGGCAAAAGCTAATTTGAGTTGCATTTTTCTTGCAGTGGAAAGCATTCTGACTAATAAACTAACATATAAATCATTTGGGGTTTCACCAAGTGTCTTCTTTTCCCATTTGTGGCCTCACAAAGATGAAGCTCTCTCTCACTATCAGGGTGGCTGCAGTTATAAGGTCACCCCAATATCATCCCCAAGATGTTGAAAACTATCGTACCACACTCTAGGAAAAACATTGAACAGTTGGAATAGCACAAGAGGCAGTATAACAGAAGTAATAAGCTAGTAATGACACCTGCAAGTTTCTTACCAGATGCCAATTCCCTCTGCTCAAGTGCTTTGTAGATATTAACTTGTGAAGCCTCACAACAAACTTGCAATGATGTAATTGTTTTTTCCTATTTTGTAGATGTACAAATAGCGGCATTTGAGTAAATGCCCAAGGTCCTTCAATTAATTAATGATAGAATTGGGATTCAAATATAGATCCCCAATCCTCAAATATTGTACCAATACTATGTCACAGAGAAGTTATGACCTAATTCTTCCTCAAGAAGGAACAGAATCAAGGTCTTAATCCTGCTCTAAAGACTCAAAGGTCTTTATCTAATGTAGCAGGCAGCACTCCCTCACATTTTAAATGACAAAGACCAATGCCAAATCCTCATATAGTAAGCCTACTGCTCATGCTTCTTATATCCTCATCTAGTAATACTTCACACTCTATTTGGGGCATCTAGAAAACTGTTTGGATTGATGTATAGTGATAACATATAATGGAGACTTAATAACAAATCTATTCCTATCCTCAAAGAAGATGAGATTCATATTCAAGCACAGCTCTGGTGATTTATGAAGTTGGGGAGAGGAGTCTTCTGTGTTTTATTACAAGAGGACAAAAAAGTTCTCTTCACCAGCTCAGAAGCCAAGTTAAAAAATTACTAGTTTGTAGTTCCTAGCACAAGTTGGATTGTCATACCAAAAGCCTGTTTGGTCCAAGAGCACATGTGGCAAGAATGGCGAGGACTTGTTTATTTCATGACTAACTAGTAGTAAAAATGTGGACCAAGGATTTCTGCTCTCATCCATTCCTTGTTGACAGATGATAATACAAAGGAAATTTGAACATCAAAACAGATGACTTTTACAGAGGGGAAAAACAATTCATCATTATTTTGGCAGAGAAGGACACACTATTTTAAGGTAAAATTCATTTCACAATCTTCACAAGAATTGTGCTATGGGAGAAACAAATATAAAATAAAGCTCAATGCCAAGATATTCAAAAATTGCAAAGCCCTCTCTGCCTTACGTCTTCCCTCAAGACTTGAATTTGTTGGTGTTCATTCTCAGTAAGGACTTCTCCATTTCTGGACCTTCACAAGGGAACCTGTCAGCTTGACATTAAGACTATCAAAACAGCATCAACCACTGACACCAATGAAGCCTAGGAGCCAGACTTGCAGGTGGAGAACGTCCAAACTTGAGATGCTCAGTAAAAGAAACCTTGGTTCGGAAAAGGGAATTTCACCATTTCAGGGAATTCACCATTTCGGGGCAGAGATTTGATTGTGCATTTCCTAAAATTAAAGTAAATAAGGTGCTAATGAAAAGAGTTTGTATTAAAAAAAATTCATCTTGAGTTCTAAAAACTAGATACTTCTGCAACTGTCCTCCCTACAACAGGATGAAAAATTTAAGCTCAGAACACTAAATCATTTACCCAAGGTTAAACAATAGCTAGCACATCCAGGAAGCTGCTGTTCATATTTTGAAGGTGCCCCAAGTTCATATCTAAATGGACTATTGCTAGGTTGTTGCTCATCTCATCTGCTGTGTCCCCTGGACTTCCTTCACTTGGTCATCTCCACCTCATCCTTTGGGATTCAACTGGGTCATTCACATCTATTGCGTGATTTTCAGGAAACCCTGCAACTTCCACTTTGACAGCCCAATGTTTCCTCCACATTATACTTTTCAGATTCATTCCTTAACCAGAATGCTGACCTCTCGTTGGCACCAATGCTCCTTTCCTAGAACACATTTTCTAATGGGATTATCTCATGATGAGACCCCCTTTTACTTTCCGTAGGTATCATTTTCTTTGGCCAATTAGGGAAAGCTTTTCTCTGAGGCCAAAAAAAAAAAGACAATTTTCTTCTACATAAGTGGAAAAACCGGAAATAACAAGATAGGAATACTCCAATTCTGAGCATTTACAGTCCATCTGTCCTAACTTATTCAGAGAGGAGAAAAATGTTCAAAGATAAATCTTTTTGGATCTTGATGTCTCTGAGTCTCTTTGCCTGCCTCTCTTAAGGCAGCTTTTTATGTATAAAATAACAGATTCATTTTACAAGATTCTTTTTTCCTAACCTTTCCACTTTTGAATATTTATTGCCTAAGAAATGAAATGCAAACTTTTTAGCCAGGCATTAATGGTGTGTGTAGTCTGACTCAAGACAAATTTCAAGTCCTGATTTCTACATTCTATGTTGTCTTAACTCCTGTACTTTTGTTCCGAATCCTCTCTTCATTTCACCTCTCACATACACCCAAATAATAGATGTGTATAGCAGTGAAATGGAAGTAGGTCCACTGTCAAAACTCATTTATGACATCACTCTTGCTTTGCCTCATGTATGACATCATTCTTGTTTTGCCTCTCAATAAACAAAGAAAGTTCCTCTAAACACCATTTGTAAGCAGTGAGTCAAACCTTGACCCCGAGATTGACTCACTGTCCTGGACTCAGCATCACTTTGAATGCCTTGAATGTCTGCTGACCCAGTGCTGCCTTAAATCCCCTAGGTTTAGTCCCTTTGAATATCTGCTTACCCAGCACTACCATAAACCTCCTAGTTCTCAGCTCTCTTAAAGCCCACTTGCCTAATCAAGTTTAGTGACCTTCAGGTTTAAACCTTGCACTCAACCAATCCCTTGAGATGTATATTCCCAGTGTCCAGCTATAGCTGCACCTGCCAATCCCTGACCCTCACACTCCCTATCTCTCTACCCCAAGACCATAAAAGATGCCTCTCCCCTTTTTTCTCTCTGTCTTCTCTGCTTCCACCTTCTCCCTGTCCCACACTAACTCCTTCGCTGAAATAAAGACCTCTCATATGGCTCATTTGCTGTGTCAGGCATCTTGGGTTTATGGAAAAAAGCTAACCCACAGATATTACACAGATATTTTTGTAAAATACTAGTTTATTGTAAAAGTTATGATGTGGAGCAGGCTAAATTCATAGACTACTTTTTCCTCCTTTCCACAAATATGTATGAAAACAACATTCTCTCAGAAGAAAAGAAGATTTATATTATCCTATTGTGTGCCAGATGCTGTACATAATTTGTGTAATTTAAACTTAATAACAAACTTTGTAGTTACAGATTAGCCCTCTTTTAAAGTAGAGGAAATCAAGGCCCAGAGTCACTTAGCTACAATTTTTCAAGTTAAATTCGATTTGACTTATCAGCATTCAAACATGATTACTTGAACCCACAAACTTGTTCCCCTGTAATTCTTTTTTTTTTTTTTTAAAGATTTATTCATTTTATTACAGCCAGATATATACAGAGGAGAGACAGAGAGGAAGATCTTCCGTCCGATGATTCACTCCCCAAGTGAGCCGCAACGGGCCGATGCGCGCCGATCCGAAGCCGGGAACCTGGAACCTCTTCCGGGTTTCCCACGCGGGTGCAGTGTCCCAATGCATTGGGCCGTCCTCAACTGCTTTCCCAGGCCACAAGCAGGGAGCTGGATGGGAAGTGGAGCTGCCGGGATTAGAACCGGCGCCCATATGGGATCCCGGGGCTTTCAAGGCGAGGACTTCAGCCGCTAGGCCATGCCGCCGGGCCCCCCCTGTAATTCTTGAGTCAATGAAGTTGAAATTGAAAAGATTCTTCTCTTTGAAGAATCTAAATCTTCATGTAGTTACAAATTTTCATTGTCATTACTTATTACAATGTTTTTCTTTTCTGTATGTTGGACCCTAGGAGAAGAGAACAATAGAAAGAAACCCAGGGGTGTCCACTGAGCATCGGAATCGGGGGATGAGAAAAAGCAGTAAAACATTGAGAAAGGGAATTGAGTCTGGCAATGGGATGTATTACGCTCCTTTACTCTTTTTGCAAAGAAGAGGGTGACACGTGGAGCAGTACACACTGGAGGAATAGGGTGTGGCTGCACACAGGGGTTTGGCAGGAAGGTTTGAGGAGCAACAGGCTTTACAATAAATGGCAGTTTCCAACTATCTGGCCCAGAAGGACATCTGGCCCAGAGGGCATTCTTGGAAGCAAGGGCTAAGGAAAGAGGCAAAAATAAGCAAAACTAAAATAAAATCATGGACTCCATGTGTTGGGGCTTGCAGGAATTCTTCATCTTTGGATATACTTTCCCCATTGGCACTAGGATTTTTCCACAGAATTTTCTATCCCAAGCTTCAGCTCATTACTTCAGAGTTATTAAGAACCGCATTGAAAATCAGTCACAAAATAAGACCATTCAACACATTCCCTCGGGGGCCACACCTATTTAGCCTCGTTTCTCCAGAAAAGACTATATCAGTTATTTACCGAAAATCTCTCAGCCACCAGCGTCTCTTTCCCATCGCAGTAACTCTGGAGCAGTGATCCTGTAAACTATTCCTACCAGGCTCTTTGCTGGCTCATTTTCCATTGCAGCCCATCAACAGGAGAAATTGACAAGAGAGTAGAAGTTGCCAAGATGAAGAATATTTTCTTACTATTTCCAGATCCTGTCAAATGCTTTCCAGAAGCAAAAAATGGGCTGAGGTTGGAGCTTTTTGAGTTTCCCTTTGCCATTCTTGCACTTGCCTCTCTATAGACAAGCACAAGTTGGCCTACTTTTAGCTCACATCAGACTTTTAGTTCACATTCTCCTTCTTCTAAAGTGTAAGAATCAGTCATATAGTGTTCTTCCAAGCTCCAAATTTCTCCTAACATCATCTTTTCATTCTCTTTTTCCTGCCTAAGACTTAATAGCTAGTGCCTGCCTGTAATGTCAAAGTCAGAATCACCTCAGTGTCCCACTTGGTGTGCCAGCTTTCTAATAAATGTGTAATCAATCCCCTGCATTAAATTCCCTCTAATTGAAATTCCTGGCATTCTTTCTGTTTAGCTGACTGGAACTCAACAGATATAGGGAATCCACGCCTAAATTTACTCCAATCATATCTTTCACAAATAAAAATTGGCAATTATAACTTGAAAGAAAGGTAGATGTCTGGTACTTGGACCCACAATGAATGAGTCTATACATTTTGTATGTTCTGAAAAAAATCCCAATTGCCCATTAATGGCCTATACTAAATTAGTGAGATGGAGGACCCAACAAAGAATTCTCTGCCTACAGGAAAGAAGATAAAATTCCACGATTAGAAATTGGGACATTTTAGGAGTAAGAAATAGAACAAGCTGAAAAGCACAGGAGTTGTGCGTGTTTGTGGAAAATATAACAAAAAAGCTTCACTGAAAACATGAGTGTCAAGAAAAGAATGTTCACTACAAGCAAAGGGAATGTCATGAACAAAAATGTAGTGGTGAGAAAGACACAGTACAGCTTCCTGTAAACCTGAGGCCATAAAGTAGATGTGAGTCTTCTAATATAAGCAGTAGTCAGAGGAGGACAGTTCAGGGGCATGGCATGAAACAACTCCAAGTAAAGCTTACAAATACAAGGCACAATGATTAAGAGTTAATCGTCCTCTTAAAATTACTACAAGTGTACATTTTGCCTTTTGGTGTGCTGAGGAAGGAGGGTGGGGAGCAAAACATCTACAACACAGTAATCTTAGTAAGAAATTGTTAGTGGATTGGAGGACAGAGCCCTATGGGAGTAGGCTAAGAAAGTGAAGAGGTGAGAGCAGGGAGACAAGATGCCATATTATTAAGTACAAATTATTGGCACGAGCTTAAGGTTGGATACGAGTTCAGGAAGGGCAAGTTCAGTGGAAACACTAAAGAGAGGAAGTGGAACTAAAGAGACTGTGAACAATATACTCCTTGTTGTAAGAAAAGGGGCTGTCAGTGCCCTTTCTCTTCATCAGGCGTGGAGGAAGGCCAGCCTCAACTGAAGGGCAAATACTCTGTAAAAATCTTCTAAAAATCGTCAGGAGTCCCCACAAAGTCCCTAGACTTCAGTTTGCTACCACAATGGCTTTATTTTTGTTCATTGCTATGTCCCACATTCTAATATCAAAAAGACCCTTAATACAGCCATTGAGCAAATTGGTTAATTGAAGGATAAGCTCATTAAATTTCTTACAACATATTGGTTATTACTTTGAATTAAAAAAACAATATATGTTGCGAGGACATACTGCGATGCTGTTCGACAATTTGTTTTTTTCTTCTTAATATGCTGTGGGATTCTTAGGTTGGGGAGAGGAAGCTTTTTGGATGATACTCTCTGCTTATTAATGGACATCCAAACCATTCAATTAAAGGCTCAGCGAATCAATGCCTACAGACAAAATGGCTTTCCCAAGTCTCTAGTGAGTCTATAGCAATGATGGGGCTTGCTTTCTTATTCCTTCCCATGGGCTCTGACATTTATCCTCACAGCACAACAAAGGAAATGTAATTTCTTACTACCCAAGAGCTGGATTCAGTGGAGGGTAAGCAAGCAAGGTCTCACACACTCTGTGTGTGGGAGAGTGTTCGTTAAGATAGTTACTTTTACATTGAGCTTTCACCACTAATGCATCCAGATCAATCCAGCTTTTACTTGTCTAGAAACTGTGGAGCTCTTATTGGCCTGTAGAGTTTTTTTTACTTGTTTGTTTTGTTTTGTTTTTTTAAAGATTTATTCATTTTTATTACAGCCAGATTACACAGAGGAGGAGAGACAGAGAGGAAGATCTTCCGTCCGATGATTCACTCCCCAAGTGAGCCGCAATGGCCGGTGCGTGCCAATCCGATGCCGGGAACCAGGAACCTCTTCCAGGTCTCCCACACGGGTGAGGGCCCCAAAGCTTTGGGCCGTCCTCGACTGCTTTCCCAGGCCGCAAGCAGGGAGCTGGATGGGAAGTGGAGCTGCCGGGATTAGAACTGTCGCCCATATGGGATCCCAGGGCTTTCAAGGCGAGGACTTTAGCCGCTAGGCCATGCAGCCGGGCCCGGCCTGTAGAGTTTTGACTGTTGCTTTCCTCCCCCAAGTCCAGAGCAGTGAACTCTTATGACAATAAGAGAGAGTGGTGGATGAGTCAGAATCCAGAAGACAGGGTGTCAGGGAGTGAAAGGAATTAACTAACCAACCTTATCACCTGTGAGGCTGGGGGTGACTTTACAGGGATCAGCCACAAGCCCCAACAACTACCTGAAGCCAGAGAGGAAAGAACCTGGCACCACACTTAGGACTGAATCCAATTTCATTTCTTTCAAACTAATCACAAACCAGTCATGAATGGCCCCTCTATTTTGTTCTGTTATCTGCTTACAAAATAGTGTTGCCAGAAAACATTATTAGAGTCATCCACTGTTGTGATCTGATTTGCATACTTAATGAAAGACCATTCATGTAGTTGTAAGAGTATAAAATAGTAGTTTATATAAAGGATGCCATTGGCAGGTGACACAATTCATGGGAAGAGAGAAGGGGGAGAGGGAGAAAGGAAGATTGTACTAGTATTAAAGGATGATTTTGGAAAAGTTAACAGGGACCCCGTATTTCAATGGTATAGGTGCTTTGATGAGGATTTTGAATAACGCCCAATGACAATAGATGCTATGAAATAATTTAAGTCACATTTCTGTTTTAGATACACAACAGTGACCAGGATGACTCCAGAAACTGGAACTTGGCCGAAAGTTTTCCCACCTGGAAAGTGCATGTGTGCTGTTCATGTAGCAAGAGTGTATATGCAGCTGAATGTGAGTGAGCAGAGGAGGAGTTCTGCACGTACCGAGAGCCAGAAGCCGGATTAATGATGGCAGCTGCACATGAAATCAGAAACCCCTTCACCCCTCCTCCCAAGAGCTCCCTGGGGAAAGTGTGTGGACCCCGCACAGCTCCTAGAACAGCTTGGCTCAGGTCCTCCACATTCTCCTCAGTGAGGTTTGTTGAAGAAACCAGAGTAGTCAGAGCTGAGGGAGATGAGAGTGATAATCATCTCATTCAGCCCTATCATTTTACAGCTGGCATTAGCCTCTTTCTTCCCATCAGCCATATGGCACTGAGGTTCGTTTCTCCAGGGCCCAGTCATAGGACTGGCTAAGCTTTGTTTTAGTCTGAAGATAGTGCCCAAAATGACTGTCTCTGTTCCTACCACAAATAATTTGCCATTTGTCCCTCAGTCTGAGGCACCATGGCTTGAGTTTTTCATTCTCCTGAAGTAAGCCAGTACCCCAGAGGCTGAAAGCATTGAGTGTAGAGGCCTTGCCATGGCACCATGAGGAAAGAGCTATCTACATGAGATTGAATTGTTTTTAATAAATAGCACTGTGAAGCACCTATTGACCCCAGAGCATAACATCCTTCCTTAGCTCTGCACCAATTTGCTGTTGCTGCTGTTTGGGATGTTGAGAGAAATCCGTAAATTATTCAGTTCACATGTTCAAGCTAAGCCTGGAAAGCAATTTCAACACCTTTCTATATCAAATATTATCTTTTTATTTAGTCATCTGCAAAGTGTTAATGAAACAGCAACTAAGAGCCAACTACTCAATTTATCAGTGAAATGATGACAACAAGGTTATAGCCCTCTCCTTGGGAGTGTGTGATTCAGTTGTGGTATTGGGATTAAGAAAATATGAAATAAACATCAAATTCATGAAATACATAACTATCTTTACCCCAATATTAACCCCTGAGATTACTAATATTTTATCACTAATTTTACATTATCCAACAGAAAATAAATATAATTTTAGCTTCTAAAGGACTAGGATCTTACTTTATACAAAAAAAATTCTTGAGCAGTAGATCTTTTACTGCAGGGTTTTGCATTTGTGTTAAATCTCAGTAGTTGATTGGATTTCAAATACAGGTGACAAACTTGGCAAAGGGGTTGGCAAGATAAATAAAGCACATGAAGCAATAATGATTATATCTCTGATCTCAGTTTAGCTATCACCACCAGCCCCATTTTATTAATGAAGAAACTGAGGTTCAAAAAAGATCAAAACCTTAACGACATTCATATAGTAATTTCCATCAACTTCAGCGTTTTCATTGCCATCGTGGTTACTGTAGTGGTGCTAGCCATTCATTCAACTTATTTATTGAAAAAAACTTACCCAATACTATTAGACACAAAACTGAATAAGACACAGATCCTACTATCAATGAGCTTCCCTCTCAGCTCTATAATTTAAAAAAAAATTCTGTTCAAGAGTTAATAAATTATGAGTTGTCCTATCTCTTGGCTCTTACGTTAATGTCATGGTACAAATATTTGCCTACAAGCTTATTGTATAGGTGTTTTTACATAATGTTTGAATACAAATTTTTAATTCAGCTATTCAAAATGACTGAAATGTTGACATATTCTACAACATAAATGTACCTTGAAAACATCGTGATACAAGTCAAAATCGAGGTACATCAGGTTAAGCCACTGTATGCAATAAAGGCATCCCAAATGGAAGCTGGTTCAAGTCTCAGTTGCTCCATTTCCAATCTAGTTCCCCGCTACTGTACCTGGGAAAGAGGCAATGTACCAAGTCCTTGGGTCGCTGAATCCCTGTGGGAGAGTTGGATGAAGTTTCTGCTTCCTGGTTTCCATCTGGCCCAGTCACAGTTACTGTGGCCATTTTGGGGAGTGGATCAGCGTATGGAAGATCTCTCTTTCTCTTTCTTTCTCTCTCTCTCTTTTGCTCTTTCAAATAAATAAATCTAGTAAAAACGAAAATATCATGGTAAGATAATTAAGCCAAATAAAAAGACACATATTGCATTTTTCTATGAAACATCCAGAATAAGCAAAGCTTGTATTGACAGTGAATTAGTGAGTTTTCAACAGTTGGGAAGAACAATGGGAGTGGCTGCTGATAGACACACAACTTTCTCTTTGGTGAAATGTACATACGCCAAAAGCAGATAGTAGTGATGGTTGCACAGTTTTGTGAATATACTAAAACCCATGAATCTGTATGTCTTAAGGGAAATAATTTTATAGTAAGTAAACCATAAAACCAAAATTGTAAACAAAAACGTTTGACTGTAAACAACGAAAAATGTGGTAGAAAAGTTGTTGGTTGTTGTGGGGTCAAAGGTACAATCAACTGCATTTATTGAAGTTTCATGTAGTTTCTGTATTGAAGTTTCATGTAGTTTCTGTGTTTCATGTAGTAAATAAATAATGTAATTGTTTTGTTTAATATTCACAATAGCACTCACTCATTACCTTGTTAATTCATTCAGTCAGCAAGTATCAGTAAACACTCTAACTGAAAAGTAATTAAAATGTGCCAATCACCGGATATATGACAACAAAAAGTAAGCTCACTGCACTAATGGAGCTTCTATTTTATTGATTGCAGGAGATGCAATGAAGAAAAGTAAATGGAAACAGAGGACACAATGTCAGGATAGTTGTGGAGTTGAGAGCCCTATTGTTGTAAGATGATGAAGACCTTTATTTGTGAGGATTGATACATGAGAAAGGATTTCAATGACACAGGTGAATGAGGCATGTGAAAATATTGAGTACGAACGTTCCAAGTAGAAGGGGTGCAGACGTTCTATGCTGGGGGTGATTTTAGCAATTTGTGTAATAGCAAGAGAGTCTGCGCCTTAAGGAAAGATCAGCAGAAAGTCACCTCAGAGACAGGGGATGGCCAAATGCTTCCTGGGGATTTCTAGGATACAGTCAAGACCTTTCCTTACATTCTGGTGGTGAAGACCATCTGTTAAAAAAATTTAGAGAGTTGCAATTTCAAAAATTGCTCTTTGATGCTGTTGTGGGAAAACCTTAAAGAAGCAAGATCAGAAAGATATCAATTAGAAGAAAGTGTCTATAGTTCAAGGATTATGGTTTAAGATGGATTGATTTGGAGTAACAGATGGTAAAGGAGGGAGTAAGAAATAATTATGGTTAGATATGTTTAAAATGATGGGTCTTGATGGTGCAGTAGATAAAGGAAGTGAAGAAGTTAAGTTATTTGAATAACCATGCCCTGTTGAAGAGGGAATGATCTTGAACCTGTGTCCAGCCCCAGCCAGAGTACCCTGGGAAGGTTTGGGAGTGGCATCTCAGGCCCTTGGGGCTGTTTATCCCTATCATGATCCTATGAGGCTCCCTCCTGACCTGTTAGAAAGGCCTGGCTAGGGAGTTGAGCTGGGAATTGAGTCCATGTGTGTACCTCCTGGCTTTGGGACCACTGCCCTTGGGCTTCCCAACTTTGCTGGGTGCCTCAGGAGGGCTGACCAGATTTCTACATTTCTACTCATTCCCTGTTCCCCTCGCACTCCTCACATCGGAGAAGGCTGGTGATCTTCCTTTGCCTGTTCCTCTGCAGTGCTGGGGGTGGCGGGCAGTGGGGGTACAGACTACTTTTCATTAGGTTCAGACACAGCTGTTTCAGAAGCAGCTCCCAGAGGGGTCTGGCCGGCCCAGTTTCCAATAAATAACATTCTGTTGACAGTTAAAAACAAAAAACATGGGTAGTGAAAGCATGAGGCCTGCGTTTGACAAGACAAATACTTGTTAGTGCAATGGACTTGAAGAGTAGATGCAGATGCAGGTGTTAAGTACACAAAGGACACCCAAGTTACATATTAAATTTGATGTTCACAAATATACAGATCGTATTTAAAATTTTGAGATGGATGAACTTTCTAAGAAACCAGAGAGAAGAAAAGCAGAAGAGGTAATGAGAATTAAATCAGTAGAAACTATTATTCAATCATCACACAGAAAAGATTTCAGAAAAAGAATTCAGAAAGAAAGAATGACATAGCAGGATAGGGAGCAGAGATTGGTGTCTCTAAAACAAGGTGAAGAAAGTGTATTGAGAAGAAGGTCATGGTTAACAGGATCACGGTACCAAGAGGTCAAACAGTGGAGAAAAGGTAGCCATTGAATGAAATGAAAATGGCAATGAAAAATGTGACGAAGATCTTGAAGTTGGAAAACAAAAAGGTGAGCTAATTGTGACAGATCGTTGGACCAGGGAGTGCTTAGGGAGGGGAAAGATAAAAATTTCAAGATGAAAAAAGTGCATTTCAGATGCATGATTTCAAACTTGAAGTGAGATTTTCAGCAATATTACTATTTAATCTTACAGTGTTGCTGATTTGATTGTAAACAGAAGAAGATGGTCAGAGGTAGAAAGCTTAACCCTAAATCTCAAAGGGGCTCAGGCATTGAAGATAACAGAATTCAAGGTGTAAGTACATGAAATGCTTGAGTGGTCATTATGATATGTAGGACAGACCTAGAGCTGGAGACTAAAATAAGAGCAAGATGCAGGAGACACCGATCATTCATTTTCTAAGGCAAGTATAATCTTATAAAAGGGAACACTTTTCTGGAAACTGTAAAAGTAATACCAACATTTGGAGGACAGCAGGGAAAGGGAAGGAAAACAGATATGTAAGTGTTGAGCACATCCTAAAATCCCTCAGAGAAGAACATTAAAGGAAAATTCAAAGGAATAAATTGAGGATATGGATATGGGATGACGAATTTGAGAGGACAAAGTGAAAAGACTTGGGAAATGAGGAAAAGTCAGCAGGCAATCCAACTAAGGAGCCATGCAGAGCCCACAGGAGGGAAACCAGGTGAAAAGCAATGGGTGGCCATCTAGAATATTATAATCAATGACCAAAATGGAAATAGAGCAGTTGGATCTCACAGTCCCCAAACACAACAACATCCCAGGCTGAGACAGCCAGAACTTAGGTGCTGGGGTCCATGCAGTGGGTGTGAATGACACAAAGATGTGAAGAGAACAGCTCCCCTGTTTGGCAAGGCCCAGAGGAGCTTCCAGCTGTTTGGCTGGCTCCATTCCCCATCCCAGCTTCCTGTTAATGCCTGACTTGGTAGGTAACAGGCAATCAATGAGAAAGTCGGTTTCCTGCTACCCACATGGAATACATGGATTGATTCTCAGGTTTTGGCCAAGGTCTAGCTGCTGTGGCAATTTGGAAAGTGGATATGGATGAGAGCTTTCTCTGTCTTTTGTCTGTCACTCTGTCTCCCTCTCTCTGCCTTTCAAACAAATAATATAAAACATACTTTTGAAATAAAGTTAATTTCATTTTTCATGTGTATTGTTATAGGTATAAATTTATAAGTCATGTATCTCACATAAAACATCTAAATGTGCTACTACACAAGAATCTGCCAGTCCTTGAAAAATAAGACATATTATTATATGCTTTAGATAGATTCAGATATCTACATCTGCATTATTAATTTTTTTACTTTCTGTGCTTGTTTTTGCTATTGCGAAATACTGTATATTAATATGCAGTAAATCCTCTAGCACAAATTTATTTATCCATATGCGTAAAATATTTCTTAGTGAGAAAATTGGAAATGTTGGCACTGAGATCGGTGTTTTTTTTTAAATTGTCTATTTATAAAATTAGCTCGAATGATCCCCTTGCTGGATACAAGCTTCTTTGCCCTTTGGTGTTGCAGTTCTTCTACGAATTTCTTGAATTTAGATTAATTTGGGACCTATATTGATTAATAAAATTCAACACCATGGAAAGCAGTCAAGACTGCATAGAGCTGACCTGCACAACATTTTACCCTGAAGTCACCTTCATCTTGACTCAAGGTGTAGTCAAGTACTTAAGACAAGAAACACTCAAAGTGGAAATAAACACACAGAAGGGGGAACAGCAGGTATCAGGTGAGCAGGAAAGCAAAGGAGTTACAATGTTTCCCATGGGAAGCCAGGGCTTAATGGCTAGGCAAGAGATTGCTGATCAGGATGTTAAATTGGAATCTTTCATTTCAAACCCTTCCAGGACGAAGCTGATGAATCCGCAGAGCTGGTCCCTTCCCTGTGGACACGGTACAGGGAAGACTGTCAGACACTGAGCACCACTGACATTGGGAGATGAGAAAAGGGAAGGTTATTTCTATATATCTTCTGGAGCAGCTCATTCCTATGTCTAGTTCATTTCACGTGAGAAGGAAGGCGTCTGCTGAAAGCTTGTACTTCTTTCTTCAGAACATAACACAAAATGTCAGATAATCAGCTTAATGAGGAATTAAAGGACGTTTCTTCGCGAATAAAAGATATTACAGGCAATTGGTTTGGACTTTGAATCAAACCAGCAGGTGGGGGGTCAAAATCTTGAATGAACTTTGAGAAACAAACTCAGAAGCGTCTTCTTTCTCCCTGCCTCCTGTTGTGCCAGGACATCTCCTTTGACATCTGAAATGCCCTGTTGTGCTATTCACCATGTTTTTCTGAACGGATACTCAGCAACACTGCAGTTTTAGTCAGTGAAGTGGCTAGTCAACTCTTTTGTTTCCCTCACTCCCATTCTCTCCTCTGCCCTTCTCTTTCTTGCCACCATGCTCCTCATTTATGCCTTTCCCTGGAGGGTTGTTTTCAATAGGAAAGAAGCATTTCTGTAAAAATCACAAAGAATACAATGAATGTTTTGCCATTTTTTTACATCAATATCAGCAAGCCTTCCTTGTAATCCTCATTCAAACTTCTGTGTGCCTACCCTAAGGAAATACGTGTTACGATGTTATTTTTAAATTATTTGAAACTTTATGTTCATTGAAATAATAAGAATATCATACCATATTTATTTTTATTTAAAAAAACAATCTTAACAGCAGAATGGTAGGGAGTGGAGGAAGAAATGAGAATTTTTAAATTTTTATTTAAAGATGAGGAAATCATACACGAATGTGAGGCATGTTAGGTGGTGGAATGGATCTGGAGGGGAAAGATTTGAAAGAGGGAAATATTTTTGCCTTCCATTTTGTGTCTGTGGTAACAGAGACATCATCTCTCTATATTGTCAGTTTTCATATAACCTTGGGAAGGAATGTAATTTCATGATACTAGCCCAATTACCCTGTTAGGGGAAGAACCTCCTGCAGGAGGGTTGATTGTCAGACAGGCAGGTGGGATTTCCAAGGAGTAGGGGAAGAATGGCTTCTAACTCCTGTCCCTAAGCTTGCTAGCTAACTATCCCACCTTATTTCTCCTCGGAGATTTTGACTTCTAATGTAAGGGCTGATGAAGGGTGCAGAGTCACCATATCTTCTATAGTTACTTCCTGTTGATTAGGGAGGGGCATAGGGCTTGCTTATCCTGAGTTCAGGATTCTTTCTACCTCATCAAATTGATCCCTTTCATGAGCTGGAGAACTTTCATTCAGTGCCAATGTCTGTGCCTCCTGCATCTTCATCATTCCTATGAGAGGGGTTGGCATTTTTGCACAGGAGTCAGAAAATGGTGGTCTAATCATACAACTTTTGCGTCAAGACCAGATCACACATGTACGGTTTCCTGTGGCTGAGATTGGAGATATGGACATGTCTGAAGTCAACCTGAGTTGAAAGCATAGGTCGCCTGCAGACACCATAAGTCATTGGTGAACCTACCCCCACAACAGATGCTGCTGCCTGGCCCAAAGAGGCCTCTAAAATTCCAGAAAGGCCCACCCAGAACCCCAGTTCTCATGTCATCTGGTGGATACAGCACCCTGGCCTGAGGAGGCTTGTGGCTGCAGCTCTGCCTTCATCAACATTTGTCAGTGACTCCCCCACCGCAGCCCAAGCACCCCTGTGTGCAGGTGGCAGGGGTATGCTTGCACTCCTTCTCTTGAAACTTTAATATCAAATTATAGGGAACTATGTCAGCATACCAGTATATTTAACACAGAGATGACATGAACCAAGCTCAGAATGCCCATTGCGGCGAACCAGAGACCCCAAAGCCTATTCTGAGGTGTAGCATAAGCTCATTTCCTGGTGAACATCTACCCGAATGAGCTTATGCTGTCAATTCTTCCAAGCTAAATTGTAAATTGATAATTGATTTTAAAATTTCTCAATTTTTAAGTTTAATATCCAAATGAAAACTGCCAACATTCTAGAAACAAAATAATAATGTACAAATGTGTATGTACCCAATCCAATTACTGATTTCTAAACCATCCATTACCATAACTATTCATAAATAAAAGCCCTGAGCTAAATACAGAAAGAAATGAAGATGATAGTCTAGTATGAAACATAGGCTTCAAGACTCATGAGAATTCAAGAGAAGTCCCACATCACACAATCTTCTGCATAACACCCCTAGTTCATGGAGAAAAACAACTGGAAATCAGACCCTTGTCATCACCAGACAAGTGGTACCGTCTCCTGTGTGGATGAGTAACCGAAAAGGCTATAATAATAATGGGTTGTGTCTCTCTTGCAGATGATGAAGGGTCTTGTTTTCTGGACTCTGACTGATGGGAACAGAAGGAAAAAGAACGGATGGTTTATCACACAATCCTAAAGCAAGCCGGATACTCGTTGACCAGGACTCTGATCCCATCGACTGTTTACAACTACCTAACTCACAGTTTCCTCCAACGACCTACAGAAAGACATCACAGGGGGTGATTATTCAGACTCATGTGTAGAGTTCTCTTTGGTACAGTTGCCTCTTTGGAACAGAATTGCAATGGCCAATATCCAGATAATCTTTTCATTTCAAAACGGCTCTCAAGACCTAGCTAAGGCAGGGAGCCAAATGAGAGCAGGAAAGGGGCCTCCGTCTCAGTTTCTGATCTGCCACAATCATGCCAACTGTCTTTGCAGCAGACTCCACTTTAAGATGTTTCCAGTGGGATTTGCGGTAGTTTCTGCATTTTTGTGTGCATATCACATGGAAAAAGGGGAGACTGACTCATGGCAGAGACCATTCAGACTAGTAGGAAGGAAGTGGCACATGATCATACTTTCCTGACGAGGAAAGGCTGTAAAGTATAGGCCCTCTACACGTAACACACGGAAACATGTGCCTGTTGCCATGGAAACCTCATGATGCAAGGGGAATAAATGAAGCCTGAATAGACTCTGTCCAAAATGCCCACTGTGGTCTGCTGCTTTCACTCCCTTTCATCATCCAAGCCGGAGTCCAGCTGGAGCCAGAATTAGTGATGGGTAAAGAGCTCAAAAGACTGCTGGGCCCCTTCCAGGCCATCTCCAATTTATGTAAAGCCTCTTGGGTTTGGAAGACTTGAGAGTCCCGTGAGAGTCTCAGCTTCTCTTTCTCTCATCCTGGGCCACAAGCTAGCATCTCGTTCTGTGTTGAGGGGAGTGGTATTGAATCCAACAAAGCAGCATTTAAAAGACTTCCAAATTGTTGGTTTTTTGGTTTTGTTTCATTTTGTTTTGTTTTGTTTTAGCTGGTGTTGTGGGTAGAGACCAGAGCACAGTTTTGGTCTCAGCCTGTTTTGTCTTCTTTCTTTCTTAAATGCACATAGATTGATCTGGACTCTATAGCAACAAGGACAGAACAATTGAAACCGTTACACAAAGCTATGAAATATGATTTTTCTGTGCTGGAGAGAAGTAGCAGCTTTGAGCTGAGCATAAATACTCAAAATTCCTTTCTAAATATTTTTCGTTACAGAAAATAAAAACATCTTCCAACCCTTGGCTATTTTCTACAGATGTGTCCAATTAAATTATATGAAGACTATCCAGCTAGCCAGAGCCCACCTATACAGCTAAACCATGTTTCCAGGTTCCTGGAATAAAACAAACAAATACAGAAGTGGCAGAAGCCATTTAACAGGAAATATCTCAGATGATTTTATAGTCACATGGCATCATTCATCCTGTGGGGACAGCCAATGTGGCAGATCAATGGGACTCGGAGAAAAGTGAATTTATACACATATAGCTGCTGCAAAGCTGAATCAGCCTTTTATGTCGCCTTACTTAAATGTCATTATATTCCCACACAACGATTATTAATCTATTCTATCTGAAATGGAGCAAGAAAGATTCATCAAGGAAGGAAATAACATTATCAGAAAGTCAGCCACCATTCCTTTCTTCCAAGATGCTCTACATATCCAAAATGTATCTACCAGAGAGGGGAAAGAAAATATTTTCTGTTTGCTTTTTTTTTTTCATTTGAACTCTGAGATAATAGGTAGAGGAATATGCTAAGTTCTTGAGGTGTGTTTGCTTTATGAGGCCTTCCAACTTGATCAGCTGGGAATGAAATGGGGAGGGGGGAATATAAAATAGAGCCAGCGTGTAGAGGCGCATTTCCCGTAGGCATCTGCCTTCCAGAGTAGTGTGATTCCAAATGAAGCAAGGAAAGGGGGCCATTCATCACTTTATTTTCACAGAAAAGAGACCAAGGTTTCAAGATGAAATTGCCTGTGCAAAATCTAAGCAGCTTCATCAGCCATCTGCCACCTGCCCCAAGCACAGAGCAGCATCTCATGTCCTCACTTCTCCAAAAAGATTTAATAACAGACTATCTGGCTTATTTATATAGTTAAATATTAGGAATATGAATAAGATAATAAAATGCCTACTTAAAATATTTACCAATTAAATTACCATTTGGATTCAAAATCAGAAAAGCAGAAATGCACTTAATCACTGTATGTTCCTCCAAATTTCAATCTTCTGGAAGCCGTTTTAACACAAACTCTGACCATCAGGTTTCAGCTGTCATAATTCATCTGACAGCCTGCCAGAGCCCCATCATCTTTGCGTTTAGCCCATTTGTTTGAGGTCTAGCTTTTGTAAATCCACAAGCCGAAAGTACTGATTTGCCTAGCAAAAGAACACTCTGTGTGTGTGTGTGTGAGAGAAAGAGAGAGAGAGACAGAGACAGAGAAAGAGAGAGAGGAGTGTGTTCATGTGTGTGTTTAGATTTGTTCTGTATAATCCTGAATTCCATAATGCAATCCATCAGGAATAACAATCAAATAGAATGCCTGCTTCATCATTTGTTTTAGTAACCTCTGTACATATTAAATCTTCCATTGATTCACAGGTTTTCTCTGAATAATATCTTTTGCTATTAAAAATAAAGCAATTGGGACAGGCTTTTGGCACAACAACTTAAATTGCTTAGAAGACCCATATCCCACATTAGAGTGCTGATATTTGAGACCCAGCTGTGCTACTTCTGATCCAGCTTCCTACTAGTACACATTATAAGAGGCAAGAGATGACGGCTCAAGTGCTTGGGCCTCTCACATCCATGTGGGAGACCCTGATGACATCTGGACTCCGAGCTTTGGTCTGATCCAACCCTGTCTGTATTTTGGGGGTGAACCAGCTGATGCAAGATTCTGTCTTTCTCTGTCTTTCCAATAAAATAAAAATTAGTAAGTAAAAATGTAGAAATGAATACGTATATATAAAACAATTATGAGATCATTGGTGTAAAGTTTGTAAGGCCTTGATTATAAGCTGTTCCTATTTGCCAAGATAAAATGCTTGTGGATGAGCAGTCCCCTCCTTACAGCCAGGTACACACAGCACTGAAGCAGAGTTGGGAAGGGATTAGAATGTTTTGGCTTTCAATTCTGAAGAGGCATCATTTTCAACAGCACTGATGAACAGCAGCTTTCTGCCATGCAAGTCAATGTCTCTGTTATCTTAGTAAAACCATACAGTACTTGATACAGAACAAATAAGCAAATTAACTAAACATTAGATCAAAGAATTCCATATTGCATTGACACAGTTTTCAAGATAAACTGAAAAATGAAGTGGGTTAGGAAGGGAGGCTTCAAATTCTAAATGTAGCTACAGCTCCCCCCGAACTGCAAAACCACATTGTTTTGTTACTTGGGACAATCCCATGGCATTTTTTTAAGGCAGAACTATATTGTAACATCTCAAAGCACAAGCCCACCATTTCAGCTCATTAAATAGCAGAAGCAATTAGCCCAGAGCCAGCACAACAGTTAGTGGTCATGGTAAATGATCCAGGAAGTCTGACACCAAGAATGTGGCTTGAGAGTTCCTGGTCTCACGAATGGGTCCCCTTAGAAGAAACCCTTGTCTTGATGTATTTTCAATTACAACCCTGCTTTCCAGCCCACAACACCCCCAAGAATGCAAGAGCTGGCACTGCCTGGGTCAGACTCCGAAGCTGTGGCATTTTCTTGGCTTTGCTCAACTGTAATGATCCAGGGTTGGAGAGGGGAGTTATTGAAATACAGAGGAAGTAAAACCGGAAGAGAAGGGGGAGGTGAAATTATTTCTGAGAACAAAGCTCCTTGCTGCTGAAGTTGTTGCAATGAAAGCCTCAGAAAAAGCAACTGGATTCCTGTTGCTGGGATGCAAGGAAGAGGGCCCAGTGGGGTAGAGAGCAGGCCTTCCTCTGGGAAGTGATGAAATAGATTAAGATCAGATGTATTATTTCCTCCTCCCCCCTTTAGGTACCTTCAGACTCCCTAAGGTGACCACTCTAAACAGCCTCCCAGACAAAGGCAGCCTGTGTATGAGACTCCTTAAACCCAGTCATGCACATCTCAGCTTCTCCAATGTTCCTAATTCTCTCCCCTGGCCCAGGACCTGGCATGCGGAAGATGCCAAATAGATTCCAGTTCCTTTCTTTCCTTTGTATAGTGAGTGAATTCATACCTTGTTGTAAGCATGAAGTCACCTCTAGGGACACCGACATTCATATGAGAATGCTGGGTTGAGGCCCAACTACTCTTCCCCTGATCCAGCTCCCAGTTAATACACCAGAGAATCCAGCAGCTGATGGCTCAAGTACAAATGCCTAAATCCCTGCCATCCACTTTGGAAAACCCAGATAGAGTTCCTGGCTTTCGGGTTCAGCTTGGCTCAGTTTGGGTTATTAGCATTTTAGGGAGTGAAAAAGAAGAAATCAATATCTCTCTCTCTCTCTCTCTCTCTCTCTCTCTCCTTTCCAAATAAATGAATATTATTGAAAGCACATTTATAGCCATTTTATTAAGAAATAGTCACTTTAATCACTTAAGGTAGAATGGGCAGAGATTTTAAAACTGCCAGTTTTAAAACTGGAGATATTAATTTCTTAATATCCCATGAAACTATGAGGATAATATTCATCTAACTAGGATAATGTAAGAGCCACTTTATGGTTTGGCCTCTGTCTTCCTCTCCAGCTTCTCTTTTCTTGCCTCTACTGTTCTGGCTACATTAAAGTGGCCTAGAATTGGGTCATTGTTGTGGTAGAGTGAGTTAAGCCACCAACCGTGCCATCTCACAGGAGACCAGTTCACGTCCTAGCTTTACCACTTCAAGAATGTTTCCTCATAGTGTCCCCATGAAGGCAATGGAAGATGTTTCAAGTGCTTCGTCCCTTTTATTCGTGCAATAAACTAGGATGAATTTCCTGATTCATGGCTTCATCTCAGACCAGATTACATATTACACCCATTTGGGGAGTAAACCAGCAGATGGAATATATTCTCTCTCTCTCTCTCTCTCTAGCTCTCTCTTTTTGTCTCTCTGTCATTCAAAATAGATAGAGAAATCTCTTTTTAGAAAAGCAATTCAAAACTACTCAAAATTCCTTAAAATGATCATGCTTTCTTACCAGGCCCGATTGTTGCTTCGTTCCTGCCTAAGTACCTTTCTTCTGCCCTCAGGTTGAGAGATACTTCTTGTCAATACATCTGCTTTTTTGTTTCAGGATTCAGAACAGAGATTGTCTCCTGCAAGGAAGCAGAGGGACACTTTTTTCCTCTCCCAGGCTGCTTAAAGCCTCTGGTGTTGACATGCACCATCTCTTTTGAGAGTGTTTGCCCTCTCATCTGTCAATATTTACTTATCCAACTGTAGGTTCCTGGAAATCCAGGAACAATTTGTTTCAAGTGGTAGTAAACTCAAACCAGCTTCATTTTAATTTAAGCAAAAATAAGGAAAGGATAACTGTGTTCACCATTAAGTGCAGTGTTTAGGGCACAAATGGACTCAGAGGTTCATGCAGTACCTCCAGAATTTTATCTCTTAATATATCTAGGCTCTAATTTCTTTTCCGTAGGGTTTATTCTCAAAAAGCTTTCTCTGCACACAACAGCTCATAGAGTAGAACATTGCAAGATTGACAGTGGAGCACATACCTTTTGTTGTTGTTGTTGTTTTTATTATATTGTTGACAATCTCTACATAGTTGATTATGGTAAAAAGGTTCAGGGGCTCTAGGGAAGTGTGTAAGAACATACCTTTGTTAATAAAGCCAAGAACTAGATCAAACAGTCTTCTGTACATGACAAGTACTTTGTATTTTACAAGTACACTGAGAAGTTGTAGGGGGTTCATCACGAGAAATTATTAACTTTTAAGATTTCCACTCTCATTTTAATTGTAGAAAATGAGGAAAACAGTAGAAGGGTGGCCAACAAAGAGGCTATTGCCATAACCTACAGCTCAGGAATGTTGGTAACAGTGAGGATGGAGGAAAGTTGGCAGAGTCAGGAAATGTTGGGAAATGAAAATTGAAATATTTTGGTTGGGAATTTGATGCAAAAAGTGGCAATGGAGCAGATAACTTTGATGACTTGAATGGTGATGCTAGTTTATGAAAACAGACAGCCTGGCAGAAAGAGAAGATGGCAAGTTAGGAGAGAAAGGTCAATAGTTGCATTTGGGTTGCTGACAATTAAACAGTCAGGTGGACTTGAGCATGGTCCATGTGTAGACTCTCCCTCCCAGATCTTTATGAGATCTGGGTCTGAAATGGGATATCTAGCAGCTGAATTGGGAAGAAATAAATGGATGTGGGGCCTTATTATAAAGATTTCATTTGTTTGTTTACCTCAAAAAGTGACAGATGAGGACAAAGAGAAATCTTCCACCTCTGGATTCACTCACCACATTCGTACAGCAGCTAGGATTGTCCCAGACTGAAACCAAGAGGACGAAATTCAACCCACGTCTCCATGTGGTAGACAGGGAGTTAGTACTTGGGCCCTTACTTGCTGCCTCCAATGACATACATAACAGGAAACTGTATCAAAACCAGACTGGGAGACACAAAGCCAAGCATTTGGTAGGCACCTGCGAACTGAATTTGTGAGAAATCAGGACACTGTGGTTGACAGGTTACCTTTTACGTTTTGAACTGAGGATCCTGGACACAGGCTCTGTTATCAGTTCTGTTGCTCCTTAGCTGGGTGATGCTGATTCGTTTGCCTGCCCTCTCTGAATCTTAGCCTCCTTAACCGCAAAAGAGGTAATACAATCCCTTCATTTTCACGAATTTTGAAAGACCTGCATATTAAAATATGCTATAAACTCTAGAGTAGTAAAGATTGGTAAATCGGAGTTAGAATCATTTTAGTATATACACAGATGTCAAAACCAAAAAAAAAATTAAATAAAAACCAGCCACGTGAGAGAAATTGGGCACATTCTTGCTCAAGACCCTAAACCTTTGAAACAATCCCAAGAACAACCTAACAACCTCGGCCTTCTGGTGTCAATGAAGCACTACACTTACTTAAAAAAAAAAAACAAAAAACACCTTTTCCATTCCCCCCAATGAGTTGCTCTCAGCTTGTCCCCTGTGGCTGACGGTAAATGCTTTTTCTCATCCTTTTCTGTCCTAGTTTCTCGAGCTAGATCCATTCCATTTGGCTGAAGAAATAGGCCAGACAGTCTCGTCCCCCCCTCCTCCAGCCACCAGGGAGCTGAGCTAAGATGAGTTAAAGTATTTTGCCAACAAAAGGTCAACACCGAGACAACCACCTGTGAACTGAACATTGTGATTTCTTTTTTAACAGCAAACACCGGGAATGCCCAGCAAGGCGATGAGATCATCTGTCTGGTCTGTGAGCAGCATGTTCTGTAGGTCTTCCTGTTCCACATTACGTCATGCTGGAAAGAGAAAGTGTCTGCAAGTTCCTTATGTGATCAGCAGGGGTGTTAAGTGGGAGAGACAGTGACTTTCTGAATTTCCTCCAATGTGGTTGTATTTGCATGTACAAACTCATGAATTCTCCCAACAGTTAAAGAATGCTTATCATACACTTGTGATGTTTGATGCCAAAATGATTTTGCACATGAATTACATAATCATGTAGCAAATGTTTGGTGTGAGTGCCTACTATGTGATAGATATTGTTACTATTGTAAATTTTGAAGATAAAGAGATAAACCAAATAAAGTCCCAGTCACGGTGAAGTTAGAATTCAATCACAGGAAATGAACAATTTATAAATCAAAATATAATTTCTGATACAATGCTAGGCATTCCCACAAAAAATTAACTTAGATAAGGAAAGAGGTGTAAAGGTGTTTTGGGATAGAATAACGAAGAAACGTCTTCTGAGAAGAAGATATTTTGGCAGAGACTAGAAGCAATTGAGGATTGTATCAACAAACATCTGGAGTCTCCAGGAACAGAAACAGTAGGAGAAGAGACAAGAAAATGTTTGTGAAGCTTACTTTGGAGTATTCCTAAAACTCCATGCTGATTCCCTCATGACTGAATCTAATGGGTTTTCAATTAACTGTAAACAAGCCCTGATATGGATTTCATTGATTCAACATTTAACCAGCGCTGTCTTCATGCAATTCCCACATGAGCTTTCTATTAGATCTTCTCTCTCTAGAAGGGAAATTAAACCACCAGTTACATAATTATGGTTGCTAGTGAAGAAAGTAGTAACAATTCTCTCAAATCCTGCCTGGTTCAAATAGAAACACTGCTACATTTGAAGCAAAAGGAATAGTAGGACAGTCTTTCTACCTCCACGGTGATGTTTAATCCACCAGCCAGTTGACAGTACACAAAGGTGCCACGGATGTCATAAAATCACTGTTATTTCTTTGGACCAAATGTCAGGCAGGGTGCTCACATGTGCATCTGTTCTTAATATGCTCGATTCAACCTATTGTCTAAACTCCTTGAATAGATCTCAAGCAATCATTTAAGGTCAATTTCAAATGGTGCTTTAAAAGATGCAAAACTCCATTTCAGGCATCGATTTGGGCTCCAACCAGTTGCTTTTTAAAAAGAATAAAAGAAATTATATAGCTAAAAAGGAAGGAAATAAGGAAACAGCATTAATTGCATGCCAGGTACATTTAGTTCTTAAGGAGGCTATCTTTATCCCTTCTTAAACATGAGCAACATGAAATTTATGAAGATTCTGGAAACAGCCATTGACTCAATCTATTGCTTTATTTATTAATGAATGCCTCAGCTGGGATTCAAACCCTGATGTAGCTTCTCTACACCAAACCATCCGCCAGTTGCCTCATATTTCTTTCCAAAAAAAGAAAAAGAAAGATATTCCACAAGTGCCTAATTCCTGAGGCGAGACTTTTTATTCAATAATTAAAAGTACAAGAAACTGAAATCTTTGATTGGTACTCCCAAATATCTGGATATGCAAAGTGTAAACGCAGAATAATATCTCTTTAAAGAAGCCCTTCCAAGAAGCTCTGGCTTCAAGCTCCTGGCTCCCATTTGAGGTTACTTAACTGGGATCATATAATAGATATAAATAGCATTGGGTAATCCTCAAGGCTCCTTGTTGAGTGACCACTATGCAGTCTGAGGTTTGGATGACACCATCCCACAAATCATTGGAACCAACTGGTTCTGTGCTCCCTGTGATAATGGTTGCTTTTCTGGGCAAGTAAAACTATTGCAACAAAGACAATTTCATAAGTTAGTTTGATTAAGCACACAACCCACCATATTATGAATATTCGTTTACATGTCTGACTTCCCATTTGCAAGTGTTGGCTGCTATAAACTAGGACTATGTCTTGAGGACTTCTATGTCTCTACAGCATGCCATGACGTTGGCACCCAGCGCTCTTTCAGTCAATCAATACCAGTTATCTACTGCCAAGCAAACCACTCCAAAATATGGTGGCTTAAAGCCACAACCATCTATTTAGCTTTCAACTCTGTGTGTCAGCGATTTAGGGCTTGCTTAGATGAGTAGTCTTCTGGTTTCTGCTGGTATCTCTCAGGAGAATGGTGTTAGAAGCTCTGTTCAGCTAGACAACTCTGCCTGTACATGTGGCTGCCCACACATGCCTCATTTTCCAAAACTTGGTCTTAATTCTGTACCTATGGCTTTGACAAGGACAAGGAGTAAATCAGAAAAGCAGAAGCATGAAATGCCTCTTTCAGTCTATTTGCAAAACTGCTATTCTATCACTTTTGCCACACTTCATTGGACAAACTAAGATGCCAGAGCTGCCCAGATTTAAATCATAGTGATTTAAATAGACTACCATCCGGATGAAATGTCTGCGGTGCTACATTGCAGTAGGTGTGGATTAATTGAGAAATAGAACCCTTTTCTTCAACTGACCACTACATAATTTGAATAAAAGAATGAAATGCGTGGCATATTAAATTATGACATGTGATATAGTACTTTCTTATTAAAAGTAAACAGGCTACTTTCTACCTGGGAATGGGGGCTAGAATTATCCAACTATCTTAGCATGAGAAAGCTCCTATTTTTCACCAAAAAAGATAATGAAATTCCAAAAGGATGATGTTCCAAATAAGGCTGATTCTATAGTTTTATTTTGCTTCTAATTTTTTAAGGATTGTCTTACTTTAAAAAAGATTTAAAAAATTATTTGAGATGCAGATTTACAGAGAGAAGGAGAGACACAGAGAGAGACATAGAGTTTTTCATCCATTGATTCACTCCTCAGATAGAGGCAAACATCTTAGCTGAGCCACAAGCCATGGGCCAGGAGCTTCTTCCAAGTCTCCCAAGTAGGTACAGAGGCTCAAGGACTGAAAAGGCCAATTCTCTACTGCTTTCCCAGTCCATAAGCAAGGAGCTGGATAGGAAATGGAGTAATTAGGACTACAACCAGCACCCACATAGGTGGAGGATTAGCCTGTTGAGCCACCCCATGGATTAATTTTGGTTTGGTCTTTCCCTTGGAAGAAGTAGAGTGTCCTGAGCTCCTGAATAATATTGCTTCTAGATTTACCTCTGAAAGGCAGCACAGAATTGCTTGGGAAAAGAGCATATGTTCTGAAGTGAGACAAGCTAGTTTTCAAGCTCTGGCTCTCGCAGTTCTAATCAGATGCTGTTGTACATTTTAATTCACTTTTCTGCATTTGCATCTTCTCTATAACATGGGGATCAAAACAGCTATTATGTGTATCTATTGCTGCTGAACAAGATGGTACATGCACAACACAGCACACACAGTGTTTGACAATACAGGGGTAAAGCCAGCATCTGTCCCCTTCACGCTTTCCCTGTAAATCTGTATTATTGGAGAGTATATTCCCACAAATCTAGGCGGTGGGAAGATGACTCTTTCTAAAAATATATATTAATTTATTTTTAAGGCAGGGTTACACAAACACATGCACACATTCTGAGGGGCAGGCAGGGGAGAGATTTTGCATCAGCAGATTAACTACTTAATTGATCGACATGGCTGGAGCTACATCAGGCAAAACAAGGAACCTGGAATTTCATCTGAGTACGTAAGGGCCTAATGACTTAGGCTGCCTTCCCAAGCATGTGAACAGGGAGTTAGAATGAAAATGGAGGCATGGCAGGCATGCCTCCACATTGCTGCACCACATTGCTGGCTCCAGAAACGCCTCTTAAATACTAATGGAGAATGTGGTTCTCATGCCAGTAATAAGCATCGTTCATCATTTTCACTTGAAAATTGGAGTAAGAGATTTAACTTGACAGGAATTTGAATAATTTTATGTGAAAAACAACCTAAAAGGCAAATTCACATTTAGGCATATGAATTAGTAAAACATGTTACTTCCGAGGAATTTCTAACATGAAGCAGTCCACTCTTAGCTGTGCTGTGTGTATATAAGCACAGCTGGAGAGACACTAAAGAAATAACATCGGAAGATCCAATGGGGATAATGTACCTATAGTTCTGTTTACCATGTGGGAGTCCTCCAGAAGTCGATTGCTTTATTTCCATTCCTGCAAGCAAACAGAAAGTTTCTATCTTTCCATTTCCATTCCTGACCCTTCATTCATGAAGGGAAAACTGGCTGACATCAAGTTTACCTTTGTTCTTGTCAATATTCCATCATCCAGCTGAGCCTTCTCCACATCTCTACTCCCACCCAACACTTATTTTTTTTTCCTTTCTTCCAACCGCCCAGAGGATTCCAGTGTGATTTACTCAGTCTTTAGATAAGGCCTGACAAGAAGGGAATCCACCAGAGGCTGTGGCGGCCCTTCCTGCCAAGCAAGTCTCCAGTTTTCAGACAGAGCCGACTATTTCTTGCAAATCACCCTTGTATGTCACTAACACTCAGTCCAGACTCTCCGACATGAGTCTAGATCAATCTCAATAATGGTGGATCATCACAGACAGGTCATACATCACGTCCTAGCTTTTCAACACAGTGAACTCACCAGAGGGTAAAAGAACTGCAATGTATAATGTAGTTTTAAATTCACTCTCACATGAACGAGAACCTGGTCAGTGCAAAGAGACTCTGCATTTAAACTGCTAGGCAGCAGAGTGCTATGGTTATCAATTCTGAGTTGGGACACTGCCCTAGAAGGGTCCTCATTCTAGTTCCTCCACCCATAAACTGTGCAGCCTCGAGAAATCCCTTCATTCCCTGTGCCTTAGTCTCTTTGCTTGTGGGAGGCAGATGCCAATACGATTTGCCTTAAGTGATTGTTGTGGGAATTAAATCCGTTAACCATGTAAAATATTTCAAAAATATTTGGCATGTACAAAGTGTTGCTTTTCATTAATATTTGCAGTTCTGATTCATCAACTGCTGTGTAACCTTGAAGAGGTTATCAAGCAATTTTGCATCTCAGTTTACAGATCTTTAAAATTTGATAACAACACTTGTCTTTAGGAGTTATTTTTTATGTATTAAGAGTGAGCATTTGGCCCAATTGTCACAATTCTGATTAGAATGGCCACATTCCATGCTTGGGTGTGAATCCCACATATATTTGGGATTCTAGCTTCGTGCTAATGTGAGTCCTGAGACACAGCAGCTGATGGCTCAGATACTTGGGTCCCTGTGAGATCATGTGAGGGATCCTGTTCTAGGTTCCTGTTTTTGGCCTGGGCCAGCTGTAGTCATTGTAGGCACTGGAAACGCAAACCAATGGAACCAAGTCCCTCTTCCTTTGTTTCTCCTCTTCTCCCTCTCTGTTACTTTCAATTACAACAGATTTTTTAAAAAATGTTATGAAACAATAAACTGAAAAGGCAAATTCATATTTAGCCATATGAAATAATAAAACTTGAAACCCAGTATAATGCTTGGGAAACAGGAGATTTCATTATCAGTAGCAGCAATGACAGTCATCACTATAAACTCAATAATCAGCATAATGATTGCCTGGGAGAAATAAGGAACTTTTAAAACATAACTATATTTAAGTCTTATGAATCATTTATAGGACAGACATATGAAGTGATGGTACTGGAGTTGTGTAGCTCATATTTGAGTCACTAGATCCTACTACTCAGTGTCAGCAAGGCAATGTAATAGTGGCTTTATTTGTTTCTCTTTTCTTGTTGGAAATACTGGAAAAAACACCACCTACCTTGCCAAAGCAAAGCAGAATTAAATGGGGTATTATGTTAGAGAACTTGGCACGATTACAGCACAATTAATGATAGCTATTCTAAACAAAGGTTTAAGAAAATGACCTGTAATTCTTATTAATATGGAATGAATTGGGGAAATTGGATTTATTCATGTAAACCTGGCTTTTGCAAACTTAGTGAAGAAGGAGAAGAGGAATGAGGCTTAGAATGACTCAGTACACAGTGTACGCACTCCATTCTGCTGAGGCTAGCTATAAGGAATTTGTGGTTTAATTCAAAAGATTTCAGCTTTTATGGGGTTTGAGGGCCTTTTTCGAAAAGAAAACCAGATGTATGGATGGAAAGTTCAGACAGTGCTATCTTCAGCAAATAATGTTTGAGTCTAATTCTGTTATTCTGAGTAAGGGGAAGCTAGGGGAGGGATACTAAGGATTTTTTTAATCCCTTTTGGTCCCATCTCACACACTCCCAGGGATGTTTTCCAATGAGCCACGAGGCAGAGATTTGTAAGCAATGTGCCCCAGGGTCATATATTCAAGAATGATTCCAACACAGCCCAGAAACAGCAGGTCTAAGACCCACCCTCCACCACTTCCCTACTGTGTTACTTATAAATTATTTCTCTATATTTTTTTAAAAATCTGACATAAAATATTGTAAAATGGAGTACTATGTGATATTGCCTTACATATATATGCATTGTATAATCTCTAATCAGGGTAATATATGTTTATCTCTGTAAGCATTAAGCATTTCTTTAATATTCTATTTATCTTTTTTAGTGAATAAATATATCATGTATTAGCATTATGCATGGTCAGCCTACTGCAAAAGAGAAACTTGGTTTCCTTCCCCAGCAATCTAGCCTTACCAGGACCAAGAATCTTATAATACAGTCATGTAGGTAGGGTTGCTTCTAAGACACATGGTACCCAGCATTTCCCATACATTATCTAAATAAGTCGTTGTAAGTGAGGCATTGTCTGTGTTCTTGTCATTACACTGGTGTTTGTCTACATGCACTAAGCTCAGCACCAGTGGTTTGGGAGATAATTTTAGATAGTTCATGGGCAAACATTTCCTTTTAATGAGTAGGTTTAACTCATATGAGTACCAAAATTCCCAGGGATGCTAGAGTTGTTTTATGAAACAAATTGCTTAGGAGGAGGCTGCATTTTACTGGAGAACAATGAAAGAAAAAAATTCAGAATTAAAAATATTTGAAACAAGATGAATTTTTTTTTTACTCTAAAGCTCATGTTCTTATCCAAATCCATGAATAGCCAATAAACATGGCCTGTTGACTCTGCTAATTAGAATTGAATGTGTAGAAATTTCTTCTTTCCTGTCCTAGCTCTATCAATGGTTAAAATAAGAAATATCTCACAAATCTGTGATCAAAATTACCTGAGATTTGAGTCAATAAGCCAGATTAATACTTGGGGCCATTCTGTGTATCTAAAAAGCTTTTCCTGACTTTGAGCTTCACTGCTTGTCTGAAGGAGACATATCTAACTCTGATTCAGTAGCATGGAAGCACCTGAGAGAGCAATTTCCTTATCTTGGCAAAGTCTAGGTAATGAGTGGGGGAAATCATTTTCCAGTTTCTCTCTTTAGTCTTACTTTTAAGTCTCTGTCCATTTTCTACAGGGCTACTGAAGTGAATTCCTTAAAATTAATATCTGGTAACTTCCAGTATCAACTCTCAGGTTCTAATAACAAAATGCAAAATCATATCTTGTATTTTCTATTGGCTTATGATGGTGCAAAATAAAGATTAAATTCCCAAATCTTCCTTGCTGTTGGATATGTAGTTGGCTATGACTCAGTCCCAATGAACAGGATAAAATCAGAAGTGCCTTTTAAAAGTTTCTGGAAACTTTAAAAGAACACTATGATGTGGATGGTGCTGTGGTATAACACATTAATCCTCCATCTTTAGCACCAGCATCTCATATGGGCTCTGGTTTGAGTCCTGGCTCCTCCGCTTGCAATCAAGCTTCCCACTTAAGATCTGGGAAAACAGCTGAGGATGGCTGAAGTCCTTGGACCTCTGTGCATGGGAAACTCAGAAGCAGCTCTTGGGTCCTGGCTTCTGACCAGCTCAGCTCTGATCATTGAGGTCATTTGGGGAGTAAACGAGTGGACGGAAGCTCTCCTTCCCTGTCTCTTCTCTCTTTGTGCAAAAATAAATACATCTTTGAAAAGAACACTGTGGTACATAAAGTTAATTCTCTTCTTTATCATAAGCTCTATACTTCTGTCATGACTGTGGGTTTGGAATATACGTAGGTTTGGAATATGTGATCACATAGAGTGATGTCTGGAAAGAGCTTCAATTCCTCAACAGAGTTCCCATATCAGCACCAGATTATGGAACTTGAGACTTTTGCATGAAAAATCAAAAACTTTGTTTTTAAAAACAGTATGAACTTGGAGTTTTCCATTAGTAACAGTCAAATTGAATCCTATAAAATGCCAATCATGTCATTCTTGTTTAAAATCTACCCATGGTTTTCCCAGTTGTCCTCAAAGAAAAATTCAAATTCTGTTAACAAAACATTCAAGGTCCTTAAAACCTGTGAATTTGATATTATCTTTTAAGCCTTTCTACTTACATTTTCACAAATTTACAATACCCAACCATCTGTGTTTACCGAAGTATTTAATAATTCTATAATTTGCTGCTTCTATTTCTTTATACACACTGTCAACTTATGCTTTAAATTTCAACCTCAATTGTTTAACATAAGTTTTCAACTCTTCTGATAACCTATTTTTTATTCTTTGTACAACATTGAATATCCTTTTACTCTATTCCAATTATACATTGTCATCTATCTATTTCACAATTTCTTCAACATAGATTACAAGTTTGCCTGCAGTTCTTACTCTATCACCAGATTGTTTTCCCATAAGAATAGAATAAATAACATGTTCACCCTTAAAATATGTATACTGGAGTGGGGCTTGGTGGACTGGTTGAGACGCCCTTGGAATGTCCTTATTAGACACCTGGGCTTAAGCCTCAGCTCTGATTCTTACTTCAGCTTCCTGTTCATGAAGGAGCACTAGATGATAATTCAAGAATTTAGGTCTCTGTCTCCCACTTGAGAAACCCAGTCTGAATTCTGGCCCTTTGGTTCAGACTGGCCCAGTCTTTGCTGTTGCAGGCATTTGGGGAGTGAACTACACAGTGAAAGATCTCCTTCGATCTGTCTTTGTCTCTCTCTGTTTTCCTTTCAAATAAAGAGGGGGTGGTATAAAGACATGGTAAGCTGTCACCTGAGATTCTGGCATCCCATATGAGCATTGGTTTAAATTTCAGCTGTCCTACTTCTGATCCAGCTGTCTTGATGTAAATCCAGGCTCTTCTTCCAACAGGTTATCTGCATGTGGAATTACCATTTGTATTAGCTCCTACCTTTTAAAATAGGAGATAAAAACTCAAACGTTATGGTAGTTTAGGATTATTGTGGTTTAAAAATCCAAGGAACATCTATCTTTACCCAATATCAATTACCAGAAGGCAGCATTAATCATCATACTATTTTGCAAGCTTATAAGGATCCCAAAACTTTCAGGATTCCAAACTTGAGAAAGAAAACTTGGGAAGCCCATCAGAAAGCAATGGCACAATCAGCCTTACTTAAAGGAGTGAATCCTGGCCTGGGCATTTGGAGCACTGATAAAGACCTGACCGAGTCACTAAACTGCTGTGAGATCATGAGAAAGTCACCTCCACCCCAAACCCAAATGAACAAGGTTCAAAGTATGCAGACGGTGTTGAAAGCCCAATCTGAATGTCTATCTGACTGAGTTCCACTTCCCTTAGCCCAAACTCACCACCTCTAGACAATCAAACCACACAGGTGTTGCCCTTGATGGATAGCACGACCAGTCTCCCCATATCTCTGCACTCCATAGTCACCAACTGCTCCAGATAAAGCCAGATGACTTGGTTAAACCTCCAGAGTGTGGCCTGATGATGCATATTTATGCTGAGCGAGTGAGTGAGTGGTTTCACATGGTCTCACAGTCTGGTAGCTGGGAGATCTGTTCCGATTTAGCACACAGGCAAATTTTCCAGTGCGTTCCTAGCCCCACGGGGCTTGATCCCTCTGGGCTCACAAGCTGGGGACTTAGACCTGTGCCCAGGGGTCACACGTCAGAAATAATAAGCTAGACATGAAATCTTGGAGGAAAAAAATACCATTCTGCCATCTTTGGGTGAAGATAAATCGCTTGTGGAAATAGGGCAAAGTTAGACAGAAAACAACACATTAAACTGATGAGGATAATTAAGAAGATTCCGAAGGATGCTTTTTTTCCAAAAAGAAATCCAGGCTTCAGGGGATATTGACCCACATAAAGAAGGATGATTGTCTCAGCATGGGGTCCTTTCTCAGTAGGGGTGAACCACTCCTTTCCTTTGACATTACTCTTTAGACCAGGATTTCTGCTCCACTGAAATCGACAACTCATACGGGGGGGAAAAACGCTAGTCTTGGAATTTTCTGATCGACCTCCCCTATCAAATCTCCCACTCACTCTATATATCCCTGGGATGAGCTACCTCCTCCCCGCCGCCCAAATAGTGTCACTTGGAATCAAATAAGACACTCCAGGTAAGTGTCATATGTAATCTGAAATGATTGTCAAATGTCAGGAACTACTGGTATCCAAAGACTATCTGGATTTTTTAAATAGAAATGAACAAATTTCATTTCACCAGGCAGAATAGAAATCACTGTACAGATACTTTGAGAAATGTCTGTCCATTTTTCCACATCAACATCTCATCTTGAGAGATAACTTGGTCAGAGCCTTGCAGAAAAGTCTGTTCTGTTTGCCAAGATCCATGAGCAACATCCTGTCCACCAGGAGTCCTCCTCCTTCCCCATCCAGGTAAGACGTGGGCCTGTTTTCTGGCCTCTACAGAGGAACCATTGTGCTTCATCTTTCACATGAGGCACATAAAAACACCTGGAAATAGCAGCAAGAGAAAAAGGCAGACACTTTTATGCCAAGAAGTATTAGCGCCACATCTTGCTTTTCTAGTTCTCACCTGTGTGACCTTGACAGTGTCGGCAAACCCCAGCAGCCTCAGTGTTCTCATCTGTGAAAGGAGAGAAGAAAGCTGATGCAGTGAGGAGATAGGGAAAAACCAACACAAGTTGTTTATGGAGACCCTGAGATTGGGTCTGGCTTAGAGCAGATCCTCACTAAATGACAGTGAAGTCACGGCTACGTTCCTGCTGTTAACTTGCTTCTATTGCATTGATCAACAATATCAATATTTCACCACATCGTCAAATGGGCTCACACACTGTTTTGATTCAGTCATTTCACTGGTTAGCTCCTGATGCATTCATTCATTGGTCATCTTCTTGGTTCCAGGCATGCTGTCAGGCACTATGGAGGATTAAAAGCTGAAGGGTTTCCTTCATGAATGAAAAATTCTACCAGCTGATGGCCATGCTTCCAGAGTAACCTACACATGACAGAAGTTTACACTTAGCTTAGAAGTAGAAAGAAGACTTTTTTTCTCATGTATGAAGATTTTTTTCCTTTCCTTTTGGATTATCTGCAAGATGTCATGCTGAGATTATTTGTATAATCTCAAAAAGGCTGCTCAAGACTTTCAGACTAACACCAAGGATTCAGTGGCTTCTGCAAACCCACACCATAACCTGGGGTCACTACTCTGAACCTCACTCTCCTGTTACTGTCATTGAAGTGAACTGCCAAGTGAAAACAGCTAACTCCTACATCTTAGGTTAAATTTATAATATGTTCTGATAGGGCAGGTATTTGAACTTGCAATTAAGACACTGGTCATATGTACCAAAGTGTAATATCTGCTAATATCTGCTTCTGGCTTTTGGCTCCAGTTCCTGTTGTCCTGAGAGGCAGCAATGATGGGTCGAGTAATTGTGTTTCTGCCGCTTGTGTAGCAGACCTTGCCACAACCCTAGAAATGACTGCATAATTAGTATTTAAGGAGTAATCTCTCTCTCCCTCCCTCACTCTCTCTCCCTTTCTCCTTCTTTTCGTTTCTTCCTCCCTCCCCACACCCCCAGCCAGCTACCTCTCCATTGCTGTGCCTCTAAAACAAGTAAGCAAATAATTTTAAAATAACTAAGTAAATGATAAAAGACAAAAATACATCTCTGGTTTCTCAGATCTACTAGCATCAAATCCAAGTTGACTGCCTTAGTCCTCAGGCGTCACATAACCTTGTCCCTGAAAGTCTAAATCTCACTGCTCTGCATTCTTTCTCACTACACACCCAATCCTACCACCTGACCAAATGTTCAGTCTGGACTCCAGTTATGTCAGTTTTCTGCAATCCCCCAAGTCTTGCTCTTCCACACTCTGTGCCCAGGTACAGGTTCATACATGTTTATAGAACTGAAATACCTTTCTGTCTGCGTGACTCTCACACAACCTTCTTCTCCAGGATGAGCAATGATCAGCATTCATGTGAAACGCTTCCACTTTCCCTGGTTCCATAACATCGTATCTTTACCACAATTCTGCACTAACGTCATTATGATGATGATGATCATGATTGGTCATTACATTCCTTGTCTGTCACTAGACTGTAAGACTTTTAGAAACAGGGCAGGGCCTTATGCATCTCCATGTAATTCATCATGTCTCCTGAATGTATGGACAAAAGCATGGGTAGTGGAATGAGTACTTTCCAGAACCATAAACCTGAGGCATATTATCTGTTTTCTTTGAATAATAATTGCATAGGACTGTATAAATCAACAAGTACCCTTTGAAATATGTTGGCCAAAACAGTTGGAATTGACATGCAAACCTTCAAATTTAACTATGGATAGTTTACTCCACTTAACAGTCATTTTGAAAAGCAATTATATTTGATCTTTTATTTTTCATTCATGCCTGGACAGTCCAAAGACTGTCAGTATGACAAAGGATCCCTTCATGTTCAGAAGTTTGATGTATTTATATAAACATATAATACACACACAACATATATGTATATACACAGACATATATGCACACACACATATATCAGTCTTTTATGGGAATATAATGCAGTTGCCAGATCCAGTGACTACTAAATTTCAACATTTAGTCTTCTCTCTAAGGTCTCAACAGCTGGTGCTGGGCTCATCAATCTCCCTGCATCTGTTGTGGAGATATACTCCTATCCAAGCCAGTGAGCATTCCTGTGCAAATGCCATAACGAACTCTCCAGGTGTAACCAACACCTGACATATAAGTGCCAGAGGCTCAAGTCTGAAACACCAGAACTTCTGTCTGGCTGAGTTCTTTTCATAAACACTGCTTCCATGGTTATCTAAGCCTGGCAAAACATTACTGAACTGATACCTTCAAATGCTATTTACACATGTAGGATAAGCTTTTCTTGTTTCAGGTCTGAGAAATGGTTTGGCTAACAAATGCACAGGTGCACATATGCACATGCACACCCACAAAGTGAGTCACAGTATGTTTCAAATCATCCCACGAAAACTTTGTTTTGTTTCATGCTTTTACTTGCTTGGAGAAGCTTATTACAAAACTTTTGTAACAAGAGCTAGAGCTAATAGCCATGTTCCCTTCTCACTCTTGTCTTAGCTCAGGAAGCATTTCTCTACCTACTGTGTGTCATCTAAAACAGCCTACTTCACTCCACATCCCCTTTCCTTACTTAAGTTTGCATTATTGCATTTAATGGATATCTACAAAGGTAGAACTGGCAAGTGGTGTTTATTGTCACATCTCCAATGTCTTGGGTTCCCAGCACACAGTAACTAATAAATGATAAGCAAAGGATAGACAATAGCTAGGTAGATCCTGTGAATGGATGTCCAGCTAAAGGTACCAACAGAGATGGAAGAGATGGATAGAGGTAGGGATATATATATAAAGACCGCAACAGAAATGGAGGTAGTGACAGAAATAGGGAGACGGAAGCAGAGACACAGACATTCTCTCATGTGGCTCAGCTAGCCTTTAGTTCATACAAGCTGTGGGACCCAGAAAAAGACATTTAATTTTCTTCCATGCCTCAGTTTCCTTACCTCAGTTCTCTGACAGGATCCATAGAGTCCTGTAGAATCTGGTCTTGTTGGCCTCATCCATCTTGTCATAGCTTTTCTCTCCCCGCTATTACTAGTTACAGGTGGTTTCTTTCAGCATCTGGAGCATACCGGTGTCTTCTTCACTGCAGAGCTTACTGGGATGTGATGTTGCCCGGCAGCTCAGCATAAATAAAGAGAGATCTTCTCTTTGTCTCCTAAAAGTTTCCAGATTCCACATTTGTGTTTCTCATCATTTTGTTTCTTCCTAATAGAGTCAATTGACTATAGGTGTTTGCCTCATATTTATCCATTTAAATTTTTAAAAAATGTAAACTTTATTTTGAAACTACAATGTTGGATAGATTTTTAGTACAGTGGTTAACATATGAGGGCCAGCACAGTACTATAACAGGCAGATCCTTTGCCTGTCAGTACCAGCACCCCATATGAGTGCCAGTTAATGTCCTGGCTACTCCACTTTCGATCCAGACCCCCTTCTAATGGCCTGGCAAAGAAGTGGAGGATGGCATGAGTCCTTGGGTCCCTCACCTACATGGAAAACCTAGAAGAGGCACCTGGCTCCCAGTTTCAAACAGACCCAACTCTGGCCATTGCAAAGATTTAGGAAGAAAGAGAACCAGAGGATAGGAAATATCCCTATCTCTCTGTCTCTCCCTCTCTTCTTCTGCAATTCTGACTTTCAAGTTAAAATATTTTTTATGATGCCACTTGAACTTCAGAATTCCAGTTCGGAATATCTGATTCAAATCCAAGGTCTACTTCCAATCTAATTTCCTGCTTGCATGCGTCCCAAGAGTTAGTAGTCGACTGCTCAGAGTGTTGGAGCCTGCCATCTGATGGAGTTCCAAGTTCCTAGCTTTAACCTGCCCCTAGAGCACAACTGCTGTGGGCCTTCAGGGAATGAAGCAATGAATGAAATATCTCTTTTTGCCTTGCAAAGAGAGAAAGAAAAATGAGATGGAAGGAAGGGAGGGAGGGAGGGAGGGAGGGAGGGAGGGAGGCAGGCAGGCAGGCAGGAAGGCAGGAAGGAAGGAAGGAGAAAGAAAAACTAAAGTTTCGTTTAAAGAAATCATTTCTAAAGACAGTCTTTTTGCTGTCAGTATCCTCTCCTCGCTGCGTTGTAAGCACAAGAGCAGCAGCGTTGCTCATCTATCTTAACTGTGCTGTATCCCAAGGACCTTGAACAATTTCTGGTACATAATAAACAATCACTATGTGTTGAACTAATACATGTATATAAAATTATCACAACTACTTTTTGTGGAGTTGCCAGAAAGATAAAAATCCTCTTATAGGAGCTACAGTGGTAGTGTCCATGAAAAGAAAGTTTCTCAGCAATGTGGCTGCAATATGATGTGTTAGACGGTTAAAAATGTTAGGGTTAATATGAACATATTGTTCTTGTCATTATCACTTTCCTACTAATATAGCTATATTAGAGATGTAGTTACTTGACACAATATTTCACTTTCATTTTTTAATATTGCATTAAAAAACAGAGCTCTAAAAATCTTGCTGTTTCAGGTAAGAATTGAGTGCTCCTGGCCAATACCAATTTTCTTCACATGGATTGTACAGTTAAGTAATCGAAACCTCCATTATAGAATTTGGTCTGAATTGAGTGGCCTAATCCCTTTATTCCGGCACTTGTTGAAATAAGTTTACATAAGTCAAAATAGCCTTTTCTGAACTGTCTTACCTATTTTAAATTGATGTAAAACATTATAAGGAAAAGACTCACTCCCAGCCCATCCTCCAGCCCTCAGTTAATGAAGCTCCAGAGCACACAGGAAGAATGCCAAAAGCACAGGATCCACATGAAATGATGCCTGGGTCTTTGCTGCTGATGTGGATTCTGCTAGGTACCCTCTCCCTGGATTCTAGTGCATCAGCCCTACTTCTGTGCCCAGGGTTACCCCTGCCTTGGCCCAGCTGCTTTCTGTTTCTCATCAGTGACTGAGACACCTGGCAGAGAAGACTCCATATGCTGACCTCTGAAAGTAAGGAGGGGCGTGAAAGGGGCCTAAAAGACCTGTGTTTTGGGGTATCAAAAGAGAGGATACTCAGGGACTGGGCTGTCGCTCTAACTGTATCATTGAGCATTAGACAACACCAGCCTTTCCACCATTAGCCCAGCTTTCACAATTTTATAAGCAAGTTATAAAACTCAGCCTGAGTTGGAAACTTGCAGCAAGTACTTTATCACCACATCTGTGCTTCCCTGAAATGTAATTGGCTTCCAAATTTGAAAGGAGGTAGAATTGAGGAGCAGGAGCAGGGTGATCCACTTACCAGTTTAAAACGAATAAAAGAAGAGAAAGAAATCAAAACCAGTGATTCATCCTTTCTTGGGTTGCAGGCAAAACATGACTTCATTTACGGGGTTGACTAGTCTCCTGTCTGCTGGTGACTCATTAATGTCCCTTGAGTTATACTTTGTCTCCTTGATGCCTCCATCATTTTACTATTAGAAAGAAAAACCTGAACCTTTCTGTACAGTACACTTGAGTTTCAATAACTGTAAAATGTCTTAGGAAAGTGTGATTAAGTCCAAGTGCTGGTGGTCCTGGTTTAAAGAAGACAAGAACATAACTGAAAACCAGAGTTGTTTTGGGGTTGAGAAATAGCCATCAGATTATTTCTCCAAAAGGCTTTGACATGCTTGGTTTCTATCCAGTTTGATGTTTTGTCACCCAATACTCAGAAATTAGGCTCCATTTGGGTAGAGAATCACAAGGCCCATGTGTTCCTGTATGTGTCTCTCTCTTTAGTCCTGGGAAAATCCAAGACGTTGAAAGATTCAGAAGTGTTTTTAATAGAAACTAGAAAATGCTACCCTATCAAGTAGAGTGCTAAGTGTCAGGAAGTTGCCCAGGCAGCTGGAGATTTGGATTTATGTGTTCATTTGAGCACCAAATTACAACATATGCACAGCACCTGAAGTCCAGAGTGTATAATATATGACACAAGTTTTACATAGTTTAAACATTTATTCTTACTTATTTGAAGAAAGAGACCTTCCATCTATTGGTTAACTCTACAAATGGCTGTCCCCAGAATATTCACCCAAGTATCCCCGCTGGGTGCAGGGGTCTAAGTACTTGGTCATCTGCTGCTTTTCCAGGCACATTAGCAGGGATCTGGATTGAAAATGGAACCTGAACCACAGGAATTAAACCACAGACAGTGGTTTAATACACTACCTCATGGCAGTGGCCTTGACTTATGTTTCAGAATGTGTAAATATGTATGTGCCAATTTCCTTTGTGGAGCTGCAAACTTGGAACAGGATTTGTTTATTTGTGATTTTGAGAGGGAGAGAGAAAGAGAAACTCTGACTGCTCATTCCACAAATCCCTTCAACACTGAGGACAGCAGCGAGGCACTCCTTAGTTCTCCCATGCTGATGGCAGGAATACAACTGCTTGAGCCACCACCTTGGCCTCCTTCAGTCTATCCCAGCAGGAAGCTAGTTCCAGGAGCTGCAGCCTCCAGGATGCAGAGAGGATGCCGTTTGTTGTGGCCTGACGAGCCTCGAGCTGTTCTTTTTTCAGCTTTTCAGATTCCTCGAAGATCCCTTCCTGATAAGACCCTGAGCTCCAAACCTCTCCAGGACTTTCATCTGACCCTAGTTCAATGCATGTGCTTGAAAATTCAGCTCAGTCACAAACCCTACATGAGAGGAGCCAGGGAAATGACTCCATATGAGCAGCACTGAGTGGTAGAGGACCCAGAGGAACCCAAGTCAGGACGTCTGCATCTTGACTGCAGCTCTGCTCACTGCTAAATGACAGATATGGGATAAGTTATCTCCATTCTCCTTCAACCTCTCAATCTGTAAGTTGATGTTCAGTTTTTATCAGAACCCAATGAATGGGACATGTTTTTAGAAACTACACATGTTTTAATTACCACAGGCACTATCTTAGTAGCAATACTGAAAACCCGGAATGGATTATTTTGTGAGACTTAATTATATGTGTTATTAGTATATGCAAACAGGAAATAACAGTTGACTTTCCAATTTCTGCACTTTTCTGTCACAGATTCAACCACTTGTGAATGAAAAATATTTAGAAAACAATCTGTATTAAATATGGATAGACTTTTTTTCCTTGCCTTTATGTCCTAAATGACATATTATACCAACTAAATTTTATCTGGTACTTAAAATTTCATTAGTTATTGTAAGTAATCTACAGATACTTTTAAGTACCTAATAAGTTTTATATAGATTGTGCACAAATGCTATTCTTTATGAGATTTGAGCATTTTAATTTTGGTATCCTCAAGGGATACTGTAACCCTTGCTGATGCATATGAGGCAGCAACAGTTCTTGTTAAGCTAATTTTTCTGGAAATAATGGTGGTGGTTGGGGGTACGTTATTTGAAGGTTTATTAGATAGCTTGGATATATAAACACACAGACTCACACAAAGATTTTACACAGCAAATTTCACTGTGAGAAAGTTATCCCATGCTCAGTTTATTTTCCATTTTCTGGTTTAATTCAATGAAAAAACAACCATTTCGATGCCAGCACACCTTTTACAACCCATAAACCCTTATTGACAAGAAATAGGATGCGTTAGGCACAGAGTCTGCTGCAGGCAACATTGTTTAAATGGAGATGAGATAGAAAATGATAGATTGGTACAATTATTATGGAAAAGAGTATAGAAATTTCTAGAGGAATGTGAACAGAACTGATACAGATCTAGTCAGGTTCACATCTGGGCATATAACCAAAGAAAACTAAATCATCACATATTGATTACAACTGGGTCTGGGATTATGCCTGGCTGAGTGAGGATGTAGTACTTAACCATGAGTGCTGGAGCAGGGCACAGGCCGGGTCAGACTGTGCCGCAGCACCAACCAGAATGCTAGAGAACCAGAATTGGAGGGTAGATTCTGTAGGAGTCTTGTGGGCTTGCCTCTGTTGGATTGCTGAGCCTTTTGGATCTCAAAAAAAGCTGGGAATGGTAATGGGTTGAGCCAGGGTGGACCACAGAACTCACCTGACACTCACAGGAGCTGGAGCAGGATGGAGCCTGGTCTGGACCAGGCTGCAGGACCTACTGGCACATGTACAGGCCAAGATTGAGGAAAAACCATGCCAAACAGAGCTACAGTACCCACCAGAATGGTTGAGGTCTGAGCTGTGAGCTGGCCTGGTAGGAGAACTTAGGGAGCTCTGGTAGACACACCTCATGCTGGGGTACATGAGAACAAGAGTGGGACAGGTCAGACAAGGCTAGGCAAGACTGCAGCACTCATCAGCAGTTGTGTGGGCCAGGTCTAGAGACAGGCTGGGTTAGGCCAGTCCATAGCACAGTGGCACAAGCAAGATCTAGGATGGAATGACACCCACCAGTCCACATGCGTGCCAGAGATGGTCCATGCTGAGCTAGGGTGCTACACCTACCCGTGAAAGCTGGGACTAGAGGTGGGCCATCAAAGCTGGGCTGCAGCATCAGTTAATGAATGCCAAGACTGGGTGTGGACCAACTCAGACTGGGTCACAGCACTTGCTGACATGTGTAAGACACAGGGCTGCGGGCAGGCCGAGTAGGGGGACTGTGGAAACATTCCCGTTAGGCTGTAGATCCTGTGGGTGAGCATGAGAGCATGGGCTGGGGGTGGGCCAGACAGGTCAAAGCAACAGCATCCATCAGCTTATGTGCCAGCCAGGTCTGGTGGTAGACTGCATCTGAGCTAAACTCTGGTATCCATAGGTTTGCACAAGAGCTAGATGCGATGTGGGATAGGCCAGGCTAGGTTACAGCACATGCTGGAACATACAAAAATCAGGGATAGGGGTGGGTCTGGCAAAGGTTAATGGCGGTGGACCCAACCAGGGCATGATATCTACTGATGTGTGTGAAGATCAACCATATAAGGCAGGGTTGGACTGGACTGGGCTAGGCCACAGCATCTGCAGATTTGCATGGGAGATGGGGCTTGGGATTGAACTGCTCAGGAAGCTGCATCAAAAAGTATGCTTATTGGTTGGTGTAGGTGACAAACTGAACCTGACCCTGCACTGGACTGGCACACATGAGTCAATTCTGAGGTCACCCCAGGCAAGGTTTCTTTTAGGGAACTCGCTAGTGAGGTTGCCTGACTCAAATCCCAGCCACAGGGAAAATCACAGTATAAGAAGTCCAATCTTGGAGTGCATATATTGGACTGGGCCTCCTTACTTGCTGATGCCTCTACAGTGGACAGAATGCCCAGATACACATGAAGGACAGTTCATCTAGGCCAGCAGAGGACCCTGACTGCTTCTTCTGCCTCAAGCAGAAGAGCTTGAAACACTCTCCAGCATGTTCTGGGTCTGTGGACATACTAAGGTGGACTTGTTCACCCAATAGATCTTGGAAATATTTGTTCAATCCTGGTGCAACAAAAATGACAATGTCTCAGAACTATCAAAAACACTCAAGTAACACACTCACAACGCACTTCTCCACATTGGGGTCTCTAAGGCGATATCAAATGAGAAAATAATATTGATACATTTGTCCCACTCACCTTCCTCCATATCTCAAACCTCCCCACTCTCATCTGAGGCCTACATGGGCAGGCACTCCTTCCAAACTAGTAAGCAATATTAAAAATAAAATGAAAAATGAAAAATTAAGCGTAATTAGCAACTAGCACTGTGGTGCAGAGTTGAGCCAGTACCCGTGACACCAAAATTTCATATAGGTTCTGGCTCTGGTCTTGGCTACTGCACTTCAATTCAGCTTTTTGTTAGTACGCTTGGGAAAACAGTAGAAGGTGATCTAAGCACTTGTGTGCCAGAACCCATGTGGGAGACCTAAATCAAGTTCCAGGCTCCTGGCTTTGATCTGGCAAGTCCCATTCTTTGAAACCATTTGGAGACCGAAATCAGAGGATGGAGGGGGTGGCCTCTCTCTCTCTCTCTCTCTCTTTCTCTCACACACATTTCTCACCATCTCTATAACTTCTCCTATCAAATATATAAATATTTTACAACAATAAACAAATACATTTAAACTAAGAGAATAAACTAATCAAAGAAATTAATATGTAATAGAATTGATTGTAGGCAAATATGGCAACAATTATGACTTCGTGTTAGTGATTTCTTGCAGCATAATAAAATAATCCAAAACTCACTGTGTTAGCAACATTTTCTTTAACCTGTTTCTACAGGTTAAAAAATGGAGACAATTCTTGCTCAAAGTTTCTCGTTAAGTTAGAATCAAGATGTCCACCAGAACCCTAGTCATGTGGAGACTTGCCTGGGGCTGGCAGATCTGCTTCTAAGGTGGTTCACTCACATGGCCAATGAGTGGGTCCCAGCCTCCATGTGGGCCTCTCCATTGTGCCCCATGAGTGTCCACATGACATGGCAGCTTGTACATCCCCAGAGCAAGTGGACTCCGAGATCAAGATGCAAATGGTGATGTCCTTTATGACCCATACTCAGAAATCACAAGTTCACAACCACAATCTCAGTCACATAAATTAGATTTGGTCTTGGTTCAGACAAGGTGGTCAGTTTTAAAGTCAGGTGGTGAATCTGATGTCGGAGACCATCTAGCCCTAAGGCCACAAACTGACCACAGACTGTTCAGTCCACAAATACATCTTTTGACATAACAAGGACATTGCTAATTTGCTTTTACTTTTTGTTAAAGAAGTCACTATCTAGGTGTGAATTTTTTTTTAGCAAAAGATTCATATAGAAGGGAATGGATGCTTATTCAAGTGGTTAAGCAATCAGTGTTCAATACTGGAATAACTATGTTCAATTCCTGGTTCTGTACTTAATCCCATCTTCTGGCTAATGCAGACCCTGTGAGTCAGTAGTGAAGGCTCAAGAATCCCAGACACCTATATGGAACTGATTTTCCCAAGACCACATGGCTGGTGAATGGTAAATAGTATACTGACTTCTTTTCCTATCTAAGCAGACATTCTTCCTAAAGCACTTGCCTCTTTCCTCCTCAAAGAAGTTTCAAAATAACCAAGGAATATTCTAGACATCGGTTAATATATATCTTTCCCTCTTTGCACTTCCAACTTGACTGCTAGTCTCAGGTCACAGAGTAGAACATAAGCTGTCAGGAAGAAAAGAAGTTGGCATGTACCTACATAGTAAATACAAACAGCAAACAAAAGGAATGTGCAAGTAGAAACAGCTCCATGTCCTGGGGAAGGACTGCTAACCAGCCTCAGATATTCCAGACTTCAGCCCACTCAGCTATCAAAGTTCCTCATCTAAAATGTTTCAATTCACCATTTATTATTGCTAAAAATAATTTATTTTAAATCTTTCAAGGAAGTTTCTTGCTTTCCCATTTCCTCTCTTTATGAAGTCACCAACTTGGCCCACACATGAAAGGCAAGGTTTTTTTAAAACACTAAATTGCACATAAAAATGGTGGAGGAAAATGAGTAAGAGAGATTTTGGCACAACAAAAGCTCTCTGTGAGGAATGATCTCAAAAGCCAAGCTAAACAGCTGCTCTGGTGATCAATAAGTAAACTCAGACTTCCCAGCACCCACTGGCCACAGCCAAGGTCACAGGCCTACATTTAAGTGCACAGAATCAAGTCTGCTTCAGAATGGAGCCAAAGGGGAGGTGGCTTTGCTTCCCTGGAAGCCCTGAGCTCAGGCCAGTTTTCATTCATTGGTCTGCATAGCTTGGAAATTTCAGCGTGGCAATGTATTCTAATAATGACCATCAAGTCACAAGCCACCCCAGATTCAGAAATTCTGTGTCACTCTCCAGCAACACAAAATGTAGACAAAGGGATCTCTTTGTCACAGAACATCAGACATTCTGACTCATCCCTCCAGATCCTCTCTGCTGCAAACTGGAATCCCAACACTCCCTCGCTCTTCATCATGTCAAGAAGCTCAGAATTTCCTTGCAGGAATTTAAGGCCAAGCCCTAGTGCCTTCTCAGTAAGCTAATGATGGCAATAGAGGAGCTTTTCTTTTTCTTTTTCCTACAAGAAAGCCAGGGATCACCTCAAGACTGCAACAAAGAAATGGAATGAAGGAGTAAATTGCATCTTCTTTAGATTTATTCCATTTGCTAATATTCGCTAAGTCAGTTTGTTAATATTTGCTAATGTACATGTATCAGTGATATACTAGGTATGATGGTCAAAGATTGAATGAAGAAACAAGCTTCCTATGTGAAAAGAGTTTCAATCAAAGAGGAAAGATTGATTCACAAGTAGCTCCAATAAGCCTGCATTGTGGCACAACGGTTTAAGACCCTGTTGCAACACCAATACCCCATAGTAAAGTTCTGTTTCACATCTCTGCTACTTCTAGTCCAGTTTGCAGTTTATGTGCCTGAAAACGTTATGAATTATGGTTCAAGCACATATGCCTTGCCAATGTGAGCAAGACCAGGATAGTTTCTGGCTCCTGACATTTTGGTAGTGAACCATCAGTAGGAACTACCTGTCTCCATCCCTTTCTCTCTCTAGTGCTCTGCCTTTCAAATAAATAAATATGTCTTTTTAAAAAGCTGAAATAGTCTTTTGGAACAGGGGCTAGAATTCTCATGTAGGAAGGGAGAGCAAGAGAATAAAAGTTGATGGAGAGGAATAGAGGAGAAAATGACATTGAAGGAAGGTCGGGATGATTGTGGGCAATTGCATGAGACAGAGGAAAAGGCCCTGCAAGCTTGGTGTGAGAAAGAGCACAGTGTAGTCAGAAAACTAAAACACAGAAACAGAGATAGAGGCCAGGTGACTGAAGATTTTCAAAGGTCTGGCAGTCACTTGTTCTAACTTCATTGTGGATGAGCTGAAACCTTATAAAGGAGGAGATGGAGTGTGGACAATTGCAGTGTAGGCAATACCAGTAAGCTTGCCAGGTTGGAAACAAAGGGACAAGTCCAAGGAGGTGGCATCATTCCAATCTAATGGCAATGATGTATGACAGCTGTAAAGAACACACTCAAAACAATAGCTGGCCTCCAGCACATGATCACCATCTCTGCACATGAGGAAGACAACAATACCTGGTAAGGAGCAGGCTGCAGAAACAGAGCTTCTGGGTCTCCAGTCAGTGACCCAGGCGGTCAAGATTTCTACCCCTAGGGGAAGCACAGGGAATCAAGTTCATCCAACTGAAGCAAGGTTGAAGACTACAGTCAGGCTCCCTGCTGAGAATCAAGAGGAAGATGAAGATACCCTATTAAGCAGAGACTGAAAATTGAATGCTCTACTCTCTGCAGTTAGAGCACCTGACAAGGGGACTGTGTATGCAAACACAGCCTTCCTGCCAACAGTCAAGCTGAACCAAGCCATATGCTCCCTTAAGTAACTACCTCCAAATAACCACACTTTGTCCGCAAAGCAGGAATTTCAAACAGCTGACATAAAACATGATTCTGGATATTAGGTCCAAGATCCCTTGAAAGAAAACGTCGCAAATCTTCAGAAGCAGGAGGGAAGATACCAGCACAAAACAAAGCCCCTTCAGCATGAGATAATTCTGCAAAACACATGGAATCCCGAAAAAAAAAAAAAAAAAAAGAAATCCCAGCCTCAAAAGAGAAAAATCAGGGCAAACAAACAAACAAATGAAACCAAACCAGTGAAGAAATCAATATAAAACAATAAGCATGGATAAATTATCTATAAAACAACATTCAATTTTCTAATTGAAGAAAAGACTTACAAATTAGATTTGTAAATGTCAAAGAGAAAATATTTTGACAGTCATGAATAGTGTTGCAATAAATGTGGTGAACAGGTATCTCTGATATGATTTCATGTGTCTTAAATAGGTATCTGGTGGTAGGTTTCTACATCATATGGAAGTTCTGTCTCTAGTTTATTAAGAAAGTTCAGATATAATGAACCAAAAGCAGGAATAGTGAATATGAAGACAGTGAGTATAAAAATAATTCAATGGAGAAGTTATAAATAGAAAAGGAAAAACAGAATATTAAAACATATTTTTAAATCAAATATAGCTAATTATTTCAGACAAGGATATATATGAAAAGGAAAAGCGGTAAAATAATAATTTAGAAGACATATTCATCATATTTTGGGATATTTAAATGCACCCTTGTTTCAGGTACTGTTTTAAAAACAGGAAAAAAAATGCTATGGTGGTGACCTCTTAAACAGAAAGAGTTCAAAGATCTTCAGTAAAATTCAGATGCAGGTAGTTCTGGGAAGAGATTTTACGATGACTGATTAACTGATTACAAACCAAACCAAAGAAATAGTATCCTGGGTGGGTCTGACTCAACCAAATGAGTCCCTTAAAGAGAGCATGTATGTGCGAAGTTCTATCCTGGCTGTTATACCCTCTACCTATGGACTTGACATTTGTGTAGCCAACTCCACTACATGTGTAAGCCAATTCCTCACAATAGACATGTCTATCGAGGCACCCATCCCTCGTGTGTCTGTCTGGACTCGGCACTTAAAGCTATATATCCATGCCAATATTTGCAGATATGCATATGAATGCCATAGTTGCTATTTTCACAATGCTTTAGTTGTTATTTTCACAATGTTTCCATGCTTAATGAATGAGCTCATAGTCATAAATTCTTCTGTATAATACTTGCGCACCCATAAACTGAAATATAAGCAAACTGAACTTAGCATATTCATTTTCTTGGTTTCAGAATCCTACCCTCTTGGATTGGCCTCAAGGTAGAGTCCCTAATGTGCACATTTCAATTGGCATTATCACCCATTAACTGTGCCATCAAGGGCATTGGTGTAGCAGCATTTCGTATCAATTGCTGTAGCATGGTTTCTAGAATTTTCTTCTAAGTCATTGCCTTCCAGTTTAAATGAAAGCCTCTTTTTCAATGATGAATCATACTGTTATCTTATTGGATATAATCAAAATGGTACCAGAACTCAAGACGCAGCATACAAGTAATATCTAAAAAGCACATAACTCAATGAAAAAAAATGAGACCATTACTAGCTAATTCAAATTCCCACAAACACAGATGATGACAAAAATATCAGGCTGTCATCTGACAAAATACTTATGACAAACCTTATATGCACACCCTGAAAACCTTTAAGAACTGTGTATCTTAGGAGAAATAGAAACAGTGCTCCGGAATTCACTCTACACCCATCATGTTAGGAAAAATAGAAGCGGAGATTTCCTCAAGCATAGAAAAAATTGTTTTCATTTAAATGTATTGAAATGTCATAACCTATGTAGACATGAATACAAAACTACTGAGATTTAAATTGTATCTATAGATCATACTAAAATTAATTTCCTAGCTTTGATATGTTAATATTATGTTAGATGTTGCCACTGAAGGAAAGTGGATAAGGGGAACACAGTACCATTCTTGAAACTCCTGGTGAGTCCAGTTATTTTCAAAAAAGAAGTATAAAAGAAAACAATCTGCATCAACATGCAAAAATATTATTTTTAATAATTAAAATTATTATCATGTGATTTCTACTGGAAACTGTTCTAAGTATCCACATATATTTTTATATATAAACATACACATACACTAGTACATATTTAATCCTTATACAATCTTCGTACTTTTAAGTAGCATTTTACAATTCGAGGAAACACAGACATAAAAAGTGAAATAATCTGTCCCAAATTACACAACTCTGAAATGATAGACCCTAAATTCAAACTCAGTTAACCTCAGAGCTATTTTGTAACCATTATGCTCTGTATCCTGTCCATCAATGCTGGCAAACTGAAAATATTCCTGAGGGGAAATGTTTATTTTATTATTTGATGATACAATTTCATAGGTTCACACACACACACAGATTTTTCCTGTATCACTACAATTGTATAGTCCTTCATAAACAGTCAGAAGTCCATCAATCTCTATTTACATGCATCCCAACATTGTAGGTATGGACAACGGCAAAGAGTCCAGCATCCTATTGTCAACATATATTTAACAGTTTCATTGGGAGTCCATCTTTGATTCATAAATAGAGATGCATACTGCATTGTATCTTCACATTTGGATATGATAGTCTCTATCACACAGTTTATATGCATCCTTTTAAATGAAAAGCTATAAAAATCAACAATAAGAAGAATAAAATAGAAAATCAACAACAATATGAAGTTAAATAACACGCTACTGACCAATGTATCACTGAAAAAGTCACAAAAAAGGAAAGATACAATGCCCTTCACTAGGGAAAATGTGATTAAAGGATTTCCAGACCATATTAGAAAAGATAATGGAATTCAGCAAGTTTTGAAGCAGAACTCCTGTTCTGTGCCTTTGGTGTAGATACTCCCAGGTCTGCTCTCCCAGTCTCCCTCCCTTGGCTTAAAGTCCTCTAGCTGTGCTTTGATGATGACACAGCAGTCATCTGCTAAGACCAACCCACGGAATGGAAGGAGTGGTACACTAGCTCTAATTGCAAGACTCGGAATTGTGTTATCTCCTCTTTAGATAATTTCTTGATACTAGATCCTGTCGGGAGAGGATATATTTCTATGGAAACCTCAGGCCCCGACCAAACAAGGTAACAGTCACCTGAACACAGTCCCCAGATTTGCTAGAGTCCACTTTCTCATAGGAAACTTGCACAGAGAACATGATGGTCATCCTCTCACTGAGCAAAGGCGCACGGTGGGCGTGGAAGACCCACCCGGACCTGCTCAGGAGCTGATCACGCACCTCGCAACTCCAGCGTCAATCTATAGACTCCTTACCCTTAATCCCTCAGAGGGTGCAATAATTAGGTGAACTCCTTGCTCTGCGCTTGGCAAAAAAAAAAAAAAAAAAAAAAATGCTCCCTTTCTTCCAATGCCTGGGTTGACTCACTGAATATCAGACAAGTAGATGCGGGTTTTGAGATTTTTCAACAGTTATGGGATCAAGGCACAAACTTATTGGTGTTTCCAAAAAACATCCTAGACCAATTATAAAATTGAATGGAAACTGAAGATATTTCCCTTAGCCAGAAAACTACAGGGTTTTTTGAATAATTTTAGCAAAAACGCAAATAAAATATTAGAGAGGACAATGAGGTATTTTTAAAGAAAATTAAAATTAATTCAAATTAAACAAATATTGATGAAGAGAAGAATCAGTATCTAAGAGGCTGCTATTTTCTCATTTGAAGAGTCTTCACACTGGCTACAACTTGAGTAGCAAATCTAAGCAATCATTGCATTGAAACTGAGAGCCTTGGGGCCAGTGCAGTGGTGTATTTATTAAACTAATCCTCTGCCTGCTAGAACCAGCATCCCGTATGGATACTGGTTCATGTCTTGGGTGCTACACTGACTAACTCTGCTTATGGGAGGAAAAGCAGCATAAAATAGCCCAAGTTCTTGGGATCCTGCACCCACATTGGAGACCCAGCAGAAGCTGCTGGTTCCCAGCTTCAGATCAGAAAGATCTTCCCTCTGCTGGTTCAATTCCCAAATGGCCACAGTGGAACTGAGTCGATCTGAAGCCAGGAGTCAGGAGCTTTTTCCAGCTCTCACACTACTGCAGGGTCTGAAGGTTTTGGGTCGTCCTCCACTGTTTTCCCAAGCAACAAGCAGGGAGCTGGATGGGAAGTAGAGCAGCTGAGACTTGAACTGGTGCTCCTATAGGATGCCAGAGTTAGAAGGTGGAGGATTTAGACTGTTGAACCAAGGCAATGGCCCTAATTTTAAGATTTTCTAAGCATATAATTGAAAAAAAACAAAAATGTTGAGGATTGATCATTTATTGAGAATTTCAAACTCCCCCCACTCCAAATTCTGATATGTTAACTATGATAAATTAAAAACGATAAAGACATTTAAAAATGTAAGCAATACACTACAGATTTGAATTTATTTGCAAATTTTGTTTTAGTTTTTAGACAACAAGAAATGAGTTTGTATACTATGCAGAGGTAGAATTTCCTATAAATAAAATAAATATTAAAAGTTTAAATGTAAAAATAGGAAAAGTATAAAGAGATCATGTGTTGAGAGAAAAAAAATCCCAAGCACATAAAAATTATTCTCACTAATAAATGCAAACTAGTATATAACAAATAGATATGAGTAAATTCTTTTCAGTAACAAATGCAAATTTACAAAATGAGATATTTTGCCAAACTCGTCAGATTATCAAATATCTGGTAATGTAATATTATTTAGTAAATAGAAATATGAGCCAATTATGTGATCTGGGAATTCCAAATCGAGACATTTACTCCATAGCTACTTGTATAAGTTTGCAAAGTAACATATATAGGATATTGTGTATAGACAAAGTATTGAATCCAATCAACCTAAATGCATACCAGTAGATGAAAAGAAAAATGAAATTGTGAAATATTCACACAACAGCACTCCACTAAGTAGGTAAGTAGATAAACATTTCTATAGTTGCCAACATTTTTCTTCAAACAATAATGTTGAATGTTTAAAAAGCAAAAGTAATTTGTGTAAAGACATATTTAGTGTGATACTGTTTGCACCAAATTTAAATGCATATAAAACAATAACATATTGCTTTTATAAATTTACTTATGTAATGAAAGACTTCTCACTAAGTGGTAATTATTTATTAAATTAGTACTTTCTATATGCATTTATTATTTTGTAAGGTAATTATTTTTAAATGAACCATGTGAATGGAGGCAAGCCTCTAAGCAAGGAGAATCAACAGATCCTTTTACATTTTAGGTGAAGTACAGGGGTTGCTTGAATTACATGGATCAGTGTGTCATGGCAGGAGAATGGGGAGGTTGTCCCATTTTAGGAAGCAGTGCAAATAGGGAGCAAGAGCGTTAAACTTTATCCCCAAACTTAAGGCCTGAAATCACTCTTGTAAGCAATAATCAATGCATAAGGACGATTTTAAAATATTACTGCATCTTCTCTGTATCAAAATAAGAGAAAGAAAGCTTAGGGAACACTTTTAATCAATTTAAAATGCATCCTGAACATTGATCGCACTGTGAATTTTGTAACAATTTGAAGAGGTAGTTTTAATATCTAGTAAATAACAAGCAGACAAGTGACTTACAAATGGATAAAATAGGTGCTGTGGTTTTAAGAGGGCCAATACTTACAAGAGATGCATAAACTAAAACTGCTGAGGAGCTTGTTTGGAATGCCCACAAATTCAGTTGAGAAAGGAGATGGGAACTTTACACTCCCCAGTTTTTGGATATATCCAAGAAGTCATCTGATCCATTCTTGAGCTTTCAAGAAGATCTGTGTCAGAACCACCCCTATTCAATTCTCCGTATTACCTTGAGTAGTTTCCCAGCAGCAATCCTGCATCGAGTAAACCTATATTCAACGTTTAGCTTTGTATTTGAGGGGTATATGTCCCTGAAGCTTTCAGAATCTCCTCTCCTTCATCTATAATAATAACAGGGTCAGGCCCAGAGGTGTGGCAGAGCCTATTCCACCAGCATACCATATGGGGCACTGACTCAAGTCCTGGCTACCCTTCTCTGGTCCAGTTCCCTGCTAATATACCTGGGAAATCAGTGGAGGATGGCCAAAGTGCTTGAGCCCCTGCAACCATGTAGTAGATCTGTAGGACACTCCGAGATCCTAGCTTCAATCCTGCTGAGCTCCAACAGTTGTAGCCATTGAAGGGAATGAACCAGGGAATGGAAGATCCTCCTCTCTGTATCTCTCCCCAAACCCTTATCTATCTCTTACTTCTGCCTTTCAAGTAAATAAGTAAATATTTAAAAAATAATGATAGCAGTGACTCCTTTATGATTTGTTATGAGATATAAATTAAATTCAGCGGAAAGTCATCTCAGAATAATTCAGTAACTCTTATAAAAGTTACTATTCCCTATGCTCCAGGCAGAAATGATCAAAGTCTACAGCAGATCCAGTCTACCTTTCTCTCATCTCTTCTGAATTTGTTCTTGTCTCTGGAGGAACTAAGCATTCCTGTGCCTATTGCTATCTGATTCTATCCTCAAAGTCAGTCCAGGCCAAAGTGGCAGGCTCACCTCTACTTTCCATCTCCTAACATTCCACACAGCCATGATCCCTGCCCTCCAAAACTATTTTTAGTAAACCCCGTACCAGAAATCTTGGTTATATCTTTTCGCATTGCATATCTCAGTCCTTCATAGGGCCTTTGAAGTTTATAGCCTTTTGCTGGGCTCATCATTCTAGAATTTAAATGTAATGCTTCAGACGCATTTGGGTGGCCCACTATAAACCTCCTCTCTCCGTTAATTATTTGCAGATGCTGAGACTAGTTGTTTGGGATGAAGGATGCTAGAAAACTCGGCCCCTGGTTATGCATCAGGACATAGTTTAATACACATCTTTACAAGTGTGTGAGCCCAATATAAAAACTTTGTCCAAAACATCAAATCACATTTGCTGACACCTTAGAAATTCAAAGCAGATAGAAATGTTAAAGAAGTCCATCATATAAGAAGAGGGTGACGTCCAAAGGAAACATTTTCCATATGTCAGCTTCTCTGCTAGGACCCTCCATGCCTTGTTTTATTAACCCTCACCCCTACCAAATGTGAAGCTGTTTTTGTTATTGTCTTCACTTTAAAGATGAAAAATTCTAAGGATCAGAGAGTCAAATTAAGTTGCTTAAGGTCATATAGTTGATGAGTAGCAGAACCCAACATAAAAAGCCAAAGGGTTCTAAATCTGCAATTAAATTTCCTTTCTCCCCAGGGGACTCAGAAAGAATGAATATGGACAGGCACAGCTGGACATTTTCATTGCACAGAACATTTCCAGTTCTATTCTTGCTTCTTGAAGATGCTCACAGTCCTGGAGGAAAAGATCGTCATTACCATTAGTCCCACTGTATAGATGGAGAAAATGAGGCATAGAGATTAAGAAGCTTGCCCAAGATAACACAGCCCACAAGAGTGGAGCTAGCACCCTTCAAGCACCATGCCAAAGTGCTTGTTCTCCAAAGTCGTTCTGACGCTGCTTGTGCCAATGAGAACGGTACCATTTTGCAGGGATACTTTCAGTTGTTAACAACAGAGAATCTTCAAGACTTTTGGTGCACAGAAGACCAGAGAGCTCAGAAACTGGAGTCAGCTAGTCCCAGGTCAAGAGACCAGTGAGAAGCAGCACTGGCACAAGCTTGCTACTACCCTGGCTGCCTCCCCAGGGCTCTCCCCAGTGCCCCCTTCACTCTTCCACTGACTCACTCATATGTTCATGGCTCTGGTTCAGATCAAAGGAAAGAACTGTTGCTATCAGCATAAACACTGTAATGGAAACCATTTCACAGGCTGGGGCAGTGAAAGCCTTCCCATCCTCATCACATTTTAGCTCTAGGCTCAGTGTGACTCACTTAGGACACAGGGTGTGCCTCTTCCACCAATTTGGGTACCCTGGGCAGAGTTCCAGGAGAAAAGTTAAAATTTTCAGAGGCCTGCTCAGCTCCAGAGACAGAAAGGGAGGCCCTTCCGGTGTGCCATTTGCCACAGGGGGAGCAGGAATGTGAAATGTTGACCTAATCCTCATACCATCATCTCAGTTATGAGAAAAGACTTGAAGTTGTAGGAAAAGAGTGACATTTTTTTAGACAAGTCAACTTGCATTCAAATTTTATCTCCATCTCTTACTTAAGCAACCTGCAGGGTTAGCTCATTCATAGAATGAAACTAAAGACCTACCCTTGAAGAGTCCCAGTAAGGGCTGAAAATTAGAAAGCTTCTATCAGAGAAAAGACATTCTGTGAATGTGCAACTAGGTTTAAATGTATCTCCTCTTCATTCAGTTAAACCAAAGCCAATAGAACATACTTAGATGACATAGTAAACTAACTCACCCTCAACTCAAAGATGCTACTTAATATGGCAAAAAGGATTTTGCAGAATATACCTTTATAATCACACAAATTGGCGGAAGGGAGGTAGGAGACTTCACAGGAGAGTGATAGGACACTACTGACTTTGGTAACAAACGAGCCAAGGAACGCAGACAATCACCAAAATGCAGAAAATGCAAGGAGATGGGCTCTCCTATAGATCTGTCCAGAGGAATGTTTGTAGACACCGCCTTGATTTTATCCCTGTGAGACTAATTCTGAACTTCTGGTTTTGACTATGAGAAAATGCATTTGTATTTTATGAAGCCTCTATACTTGTGCCAATGTTTTGCACCAGCAGTGGGACACTAATACAAAGGTATAAATCACAAGTAAATATTCAAGTTAGTATGAAGGCATCTGTATATCACAGGATAAGACAATGTAGGTTCAATATCTAAGGTACAACGTCCTGTGACATAAGGCTGTAGTTCATTAGTAAGTAAGTGATGGCAGCTCTTAACAGCCAATGTACCACCATCAAATTCAGATGCCCTTTCTAAAACACATTGCTCTAACAGTATTATACTTCTGTGGCCATGAGACTATTTTTGCCAACAAGAAAAAAACTGAAATGATATGAGCAATTTCCCTGCAAACACCTTGGGAGCCTTGGTATCTCTGCACTGCTTTTCCTTTTCTCACATAGAGTGGCACATCCCAGATGGAGGCTTCTCTATCAGCCATCATGCCAAAATAAAAGAGAATAAAGTAGAAGTGTGGACAGCACACAGAACACATGAATTTAACTGAGAAATGTGTAGGAATGAATTTCAAGTCCATTGAAAGTTGAATAAAAACAAGTTTATTTTGATTCAAGAGAAAAACTAACTAAAAATTTTGAAAATTGTAAGAAAAAAATTATGACAACCATGATAATTTTAAAAAAATAATTGCGAAGAATTTTTTAAAAATCATTTAAAAAGGTGATACCAGAAAAGTTAAAGGTGTAACGGTGGTTACTAGAGACTGGGGGAAAAGAGGCAAAGAAAATGGCGGGGAAAGGCTGATGAGTAGCTGTGAAGTTACAGTTAACTAGGAATCATATAGGAAAAATTAACGTGATGTCTATTTTCCTATATTAAAAAAACTGTAAGTTAATACTTTGAATGTTTTCACCATAAATAACGTTAAATGTTTAAGGAGATAGACAGTACAATAGATAATGTGTGCATGTATCAAAATGCCACTTGGTACTCCATAAATAAATACAATTATGTATCTGATATTGTTTTTCAATTTAAAACAAATTAATATATAACTGTATTATTTAAAAATTACTTGTGGGTTTCAAAAGCTTTTGCAGCAAAATAAGCTTATCTTTCAATTTCACTTTCCCTGAACGTTTTAAAATCCACTCATGTATTTGTTGTTCGAGGTTAATAAGGATTTAGAATCATAAATATCATAGCCTAAATTGTCCTTCACTTACACATGGAGCTCCCTCCCCATAATATACATCAACAGGAACCAGCCACTTTCCTTTCCCTGTCCAGCTGGATCTCTTTCCTTCCGTAAATCCATTCCTTCAGTGCAGAGTGACTGGGTACCAGGTCCTGTTATATCTGCAATACTGAGTAAGACATGCTTAATGGGGGAGCCAGGGATGTCAAGAAATACTTGGAAAGAAAAGCGGCGAGTGCAATGTTAGAACACATCAAGTGCCAAGAGGGTTCCTGGGAGGTGATGGGTGCGACTAGGGGTTGCATTATTCAGACCAGCTGAGGACGATGGAAAAAGCCCCAGACAATCTCTGTAGGAGTTCTTCACTCCAGGGGGGTTTCTACATAATCTGGCTGACTGGCTAAGTATATCTTGTTATTTTTCTGTTCTCTGAAATCCAGACCCATTTGGAAAAGGCAACTAAGACATTAGCTGAATTGCCCAACACATCCGAGATACATGTCAAATTCTAAGAAATGTTAGAGTAGTGCAGAAGGAAGAGGGCATATTCTGTCCTGAGACTGCATTGATGGGGAGGAAACTGGATCTAAGACAAGTAATGAAAGGTGGTTGCCTTCCTTCAGGAGAAGATTGGTGTCAAGGTCAAATGAGTAAAGGGAAAGGAATGTACAAAGAAATAGAAACAAGGAAATCAGCTCTATTTCAGAGAGAGAGTTTAAAGCAAGCAAAGAGAATTACATAAGGAGAGCAGATTTCACAAGAAACAAGACCTCACAGCCAGATCCCAAAGGCAAGACTGAGGCCTGTTTCACTTGGGTGGCAGGAGCCGTCAACAGTTCGTGAAAATGGCAATGGCGTGAAAGAAAGGGTATTTGAAGATAAAAGAAGAGTGATCTTTCATGATGCAGGGTGGGATCCACAGGCCCCCTAGTCAGGAGGCATCTAATAAGGAGGTTGTTTGGAGTATTGGGCAAGGTTCAACTGGACCTGAACAAGGATTCAAGGGGAGCAGAGGAATAAGAAGAGGAGGGTCATGACAAAGGATCCACAGTTAATAGTACTCTAGGGAGCCTGAGAGCTGGCGCAGTCATGGAAGATGGAGCCGAAGAGACACTACAGTGAGTCTTAAAAATAAACAAAATTCAGATTCACAAAGACAGAGAGGAGGGCAGCACATGAAAGGGTTATTGCTCAAGGGGAGAACACTGACCTGGTGAAGCGGAAGTTTCTCACAATGGTGGATGAAGATGAAGTCAGCCAAATGAAAATAGCAGTTCTATGTAACACATAGGACTACTGTGCCTGCCTTCCTTCAGTCCTCTTATGAACCCATGTGTTCTATGCAATTAATCCATTTTTTGAGGAAGAAAAGGAAACCAAAGGGATTATGTGTAGACCAGCAACAAAATTCATGGGGCCCAACACAAAAATGAAAACGTGAGGTTTCCTGTTCGAAATTTACTAAGAGTTTCTCAACATTGGTGACAGAGCATTAAGCTGAAGTACAAGACCTTAATGAACACCAACCCCATGCCTGTGAAGTCAGCCCTGGTTCTGTGACTTACCTAGATTCCAGGCAAGGAGGGGCCAAAGCTGGAAGTCAAGATGCCCTCGGTACAAAAAGGACAGCACACTGAGCTTGCAATTTCTGCAACCTGGATCACCAAATCACCACAAGAATGCAATGACCTGATTGGACATGAATGGGAAATGTTTATTTTTGAAGCCACTGAAATATTGGGGGTGTTAATTACAGAAACACAATCATGGCCATGCTAACTTATATAACAGGGATTAGAAAATTCCCACAATGCTAAGGCTGCAGGATGCAGGCTCTTAGGTTTGACGTCCAAACCCGTGCTCTTTCCTCAGGATCTAAGCTTTCCAACTGCACATCCCACACTAACACAAATTCTTAGGCTACTGAATTAAGCCAGTCACAGATTTTTTTATAATAAAAAAATCATTTAATGGAACCAACATTGCAGCATTGTGGGCAAAGCTGCCACCTGCAGCCCTGGCATTCTTTATGGGTTCCAGTTTCAAGTCCCAGCTGCTCCAGCTCCAACGTGGCTCCCTGATATTGGCCTGAAAAAGTAGCAGAAGATTAACCAGGACCTGAGACCCCTGTAACCCTTGTGGGAGACGCAAACGAAGCTCCTGACTCGTGGCTCCTGGCTATGGCCTGACCCACTCCTGGCCAGCTGTTGTGACCATTTGTGGAGTCAGCCAATGTACATATGGAAGCTCTTTCCCTCTCTGTCTATCTCTCTAACTCTGCCTTTTAAATAAATCAATAGACCTTTTAAAATAGCTAAACATAATTAATTCAAAATAATTTAACAAATAAAATATAGAAAGCATTTACACATGTTATTTATTACTGCGGTATTTTTATGAAATTGCTCTTATTGCATATGTGTGTTTGAGTCACAATGTAACACGTACTTCTGAGTATAGGTCATTAGCAAACATGTTAAAAGTCGCTGTGCTCCATGGGTTTTCAGCACAGAAAGGAATCTAAGTCACCCCCAGTGGCTTGTATACTTATAACTCTGGTTCTAATTAGCTAAACAAGGAAAAATGTGGATCCTCACTGCCAACATGGTTACTGCTCTGGACGTTTTACAGTTCCCTAGAGAGGAGGCATTCTAGATTTTACCCAACATGAAGTTGAAACTTTGTAATCTGCTCATGTCATTCCATTCATTCTCTACCTCTTCCGCCCCAACTCTTATTCTGCCTTAAAGAAGCTTGAAGTCATCCTTTTGGAAACAGAGAACAAAACTTCATTGCACATTGGGATAATGGCAAAAAAGCAAGTGAGAGGCCGCTGTGTCACCAGTCCCAGGCCTGGTGCCAGATCACTTCCTTTCTTGGATCCCACAGTAAGCTGAAACCCTCAGAAGTGAGTCATCAAGGAACCCCAGGCTTTGTCCATGGAGGGAGACCCGTTTATTTAGGGGAATCTGTGGCTGCTTTGCTCTGCCAGAAGTTTGTGCCTTTCACCATGGCAACTGTGGGACCAAACCCCATCATCCAAGCTTATAACAAAAAGAATACAAAATTAACTTTTTTTTAAATTGCTTCATCGCTTCATGCAGATTGCCAAATGTGAGCCATAGTGACTGTGTCACAAACACATTTGGGTTTTACATGTGGATATTTCCCCTAAATGTCCCCTCTACTCAGCAAATCAAGGCAGGAAAAGACAGTATTAAGCACTTCAGTGAAGGCTACATTTCTAACTCCCCTTTCTTCCACAGTGTGGATTTCTGCAACTCAGAGGTGGAAGGGGTATCCCTACCACTCCTCTCTATGCACATATAGCCTCCCCTTGGTGCCAGATGGCTGCATTAAGCCATGGAGTTTATAATTCTAGAATGTCTTTTGAATGTGTCCATATCTGCTTGCATTTCTAGAAACTGTCACCCCTGACAAGGATAGCTCCACGAACCCTTCATAGTCTCCAGATCTATATTCTAGTCCAAGGCCACATCTGTGGCTCTGGTGGTCTGGGAGTCTGTCATCCTTCTCTCGAGTTAATTTCTTTACCCTCTGAGGTTCATACTGAGACATTATCAGTGTGATACCTCATATATAGTAAATAAACCGTAATCCTAACTCTGCTGACTAAATGGTAAAGCCTCGTGAAGACTTCTTGTTAGGCTCAGAGGTGCTTGAGTTCACACAGAGGGTTTTATTAGTCGGACAGACTGCTCTCTGGTCAGAACAGCACAGGACCACTTCCACATGGTGGGCTGACTGTGTGAGGGAAATAGCAGCCCAGGGTATGCAGCACTAGGGTTTTGATCCATCTTAGGTGTGGGGGATAGGAGATGACAGCAGCTGCTCGGTTTGTGCATGTGTGTGACGTGCAGCATGGGATACCCGTGATGATGGGTGTTGTTTGCTCAGAGACAAGATTAAGGTGTTTTACCATTCCAAACATTCTTGGATAGGAATGGCAGCAGGGTGGTGCAGTCACGTCTGTTCTGCACAACCTAACACCTCTCTGAGATCTAAATACCTTTTTAAAAAGATTTATTTATTTTTATTGCAAAGGCAGATATACAGAGAGAAGGAGAGACAGAGAGGAAGATCTTCTGTCGATGGTTCATTCCCCAAGCGGCTGCAGTGGCTGGAACTGAGCCCATCAAAAGCTAGGAGCCAGGAGCTTCTTCAAGGTCTCCCACGTGGGTGCAGGGTCCCAGGCCACAAGCAGGGAGCCGGATGGGGATCGGGGCCACTGGGATCGGGGCCATCGGGGCCACCCATATGGGATCCTGGTGCATTCAAGGCAAGAACCGTGACCACTACACTATTGCACCAGGCCCAAGATCTAAATACTTACAAAAGATTTCTTTGACTCAAGAATTTCCTAATAATAAAGTACAACCTATGTCTCTTTTCTTCTTTGGATGCTAGGGAATAGACCCACAGATGAAGTTCAAATATATCAACCAAGTGGATACGTGGGATTTGCATAGTTGTATTTTCTCTTTTCCTCTCATATAACCTTCTACTTTTATTTGAATTTTCTCAGGCAGGTTTTGGACATCTTCATTATAAGGTTAATAGTATCATAAGATACCTCCTCGGAGCACTATTGCAAATCACCATGTTACAATTCAAAACAGAAAGACATGTAGAATTCTCTGAGGAAAGATGACAAGTACTTATCTCTGAGTTGCCTGAAGGCCTCTCAGACTGAGCTGTGATGGAGACGGAGCACCTGTTGTTGCAGACAACAACCGGGACACACGTTCATGTAAGACTTTGGCAAGTCACTGTTCAAGTCTTAGACTTCTTGTCTATGAGTCAGAGGAATTCTTCTGCGCTTAACCTATAAGACTCCTGGAACGTTACGTTACAGTGCTTTTGGTTGAAAAGCAGCACACACATAATGATACATGACTATGATCAGGGAGGGAAGCTTTGATCAGATCACATTTTACTTCTGGACTAACTTACAGTCAGATTTTCTTGTGAGTAAAGTTTTCCATCTTTGGTCTCCTCGCACCAGCCTCCCTTCCTGGTTCTTATTCACAAAGCTGTTTGATGCTCTCAGGATCAACTGCCTCTGCGGAGGCAAAACATCTAAAAATGAACCAGCATCTTGCTTCAGCTTCCTGCTGTTCTCCATCAAACACTGACAGTCCCATAAAATGTTTCTCGGGCCTGTCGCGGTAGCCTAGCAGCTAAAGTCCTCACCTTGCACATGCCAGGATCCCACATGGGTGCCAATTTTAATCCTGACAAGCTCGCTTCCCATCTTGCTCCCTGCGAAGGCAGTAGAGAACAGCCCAAAGCCTTGGGACACTGTACCTGCATGGGAAACCTGGAAGATGCTCCTGGCTCCTGGCTTCAGATAGGCTCAGCTCTGGCTGTTGCAGTCACTTGGGGAGTGAATCATCGGACAAACAATCTTCCTTTTTGTCTCTCCTTCTCTCTGTATATCTGACTTTCCGATAAAAATAAAATAAATATTAAAAAAAGTTTCTCCAATGTCTCCAAACTCTGAAATACTGTCACTGATTAGTGCATCCAGTAAACCAATGAAAGCTAAAGCTGCCTCACAACATGGAGAAAAAGATTATTGAAAAAAACCATTGAAAGCTTAATTAAAGCATTAATTTCATTAATTAAGGCTATTTTGCATAAGACCCCAGAAATGTGTACCTTAGAATCCAAATAGTTCCCATAGGCAGGAGATGTATGCAGAGCCCAACGGAGCAGTAGAAGTCACTGAAAAAGAAGAAAGAAGTAACCCTGTCGAGTTAGAGAAATCACAACAAATACTTGAAAGCTGAAGGATATGCGTTGCTTTGCTCCGGGGCTTCAGTGAAGTGTGGATTTCTGACAGCCCACAGAGGCATTACAGGATGATAAGTGTATCTATTTGGGCTTTTGAAGCAAAAATGCTCTTGAACAGGTAGCTAAGAAACATCCACTTCTCATCATTTGGAAATTTGCAAGTCCAAGATTTAGGACTTCAAGTGGCTAAGGGTCTAGTGAGGGCTCATTCCCTGGTCCACAGATAGCTGTCTTCTCTCCATGGCTTCACATCATGGAAGCAAGAAGAAAACAAATCCACTTTTGACACTTCTACTCTCACCAATCCCATTCATAACTCCACTCACACCTAATTAGCATTAAACCTCATATAATCAGAATCACTGCCCAACAGGCCCACATTTTAATATTTACATTTGGAGGAAGGTAAGGCTTCGACCTATGTGCCAGGAGCACATTTACAATATTTCCTCTGAGTAACGAAGCTGTCTTGCAGCACAGGGAATCTTGTCACACAGAAAGCATGACATGGTCATGCCACCAGGTGCTTCCCAAGATCTCTGGCTGCAGCATCAGAAGGAACTTGCTGCATTGGACCATCCAAGAAATTCAGTACTTTCTACCTGTGTCACGCTTTCGAGATCTAATACTTTGCACCTTTCTGCCATAGGGTGATCAAAGCACAGCTCCATGAAGACCACCAGCCTTCAGCAGGACAATTCAGCCAACAAGCAGATGTTCATTCTTTTCTTTAATCCTATGTCAAGTCAAATTCTGGCATTAGCAAAGAGGAAAGATCTAGCATTTGCTCTCAAAGGGCTTATACTTACCAAAAGCAACAATCAGTGAAATTGTTGCTAAAAAGTCATGAGGTGGGGAGAGTTTTACACAGTAAGCACCAACCTGGAAACCAGAGAAAGATCCTCAGAAAATGGGCATCGAGGCAACCTCCTATTGAATTTACAGTGATTCCCTATCTCCAAGCACTGGATAGCTTTTGTTTTAACCACAGAAGCTCCTTTTTTTTCTTCCAGAATCTCCTGGAAGCTTCTAGATCCTTCTTACTAGTTTTTTTGGAATCACTTCCGGTAGTACTGGGAGCATCTAGATCCAGAAATCCCATTTAGTGTTTATGCTCCCTATCTCTCTTACAACTTCAATGAAACAATGAATTCCTTCAGTCTAAGACCCAGTCATCTACTTTTCTTTATCTCTTACAGAACCAGATATAAACAAAGTGCTCTATAAATATTTTAGATTTGAAATCAATTAATATAATTGATTTGTTTAGTCACTGATCTGCAGAATTTAACAAGCAATGTTGAGTCATCTAGTTTTCACTTTTCAATGAAAAGTCCATCAATATGCACTTATAACTCACTGGGTGGGACACAAAGATTAGTTACTCCTAACTGGGGTATGGAAGATTTCTCTGCACACCCCTCCTAAACATGCTCACCTAAACTGTTGACATATATCCTGTTAGAATTATAGAGTTAGACCACCTGAAAAATAGCCAGGTTCAGCGAAAACGTGCTTCAATGCTATAAACTGCTAAATACTAAAATTAAAATAGGCATGAGACAGCTGAATAGCAATCTAAGCCATTTTAAGGTGTATAGAATATGGCTGAATGTAAACCAAAATTGAAATGTCTATGAAGAAGTCACAGGTTGTGGTTGAGAACCTGCATTTTCCTATTAACATATTGGTTAACCAATACCATGTCAATTAATGCCACAATGTTGTAAATGGTTGGAAATATTATGTTGGGGCTTTTAATTGATTGGGATGATACTCTGCCGGCTCTACCTTCAGACCAGAGATGGTCTCATCAAGAAACCATTGAATTTACCAGGACAATAAGATGCTGGACTTTATGCTTGGTAAATACCTCCAATGAAAGAATGTCAACTGAATTTGAACTATGGAAATGCAACAAGGTGGAGCAATCCGCCGTGGGGGGAGGGTGTGGGGAGAGGCGGGGGGGAATCCCAGTGCATAAAAAAATGTATCACATAATGCCATGTAATTCATTTAAAAAAATGAAATGCAATAAAAATATGTTTAAAAAAAAAGTCCATCGATAGAGTTTGATACCAAAAGAAGTCATTGGTTTAAATTTCAGATCTGCCACTCACAACCATATAACTTTGAACAAGTTACTTGACCTCTCTAAGGCTTACATTTTTCATGTTTAACATTAAGATAATGTTTTCCTATCTCATGAGAATTGAATATGAAAACTTGCTCAAAGAATATTGAAAATGGTAAGCTCTAGGTAAGATATTTATTCCTAAAAATAGCCGTAGCAAGTGTGAGTTAATCGCACAAAGTGTACCAAGCAGTTTCCTAAGGCACATTGCATGCTTTTATGTTTTTCAATATTCACATTAGCTCTCTAAGACTAGACCAACCACCAAGCCCTTTCAATAGACAAGGAAATGTAAGATCAGACATCAAGTAATACACTCAATGCCATGCACTGGTCTTTAGTAGAACTGTACTCCAAGCCTGTTTCTTTCTCATGCCAGGGGCCAGGTTTTCATCATGACTTTATTCTCCAACATATGGTCCCCAGTTATCCCGTGACAAGCATCATCAAGATTATGAAAAGTTCCGTGATCTGCTCAAGGTTGCACCATGGATCACTGCCTATTGTGTCTCATTGAGACATGCATTCCGGTAAGAGTTTTCTCACCAGTTACACAACAGGGATCAAAAATTTCACTCATTATTATAAATGGAAATGATGTGCAATAAAATACCTGGAAAGTTCCAACAAAGTCTGACACAAATATTTCTCTGGTGCCAGTGGGATTTTCATTCTGACTCAAGACTCGCAGCATGTTTCATCTTTCCTTCAAGAAAATTCAGAGATCTCAGAAAACACACTCGGGCACCACAGTTGGCATGAGAATAAAGTGCTACATGTTCTGCTTCTTGTCCTCATTTCCCACCAGAGTATGCAGTTTGCATTAGAGCAGATGGACTTTGTCAATGCCCCCGGAGACTAATGCCAGTCTGGATTGACAGTTGCTCAAGTCAAACAGTGTTGGAATTAAAGTAAAACTAATTTGATTGCATTGAAGGAAATGAAGATGAGTATACAATATTTTTCACTGGTCTTAAAATTTCCTGCCTGACAATATTTTGATGAAGGACTTTGCATTCATTCTCACATTTCGTAATGGGTAACTCCACATTAAAAAAGACATATCATTTATATATATAAAAGAAGCCCCAGAAATTGTCCAATAATTCTAAGAGTAATATGAAAACTTCCCTTTAGCGAATGATTCCAACCTCAATTCTAATTTCCTACCTTCTCAGCATATAACATCCATTTGTTTCATCTTCCTTCTTACCCTGGTAAAGTAGGTGCTGAATGGAACAAGCAGACACATTTTTATTAAGTCCATTGTTTTCCACAAAATAAAGATGAGAAAAAATATGATCTTCCTGAACCTCCAGATTGATTTAGACAATAAGTAGGGTTAGACTTATTTGAGCTTTGAACCTTTGATTCGTTGGCTGAGTTAATTTCATCACCCATATTTATTGCTTCCTTGCTCGGTATGAGGCACCATGTCAGGTCTGAAGACATAAGCAACTTAAAAATACAATGCCCAATTCAATGTCTAATCTCAAGTACTACATATAGAAGAAACACAGTAGAAGAAAAAGAAAAGAAATGGTATCAGACCCCGTCTTCAAAGAGCTCAAATCTGAGTACCAGCCTGAACATGACACAGACAACACACAACAGGAAACGTGAGCAATGATTAGCTATCACATTTGATGTAAGGAATGGGAAGAAAGGATGACTGCCATCCAAGGCTCCCCGGGGGAAACCAAGAAACTGTTACACTGCCATCTGAAACACATCATTGCTGAACTTCAGGGAGAAATTGCAGGAACACAGTTATTCTAAACAGAAGATTTCAAAAGCATAATTCCTGGAACCTGTATCCCAGAACTCTGAGATTACGGCATGGCTTATGGGTTTATATGATAGCATGGCTGGGACAGGAAGAAGTATGTTGAGAGATGAGCCTGGAAGTCTGGCAGGTTCTAAAGAACATGAAGCCAGTCTAAAAATGTGGACTGCTCAAAAGGCCAGAAAGCCTTGGAAGTATTTGCATTCAAGATACACAAACACAAGTGGGAGGCAGAAAGAACAGGAAGGGAGCAAAAACATCAAAGATGGTCCTTCTCACAAATTTCTGTTTAGGTCAAGCTGAGGTTTGTCCTGAATATGTGCATTCAGTTCACATGTGAGCATGTTTATCCCCTCTGACAACACGTTAAGGTTCTGGCCATTATCTCTCTCCTGTCTACTCCTTCTCTGGCCTCTGTATATGCTAAACCCCAACTAAGCCCCACCCCATGCCAACAGTTGATCCTCACAAATCGCATGTGTTAAGCCAGTGCTGGCTGACAGTAAGGATTTCTCAGGTGTCCAGGCCACCAGCTTTAATACCCCGGGGGAGCTCCTGCTTAGACAGCATGTGAAAATGCACAGATGGCGAAACCCACTTTCCCACATCCTGTCAGGAGCATGCCGGCTCTGCGCGAAGTTCCCTGTCCTCAGTCTCCCCTCTTTGGACTGGGCAGAGATGAAGTCAGCTTTCTGGTTTCCCCAATCCACTAGGGGATATTCAGTCTAAACCACAGTTCTCCCACACGAAGTGAGGTTAATGGCTGGCCGTTAGGAAAAGAGCGAAGGGGAATGTAGACAGAGAACACAGTCAGTTGGACACAGTCCTGGCTCCATGTGGTACATGATTCCTATATACCTCACCAGTTCAGTTTTGTCAGAGTCCTATGTGAGAAGCAAGGTATATCACTTCCAGGGAAAAGCCTCTGCCAATACACAGTTACTGCAATCTCTGCTCTTGATTCCTTCTGTTTCAGAGAGGTAGTAACCTCACAGAGCTTGGGTCGCAGGCTGAAATTGCATTACAACAGAGACAAGCTGCATGGCCAAACAGGACGTCAAAGAAATAAATCTTGAAATTGCATGTGAAATTTAGAGGTCACTTTTCGCCTAAGCATAACCTGAACTATCCTGATTGGCTTATTTTTTGCCCTTCTCCTCTAACTCACTGGGGTGAACTATATGCTCATTCTTTGGATTTTTTAAATACTTCAGCCTAATATGCAGCAGAGTATATGTAACATGCATATGTTAAGTATATGTTGACTATCCTGCAAGCTCTGTGTTCCCAGATCACTACCTATATATTTTCCACCGAGTACAACATACTTAGTAAATGCCTGTTTAAATGAATTAAATTTATTCTTGCAATGAAGGTTTCATATTATGACATTAGCACTCTATATTGAGAGGAAGTAAAAAATACCAACATGTCCTTCGTAAAATCGCCAGGGCAACTGGGGTTGTATGACAGATACTGTCATTTGGCCAGTCTTACACACATTCTCAGTGACATTCTCCCTCATCTACACCATCAATGGAATTTAGAAAAGCAGCCAAGAATGACCACATGATTTCACTTCAGACAATAAAATTCAAGGGGAAACTTGCTGTGTATTCTAGAAAAACATGTAATTGTTTTTCTGAGAAAAGGGATTCAGTATTGATCTGCCAGCCATTCCACTTTTTCTGAGTTTAAGTGTAAATGGTACCTAAAACCATGACAACCAACATGAATTGATTACAGAAAATCAAGGAAAAATGCAGGCTCAAACCTTGCAATTATTAAGGAAAAACTTCATAGACAGAAGACCAGATTTCTCCCCCTCCAATCCAGTTCCCTGCTGATGTGTTTTGGTGTGTATGCAGTGGATGACGGCCTGAGTAACTGGATTCCTGTTACCCATGTGAGAGACCCAGATGGAGTTCCAAGCTCCTTCTGCCCTTTGCCTGGCATAGCCCTGGTCATTGCAGTCACTGGAAAGCAAGCCAGCCAATGGAAGATATCTCTCTCTCTCTCTCTCTCTCTCTCTCTCTCTCTCTCTCTCTCTCTCTCTCTCTCTCAGTAAATAAATCTTTAAAAACAAGAAGAGATAGGGGCTGGTGTTATGTGGTCAGCTATACCTCCACCACTACCTGCAGCGCCAACGTCACATATGGGTGCCAATTTGTGTCCCAGCCGTTCTACTTTCATTCTAGCTTCCTGTGTACAAACTGGGAAAGCAGCTCTTGCAGCCATATGGGGGACTGGAAAGAAGCTGCTGGCTCCTGACTTCAGATTGGTCATTTAGGGAGTGAATCAAGGGTTGAAGATTGAAGATCTCTTTCTGTATCTCTGCTCTCTGTAACACTACCTTTCAAACAAGAATAAAATGAAGCTTAAAAATTTGACAAAAACCAAGCTAAAGAAGAAAGGCTCAGTTATTTTTCCAATAGCTAGCCAGATTTCTGTCACTGACAACCAACATGTCACAACTGATGCTACAAAATAAATTGTTCATCTCTCAAACTGATTGCCAATCTTTTTGCTATCCTTTTGCCATATTTCTTTATTGCCTAACTTCCGTCAGTCCTTTAAGACCCAGCTCAGTATCCATCCTAAAGCCTAGTTTGTATTGTAGACTATGAAATCTGGACCATTCTTCCTGGATTAGTGAAACAAACCATGTGAGTTTTCTCTGAAGAACAAGTGGTGTCAGTCCTAATTGGATGGATATATTCTGTACAAATATTTAATTTCTGAAAGTGTCCCTACTAATCCATTCTCTCTTGATTTCATTGATACCAAGCTATTTTTTTTTCCTGTAAAAACTTAAGAATATACAAAAGGGTTGCCTACAGCCTTGGGCAAACTCGGAGCATCAAACGAGCATATATCTAGAGCTTGTTTCATGCCCCATGTTGCTGGATACCTTTAGATACAAAAGAAGCTGATGGGGATAAATTTTAGCTTTTGTACCCATTGGCAAGCCCCTAAATACATCTCAAAAAATTCTCTCTTTCCAGTTCCCCTTGGCATCAGATTTGGATCAAACATGCTTCTTGTCTAGCTTCTTCATTGTGCTATCCATACATACCCTTTTCTCTATACCAGCTGAGCAATCCCAGAAGACCATCACATATTTGATTATTTAAAATGGTTTCGGAGACCCATGAGTTGGTATCAATCCTCCAACACAACAGATATTGTACAAGGAAAATAGCTATACATCAAGGCAGGGGGTATGAAAACATCTTTTAACCACGTTCATAAACTCCATGGCATGGCTGAGGTCTAAAGGACAATTTATGAACTCAAATAATCAGCATTCAAGTTCTGTCTCCATTGCTTTCTAGCTGTGTGATCTTAGAAATCTTACATACTCTCACATAATTTCGCACCTAAAATATGAGATTTAAATAGATGTTCAAGGTTGGAGAAAGGACCAATAAAATGGTCAGCACCTACAAGAATACCTAGAATCTTATCTTGAATATAGCAAGTGCTCAGTAAAGGTTAACACTGGGCCCAGCATGGTAGCCTACAGCTAAGGTCCTCACACATGGCAAGATCCCATATGGGCACCGATTCTAACCCAGGCAGCCCCACTTCCCATCCAGCTCCCTGCTTATGACCTGGGAAAGCAGTCAAGGACGGCTCAAGGGACCCTGCACCTGCATGGGAAATCCAGAAGGAGTTCTTGGCTCCTGGCTTTGGATTGGCTCAGCTCTGGCCATCGTGGCCAATTGGAGAGTGAATCGATGGATGGAAAATCTTCCTCTCTGTCTCTTCTCTCTGTATATCTGCCTTTCCAATAAAAATAAATAATTCTTCAAAAAAAGATTAGCTAACACTGTCAAGCTATAAAGGTAGAGGTAATTTGGTTAACCCATCAATGCCAGACACTACTGTGGACTTTCTGATTGAAAAAATTCACACAAATGTACAGTCAAAAGAGAAGTCATGGAAGAGAAAAAGCACAAGGACAATGAAAATTAGTTTGTTCAAAACACCACTCTGAAAGTCAGATTTGTGAACTCATAGGAAATGTCTCTGGCAGGCAATCAAGTAACCCAATTTGGGGAAATAATTAAACCACAGACTGGAAACAAAAAATGACTAAAAGAAAACAAGGGTTAGTTCAGTGTCTCAGTGAACAGCATTTCCCCATTGTACTATGGTTTCTCCCCAAGGGGTGAGCTCAGTTTAGGTCCCCTGCACAGAAATGCTGAACAGCTGCATCTCATTTTCAATTTCCGTCAAGGAAGTTGGGAGCAAGGAGCTGGGGAAAAAGCGCAAGGATGGGACATTGAGAGAGGCCACATTCATCAGCCTGTGGGAGCAGTGGGAGGAGGCATGGAAGTGAGGTAGAGAGAAAAGTATCTGTGATTTCTAGGGTGGATTAAAAATTAAGAAATCTTAAATGTGGTTTGATGATTTACTTCAAATATGCATTTCCTGTTTCAACTTAGCATTGGTTAAGGTGTGCTATGGCTGTTTTTGGCTGGATGCATGTGTCTGAACAGAGAAATAGGAGCCTGCTATTTCCAACTAAATTTCTGAATTAGTTTGAATAATGCCTTCCCTTCTCTGGGCTTTAGTTGTCACAAACTCAAAAGTGAGTTATCTGGGGCCCATCACATTGGCTCAATGGCTAAATCCTCACCTTGCAAGCGCCAGGATCCCATTTAGGCACCGGTTCATGTCATGGCTACTCTGCTTCCCACCCAGCTCCCTGTCTGCTTTAATGAAGTAGGTAAGTTAATGAAGTAAGTAAGGTAAGTTGGTCGGAGTACATGGTCTATGGATATCAACTCCTGAGCTCTCTACACTGCACCTGGAATTAGCATAGGAAACTCCTAGTCATGGGCAGCTCTGCTCTAATTCCATATTCTCTTCCCACTGACTATAAAGCAGACATTTTTGAACCGCATGGTACAAAGATTCTTTTACAGGCAGGTTCAAAGATGATGGAGGAACAAGCGAAGCAAGGTACTCAAATTCAAGCGGGCATAAGAAGCATTTGGTGGGTTTGTTAACCCATGATGATGGGGCATCCTCCCAGAGTCTCTGCTTCAGTAACCTTGGGTGGGATCTGAGAATCTGTACTTCTAGCAAGTTTTATGATAATACTGAGATCGGGGCCATACTGAGAAGCACTGCAGTAGACTAAACTATGCTCAACAACTTCTCCCACACTCCTCAAGCTAATGAAGCCACCTTTCCCATGCCGGGGATCAGAAGTCATACAGGATTAGATTGAGCGTCTCCGTGGACCCATAGATGAGACATCTCTACCTGAAGGATAAGTGTGCCCTAAGGTTAGGTTTTAAGAGGAATGAGTCATGTAAAACAAATAAACAGACAAACATAATGCTGTTATAACTGTGCTTTATTATCTTAATCATAAGAACTGATTATTCAGGGTCAGAGGCCAAATATATCCCAACAAGTGCTGGTTCAAGTCGGGATTGCTCCACTTCAGATCCAGCTCCCTGCTGATGGTCTGGGAAGGCAGAGGAGGATGGCCCAAATCCTTAAGCCCCCACACCCATATGGGAGATCTGGAGGAAGTTCCTGGCTTCTGGCTTAGGAGCAGCTCATCTCTGATTATTGCACGTATTTGGGGAGTGAACCAGCTGACAGAAAATCTCTCTGACTCTCCTTTTTCCACTATAACTCTGACTTTTCAGTAAAAATAAATAAATCTTTTGTTAAAAAAAAAAAAATCTGATAGGACCTGGCAAGGTAGCCTAGCAGCTAAAGTCCTCACCTTGCACATGCCAAGATCCCACATGGGCACCAGTTCTAATCCAGGTGGCCCCACTTCCCCATCCAGCTCCCTGCTTGTGGCCTAGGAAAGCAGTCAAAGATGGCCAAAAGCCTTAGGACCTTGCACCATGTAGGAGACCTGGAAAGTATCTCCTGACTCCTGGCTTTGGATCAGCTTGGGGCGAAAGATCTTTATCTCTCCTTCTCTCTGTATGTCTGACTTTCCAATAAAAATAACTAAATCTTTTTTTTTTAAACCTGATTGTTCACTGTAGTACTAATAGAATGCTTAAGTACATTTATATCACTCTTCCAATTAAAAAAGGAAATTTGTAGGAGCCATCATTGTGGCATAGCAAGTTAAGCCTCCACGTCAACACTGTTATTCCATATTGAAGAATCCCTGCTGCTGTACCTCCTAGCCAGCTCCCTGTTAATGTACCTGGGAGATGAGCAGAAGATGATCCACGTACTTGAACATATACACCCACATGGGAGCCAGCAAAAGGCCCCGGGCCTTGGGCATTGGCCTGGCTCAGCCCTTGCTGCTGTTGTCACTTAGAGTGAAACAATGGATAGATCTCTTTCCTTCTATCTCTCTTCTCTCCTCTTCCTCTCTCTGTAATTTAATCTTTCAAATAAATAAATAAACTTGTAAAACTTGAAATGTGCCTGTATTCAATAGGCTAGTCTATGACAAAATGGTATATAAACAGGTAGAACAGAAAGATACTTCTTTTAATTCCTAACTTTGAAAGCACAGAGACGTTGAATTAGATATTGCCCTCCATCACACACATGCACTCATGATTTAAACAACTTACAATATTAATTAAGGAAGCATCATGAGGTTTTTATATTTAGTATGCTTTATGCTGGTGTAAGTCACCACACTAAGTGATAGAAATTGGAATTATATTCCATATTGGCTATTTATACATATATATTTTTAATCAGGCAGTCTTGGACATGTCACATTACCTCTATGCTATCCTTTATTTATCTGCCAAAATCACCGATGATAATAATTATAGACAACTTAAATGCCTCTGCCCCACTTACCTTCCTTTGTACAGCCTAAAAAGCTTTTTATTTTTGTATTCATAAATTCACTTGGTTCTTGTTGATTGGAGCTTTTACTAATAGCAACTCTTTTCACTCAATCAAGCATTGAAAATGTCATGGTTGCTTACCTAGGTGGAATGCTAGTGAGATGTTGTCTGCTAGCTCATCCCTCTTTTCAGCCTAAATTGATTTGATTGAAGGACAAGAGTTGCTCTCACCTCAAGGTTTGGAGAAGAGCTCTTCATGAGAAGCAGGCAACTGAGAGGAGTGTGAGTGCTTTTCTAGCTTCAAAGTGGCTCACATGTTTGAAAAAGCTAAATTAAGTCAAAGTGTGTCATCATCACACATTCAAGTGGAACAATTTCCATCACGCAATTACTAGGAGAGCGAGGTTTCTCTCCTTCTTAAGACACTATCTAGCAAAAGGGTTTAAACACAGCTAATGAGGTAGATGGGACTGGAATGGATATGAGAAGATGCATCAAAAGTCTCTTTAAAACTCATTAATCTGATGAAAGTGGAAATCGTCTGAGACTTGCCATTCAAGGCCACAGATGGGGACAGCTATTGAGTCTAGGTAAAACAGAGAACTTTTGGCGCTTTCAGAACTGAAGCCCAGGACCATATGAGAGAATGGACCTAGAGAGGAGAATACTAAAGGCACATCCCACAAGAAGCAAAACATGTAAGAAACTGAGAAGAAAATCAGGTTAAGTAGAATAGTGCCAAGATAGCAAAGCAGATTTGTGTTTTAATTAACATTACACAGTACAAGGAGACCTGGTAAAATCTGAACTAGGAAGATGGTCACAGGTTTCAGTAATATTAAGACCAATGGTGTCCTCAGTGGAAACAGAGGCAAAGCGAGCTAAGCAGCACACAGATTACAATGAGTTGACAAGTTACTAGGCTATGAGAAGAGGCCATGGATATAGACTATAGACTAACCCACAGTGTGTGATCACACATAGAGATTAAGACAGGGAGAAACAAAGGAGAAACGAAGACATCTGTGCTCCGACTGGGCAGAAAATGCTGTGTAGCGCACAGCAGAAGGCTAAAGTGGCTAAGATATCCCTGGTATTCCTTTACGTAAAATGATCGCTCAGTATTATCCAGATGCTCTATCCATGAATTAAATAACAATCTGGAAGCAACAACAGAGAGCAAAGTCTTCTATCTGTCTGGACAGATTCTTTGCACCTTTGGCACATTTTCTATTCAGCCTAAATATTTATAGAGACAACTTTGTTCATCATGGCACCATCTCCCTGAAGGGATGTTAGTAACATGTAAGGAGCCAGAGAGAAATGTGACAAAGTAGGATGTATGGTAGAGTGCTAGGACCATGAGCGTTGGCAACTGCACTTTTCAGAGAGATGCTTTCAGGTAATCTTACCTTATGTGCAGAAGCATGTTAATTGTACTCCATGACCATATCCAAAGGCCTACAATCAGGAAGATTCAGTTACTATTTATTAACATTTTCTTCCTCTACACATTGATGTGATGATATTGTCATTGTCAGTAGTGCTGATGAAGGACAGAACATTTGGAAATGCTCACTACATCTGACTGCTATCCACTCACCTGTGGCTTGCACCACCTTGCATACCAACCCCTGCATACTAACTCTTGCCCAACCTTTTGGCTTTTTCTTTGTTTGTTTGTTTTGTTTTGTTTTTCATTTCTTGCTTCAGGAATCTGCCAGCCCACTGATCCACTTCCCAGCTGCTTTCAATGGCCAGGGACTAGACCAAACTGCAAACTGCTGGTCACTTTCATGTTCCTCTCCCACGGACATGAAAGTGACCAAAACATTTGTATCATTAACTGCTGCCCATCCCCTCCCTCCTTCGTACCCCTGCCAGGATCCACATTAGCAGGAAGCTGAAATTAGGAGCAGGACCAGGACTTCAGCTCAAGCACTCCAAGTGGAGTCCTAACCGCCACACCAAAGATCTGTCCCCACCCTTATTCCAGCACACCCAACTGGCTCCTGTCTCAAGAGATTGGCTCTAATGTTTCATTTGCCTGGGAAACATTTCTCATGCATACTTGTGTGAGAAATGACTCTGCTCGGTCATTTCACTTAGCTCTATGACTGAAGTACATCTCCTTAGATGGACATTTAGCCCAGCAGTTAAAATTCAGGTTAGGAGGTTCCTATTCCACGTTAGAGTGCCAAGGTTTGAATTCTTGCTCCTGACTCCAGCTCCCTTCTGATGCAGACAGGCAGCAGCTACATCTCAGTTGCTTTTTCTATCACCTGCATGGGGGACATGGCTTGAGTTCCTGGTTCAACTTCGATTGTGAATCATTATGGAGATTTGGGGAGTGAATTAGTGCACAGGAACCCCACCCTCCACACACACACAAACACATACACACATCCTTCTATAAATAGTTAATCTTTTTTGTCTAAAGATTTACCTATCTCTATTGCAAGACAGATATACAGAAAGGAGGAAAGACAGAGAGAAAGATCTTCTGCCCGATGATTCATTCCCTAAGCGGCAGCAATGGCTGGAGCCAAGCTGATCTGAAGCAAGGAGCCAGGAGCTTCTTCTGAGACTCCCACGTGGGTACAGGGTCTCAAGGCCTCAACTACCTTCCCAGACCACAAGCAGGGAGCTGGATGGGGAGTGGGGCTTCCGGGATTAGAACCAGCAACCATATGGGATATCGGGGCATTCAATGCGAGGACCCCAACCACCAGGCTACCACACAGGGCCCTGGCTAGTTAATTTGTAACAACAGGCATCCCTTTGAAGAGACCTGTGCTGGTAAGCTAACATGGTAACCTATTCCTCCCCCTGCTGCACCGCCATCCCTTATGGACACGGTTTCATGTCGCAGTTACTCCTCTTCCAAACTGGCTTCCACCTTGTGGTCTGGAATGGCATCAGAGCAGGGCCCAATTGTTGGGTCCCTGTAACTATGTGAAAGTCCTGGAAAAAGCTCCTCTTTCCTAGCTTCAGATCAGCCCAGCTTTGGCCACTGTGCCTTTTCCCAACTGTATAGACTTATTTCCAAGTGTGATGTTCCTGGATTCTATTGCCCAGGACAATGGAAGGGGCAACAGACAGAAAATGTGCATGGTGCTTAGTGCTGCTCAAAGCCCCACAGGATTGGGAGTCAAACATAGGTGGGTTTATACACAGACTCTGAAGCTTACAAACTTGATCAAATTAGGAAAATCTCCTTCATCTAAGCCTCCAAAAATGGTCGTAGTAATTCCCAGCTATACACGTAGCAGCTTGCCCCTTACTTCGGCCTCCTGCATCTCACAGCTGGCCTTCATTACGCCAACTTGACTGGAAAACAAGAAGGCTTTTTTTTAACACCATCCCTGCACTATCTCTAGTGTTGCTTACAGCTCCAGCTGACTCCAGCACAGGAGTGGACAGCCTCCCTCCCAAGGCTAAAGCTTCCTAGTACTCCTCTTTTGAGCCTCCAAGCTCCATTTGCATTGCCCTGAAAGTTCCTCAAGCTAATTCTCTTGCTGGAGTTCCATGGTGAACATTCTTACATATGACGTACCGCCTGTCACAACACTTTTGCTCCCTTTCCAGAAAGAATTCCTACAGAGTGAGGTCAGTCACTTACTAACCATGACTTCCATTTTTTTTTTCACCCATTTTGGTCTTGCTATTCAGATGCTGAACAACTGCTTCTGGCTACATTGATGGGTCATTGCCAACAGCTGTGGGAGCAAAATGTTCCAGCAGTCCAAAACAGAGTCCAGAGGATCCACACGATAAAGCACAGACTCCATATCCAAGCAGAGAGTGTCAACAGGGAAATCTCAAGTTGGTAGAACAAAGAACCATGAAGGGGAGTTAATGGGAAGTTATGAGACATGTTTCTAGAAGGTTTGGAAATGGATAATATGCAAAGATGCCCTGCCATAAACATTTTTCATTCCTCAATGGCCCCATAATGCCAGGGATCATTTTCCTTCTCGTAAATGTTAAGTGGCCTTACCAGGAAGGAGTAAGCACATTATAGAGTACATGAAGCTCCTATTGGGCAAGATGTCCGCAGCTCCCTGCCTCAGGCCATGTGGAAGCACCAGGCAAGGTCCTTCAGGTGACCTATACCACACTCCTCAAGAGGACCCCAGATAGCTTGTGTGATGTCACAACGGCACACAGAAAGGTGTGCACCCCCATGGTCTTGCATTGCCAAATGAATGAATTTTGCTATCAGTCTCTCATCTCATGAAATTAATGCTTGATACATGTAGGTGGCAGACGACCCTCAGCCAATGCCTCTCCAATAGATAATGATTTTGCTGTGATTTTTCACAAAATAGAATTTCAGAAACATCAGCAGAAGATAATTTCATTTAATCTTCTGTTAAGTTATTTAACTTTACACATCCCTTCAGGGACTTAGGATTTGAAACTATATTACTTGCATTTCAGACCCAGTATCTAAGTAAGATTCTTTACCTCTTTGAGCCTCAATTCCCTACATCACAAACTTGCAATAAAACAAGACCTACTTCCTGGAGTTTTGGGAGGGTAAATAGTCAGTGTTTGTAAACTAAGGTCTGATATTGAATAGGATCTCAATAGATGTTAGTTATTATATGTGATAGTAGTAGCAGTAGTATACAAATTATGGGGGCAGCATTGCAGCTTAGCAGATGTTATGCCATCATCTGTATATTGTCCCAGTGGTATCATTTCCAGTACAACTCCCTGCTAATGACCTAGGAAAACCAGCAGAATATTGGCTAAGTACTTGGACCCTGACCACTGACATAGGAGACCCAGAAAAGCTGGCTTCGGATTGACCCAATTCTAGACATTGAGAATATCTGAAGAGTGAACCAGAGATGGTTCCTTCACTTCCTCTCTCCTTCCCTCTGCAAATCTTTCACATAAATACACACTTTTTAAAAAAGAAGTAATGCATGATAGATATGATAACACTAATACTATAATAATAAACATTACTTATGTCAGTATCAAATCAGTAGTAATATGACAGTAATAATTGCATAATCATATGGTAGTAGCAACAATAGTATAATAGTTGCAACATATTAAGAGAAATAGTCTAACAAATTTGTGGTACTAGTACAGGGAATGATATAGTAACACAGTGATGTTACCACTGCCTGCAAAGGGAGAAACCCCACCCACCCCAGGTCCCTGATGTGGGGCATGCTCCAAGGGTCTTGCTCAAGTAATTTTGATAGTTCAACAGTTATAAATTGCTGCCAATCTCGCCATGCCAAACATGATAAGGTCGCTGAAGAATCCACTGATTGACATACTCCATCTTAGAGTCTCCATTTGCCCAGTTTTCCACTGCCAACATATGGCTGAGGTAGTTGACTGACTTGTCCTCTGTCTTTTCATGGTTAGGGTTCTGAGTCCAGCAGTTCGATTGGGGAGATCCCCAAAGAAATTTGGTCTGAGGTGTTCCCAGACCAGATTCTTGTGTGTACTTGCAAGTACAGGGCCTGGCACAGTCCATCGCCCCAAACAGCTGGTGCTTGCAATTGCTGGGTTGGTTCTGTTTCCAGCCCTGTCTTCCACTGGAACCAATGGGTGTTGTAGTCCAGCCTGATTCTGCCCAGCACACACTTGTCCCTCACATAAACCAGTGGGAGCTGCAGTCTGATTGGAGCAAACCACAATAACCCCCACCAGGCGCACCCCCTGCCCTGGTTCCTGTGCTTGCCACTATGTGCAGCAGACTAGTCCAGTCTGTTCCACATCCCATTCAGATCTCATACATGTCAATGGCATTGAAGCCTAGTTCAACCCAACCAGCCTGACTATCCAGCCCACACACATGCTGTTGGGTACCTTTCTGTCTTGCCACCCCAGCCCCTGTCCTGGTTTTCATGCCCTCCAGTGGAAGTGGTAACCCAAGATGGAGGAGCCCACTATTTCCCTTCTAGGCCACTCCCACTCCCGGATTATGCACTCTCCAGGTGGTTCTGTAGTTTAAATTGACAGAATTAGCTCCCAGTGCCAGGGCCGGGCTGCAATATTCACCAGCTCATACAAGGTCAAATGGAAGGCCAGACTATGCCTGACACTGGCCTAAAACCCACTGGCATGTATGAGAACTGGGTCTGGGAGTGGGTCAAGTGGGGAACCTGGGAAACTCCTCTGGTGGGTCATAGCCCCTGCTAGTGAACACTTGGTCCAGACCTAGGGGGTCGGAGAAGCTGGACAAAGTAGCTGTAGTGGCTGGCTAATGTGTGGGTTGGTGATGGAACGGAGTAGACTGGGCAGGACTGAACAAACCTTAGCCCACAAGCAAAATTAGAAATCAGGATGGAGCACAGGTCATGCCGAGCTGGGCTCTTGCACCTGCTGGTCTGTGTGAGCCAGGGATGCTAAGCCACAACATCTAGGGCATGGCCAGGACAGGTGACGGGCTGTGCCAAGCTGAGTCAGAGCAACCACTGGCATGTGTGCGATCTATGTCTGGAACAAGCCCAGTTGGGGAGCTAAGAGGACACCCTAGCTGGGTTGAGATTCCCACAGAGGAGTGCAGGGGCTGGGATGGGGGCTGCGTTCTGATCTGGATATGGCTGTAGTCTCCCTTGGCACAAGTGTGGGCTGGGACTGGAAGCAACAAGCCAGGCTAGACTCCAACACCATCTGATGCTCTGAAGGAACAGGGTAGATGTGGGACAGACTAGCCTAGGTCTCATCCGCTACTGAGCCATGTGTGATCTATATATGGGTATGGATGAGCTGTGGTTGGGCTGAAACATCCAACAGTAAGAACCAGATTGGGCTGAAGGGCAGTCAGGAAAAGCCACTGTTTCTGCTAGGACAGGAGGTAAACTGAGTAGGGCTGGCTCATGGACCCACTGGTATGCGCAAATCTGGCATTGGGAGAGGTTTTGATGGAGGAGCCTGGGCAACTCCTCTAGCAGGACACAGTCCCTGCAGGTAAGTACAAGAAGCATGATAGGAAACAGCGCAGAACAGGCCATGGAAATTTTCCCAGTGGCATACATTTGGCATAGGTCAGGGGCAGACCAGGTGTGGGTCGAGCCAGGTTCAGTCACAACAAAAACCAGTGCACATTACAGAATGCCAAGGTGAGGTGATCTTACCGGATGTGACCACAGCACCCAACCAGCACATGTGAGAACCAGGGAGAGAGGGGGCAGAGCTAGCAGGAAGAACGTGGGGACTCCCCTGCTGGACAGCTACTCCCACTGGACAGCATGAGCTGGAATGGGGGCAGACCAGACTAGGCAGGGCTATAACACCTGTGGGCCTCATGTGGACTAGATCAGGGAAAAGCCAGGCTGGGCTGATTGTTCCTACTGGTGCAAACAAAATTAGAGTGGGTGAGGGTTGGTTGGGCTTAGCCGCAGCATCAGCTGACAGGAACCATTCCATTTTTAAACCATTGACAAATCTACACTTGTGTTTACCCGTACATACCCACATAGATCATTTGTCCTCCATCTGTGTGAGAAAAAACGAAATCTCTCAAACATGTAATAATTTTTATTGTTCTGTGCTTTGGCATATGCCATTCCTTCTACCTTAGAGTCACTTTACCTCTTGGCATATCTTCAGAACTCAATGCTTTGGAACTCATTTTCTCTTTAAAAGTTTTCCTAGATACTTCATAACCTGAATCCCAAGCCATCATAGAGTATCTCTTCCTTTCTATCTAAATTTCTTGCATGGTATTACACAATTCTAGAGTCTATTTTTGAGATGAGGGTAGTATTCTATGACATTTACAGTTATCTATTGCTGTAATCATCATGCAAATCACAGGTCCTTAAAACTTAGTTCTTCTGTTCAGACTCAAGATCACTTGCTCCTCATATAATTATTATATTTTGTGAACCTTATTATTGCTTTATCCAAACCCTTGTAGGAGAGCCAGACAAAGAAGTAGCTGACGTTTCTGTACAAGGGACAATGAGAGCACTTGGAGAAGCATGGACTCAATTTGAGACAAAGGCTTCCTAAAGCCTTCCAGAATGATGCGACATCCAGAATTGGACTGAAAGAATGACTTTTGTAGACACAGAGTGGTTTGGGGTAGAAAATGCATGACCAAAATACAGAAAAAGAAGGATATAAGTAGGAAAAGCTTGGGGTTGGGATGGCAGAATGGTAGTACAAGAACAGAAGAGCAGTCAAAGACAGAGTTCCAGAGGCACTAAGAGTTGACAGTGAAATATCCTGCAGGCCACACAACTCCCATGGCTTGTGCAATAGACCATGTGACACTGAAGGATGAGATTCTATCAGAGTTACTCTGTACCTAGCACAATGTCCAACAAAAAGCAAATGTTAAGTATTTGCCAAATGATTGGATGAATGAACAACAAACAGAGCAAAAATTCTTTAGAGAATCAATCTCTGTGACCCTCTGTTACATTTTTTCCTTCCTTCCTTCTTTCCTTCCTTCCTTCCTTCCTTCCTTGCTTCCATTCTTTTCTTTCTCTCTCCATCCTTTCCCCTCTTTTTTTGCTCACTCTTCCCTCCTTTCTTTCCAGGGATTCTGTTATTTTTAGAAGGAAAATGTCACTTCCTTCATGCAGTAAGTACAATGTTTTTGAGGTTATCTTCAAACACAATCTGTATAATTTTTCTATAAAGAAGTCCTCTAGGATATTCAGTTTTGTGATTCAGACTGGGGCCATGTGTTTGGCATTTTAGATAGAAGGAAAAATGATTCCAGAGAATCATCACACTGAGCCCAAGTGATAAGAGAAATGCCTGGAGAAGGAACATCATTAAAAGAAACGTCTGAAAGCACTCAGAATACTCCATAAATCATTCTGTAGCCACACTGTCCTGATTAGAAACACAAAAGAGGAAAAAAGATATTTTCTTCTGGGCTAATATTTCATTGCAACCGGCAGGTCAAACCCAAGGGAGCCTAGAGTCTGAGCTATTTGAACTGCAAAGACAGACCACAAAGCATTACCTTGTGGCCAGTTCTTGGGAAACCCCAGTGTAGAGTGTGGACTTACAGAACCTCTGGAAAACTCAGATTCCAACAGTATCCATGGGGAGACATGGCTCTCTCTAGGGGGTTGGTCAACAAAAAAGAAGCAGTTAAAGGATCAAGTCATAGCAGGCATGATGCTAAATCCAATGTAGCCAGGGAGGGAGGGAGTATGCTCTTGTCTAGGACCAAGCAAACCACAGTCCTTGACCCAAAGGTACTTTGAAGTGTTTATATTTCCACTGACAATTTGAAGCCTTGTATATGTTGACATATATTCACTCCCACTACTCATAGCTTAATCAACTAACCTGCAAATTTCTGGAAAGAAATGAAAGTGTTGTAATAATATATTCAAAACATGATCCCTGGCATTGAAATAGCCTGATAAATATTCCTACCCTTCCATACACTCTTCTAGAATCTTCGTATTGCTCAGGCAGAAGGTCCCAAAATGTGTGTAAATCTCTATAAGCTAGTCCTACTGCTTTTTTCAAAACCTGTAAGGTTTTAATAAACACTTAACATATTGATGGATTTGAGAAAGTATCTCTTTATGGGGAACATCATATCCACCTGGAAATGTCTCGATGTCCATTCCACCCTCTCCTTTCCAAAACTTCTAACACTTTGAAATTTAGGCACTGAAGAATTAGAATCCTGGTGGTCTAGAAGATGTATTCGAGATACGTCAGGCCCAAATGTAACTATCAGTTCTATCAATTACCAATGCTGTGATTCTGGAGGCCCTAAATCTCACAAAGCCTATATACAGAAAGCCATTTCATGTACAGTACAATGTTCTACACAGGATGTGCTCATTAACTTCATTCACTCAGCAGATACATACCAGCCACCCAAAGGACCAAGTTTTTTAGGAACTGATATGTTCACAAACTAAACTATTTCAAGGGCTGTGCAGAGGCTTGACTGTAATAGAAGAGGCAGAAAATAAACAAATAGCTTTCTCTCAGGTGACATGAGTGTGTTGAAGAAAATGAATGCAGAGAAACAAAGTGGGTAGTGGCCAGAGTGGTAGTGTTAGAAATAAACACTGGATGTTTTTGTCTTGTGTCTGTAGAGTTCTCTTTTTGAAACTCAGTCTCTGCCATTCTCTGACCATGGGCCTCCAGGAAGAGCGAAGAAACAGTTATATTCTGTTGAATCATTTGACATCCTTTACAAATGGACGTGGAGAACAGTAGAAGAGTGTGTGGTCATCAACAAGGTGGACAGTTTGATTGTTACTTTGGAGACCCAAGGAAATGTCATAATTGACATTATAGAGGCAGTTCTTGGGGAGCAAAGGTTTCCCCACAAAGGAGGCAGTCCTAAAATAATAACGGTATTTTTGTTGAGGCAGAACATCAGTGACGTTGTTCTGAACTCGGTCAAAGTTGAAGGAAAAGAAGGGAATGTCCAGCTGTGAAAAGATCAGTTTGTTTCCAATTCACTCTTTCTTACCATCAGAGAGGCCTGCTCCTCATACTGGCTGGGTCTATCAGGAACAGAAGCCAAGTAGGGCACAAATCAAAGGAACATGCCCTGTTCCCACTGAAGCAAGAGCTTTCAGACGTCAGAGTGGAGTCTATGGCGTCAGGCCCTCTCCAGCTGTATTAGTTTGGGATGACACAGATTGGGAGAGCCGAGAGGGATACCTCAAATTGAATTTAAAAGTGTAACTATTCAAATCCTCCTTTTATTCAAATTTAAAACATTTAAATTAAACCATATGTGGAGAACAGGCATTCCCATATATCATAGCTGAGAGTAAAAACTGATATAACCTCTTCAATATCTATGGAAATTGAAAGTCGTAGACCCCTTGTTGCAGTCAGTTCACTTCTAGGAATTTATTCTTGAGAAATTTTCAGATAACCACGATGATGAATGCGAGAGATGCTTTTTTCCAACATTATTTGCAATAGCGAAAGTGTGGAATCAGATCACTGTAGTTAAAAAGAATAAAGGACATGAGGATTTGTGTAGAAAGAAATCTGAAGGAAAAAAAAGAAAATATTTGATTTTCTATGCACAGTAAAAATCTACTTGCAATACATAAAATTGAGCTCTCCTTCAAAGTAAGTGTGCTATTGTACCTTTCTTATATTTCTCCGTACGTTCACTCCAACCCCAATATTTGATAATGCTCACATAACTAGAGGACTGTATGTCCTATGAATGTGAGAGGTGCTAGGAACGAATGGATAGCCTGGATGAATGTAACAGTGCAGTGTTTGCCAGCCTCCATTTACTTTCTTCTGTGGATCAAAGTGAGGTAGAAGAAACAGCCAAATGAATAGTCTTATGGTTTTTACGGAGCACCATTTGAATGGGCAACTAAAACCATAGAGTCAGCATTTTCAGTTTTTCAATCTCATAATAGATGATTCATTTCCTCCTTTCATACATGTGATTTTCACCACAGAATACATATGTGAGGGAAGCTAAAAGCTCCCCCCCCCAAAAAGACTAGTTCCATTCAAACTAAAATATGCCCAATTTTCCGGTTGAGTGGGTTAGCAATGAGTATACAATGAGTATCAAATGTAGAAGAAAAACTAAATAATTGTACTTCCTTTGCCATTAAGCTGCACAATTTTGGTCAAGCTTCCTGTTCTCACAGAGCCTCTGTTTTCCAATGAGATGTAGACTATTTGCAGTTGGGCCACCTCAAGGATGGAAAATAGAGCGCACCATGGCTCTTTTGCGTTTGCTTCCTCTGACAGGAGGTTGAGCGCTGTTGAACTCAGATGATTCCTATAAATTTTCTTGAGATAGAACTCTATTAAAACACTAACAATCGAAGCTGGTACCAAAAACAAAGCTTAATTTTCTTGTCCAGATTAAGTGATATCTGAAGCTCATTCCTAATTTAACATTTTGGGGCCATAATTCAAAGATTTATTTGAATCCCAGTTCACTCATGAAATCAACTTAGACTGCCGAAGCAGAAGTCAGGTTGTTTCCACATTTGAGCTGTAGAGACAAGCCCATCTAATAAGCCGTTGGAAGCTTGGATTTGGCTGCTTTGCATTCTTCTCTCATCAGGGAAACTTAATTTTTTTTTAAAGATTTATTCATTTTATTACAAAGTCAGATATACAGAGAGGAGAGACAGAGAGGAAGATCTTCCGTCCATTTCACTCCCCAAGTGAACCGCAACGGCCGGTGCTGCGCCGATCCGAAGCCGGGACCAGGAACCTCTTCCAGGTCTCCCACGCGGGTGCAGAGTCCCAATTCATTGGGCCGTCCTCGACTGCTTTCCCAGGCCACAAGCAGGGAGCTGGATGGGAAGTGGAGCTGCCGGGATTAGAACCGGCACCCATATGGGATACAGGGGAATTCAAGGCGAGGACTTTACCGCTAGGCCGCGCCGCCGGGCCCAGGGAAACTTAATTTAATTATGGAAGGGATATCTCAAATAACGAATTTCAAACTGTGATACATATTTACTCTTGGGATACTCAAGGATTTTTCAATTAGTCCGGTTGGCAAAGATTTTAAAGCAATTTTAAACTCCTTCACTTCCATTTTCACTCTTTCTCAAGAATGTGTGGAGTCTCATTTTTCAAACTGCTTTCTCCTTTCCCCAAGGGAAGGCATACCTCTCAGACATTCTAAACCAACCTTAGGTGTGAAAATGTCCAAAGGATGAACAAAAGACACATCTCAAAATTCTGTGGTGTTAAGAAAGTTACTGACAAATGATTCAGTAAAATTATTTTGCATGTGAAATGACATCCAATCATTTAGCTACAATAAAACTACCAGAGAATGTAATTGAAACGTAGTTTGAAAATAATTAAAAATGTTTCTAATGATTGGTACATGTGTGATTTGGCATATACTGCTAGGAAGTTAAGATATTATTACAACAAAAGTCCTTCCTTCCACAACTATTTATTTCTGTGAAGAGGTTTCTCAGAGCCTACAAATAAACAATAAAAGCTAGACAAATAACTTAAATGACAGCATCTCATACTAACATTACTGATGATTTCTCAACAAATGTATGACATAATTGGAAAAATCATTTCATTAAAATGTATTCAAATAAAGCTTTATATTTCATGTTATATTTATCAAGATTTTAATAAATAAATGGATGATTGACCAATTGGATTGTTATTATAATTCAATCCAGAAGAAATCATTCTTAAAATGACATTATACTGACAGAACATTACAGATATTTTAATACCAATGCATGTGCATCTTTGTTTCATAGAAGCATAATGAGTGAGTTTCAAATGCAAAAATACGATACACTAAGATAAACTTCTATGGAGGAAATGGAATGGAAATGCACATTTAGAGAAAATAAAAAGAAACTCAGTTTTCAATCTTTCAGGAAAACATTATCTATCATTAATGGGTGAATATCAGTGTTATATCATTGTAAAATTAAATTCCATTAAATTAATTTAAAAGAACCATCACATGTTTTCATTTCCAAACATCATATTTCAATAATTTGTGTTCTAAATTCACAACTATTTGAACTTTTAATTTAAAAAAATCTTTGCCAATTTCAAAATCTACAGTTTTTCCAAGATTATTTTAGTGGGCACAATAAGCAAACTTCTGAAGTTTGATTTGAAGTTACTGTAGTGGATCCTCTTCAATAATTTATAATAGGAGTGAGTGCATAGCATGTCAGCTAAGATGCTACTTGTGATGCTCAAATCCCATATGGAAGAACCTGGTTTTGACATCTGGCTCCACTCCTGAGTTTATACTCTTGCAGACCCTGGGAAGCTGCAGCCTATAGCTCAAGCAATTGGGTCTCTGCCTCCTATGGGAGATCTGCACTGTGCTCCTGAGTCCTGCCTTCAGCCCATTACCTCCCTTGGCTATTATGGGTATTCGGTTAAGGGAGAAGGGACTCTTCAGGTGGGAGTCTCTCTCTCTCTCTCTCTCTCTCTCTCTCTTTCTCCTCTCCTTCTCTCTTTCCTCTCTCTCCCTTTCAAATAAACATAATACATATTTTTTTCAGTTGTAAGAGGAGATCTAAGGACACATGTTTAAAGGGATTTGATTGAGGACCAATTGAAGTGAAGCAGGTGGTGATAACTCATTTTCTAAATGCAAATGTTTGAAAGCAAATTTGACCCGGTATTGTATTAATTCTACACTTCCTTGTTCATTCTCAGTCAGTTTCAATCCAGTGTCCCTACTCCTGGACCCATGAGGCCCTTTGTAAATGGTTACCTAACTTGGATTTGAAAAATGGAAAATTTTTAAAACCTAGGTCTTTTTTTGAGAAAGAAAACTATGTCTGTAATTATAACATATACCACCAGTGCCTAGGAGTCAGCAGCCTATCTGGGAAACACAGCAAACAGATCAATGCCTTTATCTCCTAGAACATTCTTTCCTTCTCTGATGGCTTACAGATGTTCCACTTTCTGGGAAGATTGCTGAGTTAAGGTGAAACCAAGACAAGGAGATAGTGGAAGGGAAAAAGACACGTCACCCACCTACTGTTGCTTCTCTTTGAACTGGCATTTACATATCCATGTACTCATTCCATAAGCCTTTCCTGAACACCAATTCTGTATCAGCTTCTGGATTAAGATCAGAGACCAGGACCCAGTGTATTAGCCTAGCAGCTAAGGTCCTCACCTTACACTCGCTAGATCCCAGATGGGTGCCACTTTTAACCCTGGCAGTCCCACTTCCCATCCAGCTCCCTGCTTGTGGCCTGGAAAAGTAGTCGAGGACTACCAAAAGCCTTAGGACCCTGCACCTGCATGGGAGACGCAGAAGAGGCTCTTGGCTCCTGACTTTGGATGGGCTCAGCTCTGACCATTGCGGCCGCTTGAGTAGTGAATCAATGGGCAGAAGATCTTCCTCTGTGTCTCTCCTTCTCTTTGTATATCTGACTTCCCAATAAAAATAAATAAATCTTAAAAAAAAAAAAAAGATCAGAGACTACCAAAAAGATAGAATCCACCTGAATTTCTTTTTGCAGCTTACTGAGAAAAGACAAACTTGCAAACAAATACACAAGTTTCTGTTCATTTCTCATAAATTTGTCAGGATTTTCAATTTATTAATGTGGATGTGAAATCGCAAATAGCTAAGGTGACTTGCCCAAGCTCATATAGCGAGTAAGAACTAGACTGCAAATCTAGGCAGTCTGGCTTGCAAACAATTATAACATTTAATATCATCCCTCTGTATGTTCTATGATTACTGTCTTACTGCTATTAAAAAATAAAAGGAAACTAAAATCACAGCAGACAGAGAGGGCAGAGGGCCAATAAGAAGAAACTCTGCAAACGTAACTCAGTCTTCAATGAGAATCACTGTGGATATGCTCACAGACCAAACCTGGAGATGAATGGAGCAGGGTGGATTTTACTGCCGAGGTCAGGCCTGAAAGGGAGTCCACCCACCACTACTGTCTCTAGTCCTAAGCTGGATCCAAATGACGCTCACTCTTCACTCTTTGAACTTTTCCTTATGCCCCATTTCAGGGAATTGTACCAAACATCGGGCTTCCCTACTTCAATTCTCACAACATTTCAATCACCAAATCCCTGCAAGTTTGTTCTTAATGTCACCAGACTCTGTCCACTTCTCTCCAAATCCACAGCTCCCGTGCTGCTCAAATCCATCATCCTTGTTTAGATGACTACAAAAGGCCTTCACCGGTCTTCCTGGATCCCCAAATCCCTCTTGACCCTGTTTCATAGTGCAGCTGGTTGCCATTTCTAAAGCATTACAAGATCCTTACCCCTTCCTTACTGATACGCTAGAATGGCTCCAACTCCCTTCCCATAGCACAAAAATTCAAATTCATTCACGTAGTTCATGAGACCCCATGTGTGAACCTGCAAGTCTTGTTTGTCTCACCAGTACAACTCTCGCCACTCCCTCCTGCCTCGGTCTACACTCTAGGTACATTCCCAGAGAAGAGCCTGCTCTGAGAAGGCAGGTCCCTCTGCCTCTCAGGCACTCCTTGCTCTCTCCCAAGCCCGACTTCTAATTCTCAATCATACTCAAGATTCTGCTCAGGTGTATCTCTCTCTAGAAAGCCTTCCCCCATCACTAGTTCCATACTTGCCCTTTACTTACCCTATCATAACCTTCATCACACTGGATTGCAGCTGACACTTTTCTATCTCTCCTTCGGATTATAAGCCTCTTAAGAAATTCCCTGGTTCATATCAATGTGTGACTTCCCAGCGCAATGCTCAACAAATATATATCAAATAAGTGAACATATTCGTTATCTATGTCAGTTAGAATTAATACTTTATACTCCTAAAGATGCTGTGCTCTTGCAAATAAAATGAATGCAGAAGTCAAGTGAAGGTGAGCATTGTTAGAACTCCCAGCCTGCCTTTCATGAGAAGGGTGAGCATGGATTCAGTATCGCCATGCGGCCTCATCCCTTCAGTGGGAGAGACCAATGCATCCAGCTTATGGGAAGCAGCAGCTAAAAGCATCCCCTCTGTAGTTTTAAAGGTCTGATTTCCAATTGTGGATGAGTATATGCTGAATATTTCATATCTCCCCTTCAAAACAAAAATTATTCCACTCTGAACTCTACAAAGAAATAGATCTTGTGTTTCCTAGTAGGGAGGAATTTCCAGCAGAATGGGTCTCTCTCTACTGAATGGAACCATTTCTCACTGTTCCTGCTTCCCTGCAACACCTCTTTCCCCCCGCCACCCGCCCTGCCGCCCCAGACACACATGCACTGAGAAGTGGATGCTTAAAGACATTCCAAATTCAGGGACTGACTCAAAGAACTGTTGAACTTCATCAAGGTATAGAGATATTGGCCTTGCTAGTGATCAGGAAATGAGACATGAAAGTCCAGAATATGAAGTGGTCCCAATACCCTAACCCTTCCCACATCATGACACACAGCTGTTTGGAAGAGGATCTTTGCAAATCTGGGTCTGAAATACATCATGATGTCACCGAGCATTCTTGCTGTTATGATGAAGTACAGAGCAATGCACGTCCTTTACCTCCTGGCAAATGTCTGTGGCAGGAGCCCAAGATGCTTAATGCTCTGACTCCTTGGATATAGCACTGTTGAGCCTTCCTAGCACATTTTCTTAAATATAAGACAAGTCTTCGATGAATATTGCATTACTTGAGCACAGAAAAAAAGGACTCCAAGGATTTCAACAAAACCTACTTTGTTGCCAATATACACCCTAGGAACTTTTATGCCAGACTGGTGAAAAACGCAGATAGATAAAGGCATAATGCATGTTTATACCTCATTGGAGCTTAATTAAGCTCAGATCAGCCATTAACTCATTGTTCAGACAGTGCTGGTAATATCTGCCTTCCAGGGTCTGACACACACAGGATCGTCATACATGCTACTTTCCTTATTTTATAATCTCATGAAAGAGGCACATATGGAAGCAATTATTTAGAATCCAGCTATGTGGAGCAAGCAAGGAATATAGATGCAAGTAAAATCCACAAAGGCAGTCTGAGAAGCGGCTTGCAGAATGGGGACACTCTGGGCATCAAGCGACATTTTAGAGAAGATGAGAAGGTTTTCCTCTCAGACGTTTGTGCAATCAAAGTACATCACATGAGTGTGGAAATAAATACTTCCTGGCTCAGCTAATTATTGTTGTGTCATTTGTTAACATTATCAAATCTTTTCCATGTGCTTGGCTTCCTATCTAAAAATAGATTACCAATGAAATACTGAGATTCCCGTGCACTCTCTCTCTTTGTCTCTTCCATGAGTGTCAGAGAATGTTAAGTCTAGAAGTAATGACCATACAGTGACTCAGTCTTCTCTGGAAAGTGAAAAGAGCCATCAATTCCCCTGGTGTAAGGAGGAAGGAGTTCATTGTATTTGGAAAAACATAGAGTCTAGCTCACAGCAAAACCAGCAGAAATTGAAACATGTAGCCAAGATGGTGCAGATGACATCCAAAAGAATCACCTGCTTAGGCTGCAGTATCTGTTGGCCTCGTGGAGCTGGAATAGGTGAAAGCCAGTTGGGTTGACTGTTCCCACTGGTACATGCAAAAGCAAGAGTGGGATTGGGTTGGTTGGATTTTGCTGCAGCATCAGCTGGCAGGTGCTGGCATGGGAGGGGGCTGCAAATTTGTCAAGTTAAACTGCAGAACCATCTGGAAAGTGCAAGATCCAGGAGTAAGAGTGGGTCCAGTAGGGAAACAGTGGGCACCTCCCTCTTGGGTTGCCACTTCAAGGCCCATTGATATATGAGAGCTGAATAGGATGTGGGATGGACTAGACCAGTCCGGCTGTACGTTCTGGCAAGCAAGGGAGCCAGAGCAGGGGGCAGGCCTGATGGGATTATTGCTCCCACTAGGCTGCAACTCCCACTGGTGTATGTAAAAGCCGAGTGTGCAGTAGGCAGGATTGGGCTGGGCCACAACACCATAGAAGACAGGGCTGGAGTCAGAACTGACCCAGCAATTGCAACTACCAGCATGTGCATTAAGCTGATTAGGGTGATAGACTGTCCTGGACTCCGTATTGGCAGGCACACACAAGAGTCAGCTCTGGGATCACCTCACATGAAGTTTTTTCCTGGGATCCTCCCAGCTGAATTTCTGGACTCAGAACACCAACTATGGAGAGAATTGCAGATTCCACGGTCTGACCGTGGAGTGCGTATGTCAGAACTGAGTCTCATCAGTGGCTTAGAGCAGTGGACAACTTGTCTGAGTACACATGGAGGATATGGCAGTACATTGGACTTTGCAGAGGACACCTTGTACCACAACAGAGGACGGAGGACAGAACAAATTGATCAACTATGCCAGCCAAGTGTTGGCAGTGAATAACTGGGCAAATGGAGACTCTAAGGTGAACTATGCCAACCAGTGGAATCTGGAGATTTAATCATGCTTAGAGTGGTGAGACTGGCAATAATTCAGAACTGTTGAAGTATCGAAACCTCTTGAGTAGGACCTTCAGAGCATGCCTCATATCGGGGACCCTGGCAAGATTGGGAGGCTGGGTGTGGCTTCTTCCCTTATCCTCCTCCTTCCCCCAGATACAGGAAAGAAAAAAAGAGAGAGAGAAAGTGGAAATGGTGATTTCACCCAGTTTCCTGTAGCCCTTGACCCGTATTGCCCTAATCAGTTATGTAAAAAAACATCAAAAATAATAATTGTTAGAAAAGAATCACCTTCTCATTATAATCCTCAGGCCTAGAGGCAAGAACACTGAAGGTGCTAAGTAGTGACCAAACCACTAGGGAAGAGCAGTAACTTTCCATCAGGTCCAGCAGTCCATTGTTTTTGTTTTGTTTTGGTTTTGGTTTTGGTTTTCATATAAAAGCCACTGCTCAAGTGAGCCAGCTTCACTAAGTCTCCATTAGTTCTGTAGTGGAACTGGTAATCCAGACACCGCTGATTTTGAACTACACATACAAGACATTCTTTGTTAAAAGCAAATCACAGTCCTTGAGCTAGAAGAAGTACAAAGTAGTTAGTGGATGTTCTTATCCTTTATAATCTGCTATAGATCCTATGTCCATATTTCCCTAAACTCACGTGTTGAAGCCTAATTTTTAGTGTGATGGCGTTGGGAGGCAAGGTCTTGGGAGGATGAATTCCCATTGAGCGGGACAGTTTCTTGGAACAGAGGTCACAGAGAGCATCCGAGTCCCTTCTCCAAGGCTAGGACACAGGTTGCTGTGTGAACCTGGAAGAAGTCCTGCTCCATACAGTGAATCTGCCAGCACTTTCATCGTGAACTTGCCAGCCTCAACAAGTGGTAGAAATAAACCTTTGTTTACATCTTTTCAGTCTATAACACTTCATTATGGCATCCTGAACTAAAATATGTGTGAAGCGCAAATGCTGTCAAGATCTCTATCACTTAGATATGGGGTTCCATTTTTAAAAACTACTGAATGTGCATCACCTGGCATGAGAGGCACAAATGCAGACACAGACAGAACTATTCAATCCCTGCCCTCAACAAAAGATACCTAAGTAGCTGACTTTTTCTTTTTCTCTGCATCTTTCCTTTTGACACATCGGAAGCCCTGCTACAGAACCCTACTCTTGGCCATTCTCAGGGTGAGTTTAGGTCTCTGATGGCAAAAAGGGCAATCCAGAGTACATCAGGCAATTAACTGCAGGTCTCTGGAGCCCGAGCTGTTGCCCTGTAATCCGATCTGGCTGCAAAGACTGTGACTAAGTGAAACCCCATCTGCTGCAAGGTTTCCCTAGGTCCCAGGAGAGACCTGAGCAGGATATGAGGTGGCGGCGGTGGGGAGGTGAGGGTCTGCACGGAAATGGTGAGATCCCCCAAGTGTAACGCGTCTCACCACAGGCCAGCCCCGGCCTCCCCCAGCATGACATCACCTTGGAACTTGCTCAGGGCTTCTGTCTGCACACACTGCTCTTTCCACAATAAGCCAAGGACTCGGGGCATGCGTGTGCATGCAATTAAGTGTGGAATCTACCCAACTGTGCATCCAGTCACATTCAGATGATGCTGGTGAGTATAAATGAGGATTTCTCAATCTCAGCAATATTGATACTTTGAACTGAAGGAGTCTTTCTGGAAGGGAGGTGACTGTGTTCAGTAGGATGTTCACAGGCTTTCTTGGCTGTTACCCTCCTAGTTGCCAACAGCAACTTCAATCCATCCCAAACACTGCAACCCCAGCTGTAACATAAAAATGTCTCCAATGTCTCAAATGCCCCCGTAGATAAACAATGACATAAACCAGAAGCCAGAACACACCAGACACTCTTCTTGCTAAGAGTAAGGAGAAGACTTCAGGATCTGATAGAACACAGTAAATTAACTTCTTGTTTAGTTTCAGATATGAACTGAAATGATTGCTGTAAACTAAAGCAGTAAACGTACAGACAAAAGTGATGCCCACCTGTTTAGCACTGTGTTCTAAGCATGATGTTAGGCATTCCATCTCGCTGGAGTGCTCATGGCAGCCCTGCAGGTGCTGTGATTTCCACTTCCTAGTACGACTGAGGCTGAGGGCAGACAGGAGTGCACAGCTACAAAGTAGTTAAGCCAAGATTTAAACCCAGCTCTGCACAGTTATTTGATTCTTTTAGCCCATTGCCTTGGAATCTGTATCCAACATCATAAAACTTGAAGATCTATGACTTAAAGCAGTGAGTATTTAAAAAGACCTCATGCACCCACATCAGCCTAAACTGTAAGTGGGCGGATTTGAGTGGGAGAATCAGACTTTCCATGTCCTTAGTTAAACAAGAAAAAAAACCACACTTCTAAATCAATGTAAGATAGCTCCTCCTTAATGCCTAAATGGATGGTACATATAAAAGAATACAAGATGAATAACAGGCTAAATGAAAAGCATCTGTTTTAACACATGCACTTCTAAGAAATGAATTTGATCCTGACTGTGTGGCCCAGACACGATGAGGCTCACCAATGAGGACTTGGTGTTGAGAATGTGGATTTAGCGTTAAACAGTTGTGCGTTCTAATACTCACTCTAACACACAGCAGCAAAATGGAGATTAAAGTATCTCTCAGGATGGATGGGATTAATGAAAACCAGGTAATGGGAGCTCACACATGCTTGGATTTTCTCTCCTTGCATTCAGCATTCTTTATAATACGCTTGTTTGTGGATTTAAGTGTTTAATAATGACTCATCCACGAGTCTAAAAACTCTACAGGAGCAAGGACACGCCTCCTTTTATTCCCTCTCAGGTGCCATACACACAACTTGGCACTAGAAGCTCATTTGCCATTTGCAATATGCTCAGAAAATGGAAGTGTCAATGCTCACACTTTCATTCACTGTACTTTCACTGTGTGTTTCCACCTGAGGTATTAAAGCAATGGAAAAATAGATTATATTCCTCTGTATCCCTATAATTATGGTGAACTGAACTGTAGCACACATTATATTATTTAGTTAGCAATGTTTCTATGAACTCATTCTGGGTTGGATGGATCATGACACAATTCATGACACTGTCCCATTTTATCTGCCTAACTGTGATACATACTGGAATCCACTAAGTATTTGTAAAATAAAGACACTGATGCCTTAGGAAGCATTTCACCCACTGAACTACAACTCCAATAAAAATGCCATTCTGACACCTTCTGATTCATCAATTCTGTGCTTTGGCAACTCTAGTTTTTACACTCTGCTCATTCAATGTCTAACAACCAAAAACAAAAGATTAGGGATCTTGTATTTATCATTTCAGAAAAAAATAATCAATAATTATGTATTGATTCAAGCTGTCTACTGTTATTGGGAAATTGTGAATCAGATCTTGTTTATCCAAAATAGAACCTCAAAGCTGTTAGGCTGAGTAATTAATGCATAAAAACCAATGGCTGTAGAGCACTTACTACGAGCCAACCACTGTTCCAGGTGCTAGTTAAATCCTGTTAAGTCTTTAAATATCTAGAAAATGATGTTGACATTGGCTAATCTCTGCTACTGAAAAAGAATCAGCTATTTCTATTGCTTCAGGCAGACAGCAAGAAAGGCCTCGGCAGTCTTCAAAACATCGTTTCATCCTCTGGCTTCAGCACCTTTGGAGAAAGGAGCATCTGATGCACAAAGCAAATAGTTAATAACCTAAGTCACAGATGCTTGCTGGTCATCAGCATTGAGACAGAAGGTTCAGGCTCCGGGAAGTTTGGTATGTCTGTAGGTCTCACCTCCTTAGTCACGCTGCAACTCTTCTGAAAACACGAAGAGCTGTTACTTCACCTGCAATTGTTTTCTCTGGGAAGGAAGAAGGTACCTTTCCATAAGCTGAGAGTTCTAGTTATGTAGCCCCATAATGGGCACATTACAATATTGGAGGGTCAGATCCATCTTATTTCTTTATTGCTCCCAGTCACGCAATTTTCATCTTAGTTGTCCCCCAAGTGGCTGGTTGAAATTTTAGTCTCTACTGTGTTGCAAGTCAACCCCTCCCTACTTAGTTTATTCAGGAATCCAGAGGTTTTATATATTCCAACAAATTTAGAAACAAGTTTAATGATTTACTCCTCCTTGGCCATTTCAGATATCGCCATTGCATGTGCTTATACCCTTAGAGTGTCTCTGCTCCTCTGATGCCCAGCTGTGACACTAAGATATTGCCCATGCATGGGAGCACGCCAGGGCCTCAGTTTCTCTGCATACACCTGATGGCCACAGCCAGAATATTGCCTGGAATATTATCTTAGGTATCTGTCTCATTTGACGAAACCTACAGCTACAAACCTTGCATACTGCATTCCATTACAAATCTGAATTAGTTCAGAACAACCACCCACTGATACATTTTAGTTATGTGATCAAAAACACCTTGCCTTTGACCTATGCTGTCTGCTTATCTCCCTGGTTCTCAGAGGTCCTGAATCTGTACTCTGATACTTAAAAACAGTTTGTGGTATTTCCTTGGTTGAGTGTCCTACTATTTTGCTCAGTTATACACACAGCTGTGATGCCCTAGATATCCACAGACGACAGAAAAGTACCTGTTGGTCAACTGTGAGATTTATGGCCTAGGATATCACTCTACTTCCATAAAGACCCTCCCGAACACCTATTGTTGGTGTGGCTTGTTTTCCTTTGCAAGAATGACAGTAGACAACATCTTATTAAATTTAGCTAAGATCTGATCTACAAATTATGAGAAACATTAAGCAGCATGAAGTTCAACCATATGAAAGTACAAGTTTTCTAAATCAAATGTGGTTCAGCATGCTTAATTTCATATGAATTTCATATGCATCAATCATGAAAACAACATTGCAGTGTGCTAAAACTGAAGTACTTCTACTTCCTTTCCAAGCAATCATTTTACTACTGAGTTTGGCTCATTAAACAAGGCTCTTAGAGGATCTCTCCTCAGCCATTCCTTATTTACTTGTTTGAGCCACTGGTAAAATACACTTCAAAGCAAGCAGCCCTCAACTGGTCTCCCTCAGTGCAGCTGTCCAACTGATTCATCCTGGCTTCCACCCCTCCTGCCCTTAAGGGATTACTGAGGCTTCATCATGATTTCCTTATAAAGTAGTTCCATGGGGGGACTCTACTATTGCCTGCCTCACATGATGAGTCAGCCATCTATAATTACTTAGAACATTCCCTGTATACCATCCGGCTACAAGTTCAGTCTGATCCTGGTCTAGGCAGGGATTCTGAAGAATGTAGAAAGCTTTTGAAGTTCTTCTAGAGCAGTCAGTCTCTGAGACAGTGTCTGAAAGCATCTCACCAAGAGACTTTTTCAGTTCTCAGATGCTAAAACTATATTTGATGAGTTCACTGAACACAAGTAAAAATCAGCAGGAAGCTGGAGAGAGGGTAGGCCTGGTGGAGCTTTGTGTGTGGCCATTTACCACTCTTGGGCTCATTTTATGTCTTCTGTCCTAATGGAAGCCTGATCTATGTGAAGAAATTATAAGCAATCAACTCTCTGATTTGGGAGGTCTTAGATTCATATAGATGAGACAAATTCCTTCCTCCATGTGGAACTTGTTTCACAGGTAAACAGAATCAGATTGTGTCTTCACCACAATTCAGTGTATGGGCAAAGCAGGCCATCACTCTGGGTCTCATTCTTATTTTTATCATGCACTTGAAAGTCTCTTCTCTTTTCAACTTGACAAAGAGTGTTGTGGGTGAACTCTCTGAGTTGCAGAGGAGCAGGTACACAGCTAAGCCTGACATTTGTTGGGGTTGATGGACCCTGGAGAGATAAGGATGAAATGTGTACACTGAGAGTTACTTTGCCCTGTGGGACAACAAAGCCTTGGCATCAATGTGTCACTTCGGAGCTCTCAGGACAGGGTTAAAGGTTACAACTCCAATGTCCCTTTCCTTGCCTTTCCTGTAGCCCCATGCAAAAACGCCACATTAAGAGAGTTGCAACAAACAAAACCTATTTGAAACTATATATACATAGATTTACATTGTAGAACTATATAGAAATGTAGCTCAGTTTCCAAAGGAAGTTAAATGTATTTCTCCCCGTGTCTCACAGAAAAGTAAACATTACCATTAATAAAGCGTTTTGTACACAATAGTACCCCATTTAGTTGTTACATGAGCTTTCTATGACTGCCTTAACAAATTGCCACAAACCTCATGACTTAGACAAAAGAAATCTATTCTCTTACATTTTTACAGACTAGAATTCTCAAGTGAAATTTAGTGAGCACGGACCTGACGCAATAGCATAACGGCTAAAGTCCTCGCCTTGAACACGCCAGGATCTAATCCTGGTGGCTCCACTTCCCATCCAGCTCCCTGCTTGTGGCCTGGGAAAGCAGTCGATGATGGCCCAAAGCCTTGGGATCCTGCACGTGTGTGGGAGACCTGGAGGAAGTTCCTGGCTCCTGGCTTTGGATGGGCTCAGCTCCAGCTTTTGTGGCCACTTGGGGAGTGAATCAACGGATGGAAGATCTTCCTCTCTGTCTCTCCTCCTTTCTGTATATCTGCCTTTCCAATAAAAATAAATAAATCTTAAAAAAAAGAAATTTAGTGAGTTCAAATCGAAATGTCAAGATAATGTGTCTTTCTGGGGACTCTGACGAAGGGTGTCAGCTGTTCCTGGTCTCTAAGCTTCTGGTGAGTTCTGGCATTCCTTGGCTTGTGGCCACATCACTTTAATCACTGTTCCTTTCCCATATGGCCATCTCCTTCTGGGTAACCAAATGCCTCTCTGCATTTCTTTTATAAGAACACTTACATTTCTTCTAGAATAATCTCCACATCTCAAAATCCTTAACTTAGACAAAATAGTAAAGCCGTTTCCACAGGAAACAATATCGTCTTACATGGATTAGAAGACTGAAATCAGAAGGGGATTGTCATTCATTCCCACATAGTTCTCCTACCAACCCCGTGTCGCAGATAGGCCCACTCTGCTCTTTGGTATAGGCATAAGATCGGACTGACATAAATGAAGGGATCTGAAAATTATTGTGTGCTAATCAATGCCAGAACAGTGAACCCAATTCTGTCTAGCTTCACACCGTGAGCTTGTTTTATTACATTACCAGATCCCATAAGACTGATGAAATAGATTCTTTATAAATGGCGCTATGATTTAGAGAGGAATGGCCCCAAGGTGACAATATTAAGCAGTGCTGGAACTATTAAGAGGTGGGGTTTATTTGGGATTCCTTAGGTCAACTAAAGGTATGTCCTCAAAGGGGATTTTGAGATCCCAATTTCTCTCTGGTTCCTTTTTGCAAGATATATTCTCCTTGCAAATGATCCATCCACAATGTGATATAGCCAAGAAGGTTCTCAGCCAAACTGAACCAGTGCCCAGCACTGTACCCTTGAACCTCTAATATTGTAAGCTAAAGAAACTTCTTTATAAAGTTAATTAAAGTTAATTCATTCATTAATGAAAGTACTATCATGAAAGTAGTTAATGTAGCTCATGCTATGGAAATCAAAGAACCCAGGAACTTGCATATAGGGAACTCCTGCCTATCAAACCACACATTGGCTGAGTGATCTAAAGTAGGTATCTTGACCTCACCTACTCTCTATTTCCTCATTAGTAATGGCAAGGCCTGGTGTGGGAGATTATATAATACACAGGCTCTGTAATGTTATTGTCAAGTCTAACTGGGTATAACCACTACCATTTTTGTTATTGGAAGGCTGTGGGGTGGGTCATAATGGAAGTAAGGATTGCTCAATTAGGACAAGGAGACAGCTCCAAAGAGGAGTGTGCCTCAAACACCTGCAATGTTCCTTCAAAAATGTCATCGAATTCAAGATTAAAAGGTAAGTCAATTTTAATGCAAAACACTTTGGAATTCTTGCAGTTATTTCATACTTTACATTTTCCATGAAGTTATGATGTCAGCCCATCAACCTCTAGGCCCTGTCAATGAAAGTTCTAGCTTTGAATCAATTAATGCCTCCCAACTGATGCTAAACAGAGGAAAATTTTCCTCTGGAAAAACAGAATGTGCACTATCTTGGAGAACCATTCAAGAACAAAGCCCTTCTTCAAAGTGTGCTAGTGAACAAATGGGTAAATGAAGGGCCACTTTTCACACTAAGCTAATACTCTTTCTCCTAGAAAAGTAGCCTCTTGGAGCAGCAATAAGCCTCCATTCAGGACAATTCTCATCCCAAAGACTGCATGCTTGTGCATGGGGTGTGTGTGTGTGTGTGTATAACAAGAGAAATTTATTGAGGAAGTCTGAGTAAGCAGAATGACCAGTACAATTGATCAACCATGGAATCATATGGCACATCAGAAAGAAAGCTATTTTTCACTTCCTTTTGCAGTTTTTATTGACCTGCCATGTTTTAGTGAGCACCTTTTTGGATTATAGTTCTGATACTATGTTCTCCATCATTAATACATCAGAAAATAAAGACTCAGACTGGCATAAATAATCAAATATAGTAGCCAATGGCCTCATTTCTTAAGTTACTTAGAGTGTGCAAATAATAATATAGACATTTGATCAAGTGTAGTTGCCTTAATCCGGAGCAGAATTCCAAGATGCATCATTTATCACTGTAGCTATTTCCAGAAGAGAAAACTGTGATGTGAAAAGTTGGGTAATTTTCTCAAGGTTGTGCTCCCTTTCAGAGCTAGTGAGTTGAAGGTTATAACTGAGTCTATTCTACAGTGTTCCCCAGTTACAGTATCAACAAACACAGATCTTCCATTGCTCTCCACTGCCACGGCCACATCCCCACAGCCGTCCCTGCCTTGCTGGGTCTTTGCGCAAACATACCATAACTCTTCAGTATGGTCTGTCTGGTTCCAAGAATGTCATCCTTACCTTTGGGCAAATATTAAAATAAGTGCATTTTAAAATAACCCCCAAAGCAGTCAAAAAGTTGAGAACTGAAGTGCTGTTGGTGAGTTAGCATCCTCTCAGGGCTTTCTATTACTTGTCCCTTTTTTTTTTTTTTTGCACACTTTCTTAACCTCTTCCTACCTCATAGTTCCCATCTTCAAATTGGGAGTAGTGAATAGGACCTGTCCAAGAGGCTCATTAAACAGATTGCAGAACTTAATACATCCTAACTGCCCATATAGTACCTCAGTCACAGAAATACTCGATCAGTGTCAGCATCGGCATCCTTTGTTGTCTACAAAAGAAAGATAAGAGAAGTCCAGGAAAGCAACAAGAGACAACACTTCCTCACCAGTGTTCAACCCAGCTGTGGAAAATCAAGCAAAGAAATTTAGTCTGCACTAATTTCAAAACTGTATATTTCCCACTGTGACTTGCGTGAAATTCAAGATGGTCTGACTCACATGTATTCATCGCCACAGCCTGGGCTCAGACCTGTAAAGATGACTAAGACAACCTCATCCAACCTCTGAAAGGAAGACACAACTTCAGATCTTGCAACTTGACTTCTGACAATGCTTGTTGCAAAGCCCGCCTGCTCTCTGGCCTCCAGTTAGGAGGCAATCTCAAAATGTTCACAAGACAGGACCAGGTGGCTCCTACTCCCTCTCTCCCACCCCCATCTCCTCTTTCCAACTCCTACAGAGCCCAGAAATGTTTCAGACAGAAACTGGGACTCATTCCTGCTTTCATAAAATAAGCACAGATATTCAAACTGTGACCTTTCTTCGGAGACTTAAATTTTAATTGCATGGGAGTTGGGGGTGTGGAAGCAAGAGAACTCTACCAGACCACAGTTTACTTGGCACTTGCTCTTCTGCCAACTTACCTGATCATCACTTGAACTCCGCAAGCTGCTCAAAGTGTGGAATTCTATTTTAGTCTCATGAAAGAGGAAATGGAGCACTCAAGAAGGAGCGTGTTTTTGCTCAAGGTAACTCACATTCCAACAGTCAAGCTGAATAGAACCTGAGACTACTTTTGCCAATCTTATGCTTTTCCCATCGTGCAGCAATCAGGTGGCCTCTCAGTGGCATCGTAGGATCATTAACTGACAATCCAGAGCTTTGGATATGTGGGCTTCGAAAATGAAGTTCTTATGATCAAATAACACTCAAAAATCAGTTGGAGGAGGGGATGAGGAAATAATTGATGGCAATGAAGGACTCTAATTATCTAACAAGTCATTTAAAAATTATATTGTTCATCCCTAAAATAGCTTATGCTCCAAAACTATACTAGAAAGTTGAGATATCCGTAAATGATGCTCAAAATAATTAGCAAACAATGTGGCATCTTTACCAGCCACAGACAGATGCTGGTCATCCCAGATCTGCTAAGCAGGTGGAAAAGCACCGAGACTTCTGTCCAGTGTCCTTGATCTAGTGAGGTACACAGGCAAGGGAAATTCAGTGTGCAACATGCTAAAAATGAAAACTGATCAAACATGTGAACTCAGAGACCAGGCCCTTCTCTTTTAGTATGAAGATCATTGAAACTTTCTTGTAAGTATTTTGAAGTAAATTTCGAAAAAATAATCATTTGTCAGATGGATAAGGCAAGGGTGATGTAGAGAATTAAATCAGTAAAGATGCAGAGGCTTCGAAACTATTTCCCTGAATTTTTTACTGAAAGGTTTTCAGTTGTTTATATCCTGAGGAATTGTCCACTTGGGCGCCAGGACACCGAGGGTCAGGGAAAGGAAGGCATTTGTCCAAAGTCAAACAGTAATTTGGTGCAACATTCAAACAAATCTTTTCCTTCTCTGTGGTGCTGTCTTGACAATCCACTCAGCAGTTGAAGGTGCAGCTGTTTCATCCTGTCCCATCAGACAAGAAAGTTCCCATCTGTCTTGCCACTCATTCAAGTAAATCTTAACTTTTTGTCTTCTGCTGTCTAAGAATAAGTGAGAAGAGGTGGAAACAAGAGCTTTCAACCAGAATCTGCAGATAACAAATTAGGAAACATTTATTGTAAACAATACATCTCGTTGAATCACTAGCCCTCAGCATTGGATCAGAGTTCCTTCATTGCTCGGGAGACATTCCTGGCAATTAGAGTAACAAGGTGCTTTTGGACAGGAGTCAGAACACTAAATGAATTCTCCACAAAGGTTAGAAACAGGGAAGGTGTATGTAATTGGAGTAGAAAACAGGATCCTATGGGGAAATGAACTCTTAACTTCCCCAAATAGGACTCATTTTGGCCAATATTTCACTTGCTGGTGGGTCTTTCTGGAAGTGAAAGGGGAAAAAAAGCCTTGCAGTTAAGTTTTAAGGAAATGGGGATGATCTCACCTGAGGCAACCCCCAGGTTCCCTCTGGCCTCCAAACCACAGCTTCCACCACCAAGTCATGAATGGGGAGCTCTGGCAAGCAATAACAACATCAGGTTTTGGCAGGGAGCTCTGTGCAGAGGTGTATTTACAAGCATTCACTCTGCCTTCTCACCTGGGAAAAGATGTGCTACAGGACAACGGATACAGCCGTGAGAGCAGATGCCTAGAGGGATGACAGCCTCTGCCAAATAGGACAAACGGTGTGCAATGTCCATAAACACCTCTGCTGTAATGTCTGGGATGGGTTGATTGCTCAATTTTGACCACGATGGCCTTGTCTAAGGACCACAACCTTAGTGGCCTGAGAAGTCATTTCTCCTCTCTGAGAAATGAACGTATTGGCCACACTAATCCAATATTGTTAGGTTTTACAGGTGGTAACGGAAGAAAGGCATTAGGAAACACAATCTGTCAAGCGTCCATGTGTTTCTCCACAACTTCATTCATTCAGCTAAGATCTCTTGAGGTTTTTATAAAGCCAAAGGTCCTTGCTATGCACCAAAAAAGCAAGTGTGGTCATTAAGCATAGGAAGTCTAGAATCTTGGCTGGGGTTGTAGAAAACTAGACAGACACACATATAATGATACCTTGCAACAGCCACTCATGGCAAAACAGTAGGTAGCATGCTGTATACATTTCTTGCAGAAGAAATCCATCCAGGGAGCCTCATAGCACAGGTGGGTCAGAACTGACTGAGTGGGAGTTGCAAGGAGACAGAAGCAAGGATTCTAGGTGGAGCATAAGCCAAGGTTCAGGAGAGGAGACTCCACAGCATGTGTGAACTCATCTGCCTGGAGACTAGGTTGCAAAGGGTGGAGGGTTGGAAAACAAGTCCTTGCCTAGGCCATGCTTGTTCAAACACCAAGGCGTGGCTCACGATGCCAAGCAACTCTTTGGAGTAAACTCCCTTTACAAGTGATCTCTTCCTCAAAGGTAATCATCCCTCTATGTTATCAGTCAATACTTGCACGGTAATGGTGAACTGAGCGTACGTTCATACTCTGGTCAGTGTAGTCACCTATTTCCTGCCATAGGTCCAGCCTGGCCCTACATGGTTTTATGTGCCCTGTGATTGGCTAAGCCAATTGTTGCAGACACTAACCAATGACCGCAGGATTCTAAGCTGGTGAGGGAGCAAAGAGAGGGGAAGTTTGGATTTTGAATATTTCAAGAAGAAAACCGTATTTGTCATCTAGTTTTCCAGGATGCTCTGTGGCCTTATAGGTGTACACATAATTAAAAGTATATACCGATTATTTGGTATATGTAAATGTAATTTCCATGCTATATGATATATGTGATGGACTAATATTTCACTGTCACCAGAAGATAAAGTCGGAAGACCTAGAAAAGCCAACAGGCATGGGAGCAGTGGTTACTGCTTGACGGGCAGCCGCATGCTGCTGAAATACGCTTTGGCCGAAGCACTGAATTAAAAACTTCCAAAATAACTAGCATTTGAATCAGCCACAATGGTTTAAGAGTTCAAATGAACTGTTTTATGATGTGACTGTTTATGGACTGTCTTGCTGTCTGGGAAGGTCACATTAGCAGGGAATTCTAGAAGGCTGGAGCAGAGGCAGCCCCCAAATGAGCTAACCTTATCAAACTGTTTTATGATGGCAAAACTGAAGCCACAGCCGAAGATATCATTTAGTCTCCAAAACTGGTGGTAAATTGACATTTTTAAATAGTAGTTAATGAAAAATATTTAAGATCTTTCCCAGTTAGCTCAGCAGGACGAAAATATGTATTTCCCATATGCACGTATGTAACTTTTATATAAATACTGTAATATTCTAATAGGATGTTAGACTGTTATCACACAGTTTTCCTAGACAATCCTGTATACAAGGAGGACTTGCCGAGCTGGATGCTGTGAACAATGCTCCCCAGGTGTCCTCCTCTGTGAAATCATGGGATTCTATGAGCCTCAGTTTGTGCATCTGTGAAAAAAAACTTGTACATCTCCTAACCCATAGTTGCAAAGTTATGGTGGAATACTGTTGCGCGGGCTCCTGCACAAACCTGGCTTCAAAGGGGGCAACAGGTGACATGGTGCTTCCTTGCTCTTCACCATCACAAACTCCTCCGTGCCACAAGCAGCCCAGAAATCCTCCATTGTGTGTATTCTGCTCCTTCCGCACTCCCTCCAATGCCCCTGTGTGCTCTGTGGCTATGCAATGCATGCTAACAGCCAAGAGAACTGAATGGATGACTCAGAGCTGGGAAACAATCCACCAAGGCTGGAAAGGGAGGGCTCAGCTTGTGGCCACAAGCTGATTAAGTTGCTACCTTTATCTATAATTATTACTTTCCCTTTAAAACGCTGCTGTGGACTTCGTTCACCTGAGAGATCCTCCCCCCGCCCGCCCCCGGAGAGGCTGCTGAGAAACGTGTGCCAAACCTAGGCAGGAACTATTACAAGAAGGTGTCCCCCTGGAGGACACAGGGTGGGAACCATGACTCCTCCAGGCAGCTGGGCAAAGCTGGCTCCCACTTAGAGGCAAGCACGGCAGATCTGGGCTTCCCGCAGTCCCCACCTGCTGAGAACTAATCCTGACTTATCTGTGGGCTGGCCCAGAGAAACCTGAGACGCCCCGGCTTTTGAAGGGCTTTATCTGCTCTTTCCAGGAACTCTGACATCTGGAGTTGCCCCTGAGCAGCTGCTGTCCTGAGCCCAGGGAGCCCCAGTCACTGGTTTCAGAGCCAGGGCTGCTAATCCTGCTCCCTCCCTCTCCACCCTGGCTTCTGTTTCACAATTAGAAAGCCCTTTTGGGGAGCTAAGCAAAAATCACACTTCACTAACAGCTACTCACTGGCTGTCTGGGACAGGGGAAGCGGGAATTCCTCCTTTTGCCATAAATTGTATGCAAATGGGTTCCTTCCCTGGCTCAGAGCCTGGTGGGAGTGTGTCTTTCATGAGCTAACCCTGTTCCGCTGGGAGGGCTGTTCCTTTAATTCACCAACTGAAAAAGTGGGAAAGGATGTCTGGAGGCGAGGCGTCCCATTACAGAGGAAGGAGATTGCTATATAAGCCAACCAAAGCTGGCTGCTCTGGCCACAACCTGCCTACTGTCATACGCCATCCTCTCCTCCGCCAGACACAGGAGCACGCCTCTGGCCTCAGGTCTTGCACGAAGACAGCGCCCCGGCTGGCGGGCGGCTGGGGGACTGCACAGCACGTGGGAACCCCACTGCTGCTCACGGCCAGGTACTTCTTCCCGCCGAACTGCTGTGCACCCGCCAAGACCTGGGTCTCTCCGCTGCGGAAAGGTAAGCCCGTTGCACCGCGTCACAAGAGGCTTCAAGTTGATTGCTCCTCGCACCGTCTGGGTCCTGGGGTCTCATTACAAAACCTTTGCTTTATTTTCGCCGCTGCCCAAGAGGGCTGTGACTTGGTAATGATATGAACACACCTTGACATCGCTCTGTCCTGTCTTGGATATTTGCTGGCTTTTCATTCAATGAGGAGTCCCGGTAGAAAAAAAAACCTTTTGGGGTAGGGGGCAAGATTTTATTTCTGGTGTTCTGTAGAGATTTCTTTTAAGCCTCTACCTAGCCGATTCACCTGTGGAAATTTTTCTTAGAGAGGCAGGGAGCAGCGTGTGCCCCTGAAGTGCCTTTCTCTGGAGTGGTTTTAGAGAATGACTGGTAGAAGAGTGTGGTGGGGCGTTACAGCTTTTAGACTTAAGCAGTAGGTATACTTTATAAAGAGTTTTGCAACCTATTCTCTTACTCAGTGCTCATGATAGCCACTCTGTGTTCCCAGCACTGAAAAAGATGAGAGCTGAGGACAGGAGAGAGGAGGTGACTTCTGGGACCAGATTAATAATTATAGATTGCAAGCCGAAGTTCCATTCCTGAGGGCGGGGGCTTCTTGTGAATGCCTCCGGCTTGCCTGAGCCTCAAGCAGCATACACAAGGAAGTTTGGGGTGCTCTTACCCAGCACCAACCCCATTGTCTATGTCTCCCTCCTTACCCACACCTCCTCCCCTGCAGAAGAAGTTTCTTTACCCTGGTAGGTTTTGGTAAGAACACAAAGATTCATATTTATGGTGTTGGGAGAGGATTAAGATCTCAAGTTTTACAGCCAGAAGTAAGTTTTGTATTTCTACCATCACTGGGAATATGGTAATGAGAAAAAAATATGTGAACTGATTGAGCCTCAGTTTGCCCTTCTCTAAAATGGAGCTAATTAGTTCTACTGTCATAATAGAAAAAAACAATGAAGTACAGAGAGATTAGCAATGACTGCTCTGTAACTGGAAGTTTGAACAGTCACTGCCATTGCCAAAAACTGCCATTGCTCTGGAAGTTGAAAGAGGCAGTTAGCCAAGGCTGAAATGCTTCTGGTACCTTACTCACTCCCCCGGCCCCCCACCTCTTTAGTGTGGCTCACCAGCCTGGCGGGTCAGAGACTTGGCTTGCACTTAGAAGCAGGAGGTTGTGTTGGCACAGGTTGGGACGAGAGGTGGCAGACTGGGTTGGACTGAACTGTTGAGTTCTGCTTCCAGAGTGCCAGAAGGTTTTGCGTTTAAGCACTCGCAGATTCCAGAGCTGCAGGCTACAAGGTGTGGTGCTGCTGAGGCCTCAGGCAAGGCAGGCCAGGGAGCTCTGCGTCAAGAATGGCTGCCTCTGTTTCATGTTTTCCTAAGCCCACTCTCCCTTTTCATATGGTACTTTCCCATATGTGCTTTAGAAACAAAAACTCTACCCACCACAGCCAGTTTTCCTTCTTGTCCTGGGATGTGTATGACAAGCCCCATTTAGGACTTGCAGAAGGTTTACCCTGTCCTCAAAACAGTGGGGAGTTTGCTGGCATCCCAAGCATCTGAGCTGTCTGCAGAAGATGTGAGGCAGGACAGTGACCTGGTACTTCAGCACGTGACCTGAGGTGTCTGGGGAAGAAATGGGGTCCACAGTGAGGAATATGTTCTGCTTTCTTCAAACTCAGTGAGTTCAACAAGGACTGAAAAGGATACTGTCAGGCTCTGTGGTCATTCAATGTATTCCTCTTTGGGTTTGGTTTTAGAAACCCAGCTCCCCTCACTCATCCACCACCAATTCCCCACCCCTACCCAAGAAAAGGACTAGTTCTGTAGTCCTTGACTCTATAGCCCATGCAAATAGGATGGTTTCCTGTGGTGTTTAAATAAGATACTACTTTTTGACGCCACACATGGCAAGTCATAAGAGTTCAATACATGAAGCCTTTTCTTGGTTTTTCTGCTTGTGAATTTACAAGGATCTGTTCAAGATTAATGTTCTAAAATAACAGTTTTCAAGCTTAATTTTAAAAATGGAAACATTTCTTCAATAAATACAGTGTAAACCCCCTCCCCAGTCTATGGTACGTAGATATGGGCTGCTTTCATTAGAATGGAATCATAGATTCCAAAACTCTCTGCATTGTGCTCAACCCCCAGGATGACACAACACAATTGCAAACTATGAAGCCACTTGATGTACACTGCGCTTCAGCAGAGCTTCCCTTTGTTAACATCTGTGAGGGCAGTGACATCCATTTCCCAAATTGTACAACAGCTAGCAATGAGAGTAACACATTTAAAAGGGCTTGACAAAGCTTGATTATTTTAACGAATTGTAAAAGTAACCACAGCCAAAATGTACTCTGAGCCTAGGTTCGAATGAGTAGGTCCCCCTTGAGCACCCTCTCACTAAGCATCCTCAGCCTGTGCCTGTACCCATTGGAAAAGCAGAAGACTTGGAGAGCAGAGAGATGCTGCAGGCGTTCTCAAGCCCCCAAGTCCACAGTGATGGAGCCGGCTTGCAAACCCAGGTTCCCAGGATGACAAACTCAGAGACGCATTCTAACTGTGTTCCTTTTGAATGCTTCTGGTTTCTTGCACTGCCTTTAGAAGGAAAATGCTTCCTTTCTGACTAACTGTGACCCTCCAGGCAGACTGTGGCCACCCATAAATACAGCACTAGCCTGATCAAATAACCAGAATGGAATTTGGAAAGAGAATTCAAGCTGACAGAATGAAAAACATACCTCCTGCCTTTATCCTGCTCTTTCTAATGGTTACAATTGACTACACACACCTTTTTTCCTTCTCCCCTTGGATTTCTTTAGACACAGAGCCATACTTTCTTAAAAAAAGAAAAAAACCAATAGGTTAAAACACAAGCCCCGCAAGACTGAAGTCACTTCAATTTGAAAAGTAAAAAGTAGGTTACAAATATTTGATCATTGTGAAATCCACAAATATTTTGTGATGAAAACACAGACACACACAGTTACATAAAATAGTGAAAATTACAGGCCGACTATGTATAACACATAGAATGGAATGATTTATCTATGGTTTCTCATCCAACTCTCTCTAAACCTGGAAGTAATGAATTACTCTATCTTGTGGATGGAGAACTTGAGATTGAAGGAAGTTAAGTGACTCATTGAGGTCCTTCCATATGTAGGGAAGCATTGGCTTTGAACCCAAGCTTTCTAACTGTGGCTCTTTCTCCTCTGCTGGGTTGCCTCTTCAAGTTAGGCTGGCTGAGACTCAAATGATGTTTTCCAGTGGATGGCCAGCACAGTAGAGCCGCCCCAACTGGCACTGATGTCCACTGGTTTCACAGAACAGTCCTGCATATATCATTTTTCAGAAAAGGTCAGCCCATGATGATGCAGCTCTCTGCCTGGAAACTGAAAAAGTTCAAATTTCAGCCCTGGGAGAGAGAAGAATGAAACCAGAGGTAGCACTTAGGTCATTACCACTGATTTTCAATCCAGAAAACAAGTCACACACTCTGTGTGCTCTATGGGGGTGGGGGAGATTGGATCCAGAATGTAAACTCTACTTCAATCCTTTCTGAGAGCCAGGTGAGCCAAACATCTGGTTTTAAAACAGTTGAATGAGAGATAAAGTGAAATTTGCACGCCCCAACCTTGGCATGGAACATCCCAGGGCAACCGAGAAAAAGTTGTAGGCTTTGAATTCAGACAATTTCAGAAAGAAACATTACAATCCATGTGCCTCTCACTCCTGGAAGATCGCAAGGAATCTCCTTAAATATACAAATTCTGAACCCATTGAACACCTGCAACAGGTGGGAAGCATTTGATGAAGGGTCCTTTCCAAGAGGGAAAACCCCTTCAAGGTGTGATGAAGCAAAACCTCGTGCAAATTCCAGGTAACACTTCTGTTCAATACAGAAGACAAGCAGTGGCCTGACCTACCAGAAGGGACCATGCACACTCTAGGACTTCTGCAAAGGAGGGAAGTCTGCATACTTGTCTGTTTAACCCTGGGGACCATGCTGTTTGCAGCTGTGTCCTTAAATCTAGAAATCCTTTCATGTTTCTTTCCCCTTAATCTCATCTTTCAGTGAAGCCTGAATGTCTATAGACTCACCTGCCCAGTCAACATCACAGTGAGAATAAAAACCCAAAACTCCACTGTTCCTTAGTGCAGACCTCCACTGTACTCTTAGCTACATGACATCCATGATAGGAATCAGACACAAAATAAATTTTTTTTTGAAAAAACAGAATGCATCCAGATAAGGAAGCTATGGCTATCAATCTAGGAAGTAAGGCAGTTTGGCAGTGCCAAACACCTGCTGCGCGTTACTAGTAAGAGATAGTCTATCTACTGGGAAACTTAGGAAGGCAAAACTAGGCCAACAATGGCAGATGCACTGCCAACACAGTCCCCAAAGGGAGTAGGCTGATATCTGAGATGCCCTGGGCCATGTGACTGTCACACAGCGTTCCATGTAGGGGCATTACAGAAAAGGGCTCCAACTTTTAAAAACTTTACTTAACAACATAAAATGAAGCTCACTGGATCCTCTAGACTGTTGAAACAGCACATCTCTCATCTATGAGCTGACATCCTGGTTTTGAAAAGGCTCCTGAGAAGTAAATTGAGAGCTGCCATGAAGAGCTTGGGAGGCCAAACAGGGGGCTCCAGTCAAACTTATTTCAACAAAAGCCACTTTATTTCTATCTGTTTTGTCCACTGAGCATCCTCATGAAATTTCATTAGATGAAAGAGTTCTGTGGCAAAAAAAATGTTTTTGTAAATTTTTGGTCTATTTTATCATCCCTCATTTTTAAAGATGGTGAAACTGAGACATGGAAAATGGAAAGGTCTTCCTAAGATCTCACGCCAGTTGGCAACAGAGTCAAGACCAAATCCTGGTCTTCCAGCTTTTGTTCTTAGAAACTAGAGACAACATAAAAAGTGGCAGAATTAGCACATTTTGGAAAAAAGAAAATGAACATTCATAATCTCTGGGCTCCCAGAGACAAGGATAACTAATTCTGATGTTATTAGTTATAGTTGTATATTCAATTACCATAAAAGAGTAATGGTTTATAAATAAAACATTGATTGATTCATTCCTTCTGTGACTTAAGGATAACTCAACTGGATTTTCTGATTCACTGGGCCTAAAAAGGCTACCAACTCAGTGTTGGCCTGGGTTGGAATTTCATCAGAAGTTTCAACTGGGGAAAGATTATCTTGCAAGATCACTAATGGGGTTATTGGTTGGATTCAGTTCTCAAAGGCTATTGAGTGTGTCAGAAGTGGCCCTTTGGATAGAAGCAGACAATGCTTGAGATATGGAAAAACTAGTACCAAGGACAGAGGTGGCCTGTCACAGGCTGTGGGATTGAGTCACAAGAGCTGGCTGAAAATCTGGGAGTTTGTTTAACAAAGATAATCCAAGAATCACTGGGAGAACTAAATGGCTTAAAGGACAAAAGGGAGCTCTGTATCGCAGAAAACAAGGAAGTATATCTTAGGTGTAGGAATGAATAACAGTTACATGGATTTGTGTTAGAAAACTCTGTATTGAAGAAATATTTGCTGGCCAGGTGATCTTGCTTTAATTAGTTACCTTTCTCTAAGATTGGTTTTCCTGATCCTTACTATAGGCGAAGTGCTAGTACCTTTGTTAGGAGATAACTGTGAACACAGATTGCTTAGCACAGAAACTTGCACTCAACATAAATGTCTTATTGTCACTATTCTCACTGTTGTTTTCTCTCATTGAAACGGTGCCTGGTGACAAGATCCTGCTAGAGAAACAGCTGCCAGAAGTGTGTTCTGTTGGAAAGAATTATCAGGAAATAATCCTATGGCCAAATGAGTTTGAGGAACATTTGAAACTGTGTCCCATTCTTGGAAATGCAGTTTGTATGCCCATTCAACACCTAATCATAAAACCTGGTGATATAACATACAATATAGACCAAATGCTTTTTATGGACTTCACAATAGAGTGAAGTTCTTTAGTTCATATGGGCTACTTTAACAAAATGCCATATACTAAGTGCCTTCTAAACAACAGAATTTTACTTCTTCTGGGTTGAGATGCTGAGATGTGTAACATCAAGAGAGTAACAGATTTGTTGTCAGAGGACAACAAAGCCCTTTTCCTGATCATAGATTCCTTCTTCCAGCTGTGTCTTTCCAGGGTCTCCTTCTTATAGAAACTTACTCCATTCATAAGAGCTCTTTTCTCTTGGCTTGATGATTTCCTCCAAAGCCTCCCCAGGCAATGTTACCACAGTGGTGATTAATTTTCAACACACAAATCTTGGAGGGGTTATAAGCATATACACTGTGGCATGTGGGAAGCTAAACATAAAACAGAATCAAATAAACATATCACTAAGTCTCACATGGTGTATTTGCAGAGAAGAAATATTAAATCAGGTAAAGAAATAAGCAATGCCTAATGCTTCAAGGTCAAGAAGACATCTCAATGAAATAGGGGTCAAGTGCAGCACTCAGCAGCTAGGAGTTTGTGTTTCATGTGGAATGAGATCAGAAGCCAATGGAAGATTTGGGGAAGTTGAGTGTGTGATCTGAGATATCCCGCAGCAATTAATCTGTTCAACTTTGGTGTTCTCAAAATCATTTGACCATAAATACCCTTTTCCACAGCATAGTTGCATAAAAACATTTTGGAAAAGAATCTGAGATATTTTGTACTGGAGTAAAAGGCTTTGAGGGTTTGAAAGGGATTGTAAATTTGCTCTCACTCTTCCCAATGTGTAGTAAAATGCCAAGGAAACCACGTGGGCCAAAACAGGCATGCCCAGGGTAAGAAATCTATCTCTGGAGGTAGAGACATGCAGGTTGTCACTCTAATTAGCAAGAGTTTTTGGCTCAGCTAATCAATGAACCCAGCCAGATCTCAGCAGACACTGGAACCACATCTCCAGCCAAAGAAAATTTGCCAACATCTACCCACAGGCTAATAAGCATTTGCAAACAGCACACCTTGCCTTAAATGTTCTCCAAAGAGGAAGTGTATACAAATTGGGCTCCAGCCAGAGGTTTTTTTGAGAGACAAAGGTTACATATTTTACTGCTGACATGTGACCATCCACCAAAGTGCTGGACATCCAGGAAATAGAAGGTAAAGATATAGGATGGATTCTCTTAAGGAAGCAGGGTGAATTTAAATTTCTACCTGATGTGAACTGAAACAAGTTGCTTAAGGAAGCAGCCCAGTGTACCTCAGTATAGTTGAGTGTGAACTTACGAGAGTCAGGATCCAGAGGCTGGCTCTCTCTCTGGATCTAATTGTTGCATTTCGTTGAGCGTTTCCAAATCAGCATAATAACACCTATCTCCTGGCAAGCTAGAAGATAAATAACAACATGTATAAGAAGCATTTAACTTAGTTTGGTTCAAAGCAAGTGCATAGGGGGCACTAAAAGAAATATTGATTTCCCCTTCCTATGCAGTTTAATGTATATTTAGTTTTATAACAGAAACTGCCATTTATGGAGTAACTACTACTGAGATTGAAAAAACTATTTATAAATAGAATTTTATGGCAGCATAACAACGTTTATGTATTCTCTAGAACTGTATTTTCTACAATAGTAGAACCAAGTATTTGTGACAGACGATCTTGTCATTTAAGATAGTGTTAACTGGCAATGTTTGGATCAGTGTTTAAGACACCTACATGCATCCCATAGCAGAGTGCCTGGCTTTCAGACTCTTCATACTTCCAATCTGACTTCCTGTTGATGTACATTCTGAGAAAGGTGATGACTCAACTATCTGGGTCCCTGCCACCCATTGAGAGATCCAGAAGGCGTTCTGAGCTCCTAGCCTGATCTAGTCCCAGGTATTCAAGTAGTAAACCAGCAGATGAACATTTTCTCTCCCTCTTTTCCTCTTTCTTTCTCTCTCCTTTTAAAAGAAAATATGTGAATTTAAGAATAAAAGTAAAGGCATGACTGACACCTGCACATTGGCATATTAGATGTTTATGCATGATTTCTAGTCACCTAAACTTGGAGAGATACTATTTTACTTATATTTGGGTAAGTATACACTTGCATAAGTATATACATATATCAGTAAAAGACTTTAGGAAAGATAAAATTAAGCTTCATTTAGTAACTTTCCCTCTAGGAACACAATGCCAAATTCTTCTGAAGGAAGCTTAGAAGAGCGATGAAAAGGTTACTCCTTTGTATGATTCATCTTACATTTCTTGACTGTCCTGCCATTACGGAATTAAATGATCCTGTCTAGAAGGCATGTTTCCCTTTTCCTGATTTGTTGCTTGCTTGCTCATACATGCTCACAGTTTCAGAAACAAAAGTTGTATTTTCCAGACCTAAATGTTACTAAACTGTTCTCATGCCTTGACTGATTTCTTGGGAGCCATACTTTTTTTCTTCAGAGAGTACAGAGTGTAAGGCCAAAGTTTCCAGAACTGAAAGACTTTTTAAATCGCCCCTGTCTGCTACTTCTCAATTTATCTTCCTCTCACTTACTATCCTCCCCGGGGCCACTGATGGAGAACAGACTGTTTACTGAGGACTTCACAGGTTTGCCTAACACAAAAAGACACAGACGGCCTGCTCTCAGTCAAATGTGCAATCTGCAAAGTTTATCTCAGAGAAGTTGAGAGTAGAATAGTGGTGACTGAAGGCTGAGGAGAAGAGAAGGCAAAGTGGATTGGGGAAAAGCTGGCCAAGGGATGTTAAGTTAAAGTTCTGCTCTGCTATTGCACAGCAGGCTGACTATAGATAATGATAACTCATAGAATGTTTATTTAATAAGAACTAGATGAAAGGATATTGAATGGTTTAACTACAAAGAAATAATAAATATTTAAGAAAACGAATATACTGATCTTGATTTGAATACTGCACAGCATATACACATACAAAAGTTACATGATATCCCAAATATATTTCCAAAAAATCATAATAAAATACTTGCCTGAGACCTAGGTGTGATGGAGCAGATAGTCTTGCACCCTCCTCTTAAGTCCAAAACTAAGTAATCACGTGCACACCAGTTCTCCAACATCACACTCACACATCCCATTTCAGGAATGTAACCATTCGATTTCCATTGATGATGATGGGATTCCCTCTCACTTTGTTACATAAATATTAATCCCTTAGATTGAAAAAATGAATCTTGCTACAAAAGACAATTCAGAGTGGCAAAAAGGGAACCCCCGTGGTTTAGAATTACAAGACAGGATTCTTCATTCTGATTCAAATACTTACGGACAGGATAACTTACATCTTATAGACTCTTGTGTCCTTGCCAGTTAAAGACAAACGATGTCCTTCACTCCATGGCATCAGGAGTAAATGGCATTTAGAAGGTACCAAACACAGGATATGTGTGACTTCACTTGCCTCACTCACACCAGAGCCTCCATCCAAGGGCTTCACATGTAATCACAGCCCAGTTACAGGGTGATGGGGCATGACTCCCACCTCCCACGAGAAAATGAGGGTAGCAGAAGAGTAGGATTTCCTCTGCCCCAGCATTTTCCCCATTGTGTGCCATCAAATCTACTCCTGGGACTCGCTTCAAACACCAAACAATCAAGCAAGTTTGGGAAACACTCTGTAAACAGTCAGGCTCCTAGAGCTTTCCAATAAACACGAACACATAACAGACCCTGGAAAATCTTGAGGTAAAGAAAGCTGTGCAATTTGTTTGATTTAAAAATAACATTTGGTTTAAAATAGCATTTTTCAAACATGTGTACATAGGAAATATTTTCGCTGCATCAAGAACTATCAGCATATTGTAGATTATACTTCAGAAACTTTTCCTTAAAGTTACACAGTTAAATTCAACCCAAGTCAGATTGAGAGACATCTCCATCTTCCATGCTCTTCTGCGACCCCTTTCTCTGACTGTAAATCATAGACTTTTCATCACCAAAATTTATTCTGGATGCTGACCACTGAATCCTTTTGAAGTCAATTCTTTTAACTTAGTCATGTAAACCAGCATTAGACATCATTAAACCACAGCAGCAAAGGAGTCTCTGACCCATGAGTCAGGCCAGCTATATTAAACCACTGCTCCCCCCCTTTCGGGTGAGTGATCTTGAATGCTGTGAGCCTCCCCTTCCTTATCTGTAAACCAAAGAAAACAAATAGAATGACCTCAGAGGTCTTAGAGTACTCAATGAGAAAATGCACATCAAACACACACAGAAATATCTGCCACATGGTGTTCAATCAACATTAGGTATTATCTAAATGGTCACATTTTCAGAAAGGCAATAGAGATGAAGTATGTTTCCCTTGCTGGCTGTCACACAAATTAATTACTGGCACATTTCCAGTTTTGTCCAGCAGTTCAGTCTTATGCTTCTAATCTTCTAACAAAACCTATCGAACTGTATTGAACTTGGTTCATAAAGATTGTTTCAATTGTCTCTGGCTCCATTTGGCCCCCTCTGAAGCAAATCCCAGTCAAGTCAAGCAGAATTCTATGACTTTGAGTATCAGCATATCGGACTGAAAAAGATTTGAGAATCTGTGTAGTTCTGTAAATCCATCAGAACGCCTTTTCGCTTGAATCTGAGCAGGGCCACAGATATTTCTTCAAAGTTCCAGAAGGTTATATCAACAAACAGAAATTAACACATTATCATCACTCCAAAGCAATTCAAACTCTTAATAAGTACTCAAACCACCTCTGAAATATGGTTCTTTCCATTATTTTTTATTGAGAGACAGAGTGAAAAGTAGAGGAGAGAGGAAAAGAGGGAGCAAAAAAAATTTTTAAAAGAGAATGGAGAGAGAAATGGAAAGGAAATAATGTTCCCAATAACTTATTCAGCACCCCCAAATATCTGCTATGGCTAGGGCTGGACCAGGTTCCAAACTGGGACTGGGCCTGGCACTCAGTCCAGGTCTCCACTGTGGGTGGCAGGAACTTGAGCTAGTATCAGTGCCTCAGAGGGACTGCATTAGCAGGAAGGTAGAGTTTAAGCTGCAGCCAGGAGTTGAACCGAGGTGTGCCAGTGGTGGGATATGAGCATCTTAATAGGTGTCTTTGCCACTAGAGTAAACATTTGCCCATGCTGTCTTTTTAAAAATACGTTGACTCCATTTTGTTTACTGATAAGGATAGAAAAGAAGGAAAAAGGAAAGAATATACTAACACCTGGGTCATGTGTATTATTAATATGCCCAGCATTTCTAGTCCCATGTCTCCACTGACTCTGTCCAAAAACCTTGAAAAGCTTCCCAGGAGTCACAGTTGAGATAATTATAAGATTTTTATCCATGACTCCCTCGTAGGTAAGTTATATCTTATGTCTTCTCTGTAAATGTTACATTCTTTTTCTCCGATAGCACTGACTTCTTATCAATTTTCAAAACCCTATGGGACTTAATCTGTGAAATTGCATGACTGTTAGTAGTTTCATAAAGGGTGCTAGGCCACAGAGTTCTTTTCAGAAATTCTCTTATTTACGGCTCAGGTGTGAATCAGCCTGCAATCTTTCCCTTGTTGATCACTCTAACTTCTTACCCTTAACTCAAGGACTCAAAATCTCTCCCCAGTATGCATGAAAGAGCCAACTGTATTTCTCAAAATTCTGGATGAAGGCTGAAACAGAAGAGGTCATTGTCCTATTTGGAAACGAATTGAAATCTATGTTTGAATTATTTTCCAAAATTTTATAGGAATCTATATTATTGCTCCCTGGTCAGACCCACTTTTTATTTTTATTTTCTGTCTAGGCTAGAAATAGAAAAGAAAAAGCAAGTATTCTGCAGAAATTTTATTTCAAAAATTAAAACCAGACCCTACTAGGTCAGTTTGTGGTCTGAATGTATCAATGCATCCAGTCATAATTCGTCAAAACTTCTCTTAGGTATACTCAACCACAAATATGAATCTCATTATTGGGTCTAGTCGGAAATATTTTATGGATTTGATATTTGTGGATTTAATTTGGCTGGTAGTGAAGCTTCTGTTCAAGGGGTGGGAGAAAGGAGGCAGCTATGGAGCACCACCACGACCTTAAGCCAAGTCACTAAGAAAAGCAGCAGCACTTAGGAGCTTTGTTTGATACTGACCGTTTGACTTTAAACTAACGTGGAATCAAAATTAAGCCCTACAGAAAAGTTGCCAAATTAGCCATGAACCAAGGTTACTAGAACCAAAGAGGTCCTGGAGTGGGAGTCTATACACAATTGCTTATTTTACAGGGAAAACTCAAATCTAAAAAGTGAATGTGACTCGCCCAAGGTCACACGGGGAGTGATCGGCCTTAACTTCTCTTGCAGCTGCTCTATCTCTTGTCCTTTGTATTGGAGAGCCTCAAGTCTCCTGGAGCATAAAGTTAGTAATGAAAAGTTAAAATTTTGGAAGGAGGGAGGTGATCTGATCTTAAAACGGAGGCTTCCTTCACATCAAAACCTGAGTTTCACAGCAGCCCTGCTCAAGCCCACCTCCTGGTAGTGCAGATGATCTTGCTCGCATAGAAAGTTTGTCTCAGAGCAGATAGCCCTAGGATTTCTAATAATGCTGTAAGGATATTGGCGTCATAGAATCTCATGGGAAGAAGACAGGACTGTCTGATTTACTTCTGTAATCACTACACTTAGCATAATGTGTGATACATAATCAGCAATCGCTACATAACTGAGTGAAAGATAATAAACTAACTATAGACTTCAGAATGTGATGAATTTCTTGATAACATTTTGCCCTAGAAGAGATCACAGGAGAACTGCTAGTATTAGAGCCACCAAGAAGATAAAACCATTTTATTCCTGCACTGATTCCACAAATGTGAGAGTCTTATATGTAAGTTCAATCAGAAAATGTACTTAGCTTTATTGTATTCATTTTTGCAACCTTATTGTGCATTTGCTATATTTTATACACACAGTGTTTGGTGTTCTAGGTTCAGGAAACAATGTCTCAGATGTATGAGAGGACTCCAAAAATTCCATGAAACTATTTCATTTTTCTTTCATTGCATTTTAGTGAAGTTTTTGAACCCCTCAAGTTCCCTGCCTACCTGGATCTTATAGAATGAATACAACCTAATTGCATACATACTAATTGCTTATAATATGGCATAAATACACAGCAACTTGGATAATTCTTGAAAGAGTTAAGGATACATAACCAGCTCAACCCCAAGTCCTCCTTTCTAATAATATATAAGGGAAATAATATCAGATCACTTACTCAGTTCAGAAGAGAGTGTTGAAGTCATCTGACGAAGTTTTCCAGTGATTTTTTTTTCTAGCTGTGTCTTGAATGACAGATAGATTTGTTCTTTCAAGGCTTTCTAGAAGCTTCCAATGCATGTTGTTACGTCATCTCTACAACAGCATCGTGTCTGTTTAGAATTTGTTTTGATTTTGCTATTATTAGTAAACTATCTCTGATTTTCCAAGACCTGTTTATCCAATATTTGGATATCCCACATTTTTATTTCTTTCAGGATGCCCACCACAAACTTCCTAGGTCATCATATGGGGCCCCAGAAATGTGTAGTTATTGAGTAGCAGTGCCTACCACGTGCAACAGAATGTGTGTGAGTGCTAGATGTCCTTTACTCAGTGTCCTTCCACAGTTGCCTCTAAGCTCTGCTCAAGCACAACGTTAACTCTACAATCTGGTGTCTGTTTGTGTCAATGGAAAGTGCTGAGAAGGTGGGCCAAATGTTTCCCATTATGAGCACAGCCTTGAAAGACTAAACCACAGGCAATGTGTTCTGGAGAAATCCCTGGCTCAAGAGTACAGACAACCATTCCAGTAGCAGCACTGTGTCTGAGAAACCTTGGCCAGGCTACTGACCTCCCAGAATAGAGCTGCACCCTGGCTCATTCACTTGCTTTTCCTGCTACTGAGTCTAAGTAGATAAGCTAGGGGAGAGACCAGGGCTATAGACACAGCTTGTCTATTCCCGGAAGGATTGCAGGGTGTTCCTGTTGCTTGACAAACTGGAGCCCTAAGAATTATACACTTCCATGGAAAAAAGCATCAGTGAACATGAGGGGATTTCCCAACACTCTTTTATGAATTTCTCTTCCTTCCAACATGAGCCTTCAGCTGTCTTTCCACTGAAACGTTACAAGTAATCATACATACCAGTTTCAAATGGCTCCCTCCTCTCAAGTGTTAGCTCCTGAGTGTCTTACATGTATTATCTACTTTAAACAGTTTTTTTAGCTTGAAAAACTGTGTTTTGCTGTTCAGACTAGTGTTACCACTTTACGTATGAGAAAATTGAGTCCCACGGGGATAATGTTATACATGCAAGGTCACAGCTGCTAGAAACCATATGGAGTTGCCACTACGCAACCATTTTTTTTCTCTTTGAAAAATGGAGATACCATATGGCTTAAATTAATACTAAGTGGCATAGCCAGGATCTAACAGTATTTGACTGAGTCTGCAGCAGAGAGTCTCAAACACTTCATGTACTCTTATGGGGTATTCGTTAATGTTATCACTTGTCATTCTTCCCAACAAGAATATTTATTTGTCTGCTTCCCTTACTGGATTGAGGATTCATTGAGGACAAGATCTATCCATCCGGGCTCTCTGAAACATCCCCCACCACCCCTGGACTATCCTTTAGGCTGTTCTAACATTTACTCAGCACATCTCCATTTAATGTAAGAATAAATAATCTTCAAATGAATTGATCCCCAGGCCTCTGAGATGATTGCTAGCCCCACTAGCATCCTAACTGAGAACTGAATCAGTCATTGTATCACTCAAATGTACAACTGCTACACAATGCTAGAATTTGAACAGCTAAGGTTTGGAGTAAGTCTTTGGTTTGGCGCTTAGGGTTTTCTCAGTTCTTTTACGACACAGGTTGTGCTGGATCACTCAACTTTGGGGATCAGATATCCACGGAAAAAATCCACACTGATGGCTGTTTCCTGGCTCCTCTTTCTTCCTGACACATTCCAAGAAGGAATTTATGGGTGTTGGGAAGGACAAGAAGTGAGGAATTTCTAGAACATCTAAGAATGCCCATGTAAGCAGCTCCATGGTTGACTAACTATGCACAGTAAAATTCTCTTGCCTGTAAGCGAGAAGAAGAATTTGGTATAAGCTGCCTCGTGTGTTTCCAACACAATGTGGAAACAAATTCATCTGGATTTCTAAACGGTAGGAATCCTCTTTGTCCTCCTAAACAAAGACAGTTCTCATCCTGCCCAAGTCAACAAGATTAAAACATTCCATGAGATACTAAAAATGAAGTCATGAGTAACTAATTCAGAAATATGACTCTAGCCAGTTGGATAATTTTATTTATCTAGAAACAAAATTATTTTCTCTCCAGCTGTGACCAGGGCAAAATTCACGGAGTGTGGATTCCTTCATGTAGCTATCATCTTTGTCCTGTAGCCATGTGCCTAAAAATAGCTGATAATTTATTCCATGCTGATTTCCAAAGCCTACCTACCAAACAGCTCTCCTGGGGGAAGACATGAAAGATTTGACAACTAGCCAAAGAACTCCAGTTGGGGTTCAGGTGTCTTAACCAGCATCTTAAACAATAAGCTAAATTCCTGTCCAAATATAATTATAGTTTTAATAACCATGTATGGCTAATACTTACAAAATGAACTCAAATTTGCTAAACTTTCTCAAACCGATCTCATAGGCAGCCAAATTATTAAAGAGAAGTAATTGATTTGGCTGACAGTTTCGGAAATTCAGGTCTGATTTTGGGTAGCCCACTGCTTTTGTCTTCTGGTAAAGGCAGAGGATGACAGCAGTGTGTCCAGGCATGCAGTTTGATCTCAAGCAAAGAGAAAGAAGGCACAGTTCCCTTCAATGACCTGAAGACTTCTCACCAGACCACATCCCCTAAAGGTTACACTCCAGTGCTGGGACCCCAAACATTTAAAACATTCTGTGCCACATTTAACATCCAAACCATAGAACGCAGATTTTTTCCTCCATGAGACATAAACATGGATAAAGACACCTAGACATCTCACTAAAAAGAATTTTGCAATTCATGGTTATTCATTTGGCTTTAAAAGTTGATCCACACATGGGTAATTCTGCATTAGGCATCTTTTGTGAGGCAGGCAGTAGAGCTTAGATATAATCCTTTGCCTGATATGAGACCAACATCTGTGTAAATGCTATGCCTCTTCATGACACCCTTTGTCACCTTCTCAAAACATCCTTTTCTGTTGAGTGACAATTCCCACCTATAACAAATCTTTCTATTGAGCTGAAATTTGCCTCCTCACAAGCAATCGTCTCTCATTGTTCATCTCTCTCTCTCTGTCTCTCTGTCACTCACACACACACACACGCACACACACACACACACAACTGGCACTTATTCTGTCCTATGGAGCCACAAAAAGTAGAATCGGCTTGCCCAGCATTTTTGCCTTGTAACGTTTCCTCAAGCTTATTTATTCTCAACTACAGGAAAAGTATGCACAGGTTCATTGGTATCCCTTCCTCCGACAATGTATTTTCCAGACCTTTCATTCCTGAACACATCCTGTAAACACAATAACCTGCCTGTACTATTTTAAGAATCTCAGTGGAATAAATTACTTATCCTGAAATTCTAAAAGCCATATTATCAGAACTTGATTCTTTATGTCTAACCTGGTATCTCAAACCACAAATTCAACTAATATTCCTTAACTCTATCCTCATAGGAGACAAACCTACAAGTTGTCTGCTTGATAACATTTTATATTCTTAAAAATTATTACTCTACCTAGATCTTGTCCCTCTCTGGTGGAAATATTTACAGTTACAGCACATTCATCTTCATACAGCTTACCTACTCAGCCCTAGGTGATTCTGCACCTCTTTGATCTGGAGCCAAGTTGCTGCCAAATTTAACATTGCACTCAAGAAGAAGGTCAAGCTCAGATGTCAGTAAAAGAAAGGTATTAGTATGCTATCTCACTAGGTTTTGTTCCTGAGGACACAACAAAATAGAAGCTACTATTTAATGAGTACTTACTAGAGCTTAACACCATGTCCTGGGCTTTCTGTACAAATCTGTATTCCTTAATTCTCTCTGAAATGAATTTTATTCCTAGTTTATAAATGAGATCATGGCCTAGAGAAGATAAGCAGCTTGCCAAAGCTACAGGACTAATGAATGGCATTTGAATCCAGGTGTGTCTAATTCCGAAGTCTAAGCACTTCCCATAATTCTGATGATACCATGGGTTTTCCCAAAGCACAAAAGTACTCATTGATCTTCAGACCACCGTGAGTCAATGAAAATACACAACATTCAAGAATAATATATCCCCCCAAAACAGTGCAACATTGGCTGTATCAGCACCCATCTCTTAAATACAGTGGAAATTCCTCAACCCACCCCACATTCTGGTCATTATACTCTAAACTCATTGCCTTGAAGCCTCAATCAACAACTCAAATACCTTTTTAGATGGTAATTTTAGCCATTTAATAGCTCACAAAAATGTGTTGGGTAGCAGTCCAAAATCATTTCATGGAGCTTGGCCCATAGCCCTTTCTCAAAAAAGAAAAAACTAAATAAATAAAAGCTCAGAACCAATGAGAAGAAAAACTTTGTGAAGGCAAAGGGAGTTAAAGCAATTATCCCAAAAGAGTATGCTTTCAATAAATATTTGCCCAGTAAACAGATGGGTCAAATTGGTTCTAGAGAATGGTACATCTCAAGCTTTTCTCTTCATACTAATCTTCATTCTGTGGCTTTACCTACATCACAGACCCACAAACTCTTATTTAGAACACTAATTTGAATAAGAATAAGTGCTGAGAAAAGAGCATTTCACTCTCCTAAACAAAGACAAAATGCCCTAAGTAGACACTACATGGAGAGCTGGTCAAAGCCAGTATGTAAACAATTGGGATGTGGGTAGGACATTCTTGATCAAATGTGCAGTTGTTGTCTTCATCTGCAGACCCCTGCTCAGTTGTGCAGACACCGTGCTCAGTGCGACTTTGCCTGCCACTCTCCCTGTTCTGCCAAGCCTTTCTATCATTGTGAGCACAATGTAGATGTATTCCATCCCTGGGACAAGATCTTGCTGGGGAAAAAACTTAGAAATCTTATAGGAGAAAAGATCTAAATACCGCAGCTAATAAGCATAAATACAGGTAACAAACAGAATATATGAAAGAAGAATAACAAAGATATAGGGAAACGTCCCTTTCAGAAACGATTACTGAAGACCAAGTAGTTTCTCAGTTATTTTAAAAATGGCAATTCTATTTCCTAACTAAAGAGGAGCACAAGTGACTTCACAAACATAGGGACTGTTCTCACATAAATCTATCTTTACTCAATAATTTATACCAATCAGCTTCGACATCCCTGATTCTTCTGCTACCTGCTTGCACCCACAGTTGACTAACTAAGAGACAACTGAGTAAGATGGCGTTAGCAGAACGAGAGGTGCTTCACAGTATTACGTTCCACCACATACTCTGTGTCCATCTGAGCTTTCTTGTCATCTAAGGCCCAACTTAAATTCCATCCTTTTGGATAAGCCAAAACCTATCACTTTTTGACAATGAATTTCTTCTTCACATTTTATTCTATACCACAGCATTCATCACTTATACTCATCCTTACCTTATTCTCCAAGCATGGAATCAATGATCTCATATTCTTTTATTGCTATGTTCTCTGAGAGTAGACATTTGGTCTTTATCTCTGCTACCCACAGAGCTTTGATGACTGCTGCGGTCATCACAACGCACAGTCTAGCAGTTCTTGTTGATTCAAGAAGACTTGGGAGGCTCAAGTACAGCTTTTCTAAGTTATCTCTTGCCATGGATTTCACTGTGGACAACTCCTTCAGGAACACTCTTTGGCTCTTCTGAAAACTGGACTTTTGAAGCTTTGGGAACTAAATCAAAGAAGGGCTCTGGGGTGTAGAAAGATAGACTGTTATGCTGACAGCCACATAACTAGTAAGATTTCAGTTCAGTTTTCCTTCTGGAGTCCTTCATTTTAATCTCTGCCTCCTATGACAGAAGAGAATTGGCAGATGGTGTTAAAATCACTTTGAAGGATCAGTGAGGGGCTGGAGTTATTGTAGACTTCATGCCATCTGAATGACTCATTCAGGAGCCTTATCTAGTAAATATTGATGAAATCAATGACAGCAAGAATAATTTGTTCTCACTTTCTCACTAATGTCACCCTGTAGCCCTGCCACTAGTTATTAGGATTTTCATCACATAGAAAAAGAAGTAAAGCAAACTTGCCCAAGGGCCTAAGGTTACAGCCAAGACACATTCCTAATTCTGTCCTGTTTCAGCACCGAACCACTTCCTCCATGTCTGCCATCTCTTTGGGTTTCCAGAAGTTTAACAGTGGTCAGAATTGCTTCTTTAAGAATGCAGGTTTCTTTGACTCCATTTTATATTAGCACTAAAGTATATAAAGAATTAATATTAGCAAACTTCAAGCACAGGAGATATAAAAGCAATATTCACTGTAATTGTGTTGATTCCAACAGTAACAGGTACTAACAAGTTTGTTCTTTGTTTTCATTTACTTCTAGAAGATAAATTTTTAAAAGATCAAGGACGACTGATTTGGATTCTGTCCTGTGCTTCAGATTCTATAATTCTACTCCAGTGAGACGCCCTAAAAATCTTAAAACTCTAGCAACCCCCACCTCTGCCATGGGGGCTGTGACTTGGCTGTTTCCAGGCATTTTCCTGGCTTTGTTTGTCCTATCTACTGAAGGCGGTGTACTCAAAAGAATCATCCGGCACAAGCGACAGAGTGGAGTGAACGTTACCCTGCCAGAAGAGAATCACCCAGTGGTGTTTAACCATGTCTACAATATCAAGCTGCCCATGGGCTCCCAATGTTCAGTGGATCTAGAATCAGCCAGTGGCGAGAAAGACCTCGCTCCAGCACCTGAGCCCAGTGAAAGCTTCCAGGAACATACAGTAAATGGGGAAAACCAAATTGTCTTCACACATCGCATCAACATCCCGCGCAGGGCCTGTGGCTGTGCCGCAGCTCCTGATGTCAAGGAGCTCCTCAACAGGCTGGAGGAGCTGGAAAGCCTGGTGTCCTCCCTGAGGGAGCAGTGCACCATGGGAGTCGGCTGCTGTCCCCAGGCTGCTGAAGGTACAAGCTGGTGGTTGATCTGGTCCCTCACTGTGTGATGGGGAGACATGATGAGCATGGCCAGATACACCAGTTGCTTCCAAATTGGGTTTCCTGGGAAATTAGCCTTATCAGGCGTTCATTACAAAGAGATTTTATGATTAAATAAGAATCACCTCTCTCCTGTTCTTGGAGAAGTTATGGTAGAAAATGTTGCTCGGGGGATATTTAGGTCTTTGAAAACCACTGCCTTAAAAAAAAAAAAAGGTTGTTTCATTCTAACTCGCAGAAATTTATTTAACCATGAATTCTAACCCAATCTCTACCCCAAACCCTATAAATTTACAATGAAATTCATGTCCTAAATGGCATTCTTAAAAAGCTATTGTTAAAATCTCATGATCATTTCATTGTACAAATAGGAAAGCTGACAAGGGGACCCTCAAAGGTCCTTTGCATAGCTGGACTTAAGTCACAATATTCCACATCTCAGCATTCTTCCAAATGTTCAACATTGTATGAGATGATGCAGACTGTGTGGGCATTAAAAAAAAACTGTCCCAGTTTAATGGCTTGATGATTATGATGATAATAGTGAATTAAGCATCGCACACTGCAATTATTATTTCATTTACTCTTCCCAGCAACCATTTGAATAAGACTGAAAACCGCTTCTATAGATCTAACAATTGAGACCCAAAGAAACTGAACTATTGCCACAAGAAGGCACGGCACATAGTAAGGGATAGAGGCTTTGAATGTGTTCCTATGTTTTCAGAGTCTACACTATGCCACTAGTATTTTATCAACTGTAAGAACTTTGTCTGCTTTCCAGTTGCATCTTTAAATCCATTCCATAAGGTTAATAGAACTACAGGCATTTTGACAGCTTTAAATCACAGATAAAAAAATCTCTATTTTGCTACTCAAAAAAGTTTATCAGGAGATACTTTGGTAATTATTTCAATAACCAACTTAATCACTAAGCATGGAATATGCATGAGGACAAACTGCAGGTTTCTAAGAATCACATGTCGTCAGCAGCCACCAGAGTGGACATAGATTCTAACTACCCACATCTGTCATAATGCAGATAAATGTATTAACACAGAGTGTATCCAGGTGCAGAGAATGTAGAAGCAAGCTGTATTTCTTCTCTGTGGCCTCCTTGAAGATTATGCCACTATTCTTGCAAGTTGGTCCAAGACACTGTTTAGTCAGATCAGCTCTGACTCTGAATTTTCAGATCAGCCCAGCATGTCAGCCTTTAGGAAACTTAGAGGAAAACACTGAGGCACATGAGAGTTCTGCAGAAAAAAAAAACTGAAAGATGTCCTGAGCAAGTTAGAAAGTTTTAGTCATTAACTTACACTTGAGTCAACCTACCAAAAAAAAAAAAAAAAAAGGATTTGGAAAAGGAAACAGAAAATTCCAAGTAATACACGAATTAGTTCTTAATGTCTTTATTTATAAATCCCAGTGAACTTGACTCTTGATCCCCCTGACCAACAAGGAAACTGAGCTCCAAAGAGATTAGATTGTGTTATAAGCCATTGAGTCAGAGTAAGCATAAGCCAGTTCCACAGTTATAGAATGAGCATCTGTTAAAGTCCTGTCCTTGACAGGGTACCAGAGGAGCAGAAACCTAGCTGATCACCTTGCATGCCATAACACAGGGACTCATAGTCCTTTGGGTCATGGGACTCCTTGAAAATGCAATTCATACTATGAAGCTTCTGCTCATAGCTAAACACACACACACACACACACACACACACACACACACACACCTTTGCACTCAAGCATACAATTTCAAAGAATCCAGGTTAAGAACTCCTACCTGTTGTTGGATATGAATCCATCAGATTACATACACTAAGATGTTGATTTTCAATGCAGGACGTGCCTGAATTTGGGTCTGAGTTTTGTGGATAGACACCAAAAAAAATTGCCACTTGAATTCAGCTAAGAGCCTTTGTTCTCTTCATTGCAGGCCGCCTGGACACCAGGCCCTTCTGCAGTGGCCGGGGCAACTTCAGCACTGAAGGATGTGGTTGTATTTGTGAACCTGGCTGGAAAGGACCCAATTGTTCTGAGCCTGAATGCCCAAATAACTGCCATCTTCAAGGCCAGTGCCTCGACGGACAATGTGTCTGTGATGAGGGCTTCACTGGCGAGGACTGCAGTCAGCTGGCTTGTCCCAGTGACTGCAATGACCAAGGTCGGTGTGTGAATGGGGTCTGCATCTGTTTTGAAGGCTACACTGGCACTGACTGCAGCCAGGAGATCTGCCCAGTGCCCTGCAGCAAGGAGCACGGCACATGCATAGATGGCCGGTGTGTATGCCAGGATGGCTTTGCTGGTGAAGACTGCAATGAGCCCCTGTGCCTCAACAACTGCTACAACCGAGGGCGGTGTGTGGAGAATGAGTGCGTGTGTAATGAGGGCTTTACAGGTGAAGACTGTAGTGAGCTCATCTGCCCCAATGACTGCTTTGACCGGGGCCGCTGTGTCAATGGCACCTGCTACTGTGAAGAAGGCTTCACTGGCGAAGACTGTGGCAAACTCACCTGTCCAAATGACTGCCATAACCAGGGCCGCTGTGAGGAAGGGCAGTGTGTGTGTGATGATGGTTTTGCAGGTGCAGACTGCAGTGAGAAGAGATGCCCTGCTGATTGTCACCACCATGGCCGCTGCCTCAATGGGCAATGTGAGTGTGATGATGGGTTCACAGGCGCAGACTGTGGTGAACTCCAATGTCCTAACAGCTGCAGTGGCCGTGGCCGCTGTGTCAATGGGCAGTGTGTGTGTGATGAAGGCTACACCGGGGAGGACTGCAGCCAGCAGCGGTGTCCCAGTGATTGTCACAACCGGGGCCGCTGTGTGCAAGGCAAGTGCATATGTGAGCTGGGCTTCAAAGGCTATGATTGCAGTGATATGAGCTGCCCCAATGACTGTCACCAGCATGGGCGCTGTGTAAATGGCATGTGCGTCTGTGACGATGACTACACGGGAGAAGACTGCCGTGATCGCCGCTGCCCCAGGGACTGCAGCCACCGGGGCCGCTGTGTGGAGGGGCAGTGTGTGTGTGAGGACGGCTTCACTGGCCCCGACTGTGCAGAACTCTCCTGCCTGAATGACTGCCATGGCCAGGGACGCTGTGTGAATGGGCAATGCGTGTGCTATGAAGGTTTCACGGGCAAAGACTGCAAGGAACGAAGGTGTCCCAATGACTGTCATGGTCAGGGCCATTGTGAGGATGGCCACTGCATCTGCCATGAGGGCTTCACGGGTGTGGATTGTGGGCAGCGTTCCTGCCCCCGTGACTGCAGTAACTTGGGCCAGTGTGTCTCCGGCAGGTGCATCTGCAACGAGGGCTACACCGGAGAAGATTGCTCAGAGGGTGAGTGTCCCTGTGCAAATTAGCATGATGATGGCTGCAGTGACGTGTCTACCTGGTGTGAGCTGCAGAGTTATGTTTATCTATCATACAGACTCTTTCAATATCTTAATATATTAGGTTAAATACACACATCTTAACTCTTGGAGGGAGACCTATTAATTCACTGTGACAGAGTTTCCTGGTGAAGAGGCTCAGAAGGATTGTGTCTTTGTCTCAGTGACACATAACTAATGCATCATAGACCTAGTGTTTGCACATGCCAACCTTGAATTTCACATCAAAGTGCCCCAAGGTAGTAGATGAAGTAAAACTTTGTTTTTGCCCAACACTCACCTCCTTTCCTATTTGTTACTGACACTGAATTAATAGCAAATGAAATTCTTCTGTTTGGATGGAAGCAAACGCTCAACTACATTGAATCAACAGTGACATTACATAAAGCAAACTGATTTAAATGTGCACTCAGCTAAAGACTAAATTGTGATCACCTACAAGGTAAACCTGTCTCTGAAACTGTCTTCACATTATCATCTTAGCTCAAGCAATGAGAGCAGTATACCACGGGCATGGCACAGAATGCGTGTTCAAAAAACATGCTTGAAAGGAAAGCACAACACAGATGGTGACAGTTGGATTTGCTGAGTGCCACCTTCTTTCTTCATGCTATTTGACGTTATCTGGAGAATGTCTAACATTGACAGGCAGGAATAAAAAGATGCCTCTGTGTTTAAGATGGCACAGGAAAAAACAAACACTAGGCTGGCAGGGAGGAGCAGCAAGCTCCCAGACTTGATGAGGCATGCAAACTTGGGCAAGTCCCTTTGCTTTTCTTGTATCCAGAAAACAAATGTTAAACCAGATGAACCTAAAAATGCCCTGCCCGGGCTAATGATGTATTACTCACAGTCCAGAGTGGGGAGCCAGGCCCTGACAGCACTTCACACGTCAGTATAAAGTGAGGCCTAACAAGAGGTTAAGTTAGAGGAGCCGCGGCAAAGATCACTGGGGTCACACCCTTGAACTGGAACTTCAGCATGAAGGTCATGAACAAATGGATGACCAACACAGCAGCTAAATATGGGCCACAGAGTGGCATCCTTGGGGGTTTCTATAATTTGGAGACAATGAAAATTGTGTGTCCAAGGGGGGAACTTCAGATTTTTGTTGCTGACAGTAGAAAAGATACATCAAGGCGGCGAAAAGGTATGATATTGACTCCAGTGCTCTTTCTTATTCTTGCCAGTATCCCCTCCTAAAGACCTCATTGTCACAGAAGTGACAGAAGAAACTGTCAACCTGGCCTGGGACAACGAGATGCGGGTCACAGAATACCTCATCATGTACACACCCACACAAGCAGATGGCTTGGAAATGCAGTTCCGTGTGCCCGGGGACCAGACGTCCACCACCATCCAGGAGTTGGAGCCCGGTGTGGAGTACTTCATCCGTGTCTTTGCCATTCTGGAGAACAAGAGGAGCGTTCCAGTCAGTGCCAGGGTGGCCACCTGTGAGTCAGTGGTTCTCCTTGGAGACACTTCACCTGTCCCACTGTGCTACCTTCCCTTTAAGTCACCACCTCACCTTCACCCCACAGTTCTCTAATTGTCGTGGGATGATTATGTCTGTTTAGATTCTCAACCTGCGTAAGCCCATCAAATGTTTCTTATAGAAATGCCTCATTCCCACCAGTTCTTTCCTTGTTTCCCTTATGGCGTTCCTATACCGCAGGTAACAATTATCTGCCATGGAAAAAAATCTTTTAACCACTGTTTATAGTAATTCATTTAACACAATCCAGTAAGGAGTTTTTCTTCAACCCATTTTATTGATGAGGAAGGTGAGATTTTGAATAGATAAGTGCCTCAACCCAATTCATAAAGTTCATGTATACAGAGACAAGATTTGAATCTTAGCAGCCCTGGCTGAGGCATGCTGTTTGTTTCTATGGAACTTGTACTAATTTTTTTAAGTAGAAATGTTAAGTTTCAAGTTGTTCTCTTAAAGAGTAATGCAATCTTCATTATCTACAGATTTGAAAAGTAAGCTGTGGCTAGACACTGGCTCTGTCGTTGATTGAATGTATATTGTGTATCAGGAAACAGGCTCTGCAGCCTGCGTGCAATGTGTCACTCAGAACTCAAGGCATTCCCAGAGGACAGGAATATTTACCTCGTCCAAGGGGAAGAAACCAAGATTGAGGTCATTCTATCCAACTTTCCCAAGAGCACAATGCTTTTCATCATGTAACTCAGATTCCAGCCTGTCTGTCAAACACTGTGTTTTAATCAGGTTCATTCATAATGGTAGTTTTACTGCCTCACAGTAGAAGAAAAATCCGTAAGATTTTTTAAAACAGATTCCAGCTCTAGGCTTCAGCACCTGACTGTAACATCCAATCTGGCATCATGGCTGTGTGGCCCCCACCAGACATCCATCCCATCCTTATATTGTTTGTCTTGTTCCTTATAGACTTGCCTGCTCCTGAAGGCCTAAGATTCAAGTCTGTCAAGGAGACATCTGTGGAAGTGGAATGGGACCCTCTAGACATTGCTTTTGAAACATGGGAAATTATCTTCCGGAACATGGCAAGTAGCACTAAGAAGCTAGTAGAACTAACCTCTGGAAAATAATACAGGATGCTGTAGACTTTGATACTTGATTTCTTTACATCTTGTATGTCTGCATCTATATTTTGAATCGCGTTGGTTTTTCCTTAACTTCATCTCAGTAAGTACAGTGTGGAGAGCTGAGATAAACATAACTAGGGTTCAGTTACTCCTTCTACTCTTGCAAATCTACTCATAGGCAAAGAAGAGAAGAAATGGTATCTCTCTCGCTCAAAATGTCTCCAGGCATATCTTGCCCCACATCATATAATAAGTGATGGAGAAGGGATTTGAACCCTGAGATTTTGCCAGAATTCTGCTCTTAACCCCTGCACTGTGAGCAGAGTTTGAGCACCCCTTTTCTGCAGGTGTTGAAGCACAAGTGAGACATAGAAAATAGTTTCTGAATTTAAGCCTGGGCTCTGTTACCAACACTCCACATGACCATGAAACAGTCTCCCTGCTGTTCGGATATTACCAAAGGAGGGCTGACCTGGGCTTTGGAATTCCCTGGACTCTCACATTGTGTTGCTTGATTTGCACTTCAAAAAGAGGTTTATGAGAAAGCAAAGCAAACTTGAGGAGCATGCTTACTAGGTCTGTATCCTCGGCAGCTGACATCTTGATCTGCATATTATGTGCCCAATGAAAAATAAAATGAAAGAGTCAAAGAGGAACAGATAAGTATAGACTGTCATGTGAGTGAAGGGGCTGGCACCTCCTCTAAGTATCACTATCATGCCTGTATCTTGCAGAATAAAGAAGATGAGGAAGAAATCACCAAAAGCCTTAGGAGACCAGAGACCTCTTACCGGCAAACAGGTTTAGCTCCCGGGCAAGACTATGAGATTTCTCTGCACATCGTGAAAAACAATACCCGGGGACCTGGCCTGAAGAGGGTAACCACTACCCGTGAGTATCAGTAAAATCTCCACACTCCACAGCACCCTTGGTTGACAAAGTGTTCTGTGGCATATCATCTATATCAATTAGCTGTAGTTGATTCTCAAGTTTGGGATTGGAGCTGGGCTCCATGCAGCAATGTGTCTGTTCTTGACTGTGTTAACTCCTGAATCTGAGTGGGACTGGGGCCAGTTGGCTTAGTATAGCAAAGGCAAGATTGGTTCTTCCTGTTTTACATGGTCAACCTTTGCCCAGGATGCTAGCCTGGGCCTGTTCACAAGGCTACCAAGCAGGATGAAAACTGGCATTCCATCACTTCCATCAAAGTACATCCCAAAGCCTTCACAGACATGAGGAGTGGAGAAACAGCCATCTCTTGATGAGAGGAGTTTCAAAATCACAAGGGACACGAAGACATTAAGATAAATAATTGAGGTCACTGCAAACTATCTCACATCATCTAATTTAATCCTCGATTAGAGCCATGCCAAACACAGGACAAAAATTAATGCTATTATATTTCGAGAGTAGAAACTAAGATTTAGAGAAGTTAAATCACCTTAACATCATTTAACTAATACTATCAGAGCCACAAGTTTAAGCCAAGGTTGATTTATAACTCTTACCCCCTTATCACTAGCATTTAGTCTCTGGTTTACACAGAATATTGATTGCATATCTTCAACAAAACCTAAATAAAAATTCACAAAAAGGGCAAGATATGGGTAAAGATGTGGCTTATGATGCTCTACATCTCATATTTGAATGCCTGAATCTGCTGATCCCAGAATCCTACTAATGCCTCCTGGGAAGCATCAGGTTGTTATTTAAGTAGCTGAGTCCATGCCATCGATGCAGGAGACCTGGTTGCATTCCAGGTCCCCAGCTTTGGCCTGCTCCAGACCTGGCTATCATGAGCATTTGAGAATTGAACCAGCAAATGAGAAGGTCTCAATCTTTGTTTTTGTCTCTGTCTCTTTTCTTTTTCTTTACCTTCCTCCTCTTACTCATTCCATCACTTCCTTTTGCCTGCCTCCATCCTCCCATTACATATACATTGAATATGTTTACAATTGTATTCATTACTAATCATATCAAATATTCTTGGAGTAGGATTGGGCATTATTAAGACCATTTGGTGGGCAAAAATTCTGAATTTGGAACTCTTCTACCAGAAAGCAAACTTAAAAAAAAAACTTTCGCATTAACATTCAGGAAAACTTCTGTTTATTTCAAGATAGCATATGGGATAACTCTTTAAGAAATTAATTCTTCTTGGCAGGGCACTGTCGGAAAAGTTAAATCTGTTGACTCATGACACCAAAAAAAAAAAACTTACATTTAAACATTTGCACACTTTGTCTAAATCAGAGCCAATTCATAGAATCATCTCCTTCATAAGCAAGTGTTTTCCACCGTCCTGACAACATCTCTCTGCTGTAGGTAATAGACAGGTAGCAACAGGAAAAATCATTAGATCACCAAAAAGGCACAGGAATGATCAAGCACATTGGAGTCAGCACAATGAAAATACAAAGGATGTTTCTTTCTAGCCTAAATTTAAGGATTGGCTGTTTTCTTTTCTTCTTATTGCAGGACAAACACCCCAACATTTGAAGTCTTATGATCATAAATACCAACAAGAGGGGGCAGATATTTACCTTTCCATTGTGTTGGCACACCTGGGCTTTTTCCAGATTTAAAGGCCATAGGCTTCTGGTGCCAAACATGTGTAACCCTCCCTTTCTCTGACATCTGCATCAAGGTTGAGCTATAACTATGATTGACACATGAGGATTTTTAAAGATAAATTAACATATGAGCGCAAAAGTGTGATACGTTTGGATTCAAGGAGTCCTGAATTGGAGTCCCCTCCTCACCGTTTACTATCACCTTGGAAAAGTCTGCTTCTTTATGTTTTAGGTCTAACATCTGAAAGATGGGTTTACAGCTTTAGCTTTTTAAAACTGTCTCCAGAATTAAGACATAAATACCAAACATATGATATAAGCACAGAACTATGTTAGTCTTCATTACTGAGGAGCTCAAAATCAGTGTCTTTGGCTGAATCTTCTTAATGAAAGGGGAACTAAGGAAGGTAGTAGGAATACTTTGGGTGCCTACTGGCAGCTGTAAAGGATGGGCACGTTCATTGTCAACTTGAAGCAGCATTATCACTGTGCATTGTGAGTTAATTATCATTGATGTACTAACACGTAGATTTCAAAAATAAACTCTGTAGCTGCCTCATAATCAACAATGAATTATTTCTCATTCTCTGAATAAAACCAAATGTCTTTCATGTGATATTGTCTATTCAAACAATGGCAGAAACATGAACTTAACTATTTTAAAATGTAGAAGAAGGGAGTGTTTATACTTAGAATTAATGCTTGGTATGTATACATAGTATGTTCCTGCTTTGATACTGGAGATTAAACAAGGTCCAAGATCCACTGTTGGAATGAATGACTAACCCCATCTAAACTGATTCACACTGTAAATAAATCCATCAGAGAGCAAGGAGAAAAGAGAGACAATGAAATGTTCTTTCAGGATGGACCATTGCAGCCATAGGAAGCCAGTGTGTGTTTGCCTATTGCAGAAGGCTAGAAAAGGTGGTCAGGAGGTGGCATGCATGAGGTATTTTGAAGGGTGCATGCAAGATGTTAAGTGGGAGAAGGGTTGGTATCAGGGAGAAAAAACAAAAGATGAGCTTGTACAAAAACCAGGATATTCCCAGGCTCTGAGGAGCAGGCTGTCAGTGAAGGAAGGAAGTAACAAAGGACGGCAAGAGAAGCATACAAAGACAGGCAAGGCTTGGGGTGGCAACGAATTCTCATCAACAATAGCCTTCCGTGCAACTATCCAAGCAATCTACTGCCTCGCATATATACCCAACACTTCTGATAGAAAATTCATCCATCAAGTCAATTGTTGATCAAGTAAGTAGCCCTCTGTGTTCCCACCATGTAAGAATAGAAACAATAATAACATTCACAAGGGAAGGATGTCCCAGGCTCTGTGCTAGCTACAGCACAAGTCTTGTCTGCACTAGTATTTGAAACAAGGTAGAAATCATAAAGGCAGCCATCACTGTCACCACGTATAACGTCTCAAAGAGGAAACTGGGATTCAGAAAGGTAAAATAAGATCAAACTGTCAGCATCTTATCTACCTGAAGCAAGGTCCCTTCTCTGCACAGTTCTTGACATTGCCCCTGTCTCTGTGTCTTCTGCCCGACACAGGCTTGGATGCACCCAGTCAGATTGAGGTGAAAGATGTCACAGACACCACAGCTCTGGTTACATGGTTTAAGCCTCTGGCTGAGATCGACAACATTGAACTCTCCTATGGCGTCAAAGGCGTGCCAGGCGACCAGACCGTTATCGAGCTCACACACGATGAGAACCAGTACTCCATCGGGAATCTGAAGCCTGACACCGAATACGAGGTGTCTCTCATCTCTCGCAGGGGTGACATGTCTAGCAACCCGGCCAAAGAGACCTTCACAACAGGTAACAGGCTTTCCCCTGCTAACAGGTGCAGGAAACAAAGGATTGCAACATTTCCATTTGCCTCCATGTAGGGTGTTGCCTAGGCTCAGTTGATGAAGAGAAGTGGAGGGAAGAATTTCCACTCTTTAAATTTCACTTTGAAATACTGTAACAATTATTTACTTTTCAAAGAAAGAAAAATGTCCCCAAATAATATTTCAAAGTACTTTTCTTTGCATACACATGCATGAGTCCCTCAGAAGGCTCATGGAAAAAAGTTAAAGATTTGGCCTAGCATTTAAGAGAACCCACATCCTATATCCAAGTGCCTGGGTTCATTTTTCTGCTGCACTGCCAATTTTAGCTTCCTGTCAGGGCGTACCATAGGAGGCAGCAGGTGGTGGTTCAAACAGCTGGACTCTTTCTACAGCTATGGGAGACTTGAATTGAGTTCCTGGCTCCTGGTCAGTCATTGCAGGGATCTACGGACCTCTCCCTGTCCACCGTTTTCTCTCTCCCTCTTTCTATATTTTCCCCTCTCTTCAAAATAAACCAAGTACATAAATAATATTTAAGATTGATTTATTTTTAAAAAGTGACAAACAGATAGAGAGACATAAAGAGATCTCCCACTCATTGGTTTGGATCCCGCATTCTCAAATGGCCAAAATGGCCAGGGTTGTGTGAGGCTAAAACCAGGATCCAGGAACACCGTTTGGGTTTTCCGCAGGGGTGGCAGGGGCCCAAGTATGTAGACCCTCCTCTGCTGCTTTCCCAGGCACTTTAGCAGGGACTGGGCTCCGAAACAGAGTAATCAGTGCTCCAATACAGGATGCAGATGTCACTAGGAGTGGCTTAACTCACTAAGTCACAATGTCAGACCCGAAATAAAGCATTGTATTTGATACAAAAAATTTTGAAATATATAAATAGTTTTCCTGATAATATGCATTTTTGTGAACTTTCTGAATACCTTCATAGATATTTGTTTGATGTTATCAGACAAAAATTCTGATTAAATTTCAGATAAACAAAATAAAATGTTAAATATATAAAAATGAACAGTAAAGCAATTATCTCAGCTCTTAGCTCTTGGTATTACTTCAAAAGTATCAAGGTATTAATCCTTTACTGAACAAATAATTTTTTAAGTGCTCAGTAAGCATTGTGCGAGTTATTAGAAGCTGAAGCAAGAAGGCACAAAAGACCAATTCTCACATTGGGATCTTATTTGTAAATTTGCTGTTGTTCTTCAAGCACAAAAACTGAGAAAACCACAAATGACTCAAGAATCTCCCAACTAATGAGAATTTTTAAATATCTGTGCAATCAGGGGTCATCATTGTGCTGCAGGGTATTTAGCAATCACATCCCAACAGCAGAGTGTTGGCTTGAGTTTCAGCTGTTCTACTTCGCATTCACTTCTTACTAATGTGCCTGTGAAAGGAGCGGATGACGATCCAAATGCTTGACCCCTGCTACACCTGTGGGAGACCTAGATGAAGTTCACGGCTCCTGGCTTCAGCCCACCATCACTCAGGCCATTGCAGCCATTTGGAGAATGAGCCCATGTGTGAAGGACCTCTACCTCTCTATCCCTCAGTCTCTCCATCCCTCAATCTCTCCCTCTACCTTTTATGCATTAGCTATGGAGACTGAAAAAGTGGGAGCAGAAGTGATTTTGTCATTTCTGTCTAGTGGCAGGCTTCTTTCATAGCTCCCTGCTCTCTGGGTTTTCAGTGAAAAATATTGTTTCTTCTTTCCAACAGGCCTGGATGCTCCCAGGAACCTCCGACGTGTCTCCCAGACTGACAACAGTATCACCCTGGAATGGAGGAATGTCAAGGCAGCCATCGACAGTTACAGAATTAAGTATGCACCCATCTCGGGAGGTGACCATGCTGAGGCTGATGTCTCAAAGAGCCAACAAGCCACAACCAAAACCACCCTTACAGGTGAGCTCCATTTCCTCCATGCGGCCAGCCCATAGGGCCTCAAAGGATGAACACCTGCTCTCACATGTCCCTGTTTTGCAACCATCTAGAGGGAGAAATGTCTTTCCATAGCAATTCCTCCTTAATCTGCAGCAAGTTAGTTTGTAAAACATTCCAGACACTGAGAAGTTATAGCCTCCAGGGACAAGTTCAAGGCAGATTTCATGAGCCTCTTCAAGCTTCTTCAGCTTCAGGCTGCATCTCAACATGTACATTCTCTCTTAGGTCTGAGGCCAGGCACAGAATATGGGATTGGAGTCTCCGCCGTGAAGGAAGACAAGGAGAGCGATCCAGCGACCATCAATGCAGCCACAGGTAAGGCACATTTTAGATTTCCACATCATGGGGCTGTTGCTTGGCAGACCGACAGGGCTGATGAGGCAGACAATGAGCTAGACGGAAAAAGCAGAAGCTCCAGGAAGAAAATGGCCTGTAAATCTATCCTAGGTGTTTAAATTCAAAAGTCACATCAGCTCAGCCTTTCTACTGCTCTGTAACCAAAACGCATCAGGGTTGGGGGGATTCTCTTTGAAAACATTGAACTTGCATCAAGTAGCTTGAATGGAGCAGAAGCACAGCTCAGTCTTGGCTTTTATCCATAGCATCCTGAAGCTGCTGCCTCTGGATGAGGACAGAGAAGTACTACATACCTTGAAGCCATTGCGTATTTGTTCAAGTGTTATTTCTTTTGTGGAAAATTGGTACTGAAAACAAAATCAAACAAAACTCTTTCCTCACCTGTCCATCAGCCTCCACCTGAGCTCTCCAGGTTACTATGAGCAAGGGAAAGGTTGAGGTGTTAAAGAGGACACAGGTGCTGGTACATCAAGGTTCCACATTACGTGGGCCTGTTGCTGGGGCACCCTCGCCTGTGCTTGGCTTTATTCAGCTTTGGATTCTAAATGATTCGAGATTCCCTTGCAGCTATGACACGTCATACAAATTCCTATTCCCTTTTCTGAGTTTTTTCCAAGGGATAGCATCTTTCATTAATGTATAACAGTGTCACAGCTGGGAAGTGCACTTTGTTCAGATTTTACCAATGCTACTTGCACCAATTAGTGTGTGCGTGTGTGTGTTTAGTTCCATGCAATTTTATCAAAAAATTAGCCATGTGAATTCATTGCTATAGTTAAGATGCAGAACATTCTGCCTCTGGCAGAAAAATCCCCTGTGCTACCCTTCAAAGCTACAGTGGCCTCGTTTCTCCTCTGCCTGGCATTTGCTAATCTGTTCATCTCTGTAACTTTGCCATTTCAAGAATTCTACACTAATGGAATCCTATGCGGAATGGCCCACTCTGGCTACCATAACAAAAACACTCCAGACTTGTGGCTTTCCAACAGAAAAAAAATCAGTTTTTCACAGTTCTAAAGACTGTAAAGTACAAATCAAGAGTCCAGCAAATGTCCTGCCTCATCAGGGCTCCTTCCTGGTTCACAGACAGCTGTGATTGCCCTAAGCCCTCCCTGGGATCTCTTTTCTCGGAGCCCCAGTCCCATTTGTGGGGTCTTCTAAGATCCGCACATCCAAATACCATCACGTTGGTGTTAGGTTTCAGCACATATATTTTGGAATAAAAAAAAATATCCAGGCTATGGCAACACAGTGTGTGAACTGTTAAAACTGTTTTTTTTTTCCTTCAATGTGATTCTTTTGACAACTCCAAGCTGCTTTTTGTGTCAATATTATATTTATATGAAATGCTCTTAGCTAAGTAGTATTTTGTAATATATATATAATTTCATTATTTTAATCTTCCAAAAGTCATGCAGCTTATAGTCATGCATCACCTAAAGACAGGGCTTTGTTCTGAGAAATGCATGGTGGGGTGATTTCACTGTTATGGGACTATTATAGAATGTCCTTAAGCAAAACAGCCCCTCAATATGGCCTCCTGGGGCAAGGTTTAGATGTGTAAGGCTGCTGCCAGCATAGCATAGCACAGTATTCGGTACGTAGAGTACCCTCTACAATAATGATTAAAAGCATGCTGTAGCAAACACTTAAGTAGCTTGGTAGCTTATGACCAATGCCAAATATTATACCTTGAACATAATGCTATTGCTGTACCTTCATGCACCTGGCAGTGTGGTTTGTTTACAGCAAGGTCATTACCACAGACACAGGAAGAGTGTGCTATTCTCTGACCTGTCGACAGCTACAGGGTCACTGATCAATAACAATAATTCAGTTCCATTCCATTCTTATGAGTGCACCATTCCTATATGAATTCCATCGTTGACCAAATGTCATTACCCTATACAAGACTGGAATGAACTAAAAAAGGGGCATTTTAAAAAGGTGGAGACAGCCTGGCACAGTAGCCTAGTGGCTAGAGTCCTTGCCTTGCACATACCGAGATCCCATATGGGCACCCATTCACGCCCCTGTGGCCCTGCTTCCCATCCAGCTGCCTGCTTGTGGCCTAGGAAAGCAGTCAAGGACAGCCCAAACCCTTGGGAAAATATACCTGTGTGGGAGACCTGGAAGAATCTCCATTCTCCTGGCTTTGGATCGACCCAGCTCTGGCTGTCGTGGCCACTGGTGTAAATCAGCAGACAGAAGATCTTCCTCACTGTACTACCCTGCAGCCATACAGTCCCTATGGAGCAGACGTAGGAGTCTAGCCAGGTGAGCTGTCAGTCCCAGAGGCAGCCCTGCCTTATAGCCTAATGAATGTTCATTTCTGTTTTATTCAAAGACTTGGATGCCCCTAAGGATCTTCGCGTTACTGATACCGCAGACAACAGCTTGACCCTGTTCTGGAGGACACCAATGGCCAAGTTCGACCGTTATCGCCTCAACTACAGCTCCCCTACAGGTCAATCAGCAGAAGTGCAGCTCCCAAGAGACACCACTTCCTACCCGCTGAGAGGGCTGCAACCGGGACAGGAATACACCATCCTCCTGACAGCTGAAAAGGGTAGACATAGGAGCAAGCCTGCACGGGTGAAGGCATCTACCGGTGAGTGCACCTGGGTCCCCTCCAAAGCCCCTGGTGTCCCCAAGTGTTGTGGCTCCTGTCAGCCATGTTATCCAAAAGGAAAACTGTGCTACCTTCTTTACCCACAAAGCCTTGAAATGCTACTTGGAAACAAACAGTTGGTTGTCTTCCATGAACATTAATTTTTCTCTTGTCAACTAATTCAGCAAATTTCCCCTTCTGGCAAATAGTGATTTTTTTTCCTAGTACAATTTGAGCACCAAGGTTTGTGTTTTCTGTTTTAACGTTTTTGTGTTTCATAGAAAGTTCTAAATAGTTATTTCTCTTTTTATTCCGTCTAACAATTTGGTTTACTTTCCATCTGGTTTCTTTTAGAGACGACAAGGATATTGGTAATAATTCTTTTTTTTTTTAAAGAATTTGCTTGTTTTCCATGAAATATGTCCATTCCAGTCCTATTGCTTTCTTCTAGGTTGTCTCTGAAAACTTCCATATGATCTTTGAGCCTCTGTGGTACCCTTCTCACGTTTTTCTTTTCTCTTAGTTCTTAAAAGGTTAACCCATTTGGTTTTCATGGTGACAGCTCAATCCTGACCTACAGTAACCCTTCCGGTTCATTTGTTCTGCTCACTGAACCTGCTATCACATCTCCTCAGTTGTACATGGACAAGGCAAAGGGAAAAATAATGTCTCTCCCTAAACAGATAAAAATGCATTTAATACTTGTCACCAAATATTCAAGATATGTGTTGGAAAGGTTGATTATTCTGGGTTTGGCAAGTAATACTATTTTCTTTCACTAGAAAATATGTCTTAAAAGCCTGTATACACTGAGCAGCAAGGCACGTGAGCAGAAATGGGTCCTCCAGAAAACACTGTTAAGTTGACTCAAGGGCACCTGCTCATCGTCCTTGGGAAAGAGTAGATGTTAAGACTAGATCAGGCAGAACTCAACTGAGGAAAAGGAATGACTGGAGGCAGTAAGGAGCAAGAAATAAAGGTATCACAGCAGAAATGTTGGCCCAGCTGAAACTTGGTAAGCAGAAACATGTTAAAACAGTGAGCCTATTGGAAATGCCCTAAAACAGTGGATGTCTGCAAACACCTTCACTCACTGAAGAGTACTCTCAAGTTAGTCATTAAGCATGACAGAAGCTGGCTTCCTCTTTCACAAAGAAAATATAGAGCTGCTGGTTCATGGATGGCACACCCCGTGATCAAAGACCCAAGCTCCTTTGACTTTCTGGCTTCCATTCTCAAAATCATCTCAATGTCACAACGTGGTTGCTGTAATACAGTCATTATACCCATGTTCCCAGGAGCATGAGGGAGAAAGAAGCAAAGGAAAAGGACTTGAAGGGATAAGTGCACCTCCCAGAGGAAACTTTCTAGAAACCTCACCAATGGCCTCTCTATTTCATTGCTCGTTCTTAACTGAAAGGAGGCTGGGAGTGATAGTCGTCTAGCTGAATGTGTTGTTGTCCATATAAAAGCATGAATGTCTATTAGCAAGAGGGAAATCTGGCAAAGAGAAACCTACCAAGAGAACCTGAAGTCCAAACAGGTGGTCAGTTCTAGACTGCTTCCCACCCAGCTATAAGCTGATGCTTAAGGATACTCTGAAGGGGTGGTTTAACCAATTGTGGAGGAAAGGGGGCAAAATGGAACCAATGTGCACTAGAGATTTGACAGTCCCAGCTTTATAAACATGAGCTTGTTATTGGTACCAGGGACAACAAATGATTCAACAATACAAGAACAAGTCCTCCTCTTCCTCCTACAGCTTCTTCTTCTCCCCTCCCTACTCCCCCCAAAAACAAAGACAAAATCCTGTTTTTAATCACCTTACTTTCTAGTTAGAGTCAAATTACGACCTTTGTCCAGTAGGGAAGCCCCAGGTTTCAGCAGCTGAAGGAAATGAGCCCTTCCCAGCATACCACAGGCTACAATCCCTTTGCTTCAGACTGAATTCATAGTACTGACATCCCCAAACATAGTCATTTCATTACCCTGCTCCATATCTCCTTAATGCTGCTTCAAAGAAATCATTTTCTATATTAAAAGGTTCCCTTTATTATAAAATGCACCAAATCCTTTTATGGGCTAATCTGCTCATTACCTATAGAGTAGATACCCCTGAGGTTTTATCTGCCCCCCCCAAAAAAAGAATATTTGAGAAAAAGTGAGGAAGACAATTCTTTACCTCTCTTGAGTTCTTTATCTCAAGGTTTTCCATATTCACTAAGTAAATACAGCACTGTAAACATGCTGTAAGCTAACTTCTGGAGTTAGTAGAGAAATGAAGACATCTGTGCTTTCAAGAAGTTCTTGTCTGGTTTACAGAGAGACACATCAATATGGCACTCTGCTTGCTGTAATTAAGTGACCACTGGGTGAAACCAGAGCATGGGAGATGCTGGATCTGCCTCCGGAGCATCAGAAAAGACTTCAAATTGGAAGAGGCTATTAGACAGGGAGGCAAGTAGGACTGTGTTGTAAATATGTAAAGTAGAAGCCCAGACGTACAGCAGCCATTTGGCTATATGTCCTGAAATAACAATAACAGATTGAACCCTGAGAAGAATGGAACTCTGAGCATTTCATCATCAACATCTTAATACCAAAGCCTACAAGGCTCCAGTCATCCTTTGTATATTTTATGAAAAAGATGTGGCATTTTGGGACCCATCTCTCCCTTAGGAATTTCATCATCTCCCCTAGGAGTTTCCAGTATGTAGCCATGGTATCAGATCAGCATGACAGCTGTTTCATTGATGCAGCATTAGATTAATAGTATGCATGACCTGGCACCACCACTCAATCACATTTGGACTCAGGCTCAAAGATTACGGAGTGGTGGATGGGCTGCACAGTGTAGGGGGAAAATAAGTAGCCACTTCTCTGACTACTCCCAGCTTTTCTCTTCCTTCTCTTTCTCCCTCCCCCTGCCCAGTATTTGTATTCTGATTCATCCAATGAAACACTGCTTAAAGTGAAAGTAGTGAGTGTCCTGTGACCAACAGGGTTCATAAAGCACAGGAGACAGCAGAAACACAAGCACAGCAGAGCATCTTTCATAGTAACACCCACACAATTGACATGCATTTTGGAAGTAGAAAGATAAACTTTGGCTTGTAGCTAGAGGTAACAGAGAATGTTCACCATCTTGGTATTCTCATGAAGTAATCAGAAATTTCCTCTAGTACTTATCCACTCAACAAATATTTATTTTGTATCTACCATGGGTCAGGCAAAGATGCCACATAGAACAGATACAATCTTTCCTGTCAAGAAATGATGTGAGATGCAAAAGGAAAGGGTGTGAAACAAAGCCAGTGTTATAAAAGTGTCACTTGTCTTCTAAAGAGGCTTACATGGGTTCCAGGAGCATGGAGGAAAGGAGTTGCAGGAGCAGGGTACAGGAGACTTTTAGGAACATGGAGGCAGAGTTTCTGAGGACACAGAGGCAGGTCTCCAACCCAGGCCTGAACCAAAGGGATAAAGAGGAGCCGAGAGGATTTTTAGAAGAGGGAATACTTGCCTGAGTTCTGGAAAGGATAAAAGTCGTTGCACAAGTAGAGGAGGAATATTTTGAGCTAGAAAACCAATATTTGAAAACCTCAAAGGCATAAGATAGTTTATATTGGTGCATAGAATCTGTACAGACCTGCCATCAGATAAAGCTAGAATCGATCGGGGACAGCCTTGAACAACTATGAACAATGCTAAAGAGCTTGGGTGTCATACTTGACAGGAAGAGTCACTGCAATGTTTTAAGATCAAGATGATTCGTTCCTATTCTCTTATGTCTGTAAGATGAGATGGAAGTCGTCTTACTTACTCTTCGGTATCTTCAGACTTGGCTATGCCTGTCCTCTGCCCCCTGCTGCTGTGGCAGAGTCTCTATTTTGCCCTTAAGTGAACATGAATCTAGCCAGCGCATCTACAGGATGATAAGAGTCTGAAGCTGAGAAGTTGCTACTGCCAGAAATTCCTCCAGACCAGCTGCTCAACCCACCGTGAGGACAGAAATGGGGTTTCAAAATTCTGATTTCCCAGGCTCGCTGACATTTTTCAGAGGGTAGATTCCTGTACACAGCTGTAAGAAGGAGACAACAGCCTTTTCATAAAGAAATGCCAAGAAATTCAGTGTGGAGCTATACAATGGAAACCCTTGGTTTCCGGGGACTGAGCCCACAGCTGTCATTTGGCTATGGAAATGTACAGTCAGCATCTCAGCTATTGTCTAGCATATTTTTATTCATAGTATTCTCCCTCCTTTTATAATTCATAACACTTCCCCTTTCACTTATCTTTTTTTTTCATAAACAGTATACATTTTAGTTACTTCTTGGCATTTAATGTACCCACTACAGAAAGGCTGCAATGTTGTCTCCCTGCATAATACGTTGAAATCAAGTTACCTATGTTCTAATGAAACTTTGTGTATAACACCAAAATTGAAACTTCATATGATCTTTATGTGTCATGAAATAACATTCTTCTTTGAATTATTTTATCTATCATTTATTGATGTAAAACTGTTGCTACATTGGTGACTACCAGATTGGGAGGTAGGCCAGATATGGACCTGCAATCGCTGCTGATGAACTTTTGTTCTAAATCAAACAGAGAGTGAAAGAATTTTTTCAGTGTGAAATAGGCAGGAAAATGTTTTTCAGAATTTGGAAAATTTTTAATTAGAAAGACTCCACAAGAGAATTGTTTCTTCCTCTGGAAAAACAAAAATCCTCAAATGACAAACTAAAAATTTCAAGTTAGAAGCCAGTGTTATTGGACACAAAGGGCTCATTTGAAGTTAGCAGCAGTCGGAGGCATAAATAGGAAAATGATTAGCTCTTTCAAATGTGCTAGAGGAAGATGCTGCACTTGTTTACATTTCCAGAACAATACTTGTTTTTAACTAGGTCATGTAAAGTCCACTTGAGCTCCGCCCTGGGAAAATATCGCTTGTAGTCAAATTTCAATAAGTGAATTTGTACTTTATTGAATTTTGTATGTCCAGAATGTGAAAGAAGATGGTGCATTCAGTTTCAGTTGATCTGAACCATCTCTGTTTCTCCCAGGGCCTTAGATGCTCTTTGTGTCCAACAAGGATTGGGTTTTCAAAGACTCATTGCCTCCCTCAGTTTCGTCTTACCAACACTGCAATTCTTACTGGAATGAATGTAAAGAGTTTTCTAAATTACAGGATACTTGTCAATAGGCAAATGTAGTTTCCAAAAGGCAAGCCCAAGCAGGCATGAAAACAAAGGAAGTATTGTTTCTTTGCCAGTGTTGTTATTGGGAGCAGCACCAGCAGGGGATGCAGTGGGGGTAGTACAACACTAGTGGCTGGCTGATGGCCTTTCTGCATTGACCATGGTTGTCCATTTTTGGGTTCTCAGAAGAAAAAAAAAAACGCATTTTGAAGAGTAGTGTCACTGATCCATCTCTATCCTTATTCAGAACAAGCCCCTGAACTGGAAAGCCTCACCGTGACTGAGGTTGGCTGGGACGGCCTCTCACTCAACTGGACCACAACTGATCAGGCCTATGAGCACTTTGTCATTCAGGTGCAGGAGGCCAACAAGGTGGAGGCAACCCAGAACCTCACCGTGCCAGGCAGTCTCCGGGCTGTGAACATCCCAGGCCTCAAGGCTGCCACCCCTTACAGAGTGTCCATCTATGGGGTGATCCAGGGCTATAGAACACCCGTGCTTTTGGCTGAGGCCTCCACAGGTACCACTTAACTTTCTTACCTCTAGCTTTTGCTTCTCCCCACAGGAAACAACCCAAAAGTAATCAGAGGTAACTTACTGTGTTTCACATTTCAATGTGATAGGTTCTAATAATGGCCAGCCAGGCCATCAGATGACACAACTCCAGTGTGGATGATACCTTAGTGTATTAACCAGAGTCCAACTTGGACACATAGTCTCCACAAGGCCTTCGTAGTGGAGACACTGAACTCCAAACACAGCCTCCCTACCATTAAGGGACACAAAGGCACTATGTTTAAAAGGAAAATAAAACCACAAAATTAGTCCTTTTCTCTATTGAAAGTTAGGATAATTCTTTAACAAGAAAGCTTGTATTTACCCACATTCTCCCTCAATTTCTAAAATTTAGCAAGTTGCATGATGCATGCTTACCTAAAAAAAGTTGCATTTTTAAGTTATCTAAATCTTGTTGTATTTCAAGATGTCTACGAACTTGGTGTGTGATTTGGTCATTAAACTAGTTCTTTATCCTTCCCCAGGAGAAACTCCCAATTTGGGAGAGGTCACGGTGGCCGAGGTGGGCTGGGATGCCCTCAAACTCAATTGGACCGCTCCAGAAGGGGCCTATGAGCACTTTTTCATTCAGGTGCAGCAGGTTGGCACAATAGAGGCAGCCCAGAACTTCACGGTTCCAGGAGGATTGAGGTCCATGGCCCTGCCAGGGCTCACAGCAGCCACTCTTTATAAGATCACTATTCGTGGGGTCACTCAGGACTTCAGCACCACCCCTCTCTCTATTGAAGTCTTGACAGGTATTCCAGCTCAATCTGTAGTTCACTTCAACCCTATTACCTCTCTAAATTGGGTTAAGCCCCTACCATGTCAGGGAAATCCTGATGAATCATCACTGTGTCTTCCCTAATGTCATATCCCTTATTTGGCCACATCCCAGTCCCAGCCCAGTAGCTAATTGCATGGAAAATTCCACCCTCCTCTTCATTTGCAAAAGTGAGAAGTGAACTTTTCTTGCACAGCAAGATTCAGTCATATTTCCTTAGATCTTCTTCTTCATAATGACTTCTTAGAAGAAGTTGGAAAGTACAACTTATAAATTAAAAAAAAAAATCTGAGCTCATTTTAAGAACACCCAAGGACTCTGCAGGGCAGTGCTTGCATGTAAAGTATGTATGTGAAGAAGTTATGAACAATTCCTAAAACCACCTTTGATGCTCAAAGGCTGAGTAGAAAGCCTCTGGCTTTAGTGCCAACAAAGAAAGTGCGTCCATGTGATTATAATTCATGCGTCTGTAATCGACACTTACCAGACAACTCCTCCCAATTTTAGCCAAAATGCCATCTCACCTGAACCCACTGTGCAATTGCCTTTTTTAGTAACTCAGTAACTCTGTGTCCTTACACAGAACAGAGGCCAGAGCTGGGAAACCTCACAGTGACCGAGGCTAGCTGGAATGCTCTCAGACTGGACTGGACCACACCAGATGGGACCTATGACCAGTTTGTCATTCAGGTCCAGGAGGTTGACCAGGTGGAGGAGGCTCGCAATCTCACAGTTCCTGGCAGCCTGCAGTTTGTGGAAATCCCAGGCCTGAGAGCCAGCACGCCTTACAAAATCACCCTGCATGGAGAGGTCAGAGGTCGCAGCACTCGACCCCTCGCTGTGGAGGTCATCACAGGTACCCGCCCCTCTTTCCAGACTAGAGACATTAGTGAGTTGTTGTCATAGAGCAAATTTCCCAAGATCAGGGCCCTCTCTCTCTGCAGTTGACAGGCAGCAGGAATGTTTACCTGAAGAAGGTCTGTGGCTGGAATTCCACTTCACTGATTGAACATTCTAGAATACCCCACTATCCATCTTGAAGCCTGCTTTTGTCACACTCAGATCACAGATAACATCTCTACTGCAGTACACCTCTGTGAACACAGTACTCATCACATAGTATCGAACACTAAGAGCTAACTGTATAACAACAGAAGCATACTAAAAAACAAAACAAAACAGTAAAGCTGTGGCACAAGAATAAGCTCAGATCTTTCTAGAGAACCATTGCTATTACCACCCTAAATCACTATTATTCAACTCCTAGATCTCTTCAGAATAACCTTTGGAAATAATTAGTCATCTTCTGCAGAATCCATCCGAGCCTCTTTCCTATACAGAGACTCAAGGCAGGGACATTTCCAAGGACAGCCCATTCTAGTTCAATGTTCTTCATCCAACTTGAAGAAAACACACGATAGAAAACAGATCCCTGTACAAGAAGTTTCTGAAAAAGCTTCAAATGGAACTGTGAGCAAGGGGCCCATATTTTCAGTAGTGGAATTTTTACGGTGGGTGGATCCTAAGGTTGTTATACCTGTATTCTGATAATGGCCACTCAAATCACCTAATTCAAATAGGCTGTTCTTCTTCTTTATGTTTACCAAATAAATACATTTATTACTAGAAATGACATACAATTTCAAAAAAAATTATGAAAAGGGATGGTGTAATAACAGTAAGGTGGCCAGGCTGCCATCACCCTCAGTTTCCTGGAATAGCTTCAAACCAGAAGAGGGCAAAAAGGGCCTTCTGAGACATGAAATCTGGGTGCAGAATACCGGCCATCTGTACCTACAGTCTGCAGAATTTTATTCTTAGAAAAGAACCTCATTTTTTGCAAATTGAGTCTTTTAAGGAACCCTGTAACACCTGAGGACAAACATCTAACACCCAGCTTTTGTTTTTTGTTTGTTTGGTGGTTGGTTAGTTGGTTTTTTTTTATATATAGAATAGATCTTACATATACTTAACTCTTTAACTTCTAATCCATGGCCATTATAGCCTTATAAAGAAAGGCTGAAAGATCGCAGTTGGCCTCAGGAGTATCCCACAAAGCACAGTTTTCCATGACCTGAAGCTAAATTCGCAATAATTATTACAGTCAGTTTCCTTCCTGAAATTAGGCCATCTCTGCATTATTAACTGAGCAAATGTAGTAACTCTTAATTAAAAGTAGGCGCACACTGCACACACACAGCCTTGCTCTCCAAGGAAGCCATTCTTCTTCACTCAGAAACCAAGTACTTGCAGAAGGCTGGGGAAGAATAACCAAGTGAAGAACATATAACTCTTCCAATCCCTGACAGCTAAGAAAAGTCCAGAGCAAAAACATCACACTTTTTCCAGCCATGAGATGGTCTATACTTTATGAATACAGACAGACGGCACATAGATGATCTCACTCATTTCAAGTAATGAAATGAAGCATGTTATTATCTCCTACAAGACTGAGCAGTTCCAAGGACAAATATCTAGACCAAATGTTGCTATTATTTAAGCTTCCACGTATTAGATGCTTACTCCATATCAAACATTAAGGGGTTGATGAATGTTGTCATTTCAACATCATACAATCCTTCAGCTACAGGTGAAGAGGATGGGAAAAGAAGTCAGGTGGCACACCCCACCTGACCAGTGCTAGAGTTCCAACCAAGGTCCATGTGGCACCATGGTGTGCACATTCAAGCTGTCCCCACCTCTTGTACCCTGACCCAAAGCCCACCTTTTCCCTGTGTCCTTTATTGGCCAGGCAAGCTCTGAATGCTCAGGGTCGTTTGTTGGTGCCAACAACTTTGTCATATCCAAGATGAACAATGGACACATGTTTAACTCCAGAAAAATATCTGTGGCCAAAGTATCACATTCAAATTGCAAATATCCGGACACTAGGGATAACCAAAATTCTGTGTTCCATTTTCTTTCCTAGAGCTAGGCTGTGGGACATTCGGTTTCCTCATTTGGGCATTGTAGAACTAATACTTACCTCTCTGTCCTTCTTCAGAGGAGCTCCCCAAGCTGGGAGACTTAACCGTGACTGAGGTTGGCTGGGACGGCCTCTCACTCAACTGGACCACAACTGATCAGGCCTATGAGCACTTTGTCATTCAGGTGCAGGAGGCCAACAAGGTGGAGGCAACCCAGAACCTCACCGTGCCAGGCAGTCTCCGGGCTGTGAACATCCCGGGCCTCAAGGCTGCCACCCCTTACAGAGTGTCCATCTATGGGGTGATCCAGGGCTATAGAACACCCGTGCTTTCGGCTGAGGCCTCCACAGGTACCTCCTCCATCAATGCTTTCTTTCCTTAGGCTCCCTGCTTTTTCCCCATTAGATCATGCAAGAAGTCAACTCCTCTCCATGCCAAGTCCCTTCTGTGTGCCCTTCAGCTGCTGCCCTTGCATGCTCAGAGACTGCCTGTGCTGTGGGCTGTGCCTTTGCCAAGACACCCTGGCCGTCTCAATGATGAATGATGCAGATACTGCCTTCCCTGACCCTCTGCCCCATAGCTTCTCCTTCCCACACTTCATCTGGCCAATCCTCACAATGATGAATGATGGCTTTTTGTTTTAGGAATCAGCCTGATGGTTTTAATTCACTTCTCTAGTGTTGGGACACAAACGGAAGCCTTCCTTTCCCATGTGTGCCCTGGAACACAGATTATTTACTTTCTGGGGTCTTTTGCTAGTTGAAAATGGTGTTTTAGCATCTTCAAATCCCTCAAGGCTATGGGCACATTTAAGAAATATTTCACAAAAATGGACTGGGTATAATAAGAGAACTGAATTACCCTCCTCCAGGCAATTCCCTCAGATACTGAGTCATTGTTAGAACATCAAATTAGCAAATAGCTAGACCAAAAAGGAAAAAAAGTCATACTATTATGACTGGAGACTGTACCAAACAGAAATCCAGTAGTTCACAGAACTACACACAGCAGCACTTGGAACAAGGAATGTCTCGGGCTATGAATGTCAAGGACTGATAGCGGTTTTGTTCTTTTCATCAAGAGCTGTTCCCTGGAGTATTGGCATTTGGATGGCAGACTCCCAACCCCGGCCCCAGCAGGGTGTGTCATGGTTAACTCATCACTTTATAGTCCAGTTCCAGTGTGGTCAGTGCTTCCTCCTGGAGCCTATTAAAGTAGGAAATTTTCCCTAGCATTGTTTTCTACTCCTCATCTTCAGGATGAGCCTCAGTTGGTCTGCAGCTCAGTTTCAGAGGCTGTGCTGTTTCGTTTCTCATAGTACCATCTTTTATGTAATTACTGCAACCAAACTTCCATGGTAAATCTGCACCAGCCGATTGATTCTAGCAAAAGCATGGTTCTGGTTCTAGCCTGGGTCATCTCAGTAACTGTCAGAGTTCTACGTAAAATGTTACCAAACCCTTCCTAGATGGCAACCATGAAATGCCTAGGAATTCCAGATGAGGCTTCTCTAAATGTTCCCAGGAATCATCTGACATCCGCAAACCACCCCATTCCAGACGGCAGGGAAATCACCTACCACTTCTGATCTTTTTTCAGATCTCGTGGTTTAGATGCCATTAGTATTTGTGCATGTGTGCATGTGTGGATACGTATATTTCTTTTAGTTGCCTCTGACAAGTTGTCCTGTGAGGACAAGTTTTTTCTGAATAACCTATTAGGATGGTCAGAGATCAGGAGACGTATTCCTTGCTAAAGTGACAAAGTGTTCCTGCCTGCCCTCTGCTGTCATTCCTGTTTGAGAAAGCACTGACAGGACCATCACAAAGAGAAAAAGTTACATCTTGGCTGAAAAAAGGCCTCCCTGAACAGGCATGTCTTGGCTTAGCCCTCTTGGTTGGCAGTATAACCTCAACCTTCTTGGCCTACGTAGAAGGCGTCAAGTGGGTACATCTATTTTACCAGAAAATGAGAAAAAGCTGACTAACCCTTGTCTAAAGTATGCAAACATATCAAAATTACACTGAGAAATTCACAATTCCTTTTAAATCACAAAATTAGAAGCCTCTAGCTATTGCCTTGGTAGGCTGAAATTGTTAGAATGATTCAAGCTCTCTAGAACTCACATGCCAAAGGATTCTACAGGAGCAATGCAAACAGTCCTTGTCCTTGCATGTAGTTCAAGAGCCTGGATGCTGCCAGGGTTCACATCTGCTGACCCATGACCAGCAGCTCTGAAGTGATGTGCCCAGAGACAAGTGCAGCAAGGGCACAGAAGTTTCTAGGGAGATCATATACTAGGTCTTCATCAAGGGATCATGGCCAGAATATACTCATGTGTGGTGATTGTCGAGTAGTAAAATCTAATTGTTATGCCTTCCTTTTCAAAATAATATTCTTTTAACAAACTCCCTCTTCTCTCACATTGGCATTGATTGATAACCTTGCTTTATTTATACCATCACCCCAAACTATCAAACCTTTCTCCCTGGCAATGGCTCTATTAACAACCTGAATCTGGAAATACAACCAAATAATGACTCAAGTTTGTTTCTTCTCTCTTACCCCTCCTTTTTCAGCCGAAGAACCTGAAATTAGAAACTTAACTGTTTCTGACATAACTCCTGAGAGCTTCAATCTCTCCTGGACAGCCACTGATGGAATCTTCGAGATCTTTACCATTGAAATTATTAATTCCAATAGGTTGCTGGAGACGATGGAATACAATATTTCTGGCGCTGAGCGAACTGCCCACATCTCAGGGCTAACCCCTAGTTCTGATTTTATTATCTACCTCTCTGGACTTGCTCCCAGCATCCGAACCAAAACCATCAGTGCCACAGCCACCACAGGTACATGTGCATTGTGTCATGGCCAAGAGCCTCTCTCCGCAGTCTTGTTTGCAGGGTGAAGCCACTCCTCCCCTTCCAGGGAAGTGCAAGCCACAGGACATCAAATCTTTTAAAATCTGGGCTGCAGCTATATTTAACATGACTCTTTTTCGACAGTAACCACAGTGGTGGATTTCCATAAAGCTGTGAGCTGATTCATCACTGGCAAGGACATGCGTATCCTAAAATGTAGTTTGGTTCTGATTACATTGCAGGATTTGGAGAAAAGATTGCTCACCTGCAACAACTTGAAGGCCATGAGAGTGGCCCTGGCCTTCGAAAGATGCCTGCATGAAGTCTCAAAAGTCACATTTGTGTTACCCTCGTGTTTCTGTCTTCCTAGTGCTTTGATTTTTTTTATAACCAGACATCTCAATGGCTTAATGAGATTATGTTGATTTTTTTCTAAGTGGGGAATTGAAAAGAAAGAGAAAAGATTACTCACTAGATGAATAGAGCGGGTACCGATGTGGATTCTAACATCATCTCCAGGAGAAAATATTAGATCACATAGCTTACACCTAGAGCAGTGGATGATACACGGCAAAATAAAGTTAGAATAGTCAAGTTCAAACAAGATTTTTAAAAGAGTGAAGTGCTCACACTTTAAATCTCTGGTGTCTTTGGTATTTATATCAAGCCAGAAGCTCTAGATCATGTAGCATAAAAGAACCTAATGGGAATTTATAAAGGAGAGTTTTGTCCAATCAAAACAGCATTCTTAGCACATTTTAGATAATGCCTTCTCTTGACAGGTAAACTAAGACATCACAAACAGGGTAGAGAGAGGATTTTGTGGCGCAAACAGAGAAAGGGGTACCTGTACTCTGGAGAATGCAGGACAGAGGTTGACATTGTGGCGTCAAAATGATCTCTCATTTAGGTCACCCATTGTTGAGAAACTGTCCTCAAACTAAATGAGACAACAATTGCTATTTCAGTGACCCAAGCAAAAGGCAGAGCCAGCATGAAGTACTCCCTATCTCAATCACATTGGAGAAAACCTAGAGCGAGAATTAGTCAACCATACATATGTGGCTTCAGTTGGTTTTCAACAAAGGGCAAGTCATTTTCCCAAATGTAAAGTCTAAAGCTTTTTGGATTTAGTCTTTTGTGTTTTGCTTTTGAACCTATACTGGTTTAAATCGACATGATTTCATATTGTTTCTTCTTGCTCTAGTAGCTGAATCTCTCATCAGCCACCTCACTCTCTCAAATGTGACCTGGGGCAGTATGTTCATCTCATGGAAAGCGCAGGAGCCTGCTTTTGATAGTTTCCGTATACAAGTTAGTAATTCTGACAACCCCCAGGAGACAGTGGAGTACTCCGTGCCTGGGGCATCTCGCAATTCTGTCATCACCAACCTCAAAGCTTCTTCTAATTACACTGCCTACCTTCATGGGCTGATTGGCGGGCAACGTGCTCATACTCTGATGGTCCAAACAACCACAGGTATTTCCCATTATGGGTTCATTGCTCTCTACTGAACTTCTGCAGAGTACCATTCCAAAAATCACCCACCAAGCACTCTTGATCTTCCTGAAGTTTGACAGAGCCAGCCAAATCAGAGCTTGAAAGCTTTTAGATAGCTCTCACCCCAAATTAAAGGCCTTTAGTGTCAACCTATTTTTCCTAAATATCTACTCACATCTGGAGTTGCTCTGTTTATTTATGTAAAGTGACTTGCTTCGGTTGAATTTCTAAACCATCCTTTCATCTGATCTTGAATAATCTTTTCCATTACCACTCATTATCATCAGCCTGTGGTCTTTCTAATCAAAGTTGCCTGCATCATGTTCAAAGAGGTGTGTGCATGCCATTTTGATTCAGCCAGAACACTCTAGTCTCTTTCTCCCTACCAGGATTTTAAATAATGATGCCCAAGCAGGTGATGAAGGAATTTGAATCACTCCCTCCCCGCAAGAAGTGCATGCAAAGTTTGATGATATCATCTTCATGAGACTTTCTTTTGTCTGGACTCCTTATGAAACTGCTCTGTTTTGACACTGAGTCTGTCAAGCATGGTTTCTCACCCACTGATACCTTCCATCAAGCATCTAAACCCCGTTTCCATTCATCATATTGTCCAAATCTTGGTGCATGTGGTGGGCAACCAGATTTAGTTTTAGAAAATCTCTACATTCCTAGAAGCAGACAGCATGTCAAGGAAGTATCTGAACTTGTTATAAGTAGTGGGAGATGAATGTTACTTGTTTGCATGGAATATTGCCCACATTTTAACTACCATTCACTTTCTCAGTGTTTTCTTGCATCTTAACTTTCTGGCTTGATTGCACCCCCCTGAGAGGCAGCTGGAGGTCAAGTTGACCTCAAGAACTTAACCTTTACTCTGCATGATGAATTGCCAATCTTTGGTACCAACCTGCATCCTTCACTGGAGATAAGCAACAAAATATAGAGGAAGCACAGAGTTCCACTTGGAGGATTTTATTTTTTTGTGTGGCTGATGAAATTTGCCAATACTGTAGCTGAAAACAATAGTATCATTGGTTTCTCAAACTAATTGACAAGTAGGAAATCCCATGTCACTGCTTGTGACCACATTCTGCTTCTGAAGCAGATTCTTTTTGTCCTTTAAGACTGTGTGGCATTGAATCATGCTGTGAAGTTGTGCAGTTAGAGTTTATCCGTATGAACTTCTTGTTCCTTCAAATTCAGAAACCAAAAGAAAACAACAGCCTAGTCTTTGGAAGAAATACTCTGCCTCCTCCCAACCCCAAATCCTGATCGGGCAATCCACCAGGAAACTTGCCTGTCTCTAAGTCAAAGTCTACAATGGATCCATTTTAACATTAGTATTAGTTGATAAAAAGAACATTTGTGGGCCAGTCCCAAATACACACAAGATTTTAAGTTAGCCATATAAGAGTTTAGCATTAAATAAGTTGATTTCATCATCAATGATTTAGACTTAAGGCGCAATAAAGAATTTAACCTCAATTTAACCAAATTATCCAATAAGTAAGTTTCTTAATCAGAAAATGCAATGTTTAACTTAGTTTTCTGTTAATGTTTGAATCTGCCATTTGATCTTTAAATGCTGCACAGAATTTCTCTTATATGGATATTAATCTTTAACTTACACAATCCATCAACACCAAAGGAAGACTAAGTAAGAAAAGCTAGAAAAGTAGCCAGGACTAAAGCATGATTGGTGGAGCACAAGCTTTTTGAGATATCCGAGGACTATTCCCCAAAGAACATATCTACCTATTGATGGATAAGTTTGTGAAGCACTGGGCTAAAAAAGATATAAAGCCATTTATAGAATATGTCAGTTAGAGCCTTTAAACAGCTAATATACTTTGTGAGTATCTATGATGAGATGTAACTTTCAGTGTTTACCATGTACTTTACACTGTGAAGTTGTTTTTTTTTTTTAAGATTTATTGATTTTTATTTGGAAAGTCAGATATACGGAGAGGAGGAGAGAGGAAGAGAGAGAAGATCTTCCATCTGATGGTTCACTCCCCAAGCAGCCACAATGGCTGGAGCTGAGCCAATCTGACTCCAGGAGCCAGGAGCTTCTTCCAGGTCTCCCACTTGGGTGCAGGGTCCCAAAACTTTGGGCCGTCCTTGACTGCTTTCCCAGGCCACAGGGGAGCTGGGTGGGAAGCAGGGCTGCCAGGACTAAAACAGACGACCATATGGGATCCTGGCGAGTTCAAGGCGAGGACTTTAATCACTACGCTATTGCGCCAAGCCCGAAGTTGTTTTTTCTTTAGAAATTTTACAGAGGTAGTGCTCCAATGAAAATTTGAGGAAACAGAGATTAATATCAATTACATTAACTCTGTCTTCTATCCAATGACTTGTTTACTTTTCTTCATACACAATCAGCAAATACTTGTGTTTATATCTCAAAAGGGTACTCACAAGCAAATACATACATGCCTGTATATGTACACACACACACACACACACACACACACACACACTGCTGAGGAAATGTGTGTGAATATATGTATCATATATATATATCATAATTAGTGCAAGGGTAGACACAACTTCCATTTCTGCAAATATTTGGAGATATTGATGCTTCAAATTCTGTTGCTATATTCTGCATAAATCCACTGCTTCCTCTAATAATGTCTCTCTTTTTCTCTCTGCCCGTGTTCCTTCCCTTCAGAACCAGAACCAGAGTTGGGCACGCTAATCTTTAGCAATATTACTCCTGACAGCTTCAACGTTTCGTGGACCAGTCAAGCTGGGCTTCTTGCAAAGATTGTTGTCAATGTGAGCGATGTTCGCTTGCTGCATGAGGCCCAGCATGTCACAGTCTCAGGAGATGCACAGCAAGCTCACATCACAGGCTTAGTGGAGAACACTGCCTATCACGTTAGTGTGGCAGGGACCAGCTGGGCTGGCGACTCCACCAGACCCCTCACTGCCTTGGTCACTACAGGTACTCCATCAGAGGTCCTCATGGATCTGTTTAGAATTCTGACACAGGGGGAAAGGGAGGAGACAGCCACTTCAAGGGAAAATTCAACTCCAAGTAGTTTTCACTCCAAATGTACTGTCCTTAATGTTGTTAAGTGGCAAATAACAATTAACACTATATTGATGGAATGGAGTAGGCTGCTTTGAAATCTGTATACATTCTGGGATGGTTAGCTCAAGCCAATTAACATCCATCCCCTCACTTGCGTTTTTTTAATATGGCAAGAATGATTACATTTTTCTCTTTCATATTTTGCAATATATATTATTGTAATCTTTGTACATCTTGTACAAAAGATCACTGAAACCTATTCCTCCTGTCTAACTGAAGTTTATAACCTTTGGTCAACATTTTCCTTTCCCTGTCACCTAAGCCATCATTCTACTCTGCTTCTATTCAAAATCTTTCAATTCTACGCAGGAGTGAGATCAGCCATTCCCTGTACCTGTGTCTGGCTTATTTCATGATACAAAGCATCCTCCAGGGACATCCATGTTGGCACAAATAACATAATTCCTTTCTTTCATAAAGTTGATACCATTTCTTTTTGTGAATGTGCCATATTGCCTTTATCCACCGATGGCACTCAGGTTGCAATGCAGCCTTGTTCAGAGCTGCCAAGATATTGAATGTAAACTTGCAGGTAAACAGGACAGATGTCATAGCAAAGCAGAGGTCATTTACAGCAGCTCGTAGAAAATGGAGGCCGTGTTCTCAACAGCTGTATAACATTTTCGGGGATTTTTGTGCCTAATGTTTTAGGTTCTGACTAAAAAAATGAATTCTTAGTAAAGACCTAAGACAGGAATTTTGTCCAAAATTCATGCTAGGTAAAGCAGTAAACAAACTACCTATTCCAGAATTGTAGTAGTCCTTTCCTTGTTTAACAAACAAAAAGGTTCTTGGGTGGGTGTTTGGCCTAGTGGCAGATGTGACAGCTACATCTCACTTTGGAGTGTCTGGGTTCAGTATCCAGCCCCAGGTCCTGACTCCAGCTTCCTGCTAACGCAACCTTAGAAGGTAACAAGTTGGCTCTCTTGTCATCGCATGGGAGAACTGGATTAGATTCTCAGCTTCCAGCTTTGGCCCAGCCCAGTTCAATCCCACTCTGCAGGCATTTGTATAATGAACCAGCAGATGGAAGTCTGGGCTCACTCTCTTTCTCTCCCTCTCTTTCTTTCCTTCTCTCTAAAGCACTTCCTTTAAAAAAAAATTCTTAAGACTAACAACTACAACAGACAGAAGCTCCAAATTAGTAATCTGGTGGATAAATTCTTAGTTTAATGGTATCTCATCCATTCATTGACCTTGGCCTTTAATTTTCTTTGATTTCCATAAACAATGGTTATCTTTTCTTTCCTGTTATTATCCTAAATCATAACAAATGGTGTCAATTTGCCTAATCTATAGCATGAAACCTCAGAAAATAGTTACAAATCTCTTGCCTTTCACTAATTTTTAAAAGACTTTGCCATTTGACTTTCACTTTGAACCAAGTCTCCCCCAAAGTTTAAATTGCTATTAATATGTTAATTTTGTTAATTAGATATTTAATTGAAGACACTATAGTATACAGAAAGAATGAGTATTTTTAAATTAAGCCTACCTGGTTTCTAAATTTCTCCCACATCTTTCTAGTTACATAACCTTAACAAGTACTTAACCTAGTTATTTTGTATTGAAAAAAAGATGCACTCCAGCACCTAGAGCAACCCTCTCAGGAACATGCAGGTTTGCAGAAGTGACATCCAGTATCATTTTATAGATTCTGGATCCTTTCTATTGCCCCTCAACAGCATAAGCAAAACAATGTTCTTAAAAATACCCCAAAAGCCTAAGTGCCTGTAGAAATAAAATTATGCAGTCACAACTTCCTTACTAATTTTATTGATGAGCTCCTCATTATGTATTAATATGAGAGAGTATGAAGCAAGCAGAGAAACAGACTGCTCCCAGACAACTGTTTCACTCCTCAATTGCTTCCAACAGTCAGGACTGCACTAGGTTGAAGCCTTGGACTTAGAATTCAATCCAGGTCTCTCCCGTGAATGACAGGAACCCAACTACTTGGAGCATCACTGATGTTTCTCAAGATCTGCATTAGCTGAAGTCAGACATCAGAGTCAGGAGTCACGCTCAAGCACCAAGGGGGACATGTGTGTCCTAACTGTCAGATGAAAGACCCATATCCAGATGTTTTAATGTTAGGTTAAAAAGTAATTAATTTGTTTCTGCCTAGTTCTGATGTGAATTAAATGGTTCACGGTCATTTTCAAAGGCAGAATCTGTGATTCCTTAACAAGAAAGGGAGGAATAGGTTATGGGATGAGATCCACACTGCCCAGGAGGGAAGGAATGGCCACAGAGTCCATTAGGCCCTTATTGTAGTAGCCTCTTGCAGGACCTCCCACAGAACAGAGGGAAGGAAGGAAAGCTGCTTGAGCTGGGCTCGGGCATCTAGGATGTCTTTACAGCTTTGTCTCAGTTAATCGTGCTGTGAAAAGATTCTGCATTTTAAAAGAGGCATATAAAAAGAAAGTCTAAACAAGAAAGGACTCTAAGAAAGAAACCATTGTGGACTAATTAGCCTAAATACCCTCATTTTCCTTGGAAGCCTTGGCATCTTCGGTGGCTGGGAGGTTCCTAAATAAGGCAGCCATCAAGATATGGAAGTATTCATAATGCTAAGAAGCTGCTAAAAACTACTGAATTGTATACTTTAATATGTACTTCATTTGAAAGGCAAAAAAAAATAAATAAATCAAGATGTTAGCAGGGCTTGTCCTCACTAACAATTCCAGAAAAAAAAAAAAATAAGGCAGCCATCAAAGAGAGGCTCACTTAGCTGAACAAAACCCTGCAACACAATTTGAAGCCCTTGTCACTCAACCCAAGAAAGACTAATTACACTGTATATGTGATTTCATGTTTGCCTTTGATAGAGTTTTAAGTATCTTTACAAGGAAAAAAAATAAACACCAAATGTTTGAAAACAAGAGCAGGAAGTCTCATATCACAGCAGAATTAAGTCCCTGATAGGCGGATGAGGACATTCAATCTGCCATTCTCTCACCAAACCCTTCTTTCTTAAGCATTCTTTTTCTTTAATATCCTATAAAACGAGACCCTGGACATTAGTTAAGACGATTTATCTTTTTTGAAAATTTCCATTCATCTACAATGGAAAAGAATGTTCTCATCTCGATCAGATTTGGCCCTGCAATTCCCATCCCTAACCCTCTGTGATTTAAGAAAAAAAGGAATACTTTTACCATTATCATGTGCCGTTTTACTGCAGAAAAGGTACTGAGCCTTCTCCACTCATCCTGTTTATGACTCAGGGCTTAAGAGCACTGATGGGCTTCACTAATTAGATGTTGGCTTAGGGTATGAAACGAACATGGAATTTGGAGACAGGAGATCCGGCTGTATCCCAGCTTAGCTGCTAGTGGGTGTGTGACCATGGCTAAGTCATGATCTCTATTTCCTTAGCCATCACTGTGAGGATTAAAGAGGATAATGGATGTGAAGCCCTATCACGTAAGTCATTATTAACCGGAACTTGGCGGTACAAGCTCACTGTATATTGGAAATTCCAATATACGAAATAATTCTTTGGCAGGTGAGAAAAAAGAGTGCCTAGGATACAGATGTTTGGTGAATGAATGAGCAAATAGTGATTGCAGACCTTACTGAAGATGTAGACATATCCTTGTTTTCCAATTTTATCCAGGAAAACAGACAAGTAAAGAATTAGCAACTCTTAGCATCCTTTCATGGGACATAATCATAGAGTATTCATTTCAACCTATAAAATGATTTACCTTCATGTCAACTTGTGAGGATATTGCACTAATTGGCCTAACCAACCTGATCCAAAATGTAAATTAGAAGTAGGGTAGAAGTATACCAGCAAGGATAAAAGAAAGTTGCCTTATTTCATGATTCAATCCAGTAAGAAATGGAGAAAGGGGTCTTAATCCAACCTTAGATATCCTATTTGTATCAAACCACTGCTTCAGATTCAGATGCAGTTAAAAACTGTGCTCTGTTTCACAACAGTTTGACTTTAGCCAACTTAATCTACCTCCTTGGAAATCAGTGTTCTTACCTGCAAGATTGGACAAGTTCCTACTAGATAGGCTTCTTTACTATATATATATACACACTAATGCTATCTTGGCAGCCGGTAAGTTCTTACTAAATACTCACTTTTTAAGTATATAACACACCGAATGAATGATTAGATATCTATTTGCGTTCTTGGAAATGGGTATTATCCTGGCAAAGTCAGTGCTGCTAACCTGCGTTATTTTTACCCTTCCCTTCTTTCAGAGGCCCTGCCCCTTCTGGAAAACCTAACCATTTCCGACATTAACCCCTACGGGTTCACAGTTTCCTGGATGGCATCGGAGAATGCCTTTGACAGCTTTCTAGTTACCGTGGTGGATTCTGGGAAGCTGCTGGACCCCCAGGAATTCACCCTTTCAGGAACCCAGAGGAAGCTGGAGCTCAGAGGCCTCATAACTGGCATCGGCTATGAGGTTGTGCTCTCTGGCTTTACCCAAGGGCATCAAACCAAGCCCTTGTTGGCTGAGGTGGTTACAGGTATTTCAATTCAAGTCAGCCATTCTCTCCTCTTCCCAGTCCCCCTTCCATGTAATCTGTCTATAGATCATCATGATTTTAACATCTTCATCAGTGTTCCCTACTTAATTCATAGATGTGACCTGTTTTTTTTTTTTCACATCATCTCCACATTCCCCAGTCTTATGTCTCTGTTGAGTAATCCCTGCTGCCACCCTAGCAATGAAAAGGTCGAAATGTTTCTGCTTGGTGTCTTAAATCCTGTAGACCATGTCTTGTCCATAGCTCTTGTGTAGTTACTCCGTGCCACTTTCCCTTGTGTTCATCCTGGCTGGTCTCCATCAACATTTCAGCCTTCTCAGAGAAAATGTACTGATGAGCATATTTTGAAAATGTATGCGATACCTTTGCTCTCTAAAGAAGCCTCAACAGTGATCTTAACAAGTTTATCCAGAGGAGTTATCACTGTAAAACCATGTGTAAGCTTCTATTGGCTAACGCTAACTTCAGAGAGAATCTTCAGCACAGACTAAATCCATGATTTTCACAAGACTGATGAGAATTCTCAGAGAAATATGGCATTAACAACTTTAATAGAAATCTGTATTTCCCAAAGTCTCTCCAGAAATGAAAAGTCCTACTTGATAAGAATTCCAAGTTCATGTTTCTAGTGTCCTGTTGGGAACGTGGAGATAAACAGAATCTTTGACTATAAAGCTATCCAGAATATCTTAATATGCATTGTGTTGTCTCTAGGAGGGACTTTTCCAGGAAGTATTTCTCATATCTGATAATGGTTGACTTCTAAAGAAAAAGATCAAGTAAGAATAGTTTTCTTTGAGCCCACTTTGGGAAACTCAGTTCTGAATTTACAATGAAGTAGTTTTGTCTAGTTAAGGCAATCCAAGATGAAACCTCAGGGTCAAAGGTCAAGGTGTCTTCAGAAAGTTTATGAGAAATGCGAGCTATGGCAACAGTGCATGGATCTCTGTTTTCACACCACAATTTGCTTATCTTTAATTCTACTTTTGCACAAACTTTATGAAGTACACTCATATGTGTCACACAAGGCTCAAAGCCTTCATTCTACCATTTGAACATACATGTAATGAGTAAAATGGCAAGGAAAGAAAGTCGATGAAGAAAGAATGGCAGGAATTAAGAGCCTTCTTGTGTTGTCTATCAGCTCCAAGAACAAAGGGAAAAGACTGTAGCTTTTTCAAAGCAATTTTGGTCAAGTTCAAGGGAATTATAATCAGAAGTGTCATCATGGGCAACTCCACAGATCATTAATGCTGCTTTATTTGTCTTTTTAAAAAGGTCTCACAGAGAATGGGCACTCAGCCATTGGAAGACAGAGAGCAAATATAAACAAGTTACTGCCTTTGAACTTGTTTAATAATGCAAGGGAGGGCCTAATGCTGAGTCCAAATGTGGATTTATAGAATTGCTTTTAGACAAAACTCACATATGCAAACGCACGTGTAGCCAGTATTGGCTGTATTAACCCCATCTCCCTGTCTCCTATCCCTACTAGACTTTGTTCGTGTTGAGTGACTTTGTTTTTGGTATCTCAGGAGACTTCTGTCTCTGAAAACTGGGGCATCATTGCATTCTGATACCCCAACGGAAAGAGCATTGCACAGGCTGCTAAATGTCGTTCTTCCTTCCTCCCTTCCCCCACTATTTTTTTTCTCTCTAGAAGCCGAACCGGAAGTGGATAACCTTCTGGTTTCTGATGCCACTCCAGATGGTTTCCGTCTGTCCTGGACAGCTGATGAAGGGATGTTTGACAGTTTTGTTCTCAAAATCAGAGACACCAAAAAGCAGTCTGAGCCATTGGAAATAATCTTGCCTGCCCCAGAACGTACCAGGGACATTACTGGTCTCAGAGAGGCCACTGAATACGAAATCGAACTCTATGGAATAAGCAATGGAAGGCGATCCCAACCAGTCAGTGCCATAGCAACAACAGGTACCGTAAAAATCCAGGACAAAACCAAGAATCGAGGCTTTTTTTCCCACAGGGGTCAGTAATCATATGAGCATTGGACACAGCCAAGTTTGCCCTCAGACTCTAGCTTTTTCAGTTATTGATAGGGTTGCTTTGGGAAATTTGACAGTCTTTATGGAAGAATATGATACATATTACCTAATACAATTGTATGAATGAGACAAAATAATTAACATAGCTGGAAGTGACAGCTATTCACATTATTACAATATACCATCATTATTATGATCATTACATTTTTTTAGATTCCAAAGACTCTTGTTTTCTATCTAAGAAGTAGTTAATGAAAAATGGATCTTGGATATTTTTGGTGTAAAAATTTTTAAATCCATACAGACCATGGGTCTTCAAAAAGTTTATTAAAAATGTGCATTATGAAAACCTTTGCATAGAGTTCAATGTGTTTTGTACACCAAAATGTATCTTTTTTTAAATTTTCCATCAACCTTTTAAAGAATGCTTCTACTGTTCCTTCATATTTAATCCAGAAATAGTTTTTTTTACTATGCTTTGTCCAAAAAAATGAAGCTTTACCAAGTGGAGTTAATAGAGAAATATTATTGTACCTGAGGAGATTAAATTACCTGAGATGTCATGTTAATAATATGACGTGGAAGAAGCAGGGAGCTCAAGACACTACCCACATTTATAACAATTTTAAAAAGGCACTGAGAGGGGAAAATGAAAAACCTTTTTCCTTGGGAGCTGTCCCAAGGAGACTAAAGTGATGATTAACACAGCTCTTTTCTAACAGTAATAGTAAGACTAGCATGCCTTCCTAGAGAGAAGGAGAAAGGCAGCAATTGGGACGATTTCCTTCTAGACAGCTTCTTCAAGGAGGAATCAGAAGAAAGGATCACAAAGGCACAGGGAGAGAGCAAAAGACCTGAGAAATGATGGGACTTAACATTTTGTTTGTGCATGAAAAATGCAGTGCCCAGAAAGGTGCAGCGACTAGCCTAAAGCCACACAGCTAGATCTCCAGGAGAACCCAAAAAGCAACTCATTTTAATACTATTTTATACAAGGTAGACTGGATGAAAGGTAACCAGTGACATACATACTTGCCACCTCTGACAGGCAGAATGGGACAGTAGTCCTAACCTCCTCCTCTTCATCTGATGATAGGTATTTGACTATGATAAATTCCAATCTATTAATTCCCCCTGACAAAGAAATCATCATTAGGATTTGCAGAAGGAGAGAAAATGCTGAGAACCAGGCAACAACTCAGTGAGAAGAAAACTTCCCTTTCCTGTTGTCAAGGACAGACTATCTGAGAACAGGTTTGAGGCGCCCCCTTCCTTTGGCTGCCCAACAAAAGCCTTGAGTTCAGAGACCGAGCCAGATTTTGACCTGGTTTTATAAATACCACTCTTCAAAGTTTACATCTGATCATTGGTTTTGTTTTGCTGAATTTTTTTCTAGAAGTCCTGTCGTTCCAAAGCACAATGAATAATCATGAGTTACCATTTTTTTAAGAACAAAAGAAAAGAAAACACAGACTCTGCTCGTTTGCCCTCTCTTTGATTTCCCTTTCTGGGTTCCACATAGATTACAGCCAAAGGAAGAGACAGAGAGAGAAACAGTCACATGTGTTTGCATACTTTTGCTCCAAGACTGGGAGAGGGGATTTGGCACAGCAGATTTCTAATTCCTATATTCACCTTGTCAGCTCTGTAAAGCTTCTATTTTTCAATTCTTTCTCCTCTTCTCTCCTGTATAATGTCTATTTCTGCAAACCCATCTCCACGCTGTCCTGTCCCTCTTCCATCTGATGAGAAACTGCTGTGGCTCCTGCACGAGCTCACAATCTCCTCTCACCCTATCCTGGAGCAGGAGCCCAAGCTGCCCACTCTTGAGTAGCTGGGCCAGCAGAGAGGACAGCAGGTGGGAGTCAGTGCAGCCTGATGGCTAAGCCAGTGCTCTCTGGACAGACTCATGGCAGTCTTATCATGGCCTTACCTGTAACCAGCTGTGTGATCTTGGGCACATCTCTATTCCTCTGAGTCTCAATTACCTCATCTGAAAAAAAAAATTGGTTTTTAACTCAAAGATCTGCCTTCCATGAGGTTTAAATAAAATTATGAATGTTGAGTGTTTAGCAGAATTTTCCTTGGAAAGATATCGTAGCATCTGAATAAGGCAGTGTTGTCCTCTTCTGGGGGCTCCTATAGCCTATGTCATGTGTGCACTCGGGAATACAGAGTGAAGACTCAGAAATGTATCTTGAACCTGTATAAACTCCTGGATGTGCCATTCCCCCAGGTTTTGCATAGCTGTCTTCCCACTGTCACTTTTACCAGTCACTTCCCTCAGGAGTATAATGGATGAGGTCACTGACTCCTCTCGTGTATAAGATGGGGGCAGAAATTATTGCCGTTTTGAGAAAACTGGATCTAAGGGCGAAACCTTTAGCTATAAGCTGTGACAGGGTCTAGAGCCAAGAGATTTTCAGTCAAAGCAAAACCCAGAGTGAGCCAAGTTGGCATAGGGAAACTTTCAGGCTGGAGCTGATAAACCTCAGTAAGGTTTTTTTCCTCACCTGGACTCATCTATATGTTTTCTTTGGATATAGAAACAAGGGTAACCCATGGAAGAAAGCAAATAGAAGGTAATCATCTTTATGGAATTTTCCCAGTGAGCCAGATGCCGTGCCTGGGGGGTGGTTATATTCATTATGCCTGCTAATCCCTAAAACATTCCTGTGGATGGGTTCCACTTTCCCCTCTGGACAGAAGGAGCAACTGGAGCTCGCAGAAATGAAGGGATGTGCCCCAGGTCACCCAACCTCTCAGTGGTATTTGGACAATCAGGATCCTGTAGGCTGCAGAGATCTTGTGGTTTCCAAAACTTTCCATGGAGAGGGCAAAAACCTAGGCAGCCACAGAGTCTAGGGGTGGCCCCCAGGTCACAGAGGAAAGCTGCAGAGGGAGCTGTCTTAGAAAATAAGACATTGGGGGGAGACTAAAGCTCTCTAAATATCTGTGGGTTTCAAAGCTTAATGAGCAGCGTGGGTTAGAGAGAGGAAAATATGAGGAAGGAGATCCCTTGAGCCTGAAAATTGTTTCCTGAATTCTCTGGTTAAGCTTGGTCAACTGAACTAAGCCAAAAAACACAGAAGATGAGCCAATAAAACTGGCTTTGACAGAAGGTATTTGGAGAGCTGAAACTTCCTTCCCTTGGGCATGGCTTCCCCAACAGGTAGCCCCAGTATCCATTGATGTTGGCTTTGGGGAGGATCTGGGACTTCTCTTCTGGGTTGCCTCCCCAGCCCCTAGTCCTAAGAATAGGTATGTCAAGGTCATTTTCCACATTAACATTAGTTTCAGGATTCTGGGCTGTGCTTGAATCTGCTGACCAGACCTGGAACCTAGAAAGGCCACATCTCACACACACACACACACACACACACACACAAGAAAATGTTCACTGGAGAACAAAGCATGATGTGGCTCTCTGGAAAATGGCTACAACCACACCTTCTCAGGGATCTCTGTGACAATTAAATCTTGCAAGTTCTAAAAAGCTGGTAGGTTTGTAAGTCTTGGTACTGTTTGAAAAGAGAACTCAAATGCAAAAATATTTGAAAAAGCACTAAAACCAAACTAAAAAGATAAGGCAGCATATCCCAATCCAGAAAGCCACTATCCCTCACTTACTTGGAAGTTGCTGACAGTGTTTACAATCTTCCTGAACAGATGAACCACTGCTCTGCAGCTCTGGGCCCTGTACCTGGAATGAAGGAAGAGCTGCTTCTATCAAGTGTCAACTTGAACAGATCGCCACTTCTTCATCCCATAGGCTTGACTCAAACATGAAGTTGTCCTGCACAAAGAATCTAGGGAGAAAACATTGGGAATGGTAGCTAATTGCTTCGTTGTTTTTCTTGTGCTTTCTCCTTGACAGCCATGGGTTCTCCAAAAGAAATCATTTTCTCAGACATCACTGAAAACGCAGCCACTGTCAGCTGGCTGTCACCCACTGCCCAGGTGGAGAGCTTCCGGATCACCTATGTGCCCATTACAGGAGGTAATTGTCTCAGGGGTTGGGGTGGGAGTGGAGGAGGAGCATGGAAGGTTCATGTTGAGTAGTAACAGGGACCCAGACAATCTCCACTTAACATCATTGCCAAAGAAAACCATTTCCTTGTTTTTGAGACCATTTAGAAAGATCCCATTTATAAATATCCTAGGAACAAATTACCTAACTGCCTTGTGAAGTGTCATCTTTGAAGACCATTCAAGGCCTTGAAATTCTAAATTCCTTGAGAAATAAAGTTCAGTGAAAAAAATGCAGCAATAATGTTTTCATGCAATGACAAAAGATTAACTACACACGTCTTCCCCCTTTTGAAAACACTCATCTGAAAACCTAGTCTTTCATGTCAAAATCCGTTTCAGCATAGGATACAGACTTATGCCTCAACAGGACCGCAGGTTCTAGCTCAGAGTGTGTGGGCTATAAATATGAGATGGCTTCAAGAAGTTCATGAAAAGGCAATTAAAAGATAAGCTTAATTGAATGCCAAAAATATTGAAATCCATGTAGATAATGAATCTTTTAAAAGTTCGTGGAAAATGTGTATTTTGTAAAAACTAGCCTGAAGTTCAATTTTTGGCCCCAAAGAAATTTAGTTTCACTTGCCATGTTTTTAAAAAAACACGTTCTGACGGAGACAGCAGCACAGTCAAATTTACCTGAATGCACTCTCGCAGGCAGTGGGTTCCCTGTCCCATAAATGTGTAAAGAGAAGATGCTTGATAGCCTCTTGGGTGGGGTGCTGTAGCTTTCCTATGAGGAGTCTGACCAGCTCATATCCAAGTTCTACATTAATGTCGCAGCTCTTTAAAAAAGAAATCATTCACTTGTTAATACACAGAAGAATACAAACTTGGTTATGATCATCTTTCCCTCTCAACCAAAATGTTTGCTAGTAACAGAGACTGCATACTCTTACACCAAAACAGAGGGTCAGATAGATCAGTCATGAATCACACAGGAAACATTCCATATGTTTTGTGGTTAAAAAACAAAAAAAGAAGAAAGAAAGGAATTAAAACTTGCACAACATGCCTACTCTCTGCTGAATGGAAACTTGCCATTTTTAGTATGTTGTGACTTCATGTATTTTCCTCTACTGAACTTCTTTTTTGGCTTCTTCACCAATGGAAAAACCATTATACAAAAAGTAAAACCTCTTTCTTTATGCAGAGGGTAGGACTAATGAAAAGAAGTTTAAAAAAAAAAACCAAGATTGGATAAATATGCTTTTTCATTTCCAAATCAGATACACCCAGCCTTGGGGTAACAGTGAACACACTTCAGTAAAGTTCACCGCTCACTATGTGTTTGTACTATGTTTCAGGTCCACCGTCCACAGTAACTGTGGATGGAAGCAAGACTCAGGCCAGGCTGCAGAAACTCATCCCTGGCATGGAATACATTGTCAACATCATTGCCACCAAGGGCTTTGAGGAAAGTGAGCCTCTCTCAGGGTCACTCATCACAGGTGTGTGGAGTTTTGCCTTTTGCCTTTCAGAGCTCTTGTACACCTACTGTATTGTTTCTTACCTTAAGATGGATGGTTTGTGTCCTGGAAGATGAAGGGAGCTTTTCTTTATGCAACTTTGGTGGAAAGTGAATTGGATTTAGAGAGCCAAAGCCTCCTTTCTCTGGCCCATCCCCAGCCCCTGGGGAGCAGGGAACCTTACATGAGTCTTTATCCTTGCTGGACCTCTGTTTCCTGAATGATTGCAGAAGAAAGAACTCAAGTGTGGGGGTCAGACTGAATTGGCTTTAAATCTTAGAACTGCCAGTTATTTTCTCTGGAGTCCACTTTTCTTCTCCCTGAGTTGGAAACACTCCAGCGTTATGCTCAGGGCCCTGGAGGCTCTGTAAATGTCGCCGGCAGTACACTCTCATTCACCACCTCCTTCCTTTCTTTACCCGTAGCCTGGAATCATTATGAGAATCCATTAAAGCAGGTGCTTCACACAGTTAGGTAATAGTGACAACTATAAAGGATCCCTACTTGGCATCTATTCCATTTAACACGCTGTTTGTCAACCCTTCACATTCAATCCCCTCTATGGTCATCATCATCATTTTACACACGACACAACTGAGACCTGGAGAAATGAAATACCTTAACTAAGGCCACACAAGTAATGAATACTGGAACCAAATTTGAGCACTAAGGGTTATTTTTCCACTATAACCTGATTTGTCGCTAAAGAAGGGGATCTAATGAACTACAATGAAGGAGAATGAAGTGGAACATTTTTCTTCAAGCAGCCATGTCTCCTGACAATTTACCCTTTGAAACATGAACAATAACCCAGTACGATGCATTAAGGGATCCAAATAATAGTTCTTACAGGAAATGTTTTAAATATCCTAGTGACCTAAAATAATTGATAAAGTACAATTTAAATGTCCCAGCTGAATCCAGAGCCCTATTTACCCTTCTGACATGGGCTCTCATGTATCCAAAGAAATCTCTCATTTACTGATTCTCCTTGGCAAGAGATCAGAAAATCGGGGAGCATTTCCCCTCAAGGCCTCACTGTCATCACCAGTGAAAAGAGATCCTTTACATGCATGGGATGAAACTGGAGCAACTCAAGAGTAGATGAAGTGGGCCCTCCAAATTATTCCACCATATCCTGACTCTCAGGTTAGTTATTTCATCTTGACACTAGAATGCCTGCTCCTTGAAATGAACTGATGAGAGCTGAACTCCATCCTCCTCCTGCTGCCAGGGAGTAATTATTATGTATTAAATACAAAAGCTAGGAGGACACAGTCATATCCAGGTTGCCTTCCAAGAGAGGGCTATTGGAGAGTGGAAGTGGACAGTTCAAAGAGGCCAAGGGGAAATAGACCGGAAATGTCCATGCTTTCTCAGGACAAGCTGTTTGGAAATCACAAGCAAGACTGCAGATAACTTTAATAACAATTACAATCACTGAGAATTTCCCTGAACACATTGCACACACATTATCTAGATGATCTTTACAGCTGCCACCCTTTGACAACTGAAGATGGCGATGTCGGTAGAAGGGAAATGAATTTCCCAAGACACAAGGCAAAGGAGCCACAAAGAACCCAGTCTGCAGAACGTGGCTTCACAATATCTGTAGATCAGTTAACCAGAGATGCAGCCTTGAGCTCTTTTAATTCTGTCAGGTCTCCTCTGTTTTTATAAAGTCTTTCCCTGGGGAAAGGTGCCATGAACTGTAATGATAATCCTTGTCTTGGGATCAATCCTTTTCAATTTATACAGAATTTCCATGCAAAATATCCTGTGAAAATCAAGCAACAGCAAAAGGGAAAAACAGCAGAATTAATATTCCCATTTTATAGGTGAGACTGTGGAGTCCCAAGTTAACATAGCCAGCAAGGGAAAAAGCCAGATTCCCGGCTTACGACTCCAAACCATCTCAGTAGATACTATGTCCTAATTAAGAAGTATAGACAACAGAGCAGCTATGGTCCAATGCCCTTCCCTCTGACTACACCCTCTGCCACCATTTTTCTTTGCAGCTCTGGATGGTCCATCTAACCTGGTGACAGCCAACGTCACTGATTCGGAAGCCTTGGCCATATGGCAGCCAGCCATCGCCACTGTAGACAGTTATGTCATCTCCTACACAGGAGAAAGAGGTAAGGTCATGCCCAAGACTCCACCCAGAGATTCCTGTTGCAAACTCTTCCTCCATTCCCTGTGGTGTTTGGTACAGAACTAACAAGGGGCATGGGTAGACTGGAAAGGTCAGTCATGCCCTTAGGACCTTCAACTGCAACCTCAAAGGAGACCAGTAGACCACTGAACAACAGCAATAAGAAAACAATGTCTATCTGCAGCCTGAATGTGTTTTCCTAGCCTGATCCTTCTTCCCTGCTAGTTGCTTTGCCTAGCAAAGAGTGTGAGACAATTTCTCTGGCAAGCAGCTCTCATCCTTTACAAAGAATAAGCATAGAATTTCAAAGCTCAGACTACTTCAGACATCATTGGTATGCCCGTGTTAGTGGCCCCGGAAGAGACCTGTTGAAGCAAAGCTGATTGAAAAATCTGAAATTCTTTTTCTTTGCTTTTGCAATCAACTGTGCCAATTCACCCAGTTGGCAAATTAAACAATTGGTTAGATCACCAGTAGAACATGACTATCGCAAAATAAAAGTCAAATAAAAATGAGAGGAGACGAGAGTCCTGTGCAATGAATCCATCCATAATTTTATAATGAGCTATTCTAGAAAGAACTCTGTGCTTTCAATTTCCTAGCATACATCGGTTTTATGGCTCAATAATGTTGTATTTGCAGTGAAAATCAGAAGGCACCATAACCTGTGCCTGGGTCCTCTGTACGCTTTCCCTCAGCTCTAGTGCGTGTTCTTTATAAAGTCAGAGCAAAGGCAGGCACCTTCGAGTTATTTGTTTACTCCATCTTATTTCTCTGAGCGATTTTTCAGATGTCAGGCGTTTTAGGTCTCATCTAAAATAAGTTGATGGGAATCATGGAAATGGTGTGTTTAGGACTTGGGCTCACAGAGGACAAGTTCGCTCGGAATTTTCCTAGTATTCACACTAAAAGTTCTCCCATGAAACCCATCAGGGCCTTGTAAACCAGGTGATTGAGAGCCTATGATTAGGAAATATCAGACACACCTGGGCCCTGTGATTTCATTTCCACCACCAGACATGATGCAGTGAGCTGGACTGTGGTCCCTTTATTTAGCCATATTCGGTGAATTGTAAAAGGGTTTGTAAAAGCTTCAGAAGAGATGGGAGTGCTGACACATGATTTGATCATTAGACCCCATGTACATGTAATACATTATACTGTTCACCATAATGTGTACAATTAAAACCATTTTTGAAGGTTTGTTTATCTTACTTGAAAGAGGTAATAGAAAACCAGAGAGACAGAGATGGAGAATCTTCCATCCTCTGATTCAAGCCCCAAATGACCCCAAGGGTCAAAACTGGACCAGCTGGGCCCAGCGCAATAGCGTAGTGGTTAAAGTCCTTGCCTTGCACGTGCCCAGGATCCCATATGGCTGCCGGATATAATCTCGGCAACCCTGCTTCCCATCCAGCTCCCTGCTTGTGGCCTGGGAAGGCAGTTGAAAACGGCTCAAAGCCTTGGGACCCTGCCCACATGTGGGAGACCTGGAAGAAGCTCCTGGCTCCTGGCTTCGGATTGACTCAGCAGCAGCCATTGTGACCGCTAGGGGAGTGAACCATCAGATGGAAGATCATCCTTTCTGTCTTTCCTCCTCTCTGTATATCTGACTTTCCAATAAAAATAAGATATATATATATATATATATGTAAAAATAAACTGGACCAGTCCAAAGTCAGTAGTCAGGAGCCTCCTCCAGGTCTCTTACATGGGTGCAGGGGCAATGCGCCATCCTCCTTCACCTTCCCACACCACCAGTAGGAAGCCAGATAGGAAGTGGAGCTGCCAAAACACTGACTTGCATCCAGGATATCAGCACCACAGGCAGAGGATAGACCTACTAAGCTACCATGTTGGCCCCTACTAAAAACACTTTTAAGAGGACTTGTGAGTAAATGACATAGCAGAGAGAGTAAGCAAATGAACAAATTAAATTTCAAGGGCACAAGGCTGGGGGGAGTGTTACCTGGCAACGCTCACCCCTCCTTGTGTCACAGCCTCAGATTAGTCACCACAAGGAAAATAATCTTCTGACCCCAGGTCCCCTTCCTTCTGATATGATGCCTGGGAAAATCCAGACTCCATATGATCCACCTGTTGTATATGAGGTGAGAGCCCATGAGAGAGAGAGGGACATGAGTCATTCCGGAGATCAAACCTGCTTTTCCGTGGGTCACTGGAAGTGTTTCCGTGAGGGGGTGTGTATGCTTTGCCAAGATCACTGATGGCTCAGGCAGGGAGAAGTAACAACCTCACTTTGCTCCATGTCCAGGGCCGGAAATCACACACACGGTATCCGGGAACACGGTGGAGTATGCGCTGACGGGCCTCAAGCCTGCCACGGAGTACACACTGAGGGTCTTCGCTGAGAAAGGCCCCCGGAAGAGCTCCCCCATCACCACCAAGTTCACCACAGGTATGGAGACCCCAAAGCTAAAGGCTGCCCTCTTCTAGATGCCCACTCATTCCTGTCCCTTAGGCAGTAACCCCTAGCCAGCACTTCGCTCTTAAGTCAGGGCCTTGCAATGTGATGACCTCAGCATTGGTTAAACTCACCAGTGCCCACTCAATCAAGGCCTGAAGAAACACACATTTCCTTTTGAGCTGAAATGACCTCAGTCTCCCCATGGGTGGGAAAAAGCTAGCAGGAGGGAGACTCAGTAAGTGGAAAAACAGACCCCACCGGCCCTAAATCTGGCCCTTTATGATCCATATTCCAGGCAGGGAAAAATTTTTAAACAGACAGGCAAGTTTTCCTAGATGTCCATTGAGTATTTATCCTTTGAGACCTCTTTTGTAAACCCCAGCTGGCAGGAAAACGGCCTCATCCCTGATGAGTCCTCTTACCCAGAAACAAGGGGTGGAACTGATGCTTGTAGCTGTGTTGTCTCCCAAAACCCACCCAGTAGCTTTCAACAGCATGCTATGCAAACCTAGCCCTTAGAGTGTGGTGGGCTATAGAAAATCTGTTTGGCGGTCACATGGTTCAACTTCCTCAACTGCAAAAAATGGACCTTTCCCAAGATCACACCATCAGTGGTAATGAAGGGACGGCCATCATTGCTCTAGAAACCCAGCTGAAATGCCTGTCCGTCACCTGCTGACCTGTGAGGTGTTCACTGTCCTATCTTTTCCAGACCTCGATTCTCCAAGAGACTTGGCTGCCACTGAGATTCAGTCAGAAACTGCCCTGCTTACCTGGCGACCTCCTCGGGCATCGGTCACTGGTTATCTCTTGGTCTATGAATCTGTGGACGGAAAGGTGAAGGTACGTTGAGAATGTAAATATGCCGCACTGCTGATCGAAACATATTCATGATCCTTAACATGGGACACAATTCCCCGATGCTGTTTCTATAACCCAGCAAACAGCAAACAAACAAACAAAAAAGTTGTGGGGACCAAACACAGTGCCAGGCCTTCAGAAGAATACCACGCAGCCTCTGTCGTTCTAATCAGACCCCAGCTCTGCCACCAGCCAGTCAACGGAACACCACTTCTTTCACTGCCAGAGGATCTTACAGAAGCTAGAGCAAAAGCTGCTTCTGCATTTCTGCCAAATGTAGAATCTCATCACATTATATATTGCAGTATAGTCCACATGTTCTCATAATATCAAGTATTAATAGTGTGTATATTGTTAATATATTCTTTCTTTGTAATTTATGTGTGTGTGTGTGTGATGCTGCTATACTTCCCAAATGCCTGCAACAGCCAGGGCTAGGTCCAGATGCTGATCTCTCATGTGGATGCCAAAGACTTGAGTGCTTGAGGCATCATGAGCTGCCTCCCAGGGTCGGCAGCTCAAGCAGTGGCATTTAACCTTTCCACCAAACACACAGACCTCCTTTTAATTTAAATAACCGTGGCTCTGCATTCAAGTGGGAAAAGTTTTTCAAATTTAGCTTCTGAATTGATATTGAATTTTTGATTTCAGTTAGCACGCTTGTTTATTTCCAAGATATTTTTCTGATTCGCTGCACATTCATCTTTTTCTAGCATCTTGCTTGTACTTTGTGTGTCATCTATCACAGAAAATACACCTTGATGATATTTTATGCTCCAACTAACAGGTGCTCCTCACCACTTCCATTTTTCTCCATTTTACTGTTTTCGTTTGGTTTGGATTTAGGTCTCCCTCTTTCTAGTCATTCACCCAGTATCTACTGCTCCTAATTTATCCTTTTGTGCTTGAACCAAGAATGAAGGAGCAAATTGGGAGTTCTAGTTGTACAGTCAGGGTTTGCCAACTGTTTGGCGAGTATCTGGTAGTTTTATCAGGATGTTCCAAACAGCAGTACCATAAGCCTGCATTCTGACTGTGCACAACCCTTTAGGGTTCATGCTTCCAGGGTTCTGACTCAGCCTCCCCCACGTCTGAGTCCAGTAGGTTTGAATCCAGAGCTGCTTCTGCGGCTCAGCTTCCCCACATGCTAAACCGCAGAATTCCATCTGGACAGAGGATAAAGAGATCTGCAAATGTGTTCCTTATACAAACCTTTGAAAGAAATCAAGCTTTTGTCCAACTACACCCTACGCTAGCCATCAAAGGCATCTTTGCTTTTGTACATCTTGTATTCCCGAACTTGCAGAACCCCATGGCATCCATCAACTAATGTCCGGTTGGCTCTGCTCAATATTGTTTCATTGCCCCAATATGTCCAGTCTGTCCCTTCTGGAATCTCTGAACCCCCTACTTTCCATCCACCAAGACTCTGTTGATGTTGTGCCTGTGGCCGTATTTCTTTCTTATTACCTTGCTCTTGGTGGATTTGTATCTTATATCCCTTTATGATGAGTATCTTAGTGGGCATCCAGAAGCAAGTTAAATGAGTACACAGAACCCACACATCTCTAAGGTCTTCTTCCGGTCATGCCTCTAAGATTCTCTGTGCACCTGAATCATGAGCTTCCATTCAATCTGCCCTAGCAGCCTAGGAAACAGCTGCACAGCAGCCTGGAGAGCTGACTGGTAATTGTATCCCCAAGTAATTCAATGAGCCCAGCTTTGTATCTGACAGGTGATCCTTTCCCCTGGGGCCAGAGTTGGGGCGCTGCACCAAAGCTGCTGGGTCACTGAAATAAAATAGGCACTCACCCTCGTTGCTTTCCCACATGGCTAGCCCCACCTATATGGGTCTCACTCAAAAATATCAAATCAGTGTAGGAGGAAAAGTCCTGACAAGAACCCTTTGTATCATCATCTTCTATTTATCTCTAAGAATGTTTATAATTGGTATATATTTGGCTACCTGCCTAGTTTTTTTCTTCCAATTTTTTTTAATCTGTTTCATTGTTTTGGTTTGATTTGACTTGGGAAACCAGGAAGCAAGATTATCTGTTGCCACCAAAAAATCATGGAGTGGGAACAATTCTTCTAGCCTCTCTGAAGTTCATTTCTCCCTTGGGCAGAATCAAGATAATGCATGTCCCCAGTTCTCAGGCAGCAGGAGATAATTGCCATACTCATTCATTGCAGCCTAAGCCCAGCTGGCATTGCCTGCAAATGCAGAAAACAAGGCTTAGTTTACCCAGAATGTATGTGTATCTAATTCCGATCCCAGATACCAGGGTCATTAACTTAAAGGAATTGGAAACTAGAGAGAGGATGTTTAAGACTCGGGTTCTCCAGCAGGGAGATAATACTTACTATGCACAGTACTTTACGGTACTTACCGTGCATAGTGACTTGAGCCAGATGCTTCCTCTGAAGAGTAATACAGATACCAGTCACAAACGAAAAGCATTTTCAGAATGACCGCATAACAAGGGACTCGTGGGAGAGTTCCAGGCTGTGCCAGCTCACCGATCGAGCATGCCACGTCTCCAGAGTTCTTATAGTCACCTCGGACTAACAGGTCTCTCACCTGACTGCCCAGCAGAATCATCTGGGAAGTTTCTTATACATGATTCCACTTCTTTGTCTGAAGACTCGGTTTTGGAGGGGGCCCGGGTACCATATTTTCTTAACACTTCCCAGAAAGCTTCGCTAATGATTCATGCTCGTGCAGCTTGATAGTTCTGGTCTCATTGACCCTCACTCCTTGTACAATTCTTCTTACCACCAGATCAAGCTCCTGAAAGCACAACTGAATTCATGTGCTTTACTTGCTCAAAGACCTTTCAGGTATCCCCATTATTTGTGATGATAAACTTCACGTTCCATAGCTTAGCACCCTGTGCAATCTGCTTCCTGTCTTTCCTGATGTTTCTCTACCTAAAACCTGGGGTGGTTGATGTACATCTCTTGGTGTTTTGTTGACTTATCAGCCCCAGGATCTTTGCTCATGCGGCACTTACGTCATTCCTGACACTACAACAGGGCACAGGGAGCCTGGCATAGTGTATTTCTGTTGAATGAATATATAAACATGTAAGTGGAGGAATGACTCCATCATCTATACCCTGAGAATGTCTGTGGCCAAAAGCTACTCAGATCTTCCTTTTGTCTTTAGGAAGTCGTTTTGGGTCCAGATACCACCTCCTACAGCCTGGCCGACCTGAGCCCATCCACCCACTACACAGCCAAGGTGCAGGCACTGAATGGGCCTCTGAGGAGCAAGTTGATCCAGACCATCTTTACCACAAGTAAGAGGCCCAGGGGGCAGCCACCTTGACATGGAACTCGTGAGACTTAGCCACACCTCCACTTCTTCTTTGACTTCGGCTTTAATATTTTTTCAATTTGATTTTTATCAGTTTCTTGATATGATCTGAGAGTCCAGGGAACATGGGTGTGCAAAATTATGGATATCCAGTGGAAAGAAAGAAGGGTTGGCAATAAAGCCACCTGGATTCAATCCCCATCTTGCTGCTTGCTTTGTGTGCCTTAGTATGTCATTTCCATTCCACAAGCCTCAGTTTCGAAATCCCTGCCATGGGGTTAACAACCGTCCCTTCCTTAGAGGGACCTTGCTTGGGTTAACAAGGTTTCATAATTAGTTGCACCCTTGGTGCAATGTGTGACCCACATGACTGAGTGGCCCTTTCATAGGCAGGCCTCAGTATACCTTTTCTTCTTCAATCAATTGGCATTTACAAAGTCCTCCAATTTCAGACTAGTTCAGTGTACCATGATTATTGTGCCCAACCTCCTGGAGCAGGGAGCAAGACTCTGAAGACTAATTGACCTGCTCAAGGCTATCCTGAAAGGTGGTGTCAGAATCAGACTAGACCAATCCAATGCCAAGAAGTCTCCCCTGCACCTGCACCTGCCCCTGCCCAACAGGTAGCCATCATGCAAGTTGTTCTGCTCATAAGAGATAGCATACATTCACAAGGGAAGAGCTGTCACTTGGACAGCCCTGAATTAGGAGCATCTGAATGCATCCCAGCACTGCCCTCTGCCCTCCAGACTTCACTTGACAGTCATTCTGCAAATACTTTCCAAAGATGATGCATCCTCGTGTTCAAATCTTAGACCAGGTGCTTAGAACACAATCTATAAGTATGCTCTAAAGGTACTTTAAAACTAGGGCCCTGAAATAAATAGGAAAACAGCTTCTAATTCAACCTCAAATGAAGGAAATGTCCCATTAGGCTTTGATATTGGATCAGAATGAAGGAATTGCTATGACCATTACTTCTCTGGCCACCCACTAAGCACATGGCCCCTTTCTATCAAATTTGCTTATTTCTGTATCACGTTAACACATTGCGGAATTACCCAGGCACTCCTGGGTTATTCCCCCTTGATTCCAAGCCTTAGATCAATGCAGTGACCTCTTGAGTGTCATCCAGCAAGGCAGCAGCAACTCTTCTCTCAAAATGCTCTGAAGAGTGAGAAATCCATGTTGTGGGTATAAATGTATTTGTCGGAAGAGATCAAAGAGCTAAAGCTTTTTATCAAGCTTTCAAAACAACCTGCACCCTAATAGGGTGCCCTGATCCATTATTGAGCCACTCACTTGGCTAGTACCTGTATGTACAACAGGTGTTAGCCGGGTGTCCCAGGGAAGTCCAGGTCAGCCTGACACATGCCCCTCATAGCAGCTCTGCTCTCCTTCTGCCAACAGATGGCTTTCACCACTATAAGGGCATGTCATGAATCTCTCATGTCCATAACCTGTAACCTTCCTAGCACTCCCACAAAGTAGATTGCATCTGTATCTTACACAGAAAAGGAACAGACTCGGAGAGGCCAAGTTGCTTCCCCATAGGAATCTAACCAAAAAACAGTTGAGCTGCAACCAGTCCCCTTCTCTGAGCTTCACGTTCCTCCTCATCTTGCAGTTGGACTCCTGTACCCATTCCCCAAGGACTGCTCCCAGGCAATGCTGAATGGAGACACAACGTCTGGCCTCTACACCATTTACCTGAATGGTGACAAGGCCCAGGCACTGGAAGTCTTCTGTGACATGACCTCGGATGGGGGTGGATGGATCGTGAGTATCACCTTATACTCAAGAACCCTCATGGATGGGCATGAACAGAGAGGGCCCAGCAACAGAGGCAGGGCTGATAACCCTCTCCCAGTGAACCCTGGCAGCTCAGTACCTGAGCTTTTGCAAAATGGCACCTGTCACAGAGCAGTATACAGAAATAGGAAAGAAACTGGGGATTTCCTTGTAATTCATCTCATCTGATCTTGCATCAAACAACTCGGTGATATATCAATGACAGAGACTGTCAAAACTGTATTTGTGCATGTTGGCAACAGGCCGAGCAGCTACCGCCTGTTGGATACTGTGCTAATAGTTTTCCACGAGGGATTTCAACCCCACTACCACATAAATGGGATAGGATTTTTTTCATCAGCAAACTTTACTTGGGGGGACTGTTTTTGGTTCCTTGTGGAGCTGATCAGAAAGCAGAGTTCTCTCCTACCTCCTGTCCCCCGACTCATACACAGAGTCTCCCCCAGTGTCAGCCTTCTGCTCAAGAGTGGGGTGTTTGCCACAAAAGACAAATCTAGAGTGGCACATCTCCAAAGCTGAGTAGTGCTTTCAGTTCATAGTTTTCAGGTAGATTATCATGGCTGAGGGAAAGAAGGTGACTCAACAAACGTCCCAGGGCAAATTAGTGACACAGCTGGGAGCAGGTGCTCTCGCTGTCTGACATTTCTTCCTCTTGGGAAGATTCCTGCTGTTTGTTTCTTGTGTGTACCCAGAGTCATTGATTATGTTCCTAGGTGTTCCTGAGACGCAAAAATGGCCGTGAGGACTTCTACCGGAACTGGAAGGCCTATGCTGCTGGGTTTGGAGACCGCAGAGAAGAATTCTGGCTTGGTAAAGCAGCCTTGAACTATCTGGAACACCCATTTCCACTCTCCTTGTCATTATTCCTCACCCACAGTGACCACAAGGGAGAAATGAAATAGGAGGGCAAAAGTTCCAGTGGTAGAGAGAATATCATGCTCTGAATGGAAAACATCATCTAAATGCTCTGGGTTATTAAAACAGAGCTCAGGGGAAATCCAACAAGCCGACCTTGAGGGTGGGTGTTTGGCATGGTGGTTAAGAGGCCCACGTTCCATATCAGAGTACCTAGGTTCAAGACACAGTTCTGCTTCTAATCCCAGCTTCTCTGATGTGCACCCTGGGAGATAATAGGGTGATGGTTCAAGTAGCTGTGGCCCTGCCACCCACATCAGAGATCTGAATTGATTTCCTGTCTCCTTGGCCCAGCCCCAACCGTAGTGAGCACTTGAGGAATGAACGAACAGATAGAAGAGTCCTCTTGCTCACTCACTCTCACACTCTCTCTCTGGCCCTGTTGCCTCTCAAGTGAACAGGTTTTTTTTTTTTTTTTTTTTTTTAAAAAAAAGGAATTAACATGGCTCCAAGACAGCCAGTGACCCATTTTGAGGCCTTTCGTTCCTCACTATTCTCAATGACTGTTTTCTTGTAAGTCCACGGGGAATCAGATGATTCTCTTTAAGCTATAGCTGCCAAATGTTCATCTTTCACATGAGGAAAAGGAGCTTCAGAGAAGTTGAGTAGCTCGCCTCTAGGAATTCAGCCACCAAGCACTGAGCCGCCATTTCAAATCTCCCAGTGTAACCCTGCAGTGTCATCATTTGTCCACTTCTGCATCCATACCACTCACATGTGTCAACAACCACCTACAGAGAGCTTCATTCAATGCATCTTTGCCTTGTATTGATGCCACTTCCGTTAGTATCCATTGCCTTATGTCTGTAAAGTACTTTGGATTTTAAAAGGTGCTGTGGTCACCACAGCTCCATTGATCTCCTAATACCCAGGGTATTGGAAGAACAAAAATGTCAACCCGCTTTTACCAGAGGCTCAAAAAATATCACTATATTTACTTGCTGTTGTACTAGCAAGGAGCAGGTCAAGTTTCAAGTCCAAAGCTGTGTGATAGGAACCTCTTTCATACACATCCAGCTACTGCTCTTGAAAGGGCAGAATAAAACCAATAGCCTGAGACATTTAGGCTTCTCACCAAACCATGCCTGTCATCCACAGGGCTGGACAACCTCAGCAAAATCACAGCCCAAGGACATTATGAGCTCCGGGTGGACCTGCAAGACCATGGGGAAACAGCCTTTGCCGTCTATGACACGTTCAGTGTGGGAGATGCTAAGACTCGCTACCGGCTGAAGGTGGAGGGTTACAGCGGGACAGCAGGTATGCAGTAGCTATGCTCAGAACATCCCAAACCACAGAAACCTGGCTGGCAGTGTCTACCGGGCCCTCTGTTGCTTCCTTTGTTCATTTGATTATTTATGTCATCAACAAAGATTTGAGTATCTGCTAGCTGCTAATACGGAAGAGCTTTAATTGAAAGGATTGCATAGGTATATAAGAAAGAAACATGGTCCTTAGGAGTTGACCATTTAGGATAAATTTTTAACTACCTTCATTCAAAAACTAGGCCTTTTGTATCCACTTATGAGCATCAGCTCTTTACAGATGAAGGACCAGTCTTTTGAAGTCTTTAACATTCAGCTAATCTGGGACTTCTTGATTTATGGTAGATATATGACCAATACGGAGTGGGCCTGGGATGCTACATTACTGGTGCTTCTGGTGTTGCATCTCTGTGAACTGCACTTTGAGTAGCAAGTAATCCACTCCATCATTCAACTACTTGAATCTCCTCTGAAACATCCCTGCCATGTGGTCATCCAGTTCATCCTGCAGACCCCATGGTCCGATGCACATTACTTCCCAAGTGACCTTTGTTCCTTGACTGGTTCATAATCCTAGGCGAGGGTTTGAAGATTCCTTTGGCTTGAAAAAGCATTTTTATGGTTTTTCTGGTTCTATATTTGAAGAGAAAGAAATAAGGAGATAATACTATTGGTTACAGGCCTACTGGGAAGCCTCTTCTTTTGTAGGTAATTCATTTGCATCGTCTTAGCATGTTCTTCATTAAAACCATTTCAGTAGCATGCTAGTGTTATGCAAACCAGGAATCAGGCTCAGAAAAGCTGCTTGCCTTGCCCAAGGTGACCCAGGTCACAGAAAGCAGTGCAGGTGCCTGCAGAGAGCTGTTGACAGCTGTGATCTTGGCAACAAGGAGGAAACAATATTGAAAGTGGGGACCACCCATGCAACCCATGCCAACGTTGGGTGGCTTTCTTTTATGTTTATGAAAGCAGAAGGGACAGATGCAGTGGCATGTTTCCAACCTCCCTGAGCCTTGAAAAAAAAACATAAAAGGAGAAATACCTGGATGAAGGCCATTGCCAAAAGCTAGCCTTCCATCTAAGCAGGCACAAAGTTCTATTGATACGGAAGAAGTTCGGTGGTCATGAAGGAAAAAACCCAGGGGCAAATTGTGTCTTCTTTCTTGCATTGTTGAAAACCTCTGATGTTTTATTACCTGATCATAAACACGTCTGTGCTTGAGGTGACTTTAGGTGAGAAGGATATTGTTACACGGAAAGAAAATCTACCCAGCAGCAGGGATGTGGCCTCTGTCCACCTCTCTCTGTATTTCCAATGACGGAATGAGTTTGAATGTTTCCCATCAGTAAGACAACTCCTGCCTTTTCCTGTGTGCTGGCTACAGCCAGCCCTTCCACAAGACAACCTCCTGTATCCTCTGTGTCTACCAGATATTACCCTGCTCATCATTGCAGAAGGAGCCTGAATTGCTTTGGTAACTGTCTGTAGAATTCCTCAGCATCTTGAGTGTTTGGTGTACTTTGACTCCTGTAGGGAGTGAGGGGACCTCAAAAGAAATGGGGCATATTTAATTTAGTACATTAATGCAAACCAGATTCCCAAATGGTGCGATATATAAGTGAGTTTGTTGTCTTTAAGAATAAGAACATGGGTCTGGTACATACTTCAAAGACATAACTGTTTGACAACATCTAATATTTGAAACAGTTCATTGTAAGTAGAACTGGAAATACTTATATGTGGGAGGAAAGTGTTATTAAATGCAGATCTCTCACCTTATATAAGAAGAATGAAAGAAAATCACAAAATAACTAACATTAAATAACTATTTGCATTCCACTCTCCCTGCTTAGAGTTCACTTTTATGTTCACGACACTTTTATGTTCATGACAGCACTGTCATACTGAGGTAGATGGAGTCTGTATGCCTGTTCCATTTTGTAGGTATGAGAACTTTGAGCCAACTAGAGGCTTGAATTGTTCAAGGTTGCAACCAGCAAGTAATAGCTGGGACTAGAAGCCGAGCCCGCCAAAGCCACCTGTGGCCACCTGTACACTTTTTTTTCTATCACCCGTCCTGAAGGTGATACTCATTCCTTGTCCCATTCTGTGTTCAATCTGGATTCTGGGCCCAGTGTGTAAAGACCTCGCTGTTGTCACCTGGGACTCTGCCCTTCACAACCTTGAAGGGAAATGCCACTTGGGATTTCTCAGATCCATGCCTGCTCTCTCTCTCTCTCCTAGGTGACTCCATGGCATACCACAACGGCAGGTCCTTCTCCACTTACGACAAGGACACAGACTCAGCCATTACCAACTGTGCCCTGTCCTACAAAGGGGCTTTCTGGTATAAGAACTGTCACCGTGTCAACCTGATGGGCAGATATGGAGACAATAACCACAGTCAGGTAAGAGGACTATGAGGGTCCAGGGCTGGCAAGGGTTGGGGAACAGTTGGAGAAATGAGAGGGCAACCCAGCCCCTCCCTCCTGGCTGACAGAAGGAGGCAGCATCTAGCACAAGGTGCTTAGCACACTGAAGATTTGGCAAAGGAGAATAGTGGCTGCTAACCTTTGCACATCTCAGGAAGAATCTTTGTTCAGATAGACCCCAAAATCAGAAAGCTTTTTCCCAGCAAAATCTCTGTCTAAACCCCAAAGCAGGCCACTTAGCTAAAGCAGTGATGATGCATAGCCTGGGGGTGTCCTGGCCCACATCTACCATCAGAACCCCAAGATTTCCTTAAAATGAAGTCTACAGACTTTTTGTAGGCACTGAGACCTGCAGAACGATAACATTGCTGAAGTCCCAGAGTGAAACTGGAAGCCAAGCAAAGTCTTACTTTCTGCCCAATCCTATTCTAAGCTACATACAGTTCCTTCCTGACTACCTTACCTACCTCACAGAGGCAGATTTTTAAGATTCTCTTTAGAAAGATAGGAGAGAAAAAACAAATCCTGTAACCCATTGTCTGCTGAGCTCTGCCTGCCCTAGCAAGGACCAGAAAAGGAAGCAGAGTCAAGTGGGAACAGCTACTTTGTCATGACTAAGACCCTGTCCTTGTCCTTTGTCAGAGGCTCATCCCACCCCAGAGAGAAGGCTAGAGGCCCTCACATGCCACACTGATCCCTGATCCTCAAGGATTCTTTCCTTGCACTCCTCAGGATCCCAAGCGGCTTTATAAAAATGCAAAGAGGCAATTCGACCTGACATCCCCAGAGAGTCCCACCCTACACTCTCAGCTGGGATGCGGTGGCTCTCTTCTTGATTGCTTGTATTTTCTGTTCCATTGTGGTTTTGTGAGGCTTTTCCGCTAGGCTCCAGGGATGACTCCTAACTTGTAGCAGATGTTAGAAAGTGCTGCTCCCTGTTTCCTGTCATTCTGAAAGTTGTGTTGCCATGAGTCGACTGCTAGCAAGTGACACCTGTGGCCTGAAATGCAGACCTGACCCTGACAAGCTGGCTGATTCTTTTCAACACATGCTCATCTTCTCTGTCTTATATGCTTTTCACCACGTGAGAGAATCATTACCAGGCTTTCCATGCTAATGTGACAGAGAAGACAAGAGGCAACTCTTGAAACCAGCCCAATGGTCTTTCTATTATCTTTAGTTGCCTCAGTAACATTTTCTCTGGGAGGTTATTCTGTCTGTTTCTTTTGCCCTGTCCCCCTGACACCAATAGAACCTAAAGGCCTTCGAAAGCAAGTGAAGGAGCTACATGTCAGCAAGGAACTTTTCTCCCATCCTTTCATATAATTTCAGAAGGAAAGAATGATGTAGAAGGTCACACAGGAGTCACAGGAGCTTGGTACCAGCCTGGGCTCTGCTCAGGATGCTGTGTGTCTTCTGTAGAGCATCTTTTCCTCTCTGCCTTCAATCTCCATACCACTATAAGGCTGCTCTTTCTTACAGGGTGTCAACTGGTTCCATTGGAAAGGCCACGAATACTCCATCCAGTTTGCTGAGATGAAGCTAAGACCCAGCAACTTCAGAAATCTGGAAGGAAGGCGCAAACGGGCATGAATTCCAGGGACAACTGTGTGAGGAGTAGAGCCCAGAGAATGGAAAGAAGTTTACCAAAGCATCAGTACCACCAGTCCAACCAGCAAGTCACAGCTGGGCCTTTGGCAAGGGTCTGAGCTGCCAATAGAACGCCGATGCACTGGTCTGAGCCACTCTGTGATCCCTTCCTCGGCACCAAAGACCACAGTCTCCAGCAGCTTTCTGTTTTGTTGTTGGATTCAGCAATAATCCTCCAGTGGACACCACGATGGTTTTTCCTTCTCTTGGGTGGCTCTGGGAATGGGAAAGGGGTGGGTTGTACAGTGGTAGTTTGTTTTAGAACCAGTTGTATTTTCCACAAAGCTGTATAGTTAATTATCATTATTTTTATTAGCAAAAATTACATGTGTGTCATTGGAAGCTGTCGTCCCTCCTGATGCCCCTCTTTTTTACATTTCATACAACAGAAACCAGAAAAGCAATACTGTTTTGATTCCAAGGATATAATTGATATTGTTCATATAATAATGATGGTGATGTAAACTAAAGGTTTTTAAGATCTTCCTTTCCAAACCACATCTGGACAGTACCTGATTGTATTTTTTTTTAATAAAAGCACAAGTACTTTTGAATGTGGCTGTTATTTTGCTTTTCTCAATTCCACCAAAGTCAATGCATCTGAATAAAAGCAGTCATGCTAGAGAAGTGTGGGAAGGGGTGGGGAAGAAGCACAGGGGAGACCATAGGCTGGAAGAGAATATAGCATTTGCCATGTAAAGGTTGGGGAACACCTATGATTTGACACGACCTCTTGCTTGGCATTCATGAGAATGATGTTTTAAAAGGTGTTTTCAGGGGACGAGGTTTGACACAGCTGTTAAAATGCCCCTTGCGATGCCCACATCCCACACTGGAACCACCTGCTTCTGATTCCAGCTTCTTCTTAATGAACAGTTTTGGGAGGCAGCGGGTGATGGCTCAATGAGCTGGGTTCCTGAGGTGGGAGACCCAGATTGAATTCCTGGCTCCCAGCTTAAACTTGAATCAACCCTGGCTGTGGCAAGCATATGGAAAGTGAATTAATGGAAGAAAGATTCAGTCTCCTCTCTTTCTCCTTTCAACAAAAATAAACAATGTTTGCAACAAAATCAAAGGTGCTTTCAGATATATTTTCTGATGCAACCTCTTTGAAATAGTAAGCACTATCATGCAACAGTTAAAATCCCAGAGGCCGACTGACTGGGTTCAAATTTTTTTCTTTTTTGATTTTTTTAAGATTTATTTTATTTTTATTGGAAAGGTAGATTTTACAGAAAGGTCAAACAGATCTTCCATCTGCTGGTTCACTCCCCAGATGGTTACAAGAGCCAGGGCTGAGCCAATCCATACCCAGGAGCACGGAGACCCTCCAGGTTTCCCACATGTGGGCAGGGTCCTAAGGCTTTGGGTCATCCTTTGCTGCTTTCCCAGGCCACAAGAAGGGAGCTAGCTGGATGAGAAGTGCAGCAGCTGGAACACAAACTGGCGGTCATATGGGATCACAGCGCTTGTGAGGGGGGGATTAGCCAGTTAAGCCATTGTGCCAGACCCTGGGTTTAAACCTTGAAGCCACCCTTTCCAACTTTGCAGTCTCTCATGCCTTAATTTCCTTTTCTCATAGTCACACTTATTATTTTCATTAAAGAATAAAACGTGCCATGCATACAAGGCCTTTAGCAAGCCACTACACATAAATTAAGCCTAAACTAAGAGTTTGCGCTTATTAATATCCTATCATACAGGATGGACTGGGATTCATAGAAATACACCAACTTGGCTATGGTTGCTTGCCTGAATAATAAGGAAATAGAGATTCACTCCCAGGCTTCCTGGCTGCAGCGTTCCTGCTGTCTCCAGGCCCCTGATGAAGATCGCTCCTTCTCTTGGAAACGTTGCCGTGGCCAGAGTGCAGGTTGCATCTTGAAGTCTATAAAGGGGAGTTCACTGGGATCTCTCATGTAGCTCTCTGTAATCCTGAATTCTTAGAAATAATATCTGTTAGAAATACATGTTGCCCTTTACACCAAATTTCCCCAATGGGGAGAGAGCCCAGGGTTCTCCAGCCTCGACACACAAATGACAGGTGACTCATTGCCTCCCAGCAGATCTGCTGGTCCCCAGCAAATAGGGTGAGGCAGGACCCCCTAGGGCGTGACATCTTGGAGAACAATCCCCAAATTTATTCTCTTAGGCTTTCCATAAATTGACTAATTTAACAGAAACATTTGTGCTGACGAACCTCACTCAAATGGAATGCTTGGGCTCTGAAGTGGAGATCGGAGAAGTCTACAGCTCCAGCCAGATCCGTCACTGTGGAGTTTATCTTGCTTTAATAAATGCTGTCTTGTTATGTACACAATGCCCTCTTCCAGATCATGAGACCTGTTGCTTGCAATTCAGCCATAGCAACACTGTCCTGGCTGCTTAAACTCAAACAAATGCCTCTATCCCCCGGAGGAACCAAGCCTACAGTGAGAGAAATAATTCTCTAAGGACTGTAGACTTGGGGGTTCCTCAGCCTGATTCTGACTGGCCCCCAGAAGAGTAGACATTCAGGCTGCCAACATATACCCCAAGATTCCGGCTGGTGACAAAACCTTATTGAACAGAGGGTGGCACATGACTCCAAATGAATACTCAGGAATCTGACTCCATGGCATTCAGAGCTCTCCCAATACCCTGAAATTAGGAGCTCACCAGTTCTCAAACTCAGCTTCCGACCTAGATTCCCTGGCTTATCAGGATTAACTCCTTCACCCAGAAAGCTCTCTTTACATTCCATGCCATCCTACAGACCCAGGTTGGACCCCATGAGGCAGGCAAGCTGTCTCCACTGAAACATCATTGCAGGGACCAGCAACGAGCGGTTTCCCCTCTGCCTCTATCCCCATCTTCTGCCCTCACCTGCAAGCCCTGTACCCTTCAAGGCCGTACCCTTTGACTTATCTCAATGCCGCCCCTCAGAGCTCCAGTTAGTTCAGAAAGTGGGGAGCGTCAGTGGGACATTGAATTGGAGAAATGAGCCTTGGAGGGGAGTTGGGCATGTACTTTCCCACCACTTCCACAGCATCACTGTGAGCAGAAGGCATCCCCCAGAAGAGGGCGCACTGTGATGGCCTCCATGTCATCCTCTCTTTTAGTTTCAGTAATGGCTCCCCCCACCTCTCCCTTCAGACCCAACCACGGCCTCTGCACCACAGCTGTTGCTAGTTATGAAAAGCTCTGCCGCCCTCCTGTCTCCTCCACAGTGCCCACACCTCAGGGATGAGTCCCTTTACTTATACTCTTCTTGCAGACCCTTACAAACTCGTGCTTTCTTGCTCCGCTTGGGCACTGGGTGCCACAGTTGTAACTTCCAGCTTGCCTTGTCCATTCTCTCTATTCCAGGCCTCTCTCCTGGTGGTCTTTGGCATCCAGTGACTTTCCAGAGTGTAAAGTTGTTTCTACTTTGGGAGAATTTCCCATTGGTTGAGTTCTTGCTTCCCCATGCGGAAGCCATGGGGAAGATCCTTTTTCTTCCTTCCTTGGCAACCAAGATGCTAACTTGGGCTTCGCCAGTTGAGTACCTACAGAGGAACTTGTGACCTTGAGCAAGGAATGCAAAGCAAAGCATCCACAAGCCTGGCTTGCCCATAGCCTTGACCCACAAGCTATGCATCATGGGTTCTGATACCGGCATCATTCTCATGGCGACAGCCATTTTCACCAGGGACAAAGGTACTCCAGCTGATGAGCCCTGTTACCTAATACTCTTAGATGCCTGAAAATTTTCTAAGTCTTATCTCTGACTTCCTCCAAATTTCATAGCTCCCCAATATCTTTCCAGAAAACCCCCTTTCTGCTCAGGTAGTTCCAGGGGATTTCTGATGCTTGCAACCAAATGCTTTGACTGGCAGTCTCTTTGCCCGGACCACACGCCCCTCACACGTATTGATTCTCCCGCATGCCTGGCACTGGGTTTGGCATTTGCAAAATGTGAAGTCATCTCAGCATCACTGTAGCCTATCAGACCAGTTCAGTTATCATCTATTTCACACAGGGAGCTGAGTCTCAGAAAGTTCAGGTGACTTGTCCATTATCACGCATTTGTGTTCAGATCCAGATCAAAGCCAAATTGCCTGATTCTAGAATTCAAGTTTGTTTCATTTTCATTTTATTTCTTTGTTTCAGTGGCAGAAATACTGAGAAACAGAGAACTCCCATCCACTTATCCACTTCCTGAATTCCTGCAAGAGCCAGGGTAGGGCCAAGCTGAAGCCAGTGCACAGGAACCTAATTCGGATCTCCTCCATGGATGGCAAGAACCCAAGAACTATTGCTATGCTGGTTGCATGCTAGCAAGAACCTGGGAGTGGAAATGGAGCCAAGATGGAATCCAGACACTCTGCTAAAGAACGTGGCTCTTAATTGCTAGGTTATCTGCCCGTCTCCAAACGCAAGTTCTTTATCATGAGGCCACTTCCTCACTTCAGCACACCATCCTCAATAGAGAACAGCACTTCACTCATGCAGCAAGTGCTTGCTCAACATCTTTCACACGGAACAGATTCAACTGAAACAAAGAGAAAACGACCTCCACCGTGGTGGAACTTTGGTTTTAACAAGGAGCAACAAGCAGTGGACAAAAAACAGGAGTGGATCAAACTATCTGCTGAAAGGTACAAGGTGCTGTTGACAAAGGGAAAGAGTAGTTCAGGAGAAGGAACTGGCAGGCCAGGGCAGGTGGTGAAGGAGGAAGTGATGAAGGCTTCTATATTAGCTGCATTGAATAAGTGATCGATGTTCTCATATAGATGGAGCAACGTCAGGCTAGGCAAGAGCTGGGGTTCCCCAGATACCACAGCACTTCAGCAGTAGATCATGGCAAGATGTTAGGTCACCTTGCTCCTGCTCTAAGGCGTCCTGACTGGCTGTCCTCTAAAGGAAGTGAAACATGACAGGTTTTCCCTCCCTAAGCCTCTGAGCCTCCTGAGTTCCAGCCCAGTGCTCTGGGACTTCCACCCCACCTCGTCGCCCCTCTTTTCAGCTAGACCCACCCAGCTCTTCTCCACCCCATCATACATGGCCTAACTCCAAAGGATCTGGAGAATTGCTGGTAGGCTATGTTGAATGGGCTTCCCCCAAGATTCTCATTTCTCTGTTCCTTTAAACATCAATGTTGAGCAGCCCATCTACCCTGCCACACACACCTTCCACCCAGGGCACAGGGAGCTAAACAACCACAGTCTCTGCCTTGGAGCAGCATCTAGGTGAGGAAGAAATGGAGGACAGCCATGGGATGACCCAGCAGGTGGGTAATCACAACCTGAAAGCGAAGGCTGCTGTGGCCAGCAGAGCTTTTCTGCGCAGGTCTTTCAGGATCACAATGAGGTTTCTGATGACTTCCTCAAATGCAGTGGAAAGCTTTCTAAGTTTCAAGCAGGGGCATATTACTACATTCATGGCTGTTGCTTGAAAAACCATCTTGTATTGCAGTTAAGCTTTGGGTTGAGGTGCGAGATAGGAGAAGTTTCAGGAGGAGGCTTCTACAAGAGTCTGGCTGGCTGGGTTATGCACACAGAGCCTGTGGTTCAGAGAGACATTCAGAAGGCTGAAACCCTGACACTTGGGGACCCTGGCAGCTTCTCCATGTCCACAGGTCTGTTCTGAGCTGCCTCAGTCCTCAGAGGGCACTTTTCCTAGGCACGGAGGTCAGGTTGCGCTGGCTCAGCCGAGTTAGGGAAATAGGGAGCTGGAATCAAGACCCCTTTAGCACTGGAAGCTGGTGAGGTTGCGGCACTAGAGTGTGGCTTTTTGGAACCCTGGCTGGAAGGATTCCCCCAAGGTAACCTTGATTAAAGCTAAGCCTGGTGCCAAGGCCAAACCAAGAATGGTGATTGGACACAAAGGGTGTTGGCAGTGGGAAGCATAGAAGAAAAGTTATAGGGCCTTGCCTTGAATACTGGATGCCCTCCCAGAGCAGTCTGGCTCAAGGTATTTAGACAGACACTGGCATGATCAGCATGGCTCTTTGAAAAGTACACTTCCCCACTAGGCATTTGTTCCATCTCTGACCTCTCTGGCTCCAGAGGGCATGCTTTTCTCAGGAGCAGAGCATTCGCACATGGTCAGGGTATTTCAGAGGCCAGCAGAGGGCTCACTTTCCAGCCCTCCATCCTTCCCAAGGAACCCTACAAAGGAATCTAGCAATAAGGCAGGAAGAGGCTGGCTTGAGAACCCCTCCAGTCCCACCAGGATCACAAAGCAGAGTTTAATGCCAAGAAAATAAGTTGCCCAGCATGTTTGCAACTGTAGGTAAAGAAACAAAGTCCCCACTGAGTGCCCACTGAGTGTCAGGGATGGGACTTCTAACGACAGCCACGCTGCCCCTTGGGACACCTGTCTGTGCGATTACTCCCTTTTCTAAGCTCCACAGGGACACTTGGAAGCCTATTTTTTGATTCCCTCTTTATACTTTAGAATTTGCAAAGCCAATGTGGTCATTATAGTTTTTTTGAAGTGATCATCTTAGGGCAGGCATTGTGACAGAGTGGGTTAAGCCACTGTTTGCAATGCCAGCATCCCACGTCAGGGCACTGGTTCAAGTCCCAGCTTTTCTGCATCACATCCAGCTTCCTGATAATCTGTCTTGAAGGAGGCAGGTTATGATCCCAGGTCTTGTGTCCCTGCTACTTGTATGAGAGACATACATGGAATTCATGCTCCTGGTTTGGCCTGGATGAGCCCAAGCTGCTGTGGGTATTTAGAGAGTGAATCAGCAGATGGGATCTCTCTCTCTCAAATTAAAAATTTTTAAAAATCTTCAAAATACAATCTGTAACAAGAGCTGAGCTTGAATCCCGGTTTCCTCATTACAACATTATCTTGATCTGATCACTTAGTTTTTCAATGGGTCCCTTAGGATAGAAATGAAAAATACCTGCCTTGGTAAGACTCTGTGACCGTTTAAGCGAGAATGGCAGTACCTGAAGAAACTGCAAGCAAGACAGACTGGGTAAAAGCAAGTCAAAACAGCTGGGTAAATTCCTCACATTCGCCAGCAGGTGGCAGTCTCCACCTGACTTTAGAAGGGTTGAATCTCCGGTGCTCCTAGTGAGTGACTTTGAGCCATGGGTGGGGCTGATGCCTGTGGGATTCCAGGTCATAAATACACCTTAAGAAAACAGCCCATCACCCCGGTCTAGTCTTTCTCATCATAAGTGGTTCAAACCCAGCCTGGAGGCCAGCAGGAGCACTGCAAGCCGTCCTTCCTGATCTTCCACCCCAACTGCAACACAAACCTCCTGTCAACAGCCCCAAATCGTCCCAGCTATGTGCACATGTGTACTGTGTGGTAAACAGGAGAGGGGATGGTTCTGACCCCCTTCCCCGTGTCCAATCTCCATTCAGATTCTTCATTCCTGATGTTTAACAGGATGTTTAACAGCTCCATTGTAATCCACATCCCAGGGTTAATTTATTTATATTCCTGAAGCCCTCCTTGCTGGCTGAGATAGCCAAGCTCACACATTCTCTGTTGCCTGTGGCAGTTCCTTTGGCTGCTCCCTGATCCCTGAGCTGCAAGTCTGCTCTTCTCTGGGCTTCGTTAACCACACAGGGCCAGACCATTCCAAGTCAGGAGCTTGCTTCTGCTGCTGTTTCTTCTACGATGTATTTTCTATTCCTCTGTAAAGCCTGGTCTAGGGTTTGATCCCTGTGGATTATCTCGAACACTGAGGAATCACCGAGAACAAAGGCTGCTCCCGGCACCTCGAGCCAGTCTGTGGCCCCAAGAGCAGAGGTGACAGGTGGAACCCTGAGCCATACCCGCCTCTCCTGCTCAAGCTGCCCATTGCTGGCCTGCAGACAGGAGAGTACCCTTCAAACCCTCTCTCTCTGGGCACGCTGGCTGCTCCACTGCTCCAAGAATGGCAGCTCCTTCCACTGCTCACCCTTTCCCTGAAATGATTTTTGCCCAACACATGCACAGTTCATTTTCTCGCTATCCTCTGGCATCCCAAAGTCATGCTTCAGTGAGATCTTACTTATCCTCGTATAAATACATGCACATGTATGCCCACCCAGGCAACACACATGTACACGTGTACACACACACCCTCTCCATGCCACTCTGGCTTCTTCCCTCTGTTTTTCTTCATAGGATGTGCTTCCTTCCAGCACTCCTGGTTAACAAGTGGCTTCTTTCTACAAAGGAACTTCAGGGCAACAGGAACTTGGCACATGTGTCCCTGCCGGATCTCCAGTGCCAGGCCTGCACTGTCACTTCTCAGTTAGCACTTGTTGGGGTGATGTTGACCTGGGAGGAGAGCTCAGAGGTCCATGGTAGCCTCATTTAGGATCTACTCAACTTGTTTACTTCTGGCTGTATTCTCAGATTGGCATTTCACAGCTAACACAGACAGGATGGTCTTTTTCCCACAGCCACTGTGTCACAGCGTGAATTCTAATTCGGTTCCCACTCACTCACACCACTGCTCCACAGGGAGGAACCTAACAGGTGAGCAAACGAATCAGCAAAGCAATTGCTCTATCGAAATCCCCCTCGACTCAACCTCCCTACGGAGTCGGGCCAGTGGGCTGAGACTGGCCGGTAATATAAAGACCAGCAGGATAGGTAGAGGGAAAACGCATATTAAATATCACTCATTTCAAATTCAGAGGCATGACAGGGTCTTTGGGATGGGTGTTTAGCCTGGCAGTTGAGACGCTAGGTTTTAAGATGCGCATGTCCTATATCTCAGCCCCTATACCTGAGGACCGACTCTGGTTCCAATGCCAGCTTCCAGTCAGTGGACACTCTGGAAGGCAGTGGGATGATGGGAGTATTTGCATTTGATCACCCATGTGGGAGGTCTAGACCTCAGCCTCAGCCGAGCACTGGCCAGTTTGAGAATTTGTGGGAAATGAGCCAGCAGATAAAATAGCATTCTCTCTCTCTCTCTCTCTCTGTCTCCTCTCTCTCCTTCTCTCTGTCTCTACCACCCGTTTCTCCTCCCTTTCTCTCTGACTCTGTGATGTCAAATCAACAGATTATTTTTTCCCAGAAAAAGCCTTCCACTTGGTGCAGCTTTTAGTTTGTAGAAAGCAGGTTGCAGATTCTAAAAGGGCATGGATTGCCCTACTGTGTCTGGCAGTGCCTCCCCGATGCTTCATCCCCAAGGCTACAGCACTTGAACATGGCATCACACAATAAAGATGTGTTTGTTAAGATATCAGTTTAGAACAACTGGCTGGAAGATACTGAGAAAGATCCAGAGATCACCATCAGGCCAACAGATGGGGCTGGCAGTCAGTTAACAGCTGCCGGATTAATATGTTTGCCATCCTTGAAATGCAGCAAATGCAGATCACCAGGGCAGTTGGAAGATGGAAAGAGGAAACAGAATCATGAGCTAAGATTTGTCTCAAAGTCATTGAAAGTCTGATGCAAACAGGAGATAGCAGGATCTGCTGCCAAGGTCAGAAAGGAAGAAGAGAGCCCACAGGAGAGAAACCTGCAGAATACAGACTATGCTAAAAAAAAGAACTTCAAGTGATGAAAGCTATCGGAAGTATGAATGGGCTGTCATAGAAGCCGGGATGCCTGATGCTAAAACGTTCCTACATCTTGGTGTGATTCAGCTATTGAATAAAATGGCATTGCAATGCATCCTTCCTACACACACACACACACACACACACACACACACACACACACTGCCCACAAAGTGCACTGGTTCTGCTCCTCTGCTTCACCCGGTGTTGAAAATGTTTTTGCTCCAGGCTTTCCATCTCCATCCTGGGTGTCAAACTGCAACCCAAAGAAGGCACCTCCAAAAACTGAGGCACCCCAAAACTGAAATACTATCCTCAAGAAGGTGGGGGAGACAGAATACAGAAGAAAAAGAGAAATGGCCACTGTTTCTCTGCTCAGGCTGAGCCCTTCCCCCTAGAAATGCACTGCACAGAATCCACACGGGCAAGCTGAAGAAGCCCTGAAGCCTTTTACAAAGTCTCAGTTGAGTGAGTTTCTCTAAAGCGGATGCATAGTGGAAGAGAAGCTGCAAGGCCAGCGTGCACTGCTGTCAGAGCCTCTTGGTACCTCCCTTGTTAGCATAGATTCTGTGGTAGGTCAACCAGATCCAAACTTTACTTTCAGGTGAGTTTGAGTATGATTTGCACCTAGGAAGTCAGAAGGAGTCTTGCTCAAAGACCAGGTTTTTCATAAATAGACCTTCAGTAAAAAAAAAAAAAAGTGTGATGTATAATTCAGCTAGCTCATTACCACTTTAGTCCCAACAAAATTGGACCATAAATAGCTTACAACTAGTGTATCTACTGTAATTCGCCTTTCTATACGATGCCTTCAGATTGGATATAACAGGATACCTGGACACAGAGTCAGAAAATTCTCTCCCCAGCCACATTGCAGCTTTATTGGAGACATAAAACATTTCTTGGCATTCTTTGCATCAGCAGTACCAGGCAAGGAAGACAACAATAGGCCAAGCCAATGAATGGTTAGATCCGCTGATGAGAAGTCCTGTGTTTGCTACAGTCCTGTGCCTGCGGCCTTGGTTGAGCTCCGTACCTTCACTGAGCCTCAGACTGCTTCATCTATAAGTCATACAGAAGAGCTACCTTGCATGACTGTGACAAGCACAGCAATGTGTGCTCCGTGTCCAAGACAGCATCTGGCATAGAGCTGGTACCCAGGAAACAACATCTCCCTGGTGTGTTTCCCCCGCAGTGCTTCTTCACACACACACACACACACACACACACACACACACGACCAATAACCACCCGACTGGCAGATTCACAGATGAAACTAATTCGTATGCTGTCAGTTCTTTTAGGAAGAGGTTGACAGGTTATGTCAAGTGCCATCGGCTGTATGTCTGCTTATGGAGGAAACAGGATGGAGGGGAAAATGTGATCATTGAGTAGCTCCATTCTCAGTGGGAGAGCATGCAACACTTGCACGTATCTCTCACATACACTGTGACTTCTGTTTGGATATGTGAGCTCCATAAATCCTTGCATCTTCCAGAGGATCAAGTAAGGATCACAACTTTACTAGCCAGCTAAATACAGGGAAATGATACACTGTGTCCCAAGGCACCCATACCTGACATTCCCACAGATAACTGTTGCACTAGGTTTTCCCCTCCAAAGAGCTGATTCTTGCAAATGGATGAATGTTTGATACTGCAACCAGGAAACGAAATATGTGGCACCCAGCATATTCCCCAGCTTCCTCGTTTGCCAGAAGAGTGAGGACAAATTCATTGGCCACTTATTTTCAGTTGCGTGGTTCAGTCAGTGGCATAACTTACCTGCTCAGTTACTTCCGCTTGTCTCCGTTCTCTTCCATCCCGATGATCCTGGTTTTCTTTCCGCTTAATCCATAACCCATTTCAAGTTCCTCTGCAAAAATGTAAGATAACAGAATATCAGCAACACGATTCCCACTTGGCGCATGGATTCCCACACATCAATTGCTCTCTCTGACTCTTTTTCACTATATTCAAGCAAGTGATGATAGCTAAATAAATAAATAAAAGATAAATAGATTTTAAAAACCTCTACAAACACATCCAGCAATTTTTGATACATGCCAGGCCACTGAGGCACAGAAAATTTTGGAAAAGCCACAAGATACAGTTTAATGTGGTCCAATGCAATGAGGACTAAAATGGAATGCTTTTATTTATCTGTAAAGAAAACTATGAACATAGCACAATGCAAATGAAGGCAAGGACTCCTTTCGCACATTCTAGACTCAAGACAATGCTAATGAGGAATAAAGTTTGTAGTAACCTCCACAACCAGGACCTGCAAAACCTGAGTACAGCGACAACCAAAATCAAGAGGTTATTTATTGTAACTCTAGTTTAAGGACACACACTCTAGAGCCCGGCACAGTAGCCTAGTGGCTATATTCCTCACCTTACATACACCAGGATCCCATATGGGTACAGCTTCATGTTCTGGCTGCTCCACTTTCCATCCAGCTCCCTGTTTGTGGCCTGGGAAAATAATAGAGGGCGGTCCAAAACCTCGGGACCCTGAACATACATGGGAGACAAAGAACCTCCTGGCTCTTGGCTTTGGATCAGCTCAGCTCCAACCATTGTGGCCACTTAAGCAGTAAACCAGCAGATGGAAGACCTTTTTTCTCTGTCTCTCCTTCTCTGTAAAACTGCCTTTCCAATAAAATAAATAAATCTTTTCAAAAAGGACACATACTCTACTGTTCTTCCCTGCTTACAAAACAGACACAGCATTCTGCAGCCTCCTCTTGCAGGTCCAAGGTAGCTTTGCTGCTGTGAGGAGACAATTGAGACAGGCATCACACAGTAGTTACAGGAGCTGCATTCCTGCCTCCTAACCACAGCTTGAAGGGTGACTCATGTGTATTCATATCATCTGATCTGCCAAATGGGTTGGATCGAGCACTGGCCTGTTCACCTAAGGATCAGAAACTATGGTCAATGGAAGGTTCCACCAGGCACGCTGTAGTACAATCTCCAAAGCTCCAAGACCCACCAAGGAGAGGTTATCAGATGCCATTTTATTTTAAGGCTAAGACTCCAAAAGCAAAACTAAACTTCTAGCCAGGTTCTAGATTTCCATCCTCTTCAGAGTTTTGAACCAACTACGAGATGGACACATGATTTCATCAAGGGATAGACTAAAGGTCACTCCTCCCAACTTCCAGGCTACACTAAAATGGTAGGGCAGAGAAGGGGTTTTAAATTGGCTTAAAACAGGACCAGAAGGCGCATGTCCATTCCCAAGGGAGCCTCCTGCCAGCTCTGTGCCATGTGCAGAAAATAACACTGGGTCTTGCTCATTTCCTGGGCCCCTCTTTCATGCCACCTAGGTTTCCTCTGACAGTTGCTCCCTGGCTCCCTGGCTCCCTGGCTCCCTGTGCCTGACTCTTTGGAGTTTCTTCGCCTCACCTCCTGAAGCCTCTACACCAGCATGCGATGATCAACCAACGCTTCAATTCTCCCTTTGCTGTCGTTTCCCAGATAGGCACTGGTGTCTTGCCCTATTTCTTCTGTAAAAACACCAGTCTGGTGCAGGTCTTGCTTGAACCTTGCTCTCAAGACCTAGACTGGCCAGACTGCAATAGAAGGTTCATTGAAAGACAAAAGTATGTGATGTAATAACCACAGGTTATATAGGATGTCGAGAAAGCTTTCTTGCAAACAACAGACACATGAATCTGGCCCTTCAGTGCGATTCAGTGCAGAGTACTCACAGACTGCATGGGAAACAGCCTGTAAAGGGTACCTAGCAAATAATTGTAATGGTTCCTGTATTCACATTGTCTCGACATTCAATCACATCCATTCAGGCAGGCTTCTCTTCAACCAAGCGCTTCCAAGCCTGGCTTATTCCATCTTGAGGTTTGTTCAGGAGCCCCAGAAGCTCACAGGAACGCATGCTTGAGTTTCCTGTTCTGCACTAGAATACATCTTCTCAGAGGGACTTGGTGGGACCGAGCCATTGTATCCCAAAGAACTGACTAGATATTGTTTTTTCCTTCCCCCATGTCCAGCCTTTCCCACTCCCTCACTCCTGTTCATAAGAATCACCTGTCAAGCCCTTATCTCAGGCTCCACCTCAGGCCTGGTAAGTCAAGGCAGGGGCTCACTGTGGTTGGAACACATGAAAATCAGGGGTACTAGGTGAGATCAAATCAGTGAGGTCATTCCTGACCCAACAGTAAAGAACCCCTGTGAAACTCTAGATTTCAGATTCCAGTGTCAGAGTAGTCAAGAGGGTGGCCCAGCCTGGGGCCAAGCAGACAGGACTGCAGGCAGCAATGATGGCCGAGGGCAGGGAACAGGATCTTGGTTCACAAGAGCTGGGGATTGTGTATGGGACTCAGCTACAGCGGATGAGGTTTTAGGCAAGGAATTGGGGCTGGAAGAGCCAGACAGATGCTCAGAGAAATAAGGCCAACGGAGAACCCACAAGATAGAGGTCTGACTCAACCGTTAGGCAAGTGCCCAGACCTCATTTCTAGCACTTTGGATCTGGCATGAAAACAACCACAGTTTTTCTGAGTGGGGCTTATTTACTTGAAATCTGTCTGCTAAGCAGTTTTCATAATGAGCTCATTGAGACCTCAAAATCTTATAAGTTATTCTGCCATTTTATAAACGAAGAAAATGAGGCCACCTCATCTCTGAAACTGTGATTCAAATGCTCTGGTCAAAGTAATTGCTCTGCCAGGATCTGATGGTATTACAACCAAGTTCAAGGACAATGACTGACCTTGAAGAAGGAAGGTTAATGGTTACATTTGGGACAGGCAGGGAGAGATTCTCCATATCAAAGAATACATACAGAGCAATGGTTCCACCAATATCACTTGCAAGGTGATGTACCTTGCAGCACAAACTCACAGCAGGTGGCTGTGTCTTGCTGGGTCACATTGCAGTTGTCCTTCCATTCACAAGGAATGTGTCTCAGACTTCACATCCACTTTCAAGACAGGACGGGAAAGGATTCCAGTCTGGGTTGGGCAGGAGGCTTGGTTTCTTGTCCTACATCAAGGAAAACACAGCCATTCCTATGAGGTGCCTACTTATAAAGCATATTCCCTGAGGTGGGCAGAGCAGACCTTATGATTACCATTTCAGAGAGCAGTAAGCTGAAGATCAGAGATGCTGAGAGGGAAGGTGGTGTAAGAGAAATACTAGTTGACAGCTGGGAGTGTTGCTCTAGCCCAAGCACTGCCTCACCTCTCCTTACTTTCACTGGGCTCCCTGCTCCCCATTGGCACTGACCTGCAGGCTGTGTGTTGGAGAGGGAAAGCGACCGAGTCGGTCCACTTGTACAGAGCAGACACCAGCTCGGTAACCCTGCCCCATGATGTTTTCAAACAACACACATTAACAGTGTTGTCTCATTGAAAATATCGGGCTGTTGGTTATAGCCGTTAGCTTATTGTGACCAATCCGTGCCTCTCCGTTAAGTCTGCTTTCCCCTGGGACCCCAGCTCACCATATTCAACATCCTTTGGAGCTTCCGTCTAGCTTTTCTAAGATGGAATCCCCTTATAACACAATCCTGGGTTTCTGTGCTATCCATTCCCAGTCTCTAACCCTTGCCCAGTGTTTTCCTTTATTATTTCTAGAATCAGTAAGAAGGCACAGCCACACACATTCCGCACTGCTTCTAGTTGGGGGAGAGCCAGCCCCACAAGCTAACTCAGAACCCTGACCGACCCAGTCACAGGTGACCTGAGAGTGAGTTCAGTGTGGCTTCTCCTGCCCTGTGTCACCCTATACAAGCTTTCTCAGCTCCACCGCTAAAATTGAGGGTAGGACTTATGAACACAAAGCACCCTGTGCATAGTTTAGAATTCTAACTTGTAGATCCAAAGCACAAGAGAGACAGATATAGGCCATTTATTCCAAGCCGCAGGGTAATTAAGATGATTTCCTCAGACAGGAAGGGGGAAAATCCATTAAAGGAGACAGAATTACTGAAGCTAATGTCATGTTTACAGAGACCTTCGCATGGAGAAATGCCCACTATTTCACTGATAGCAAAGCAGAGTGGCGAGGCCATAGGTCTTGGATTTGGGCAGACCCCAGTTTAAATCTTTACTCTAACCAGACTATTAGATGGGAGGAGTTTACTTCGTGTTTATGAGCCTCAGTCTTATTACTTGTAACATCATGGATCTCAGAAAGCTGTAGTACTAAATAAGATGAAGCTGTGATGGAATTTTCTTTATTCTCATCATGCTAGGATTAGAAATGGAGCTAGTTAGGAAAGTTAGCGGGAGGGAAAGGCATCTCATTTGTGTATTAATTCATGTTGCAGATACTGGCAATACAGAGATGAATAAAACACACCCTTTGACCGCCAGAAACTCATCATCTGAGTGAGGAGACAGGCTCATAAACAAGTTATTGATCCCAAAGTGTGATAATTGCCTCAAACAAATATAAGAAAACCAGCACGTTTCCCTTCTAGAAGCTGAAAGCAGAGAGATATACACAGGTGTCTATGGAAACATCAACACAAGTGTACACTTTGCAACTCTGCATATAAATTCTAAAAGTAGAGAAAAATATCCATTGGGGCAAGGGTTTACTTAGTGATTGCGCTGCCAGTAAAGACATCTGCATTTTGTATTGAAGGACGGTACTTGTTTCAGCTCAACTTCAACTTCCTGTTAATTGCAGATGACAGTGATGATGGTTTAAATGGTCAGATGTCTGCCACCCATATGGGAGCCATGGATTGAATTTCCAGCTCCAGTTTTGACCCCAACCCAATTCCAGCCGCTGAAAGTGTTTGGAAAGACAGCCAGCAGAAGATAGTTCTCTCTCTCATTAGATTTTTTTAATATAAATAAAGCATCTGTCAATTAGAAAAAAATTAAATTTAGTGATTAAATTTAGCAGTTTACCTCCAAAGTTAAGTAGTAGTTAAAATGTAGTGACACTACATGTGTGTATGTATATGTGTATGTGTATATATATATATGAAGAGATCTTGAAAATGTATATGAAACATGTGTGTTATGAAAAAGCATGAATTAGATTTCTAAAATGTTTGCACAAAATAAGCTTATTTTTAAATTCCATTTTCTATGAAGTTTCTAAAACACTCTCATAGAATTGGTTACCACTAAGTTCTGAGACACATAAAATATTTCATGGCTTAAGAATGCACGCAATTATTTCTGAAATAGAAGGATCCACATCAAACCTTTGAACATGATTACTTGGAAGACATGTAAGGAAAATGGACATAAGACCAAGGCTCGAAAGAGACAAACATCTCATTTGCAACGTGTCCTAGATGGTTGAAAAGCAAAGATAAATATATGATGGATATTTCAATTTGGGTTAATTTTCACAGAAACAATGTGTGTGATGTTCTTTTATATCTTTGAGTATTGTATAAACGAACGTATAGCATTGGGTGTAGTGTTGAAATGGCCTCAGTATAAGTCCCATTAAAATAAATCTTAGAAGGCTATGGCCAGAAAGTAGAATTAAGTCCGAGAGGAGCTAGCCGGGGGGTAATGGAAGCTCGGGAAAAACATCGGAGGATCATGCTGATCTTGTCCAGGATACAGCACAAAAGTTGAATGTGAAGCAATATACACCCAGTTTGCAAAATCAAGAACCACTTGCTAACATGACAGGATTGCAAATAAAATATTGTAATATGTATTGCCTCATTAAATCTAACTCCAATTACCAGGAAAATGTGAATTTAACTTTTATCAATTTACACTTAATTTAGCCAGTACTTTAAAGCAAATTCCCTAGATTTGTTGAATATAAAAAAACAACAACCAAACAAGTGCAGTATCAAGAACAGTGGTTCTTGTCTGCTTTTTCCAACTCCTCCCTTAACAGGTGGGGGGAGGGGGCGGAAACATAGAATCTCCAAAGCACAGTGCCTGTTGGGTGCTAGTGTGAGAAGCACTAGCTTGGTCTGCAAAACAACTCCCTTGGCCTACCAAAATGCACATGGCCCTGCTGATAGCAGGTGAAACTTCAAGTCAGCTCACCTGTTCTCTCTCTCTTTATCCATCTCTCCTTTACCCTTCTGAGCAAAGTCCAGGTGTTTGCTATCTCAATACCCTACTTCTAGATCTTTCTGAAATCTAGCTGTGAATCCATTTGGCATCTGTCCTATTGGCTTTCTGTATCTTCAAACTTCTATACAAAATCCCATTAGCCCTGCTATGGTAAGAGCTTCTGATAAATATACAGTTACGCCTAGGTCTTGCACACAGCACATGGGAATCAGGGACAAGTTGCAGCAGCTAAACTTTTATGCACATCTTAGCCTAATAGGCACCTCACTGCCACACTTATTTGGTGTGTTCTGATTCAGTACAGCATCATGTGAGGTGACCCTACCTGGCAGTAATTCAGCCAAAGTTAGAAGCAAGAACCCTTCTGTTGTGGGTGTTGTGTTGATTTACTTGAAGTGCCACCTTTTCTGAGTGAAATGACCAGGAAGTAACAAACTTAAAGCCGTGATTGTTGGATTCTCTACTTCTTCTCTCCCTCTTGTCCTCTCCATAAATTCCTCGTTTGCTGTCACAGTTCATTTTCTGTGTTAACTTGGTGACACCACAGAGACCAGATGATCTGCTCAAGCATCTCTGAATGGTGTAGTGCAGTCATTCTTTCTTCTTATTACTTATTTTTATTGGAAAGGCAGATATGCAGAGAGAAGGAGAGACAAAGAGGAAGATCTTCTGTCCACTGATTCACTCCCCAAGCAGCTGCCACAGTCGGAGCTGCACCTATCCAAAGCCAGGAGCCTGGAGCCTCTTCAGGGTCTCCCATGTGGGTGCAGGGTCCCAAGGCTTTGGACCATCCTCGACTGCTTTCCCAAGCCACAAGCAGAGAGCTGGATGGGAAGTGGAGCTGCCGGGATTAGTACCAATGCCCATATGGGATCCTGGAGCATTCAAGGTGAGGATCTTAAACACTAGTCTACTGCACCAAACCTGTGTAGTTATTCTTCAAATGAGATTATCATTTAAATTTGGAGGCTCTGAGAAAAACAGACCACTCTCCATATTGTATGTGTTGGGGGCAGGAGGAAGCTCATCTATGTAGTTGAAGACCTTAAGGAAAAAATCGACTTTCCCCAAACAAGAGTGTGGTCTGCCAGCATTTGCCTTCATCCACCCACTCTTCCCTTGGTGTCCACCTGCCTGCTCACACTGAAGATTTGAGACTTGCCAGTCTCCACAGTCTCTGTCTACCTTCCTCTCTGTCTCTGTCTCTCCAGATCTCTCTATCTCTCTTTTTCTCCTCCTCTTCCCTACCTTCTTTGCTCCTCATTACCCTGTTGGTTCTGCTTCTCTGGAGAATTGTGACTTAAGCAAATCTCATTCTGTACTGTCTATAATTAGCCTTTAGTATGAGAAATACCAGATAAAAAAGCAGTAAATCATTTTCTTCTCTACAGAAGCCAGTGAAACTGGTAAATCTACCTTGGCAACAGGATCCAATGCTATGATACACTAAGAAGCAGAATGTTGGACTAGTGACTGTTGTCAAAGGACTATACTATAGCAATAATATGGGGAAAACAGTGGGGGGGGCAAGGGAGGGGATGAAGAATGGGATCCCTGTGCCTATGGAACCATATCATTAGAAAAATTTTTTTCAGAATTTTTTAAAAGGAGCCAGATGGAGCCCGCTGAAATAGTGCAGCGGTAAAGGTCTTGGCCTTGAACACACCGGTATCCCATATGGGCACTGGTTCTGATCCCCGCAGCTCCGATTCCCACCCAGCTCCCTGCTTGTGGCTTGGGAATGCAGTCGAAGATGACCCAAAGCTTTGGGACCCTGCACCCGCATGGGAGACCTGGAAGAAGTTCCTGGCTGCTGGTTTCAGATTGGCTCAGCTCCAGCCGTTGCGGCTCCTTGGTGAGTGTACCATCGAATGGAAGATCTTCCTGTCTCTCCTCCTCTCTGTATATCCGGCTTTCCAATAAAAACAAATGAATCTTTTAAAAAAAGGAGCCAGATGGAAGGTAAAGTTATTGCTAGCATTTTGCCAGTGACAACTGGATAGGGTGTTTCGGGCCGTTGGGATCATAGCTGATATAATCATGACTCTTACTCTCTCCTCCTTCTCCTACCCAAGATTATGTGATCCTACTACGCTTGTCTTTGATCCAGCAAAAGGACAGTACTGCAACCGGCTTTCACATTTGCCCTACTGGGTGAAGAATAAGCATTCAGGCATCTTCAACCATGGAGTCTGAGAAGGCAGGGAAATTCCCCTGGAAGTCCAAAGTGAATTTAAGCCAAGTTCTGGGCTTTTTCTGAGCAAACCATCTTGAAAGAAACTGAAGTGGTGATGATGTAGAAGAGCTACTGGGGCTGTCCCCTTGCATAGAGGCAAGGCTAGTGAAAACACAGGGATTAGCACAGATGAATCATTGCCGGCTTGCTCCCCAAGGGCGTCTGCTGGGGGTAATTCAATAAATATCAGAGCCTGAAAGTATTCGGGGCAATTCAACAAACACCAGAACCCTGAAAGTGCTGACATTCACTGACCCGGCCTGGAGGTTAGAGAAATCACTTCTGAAATTGGTGGGAGGAAGACATGGAGGCGTAGCCCTCTTCCAGAATTCACCTTCCTCCCTTCGGTAAGATTATTTCCTACTCTTTGAGAGGTGTGGGTGACTCCAGAATCTAGATGAATATGCCTGCAATTCCAACCTTTTCTCAATTGTTGTGGGGTGGGGGGGCGGTAGGGCTTTCTGTCCCTCTATGGTTTCTTCCAGTGACAATAATTATGAACAGGAAGGAAGATTGACGGATGTGCTGCTTCACACAGGATGAGCGTGAACAGAGCCTTGTAGCAGCAGTCTATACCTTCTGGCACTGTTCTATCCAGTGGATATATGAACTTACAGGTGGAACAACATGCATAGAACTGACATGGGGAGAGACGGATGAGTTCAAGAAAATCCCAATATCCTCATCTCAATGTTCTACTATACTACAACTTATAGACGTGATGGTTTCCAGTTTGTTGCAAAACATAGAATTTCATTATTTTTTATATCTGAGTTGTATTCCATAGTGTATATATATCACAACTGGAAACCATTAAGCTTAGTGAAACAAGCTAATCCCAAAAAGACAAATACCATGTTTTCCCCAGTCTATGGTGACTAATGCAGCAAGCATAAAAACCATGCAGTCTGTATGTTAAGATTTGATTATTGTGTTCAGCCTGTGTCTTGAGGAACTGCAGGGGGTTTCTCTACTGGCTATTTCTTGAAATCTTTACCCAATGGGATGTTAAGCTTGTGATTGTGAAGTGAAATCAAAGTACATCAGTGTAAAAAAAAAATACAGAATGAGAAATAATAAAAGAGGAGAGCTGGTGAGTAACGTGGGCAGGAGCGAAGGATAGGATGGTAATATCCCTATGCTCTTAACTCTATATTGTGAAATATGTAAAATTGGGTCACTTTATTTTTAAAAATGTTCAGAGGGCCCGGCGGCGTGGTCTAGCGGCTAAAGTCCTCGCCTTGAAAGCCCCGGGATCCCATATGGGCGCCGGTTCTAATCCCGGCAGCTCCACTTCCCATCCAGCTCCCTGCTTGTGGCCTGGGAAAGCAGTTGAGGACGGCCCAATGCTTTGGGACACTACACCAGCGTGGGAGACCCGGAAGAGGTTCCAGGTTCCCGGCATCGGATCGGCGCGCACCGGCCCGTTGCGGCTCACTTGGGGAGTGAATCAGTGGACAGAAGATCTTCCTCTCTGTCTCTCCTCCTCTGTGTGTATCTGGCTGTAATAAAATGAATAAATCTTTAAAAAAAAAATGTTCAGAAAAATCAATACATAAAGTTCTAAAATATATAAAAAAGAAATAGTACCATGGGGGGAACATAAAAATGGCATGTGAATTCACTTTTCATTTCTTTTTAAGAATGATTTGTTCATAAATAATTCACATGTCATACAATTAATCCACTTAAACTAAACATTATAGTGTATTCACAGGGTTGTACATTCATTGCCACAGTCAATTTCCAAATTTTCACTGTCCCCCCAAAAAGAAAAAAAATTCATACCTGTTGAACAGCACACATCAATCTTCCATCTCCAACACCTAGGCAAGTATTAATACACTTTTTTCCTCTGCAGATTTGTCTCATTTGACATTTAATGAAAATAAAATCATAAAGATATGCTCCTTTATGACTGACTTTTTGGTTAACATTCATAGTAGCAAACATCAAAATTTCATTTCCTCTTATTGCTCAGTAACAGTCCATTGTATGGGTACAGCAAGCTTTATTATCTAATCATTTGATGGGCACTTGGATATATCTACCTTTTGCCTATTACAGATAATGCTACTGTGAATATTCATGTACAAGCTTTTGTGTGAATATATTTTCAATCCTCTTGAGTCTATACACAGTATAGTAGAAACGTTGAATTATATGATGACCATTCATATTTTTGACAAACTACCAAGCTGTTTTCCAAAACATCTGCATGATTCTAAATCACCAGCAACAGGGTGAGAAAGACCGATTTTACCATACATTCATCAACACTGGTTACTGTCTTCTTTATTATAATTATCCTAGTGGATGTGTATTGATATACCATTGTGATTTTTATTCCCATTTTCCTAGTAGCTAATGAGGCTGAATAACTTTTTCGTGTGTTTTTAGGCCATTTGTATATTTTCTTTGGAAAAATGTCTCTTCAAACCCTTTGTTCCCTTTTTAATGAAGTTATTGATGCTTTTATTATTGGCTTGTATTATTTTTTATAATTGCATACATATCTACAATTATCTTAATAAAACTTTCAGTATTCTTTTTAAAAAGATATTGGGGAAATGGAAGGGAATTAAATTTATAAAAACGATTTTAACATAGTGTTTTGCTCAAGAGAAAATACAGATGGCATTTGCGCACATGAAAAGATGCTCACTATCATTAGCCACTAGGAAAATGCATATTAAAACTATAATGAAATATAAGTATATACTTCTCAAAATGCCTACAATAAAAATAAAAAACTATCAGTTAGTATGCAGAGAAATAAGTCACTCATACTTAATTAGCAGGGAGTAAATAGTGTAATCACTCTAGCAGCTTCTCCGGCAGCTTCTTCAGTGTCTAGGCATGCAAATACCATACAACCCAGCAGCTGCACTCATGGACATTTACCCCTAAGAAATAAGACTCATGTTCATGCAAACACCTATATATGAGAGTTCATGGTAGTTTAAACATAACTGCCAAAATTGAAAGCAACTGGGTGTCTTTCAATAGGCAAATGGTTAACAACTGCCATACATGAATATCATGGGACATTGCTCCTAGTAAAAAAAAGAACAGAGCCCTGCGTGGTAGCCTAGGGGCTTAAGTCCTGCCTTGCATGCAACAAGATTTCCTACTGGCACCATTTCGTGTCCTGGTAGTCCCACTTCCCATCCAGCTTTCTGCTTGTGGCCTGGGAAAGTGGTTGAGGATGGCCCAAAGCTTTGAGACCCTGCACCTACATGGGAGACCTGGAAGAAGTTTCTAGCTTCTGGCTTCGGATCAACTCAGCTGCCTCACATCAGTTGAGGCCACTTAGGGAGTGAATCAGTGTATGGAAAATCTTCCTCTCTATCTCTCCACCTCTCTGTATATCTGCCTTTCCAATAGAAAAATAAATCTTATTTTTTTAAAAAAGGAACAAAGTTGCATAAATATCATCTAGGGAATTTAGCTGGGAGAGAACAAGTCAATCTTAAATGATGATATGCTATGATTACATTTGAGTTATATTTTTAAATGACAAAATTATACGATAAAAATTTGGTTGTTGCTTGCCGAGAGTTAGCACTAGAGGGGTGTGGGAAAGAATAATGGGTGCAGCTATAAAAGGGCAACACCAGAAAATACATCCACAGAGCATTCTGAATTGTGTTGGCATCTATACCGGTATCCTATTCCTGCTATTCTATAATTCTGCAAGAAATGACCAACGGGGAAATGTGGTAAGTTCAAGCTTATACCCAGTTTCTCAGATATCTTTGTATTGTTTCCTATAAGAGCATGTGAATATATAATTATCTCAAAATCTTCAACTTTAAAAAGAGAGTTGTTTGCCCTCATGACTCTAATTATAGCTCTACGAGTTGTTTTGTTTGCTTTGGAACAAGTAATATTGTCTGTTTTTACCTATAAAATGGCAATGAAACATAGTCTTATAATTATGACAAGGATCAAAAGAAACAAAAAGTGAAAGAGCTTGTAACTAACGAGAAAATTACTGCCGCTGTTACAACCATTACCGGAATACGCTCTGTCCCCAATTCCTGTGGATGCCAAGGTGTCAGAAATCTCCATTCATCATCATTGATGTCTCCATTTGATAATGTAGGTGCTGTGACAAACGAATCAGAATGCATCAATCCCTACTCAAGTGGGCTGATAGAGAGTTGCACACATGAACACAATTAGAAGCACTGAAGGGTTCTGGATGCAAGGACATTAGTCATGCTCTCGGGATCTGTGAGGGCCTCCTGGAGAAGAAGGGCAGCAGACAGACCAAGCTGGAAGCCAGCCACGAGTTCTGCAGACTTTCGGTACCTCTCAGTAGAGCCTTGGACCCTTTGAGTTTAAATTTCCTTAATCTTGCATCCTTGGGAAGGCCACTTTCTATTCAGTGTTTTCCCTGCCTGCTAAACAGGCAGGTTAATACAAGGAGCACCCACATGAGTAATGTAACTCTTCACACAGCATTCACACCTGCGGCACTGTCCTCGTTTCTGCCAAATCCATGTAGTGCCCAATTTGTCACTTGTTCACGTTTTACTTTAAGTCACTTCTCTTCTTCACTGAGATAACTGTATGTGTTAAAGGAAACAGAAACAGCAGTGTGTTTCTTCACATTTCAACAGTTTTGAGAGCAATATATTTCTTACAATGAATGACTCATGATGATTTAGTAAGTAGAATTTTTCCTTCTAAATGGAATACATAATAATGATATATAATCAGTAGTAGTTTAGATTCTATTAACTATAAAAGGTCACTTCTTTAAATGAAAAACCAGCTTTCCTTATTAAAAATATAATCATTTAAGTAAATGTATTTTGTTGAATCATATTTTAATTAAGTTTCCAACATAATTAAATTTCAGCTAGAGTATGTTGTCTGCAAATACTTTGGCTCCTGATGTATTTAATAACAGGAGGTTTAGCAAACAAAGTAAATAATGTTTTAGTAACAACAAACTGATAGCTCCCCGGATGCAATCAATATATACATCCCTGTCACTAATGGGCACATTAGGAAACCCCAAAACTATCTCCATTAGTTGTGGAGATATTTCCTAATAAATTCATGCTAGTAACTTTCTATCACCACCCTCTGCCCCCCAGATGGGTTAGTTTGTTCTGTTATCAATTCTCAGGGTAAGTGCATTATCGAATGAAGTAACAAGTGGTTGCTTTTAAGCAAGGTGTAAAGTCCATGGAGAGACACACAAAAAAGTATGCACACTTGTAGGGGCTGAAAGTTCAGGCAACACGCAACACATGCTAAAGAGGAGAGAGGATTGCGAGGTAGTGGCTACACATCGCAAGACATTATGCAGTAGGTAGGAAAGTCAGGTAGATGTATACCTGCTGCTGTGGACATATTCTGAAGTAAATTGGAAATGAAAGGAAAGAGAAATTTGATGAGCTCTATGGGGAATCATCAAAAACACATAATACACATGGAAAGTATGTATTATGAAAAATTGTAGAAGAATTTAAAAAATATTTGGCCCCAATAAAAACTTGTAGCTTATAACTGTAATGAAGGACTATATTGCTTTGATAACTTGGGGGAAATGGTGAGATGGAAACTGGGAGGGAAGGGGAAGGGAGGAGGGAAGGAAGAATCCCTATACCTATGAAACCGTATCATGGAAAAATTGATAATCAATACATATTTTAAAAGAAACATTTTACTGATAAAATAAAAATAAAACAGAGAGGCTGTTTGGATCAATTATAATAGTGTTCCCTGGCATACTGGATATGGATAACGCATCTACTCATGTAAATATAAAAACACAAATACAAAGCTCTTGACAACAGCATACAGGTATAAATAGGTACTCTGTGAATGGCAGCTGCTTGCTTCTGGAACAATACGCAGAGGCTGACCTTGATGTTTGCGAGAATTCAAAATGGTATGAAATCCCCAGTTACCCTCCTTAGGTAGACATCACATACCCTAAGCTTGCTCCTAATATCCTCTCTGCATAAACACACATCATCACTCTACAGTGCAGGATGAGTCATCACCAACAATCTCTCCCAGCAACCGCAGGGCGTTGTGAGCTGAGCTAATTCTCCTAAAACAGATTTACAGACCGTCATGCATGGATCCAGCTGCAAACTGCTCAGGTACCAAATCATTCCAACTCCTGGTCAGATAGGAAACAAGGCAGGAGAAGAGCTGAGACTCAATGGAATTGCATAGGAAGAGGCAGATCCATACCAGAATCAGGCTATTATCCTTCCACAGGGGTATTCATCCTTCTCCTCTCAATGTACAACTTAACCTTTTTGGATTTACCAATAATAAACCAGAAGCAAAGCCACTGACACAGAATTTCCATGCTTGGTGGTGGGTAGATATTCACATTTAGTGTGTTGCCCATCAGCCACAAACTATTTACTACTGTCTGGGAACCCATAGAAGATGGCCCAAGTCTTTGGGTCCCTGCACCAATGTGGGAGACCCAGAAGGAGCTTCTGACTCCCAGTTTTGCATCAGCTCAGCTCTGGGCATTGTGGTCGTTTGAATAGTGAGCCAGTGGATGGAACATATTCTCTCTCTGTAAACTCTGCCTTTCAAATAAAAACAAATAATTTTTAAAAACTGCAATTTCAAGACTCTAGCTAGAAAATAACAACTGATCGTGACGACACCTTAAGATGAAAGGACTCCAATTATTTTTGCCCACTGTGTCTCTTCTTAGCAGCAATCAAAACCCTAAAGGTTTTGTGCTAGGCCTCAGACAGGGCATCACCAATGGCCATCTAGGCGAAGGTTTGTTTTTCATGAAAGAATTCAGACAACGCTGTCAAAATTGGGAAAAGATATGTAGGTTACCAGAAGGAAAGAATATCAATTAGACCCTGAGTAGACAGTGCATTTACCACCCACTCTTCTCTGATTTGGTTCAAAGAGCCAAAACACACAGTTTAAAATCCCCCTGCTTCCCAACCACCAGCTTCTTTACATGTAGGAGTTGTTTATCTATTTCATCCATTGAATGAAGTTCCCAGTAACTTTGCCACTTCGGAAAATCACTGTGTTGCCTGGAGGAACAGTATCCATACATAACATGACCTGAAATTGAAAGGAGAAGGCTGATTGGCAGAACTAGTTAGTCAGCAGAGACTTTGAAGCTCAGGCTGTCTGACTTGCGAGCCCATGTAACAAGGATCATGACAGGTGTGAGCGCAGGAGGTTCAAGAAGAATGTGGTCTTCCATCAGAAGGCAGACACCGTGGCTCTGTGCAAGAAGCCTTGATTGACCCCTAGAACAAGGCAGGATATCTTCATTTTCTAAGTGTGTGGCACACAATTGTTTTTCTTTAGAGTAGTTATCACAATCATTTTTGCCACTCTTTGTATAATGTCTTATTTTCGAGCAAACTCCAAGTTTTTCAATGGCCATGACTCTATCTACAACCATATGCAAACCCATACCTAGACACTTTTCTGTATGTGTATCTAAATTTGAATCTCCATCTCCGTATCTGTCTCTATCAACCCATTTACCTATATAAAACTTTTTATGTAATCCCCCAAACAATGCCTTACAGGAGTGTTAGCAAAGCAAATGATTGATTGATTGAATGAACACATTGAATTAAAGCAGTGAACTGAAATGATTCTGGATCTTCCAACACCTTTATTTTTACCAAGAAAAGCAATACATGGATTAGCCATTACTTTTAAGAACACAAATACCTTTTAAAGATTTAGGGATGGGTATTCAGTGTGTTGGTGTCTCTAGGGCCTTTCTCTGGGCATTTTGTGCACACAGATCACAACGGCGTGTCTGATTCTCTCTTCGAGAGAGCAAAGAGCTTTGGTGGTGAATGAGGCTGTTTCCACCTTCAGACTGGGAATCACCTGGACTGTGATTATTGAAGTTCCTGCTCTGTGCATGGCCTTCACGGACCCTCTCTGACTGTCACCCCACCACTACTCTGCAGACTCAAGGAACAGGGGCAAAAGGCAGCACACCATTCCACGGCTCTGATTCAGGCCTGCTTGTGTGTAAAGCACTGTCAAAGCCACATCAAAGGCTAACTTTGGGTTGCAAGGCCTGTGCTGAGTGGCCTCAGGAGACATACATCAGGAGTCAGGGGCTCCGGAGGCAGCTGTCAGCTCCCTGGGGGACCAGGTACTTTCCTGAAGAGAACACATCATTTAGCTCTTCCTGTGCTTTTACTGTAAATTCTTGGTTTGTTATGCACTTAAGAGGAAGGACGGAACAACAGAAAGAACATGACAGAGACAGAGATGCAGATATTTGATTTGGAAGAAGCACAATAGAAACACATTCTAATAAGCTGTTCAGGTCCAAATTTCAGAAGAAGAGACTTGTCCCTGATCCAATTAGCAAATCAGGTAGAGATGAAACCCCAGGCATATTGAAGAATGTTTCTCTGTTACTTACTGTGATATCTTTTCCTGATATCTCTTTAGAACCCAGGAAAAGGGAAAGAAGCTATACAAATGAAGTCGCAAGCATGTGCATGGGACAAGGCTGTACTCAGTATCATCCATTTAAATGTGTTAGTCCCTGCATGCTAGAAAACACAGAAAGGAAAAACTCTGGGGGTCCCTGTCCCCACAGAATGTTCGGTATTGTGGAAGAGATAGACTCATACTCAGTTCCATCTAACTCTTAGTACACAGGAGAAAGTGTATAGTTCTTAGGGAAGGATCTATCGGTCAGGATGAAAGCAGTGCTGTGGGAATAAGCAAGGATTCCCTGGCTTTAACAGGTGGTCATGCACTCCGTAGAAGGAGCAAAGTCACCAAGACAGACAAGAAAGGCCTCAAGATGCAAAAGTCCATAGTAATATTGGGATATAACCCTTGTGACCAAGGCTCAGCTTTTTGTTAGGGGACAGCTTCAGAGACTTGACTGGGAAGCTAATTGCAAACACAAGTGAAATCCTAACATTAGGATCCAAGACTTGTTAATGCTAGGTCTAGAAAAATTGTGTTCTTAATGAATGGCAGTGAGCCTAACAGTCCAGGCTGAAACCTCTGGGTCCTATTTAAATATTAAAATATACCAGCAACAACTTTCTTTTTTAAAAAAATTCACATTATTTTCCATGATACAGTTTTATAGGATTCCACCCTTTCACCTTGTCTTCCTCCCTCCCCACACCCTTTTCCCCTGTGTTGTTACAATAGTATAGTACTTCAGCAGTCACAAGTTCAATATTCTTCTACTTGAGTGTATCATAGCATTGTAGGTAAAAGACAATGGTAGACAACCTAGTAGCTAATTATCAAGGGAATCCTTTTGTTTGGGAGTAGAAATGAATTCTACAATGCATCTTCTCTTCTTAGTATGAGAGTCTCCATTATACAGTTCACCTTATTTATCTATTTATCTTGTGTTTTGCATGAAGGTTGCCTTATTATAGAGAGAACATATGACATTTAAACTTTGGGATTAGCTTATTTTACTCAGCAAAATGGTCTACAGTTGGGACTATTCTGTTACAAATGGTAGACTTGCACTCTTTTTAACGGCCGAGTAGCATTCCATGGGGCAGATGTGCCACGGTTCTCTATCCATTCCTCCTTCAAACACTATCCGAGTTGTTTACTTGTCTTCACTACTGTAGATTTTGCTGCAATAAATACAGAGATTCAGATTATTTTCTCATATGCAAATTTCACTTCTCTTGGTTAATTTCCTTAAGTGAGATAGCTAGGTCATATGGTAGATCGATTTTCTCTTTCTCTGTTATGTTTAGCTGGCTTTGGCATTTGGGTGATGTTGTTTTCACAGAAAAACTTTGGAAGGATTGCCTCCCTTTCTGTTGTTTTCAATAGCTTGTGGAAGATTAGGGTAAGTTCTTGAAATATTTGGTAGAGGGTGTGGCACAATAGTGTAATGGCTAAAGTCCTCGCCTTGAACGTGCCGGGATCCCCTATGGGCACCAGTTCTAACCCTAGTGGCTCTGCTTCCCATCCAGCTCCCTGCTTGTGGCCTGGGAAAGCAGTCGAGGATGGCCCAAAGCCTTGGGACCCTGCACCCACCTGGGAAACCCAAAAGAAGCTCCTGGTTCCTGGTTTCAGATTGGCTCAGCTCTGGCCATTGCAGCCACTTGAGGAGTGAATCATTGGACAGATCATCCTTTCTGCCCCTCTTCCTCTATGTATATCCGACTTTCCAATAAAAATAAATAAATCTTAAAAAATAAATATTTGGTAGAAATGATTAGTGTGTTGGGAAGGATTTAATTCTGAGTCAATCTCCAACCTGGTCGTAGGTCTATTTTGATTTTTAACTACCTAATGATTTAATTTTGGTAGATGTTATGTGTCCAAAAATCTATCCATTTCTTCTAGGTCTTCTGATTTTTCAGCATATAATTGCTAGTAACAGTTCACGATTAATCTAAGTAGGTCTGAGGTATTCATTGCCTATTTCCATTGTGATCTCTGATTGATTTGTATCTTTCCCCTCCTTTTTTGATTAGTTAGCTTAATGGGAATCTATTTTGTTGATTTTCTCAAAGAATCGGCTCTTTGATTCATTGGCCCTATGTGTTATTCTCTTGGTCTCTGTTAGGTCTATTCCCTGCTTTATTTTGTTTATTTATTTTTTACTATTACTCTTGGGATTATTTTGTTGCTTTTCTAGTTCCTTCAGATGCATGGTTAGCCCATTTACTCAATGCCTTTCTGATTTCTTGACATAGGCATTAATTGAAATGAACTGTCCTGTTAACATTGCCTTTGCTGAAAGCATTGATTGAATGAATAATACCTTCATTCATTTCAAGCACTATTTTTTTTTCTTTGATTTCTTCTATAACCCATCATTCATTGTTCATTCTCCAAGTATTAGCATATCTTCTGGGGTACTTTGACTTGTTGCTCTCCAGTTTCACTCCATGATAATCTGAGAAGATGCATGGTATGATTTTGATTTTTTAAAATGTGCTGAAGCGTCTTTTGTGATTTATAATGTTCTTGATTCTGGAAAAGTTTCATATACTGATGAGAAAAAGTGTATACTATGTCTGTAGGACAAAAGGTTCTGTAGATATCAAGTAAGTCATTGTTCTATTGTTTGGGTGAGCTCTGTTGTTGTCTTGCTGATTTTCTGTCTCATTGATCTGTCCATTGAGGTTAGTTAGGTGTTAAGGTCTCCCCACCATCATTGTATTTGAACCCATTTCTCCCTTCAGATCCATTAATATTTGTTTCTTACTGTTAGGTGCCCAGGCATTTGATGTGTATATGTTTATTATCATGACTTCTTCCTGCTGAGTGGATCTCTTGATCATTATATAGTGTCCTTCTTCATGTTTTTAATGTTTTTGTATGTCAAACTCTACAATTAGCCATCAAATTTTATTTATTCATTTCCATGCTTTTTTCCCCTAAAATACAAAAGGAATGAATGATAAATACAAAAATTTTGAATTTAGGAAAAAGGGAGATTTCTGTAAGTTTGCCTCACAACTCTGGTGGAAATAGGAGGTTAGATACATGAGGTAGAAAGAGAAGATAGAGAATCACATTGCTTTGAGATAGCAATGATTCAGTCAAACAAGTGGCAACTGGAAGTCAGACATCAAAGATCAAGTTGTTCCGACTTGCAACAAGTTACCTGTCAAGCTGTCAAGCAGTTGTCTCTTCAGGGAAAAGATTTAACACTTCATGTTAGTCACTCTTCTATTTTCATATGGAAGAAAAAATGACCTGGCTAAAATATTTTCATGGTCTCCTTGAGTTACAGAAATGTATGTGATGGAGGGAAACCAAAAATAGAATCATATCCGTGTCTGAGTTGCTGTTTTCTGAGACCAGTGTTGCAAAGAAGTTAACTAAGAGACGAGGCAATTAATGTAGAGTGTAGAGTATGCTTATTTGTTTTTATGACATTTCAAGTATGTCTCACTCAGTTAACATTGGAAATCAAAATATGGATAGTAGCTGAGAAAACAGACAGAAGGCATTTATTCCTGGAAATGGTTCACTTCTGTGATTTAATCATTTTGCATAATCACACATAAATTCACTCTTCTAGCAGGGAGCAGATAACATCACTAAACATGAAAATTTCTAACTTTTGCCTTCTTTGCCCATAGCCCTCTTGCCACCTGTAGTTGATATGATGATTAAATTGTAAAAGGAAAGAAATCCATTGTCAGGGGCTGGTGCAATAGCTCATTGGCCAATCCACCACTTCCAAGCACTGACATCCCTTATGGGTGCTGGCTCTGGTACTGGTTGCTCCACTTCTCATCCTGATCTCTGCTTGTGGCCTGGGAAAGCAGGAGAGGGTGGTCCAAAATCTTGAGAGCCTGCTATCGTGGAAGAAGTTCCTGGCTCCTAGGTTCGAAATGGCTCACTTCCAGCCATTTGTGTAAAGGATCAGCAGATGGGAAGAGCTTTTTGTCTGTTTCTCATTCTCTCTATAAATCTGCCTTACTAGTGAAAGTAAGCCAATTAAAAAATAAAAGAAAAAATCCAAAAAACAAAAAAATCCAGTTCCAATGTGGTCCTACCCCATGTGGCTAATCAACAAGTCTAAAATTCAAATAGCAATGATTCATTCACACAAATGATTAGATAAAAGTAGAAAAATTAGATGAAAAGTAGAAAAAATTAAATTTAAACATAGCAGAAAAAAAATTAGACGAAAGTAGAGAAAAAAACTGATGCTGTTGGGTGCTCTGGGCCCAGTGATCTGAGTCACACGACTTACATTCATGGTCCCTATAAATGGAAATCCATAGACTTTATACTAGCAGTGAATTTTGATTATGAGGTAACATTTACAAGAAAATTGAATGTGTTTAACAGTGGATAGAACTGTTCCTCCTCATTCCTCTCATTCTTTTGGCCCCACCCACAACATTTAAAGTCAAATCTATATGCTAGGCATGAATGTTAATGAAGGATGGTAAGCATATGGAGCAAGCAATCCTAAATATGCCTAAGTAGCAGGCATACCAATACCCACACAGCCCTGGGGGAACCAGGTCCCAAGTTTGGGGCCCCCGGCCAAGGCCCTGATGCTTTTCCAGGCCAAGATGCTTCAAGATAAAGTGGAGATCCCCAAATGCCTATAACTCTACCCCAGACAATATCTTAGAGTTAAATAGATCCAGCAATTAAACTTCATATAGGCTGATAATCTTAGTCCATGTTAATCACAGAGGCATTTGAAAAACTGACAGTGTCCTATAATAGCACACAAGGTTTGCTAGACAGGTACAGGATCTCACTTTAAGAAAAAAAGATTTATTTATTTTTATTAGAAAGTCAAATACACACAGAGGATGAGAGACAGAGAGGAAGATCTTCTGTCCGATGATTCACTCCCCAAGTGGCCACAATGGCCAGAGCAGTGCAGATCCAAAGCCAGGAGCCTCTTCTGGGTCTCCCACATGGGTTTATGGTCCCAAGGCTTTGGGCCGTCCTCAACTGCTTTCCCAGGCCACAAGCAGGGAGCTGGATGGGAAGCAGAGCCACTGGGATTAGAACCAGTGCCCACAGGGAATCCCAGCACATGCAAAGTGAAGACCTTAGCCACTAGGCTACCACGCAGGGCCCCAAGATCTCACTTTTTTAGTGAAAATAAACTTCAGGCAGGAGTTTAAACTTTTTGGTTACAGTTACCAAGTTAGTTTTAGGTGGAGTTGAACCCAAACTCAGAGTTTGACACTATAATGACTTTCACATATACACTCAGCGTGGACCTCCATCCATGTTCCTGGGTCTACAACAATGTAATTTAGTTTAGTACCTGGTTTTTCTTTCCTGTCACATACCCAATAACTTACCTGTTCCTCTCATGGCTCAGTGCATATGTTAGTAAGTGAAAGATTACTAATGACATTAGGAGTTGCAGAAAGCATAGATAATTACAATGGTCCATTCATTCATGACTTGAGGGAGGGAGGAATTTTTGTGAGTAGTGTGTTGACAAGCAAGAGGATTTCCCAGCTGAGTAATCTATTGCCTTCAGGAAGATGGTGTTAAGCTGGCATTTGTTCCTGGCGGAATAAGTGGGTTCCCACACTATCTGAGGTTAACAATGAAAGTGTTTACTGACCACAGTGTCATTTTCCTGGGCAAGAGTTTTCTGCAAAATGTGATAAAGTTATATTGGATATCAGTTTCTAGTCCTGATAACTGAAAATTGAGTGCCATTATCTCCATTCATACTGAGCACCAGAGGATAAACCACAAGAGAAAAGGCCTAGGTATACTAGCAGTCCTGTTCCTATTATGGTCAGAATTCCAAGGAAAGAAATGCCTTGTGTGTACCTAGACTGAGCTGCCCTACCAATTAATGTCTGTGGCAAGATGAACGAATTAAAACATATCTTAAGGGTGGGGGAAAAAGACAGATGAAGAAAGCCAGGTATATTTCTATTTTCCTTACTTCAATGACAAAAAAAAAATCACCAAGTTTGGAGAATCACCAAGCTGGGATGAGGAGTGGCTTAGCCTCCAACACTAAGTAATTTCTGGAGACAGCTTTGGTTGTCTTATTTAGGAGGTGGTGGCAACTGACATGTAGTAAGTAGAAACTAGGGCTGCTGGCCGACATCTTACAAGGAACAGGGAAACCCCCTCTCGCCTCTGCAACCAAAGATTACCCAACCCAAAATATCAACAACATATGAGGTTAAGAATCTGCAACCTACAAGAACTATTGTACAATTACTATGAGAATGCCTGAAGAAAGAAGAGGAGAAGCAGGGACTGGAGGATAACAAGGTAATCAGGCCCGTGAGGGCATTTTCTTTGAAGGAACCAGCTTTTTATAAAAGAGGATTGGGATTGAGCACAGGACAAATGCTATACTGTAGGAGTGAAGAACAGGCCTACATAATTAAATATTTTGGGTCACTCCTATTTGATTAATTACATCCTCATATGTGGTTGAATCAAAACTTTTTACTTGTGCCTTAGTTTTTTTTTTTCCAATGGAAAGGAAGGATGTATTTTTATTTATTTATTTTTTAATAGTTTAAAATATGCTTTAATCACATAGGATGTCATAACAACATTAAAATTATAATTAGGAAGCTAATGTATTCTTTGGCAAACAATTTAAGTAGACAAAAACAGAACAGAAACAGGACTTGTGACTGCAGAATATAAAGATGTATCCATTCAGTAAGAATGTACTAAGCAACTATTATGTGCAGGTCTAGTGTTAAGATAAGGTACACAGATCCTGCACTCACGTTTCCAATCTGAAAGGAATAAAGATATGTAAAAGTAAACACTATAATATAAAACACTATAATATAAAAGTACTGTAGTGCTATTCCAAAGTAAAAATGATTATGTGACTTAGTAATTATGTGTGCTGTTTTAAATACAGAAAAGCTATAAAGAAAAAACCTAAAATCGGTAGTACCAGAACTCACAGATCATCGTTTAACATACATTTGTGCCTTAGTTTTCAAAGCTAGAGTACTCCTCATTTTCTGGAGGGAGGTATCGGCAATATAGCAATGAATACATGTATACATAGGACTTTGTTAACATAATATTGTTTCCTTTTTTTTTAAAGGTTGCATTTACTTATTTATTTGAAAGACAAAGTTAAAAAGATAGAGGGATAGGCCAAGATAGAGAAATATTTCATCTACTGATCTCCATCCCTAATTGGCCAGGGATTTTCCTGCTTAAAGTCAGGAACACAGAACTCCAGCCAGGTCTCCCACACAGGTAGCAGAGGCCTAGCCATTGGATCATCTGCCTTTCCATGCTCACTGACAGGGACCTGAATAGATAACAGAGTAGCTGGAACTTAAGATGGCACTCTGATGGTCATGGCCAGTGGTGCATGTGGTAGATTAGCCTGCTGTTGCACAGTACAGGCTCAGATCATTTTCTTAGATTCTTTGTAGTCCAGGTCCCTGCCACCCACACTGGAAACCTTGATTGAGTTCCCAGGTCCTGGCCCACCTCTGGTTGTCATGGGCATTCTGAGAGTGAGTCAACTTATGAGAGATCTCTGTTTATGTATCTGTATTTCAAATAAATAAATCAAAATTATTACATGATGGTATGTGCACATTTTGTGTCTTGTTACATGTCATCCAACTATTTTCCAGAAAGATTCCTCATCATATGAGCACACTTTCATCACCAACAACAATCTCCCACGGTGTTTTGAAATTTTTTTTCAAAGTTCAAGCTAAGGTGTCCCTCACTACCAGACAGATGTTTCTAACTGATCCTTCCTACCCCTTCGCACCTCTGCCAAGGCTGTGTCTATTTAGAACATTGCATTTCTATGGCAGTCTCTCATTTCTGTTTTTCAATTGTCTTCTTAATGAGATTTTTTTGAGTAGTTGGAAGTTGAGGATGCAATCATCTCCCAAGTCATATCCCTGAAATGTGAATATTGTAGTTTTATTCTAATTTCAAGTGATTCCATTTGAAAAGAAATAAGAGAGGTGGCAAGCATCTTATACAACTAAGCCACTTGTCAAAAGGAAAATAAGATGTAAGCAGAAGAATGAGAGGAAAGTAGAAACTTCATGTTCTTTGCTCTTCACCTGATGCCATTTCTGCTGAGTCTAGTTCCGCCCCCCAAAATATATATAGCTAAAGAGATATCTCAATACGTGACATCCTTACATGAGGAAATTGCTTCTCAAAGGGAGTGAAACAGTTTACTCATTACAACAGAGCAAGGAGGTGGCAAAGCTAGATTCCAGTCAGCTCTAGGTGACCTGACTAATGAATGCTGGCATTTGATTAGATCTCTGAAAATACAGAAAGTGAATAATCTATGGTTAATTATTCATAGGAAAGCCTCGGGTGAAAAGATGATAGCATTCATATTATACATTATTGTAGACTATAATCCCTCATTAATTGTGAATTATTTAGTTATCAGAGTCAAGCCATAAAAAAACACCTGATGGTACTATTATTCTGATAGACACAGGCCACAGTATTATAGAGCACTAGACATGCAGCTATTGCAAGTTGAGATATGTTGAAAACATAAACTAGAAACTGAATTTGGGGAAGTTGGTATATAAAATGGAATGCAAAATATTCTAACAACTATGTCATTAAGTTATATAAAATTAATTATTCTAGTTTATCTCTCTTTTTGCCTTTTTTTTGCTTTGGAAGAAATAAATTTTTTAATTACTCTGTGGTTAATATTGTGGTTCTATTTTCAGTCCTGATGTGAACTACTGGGTAATTCTGTGATAAGGGGATCCTGTCACCCAGAAGACAGAAGAACGCTGTGAATAATGGGTGATTTGACAACAGGTCATCCAGAAAATGAACCACACCTAGAATCATATGTCTTTAACCTGGAAGGAAACTGCAGAAATCCACTAGCTTTCTGCAATGTCCTTTCTCCTCTACTCTTAAAATGGTAGAATCCCAGTTTTTAGCTGGTAAGTAACAGCAAAGAATGAATACTGTATTACAGTAATTCTGACTCTTCTTTGGTGCTTAACTGAGACTATGCGACACAGTTCTGCCTGGTGGGAATGGAAGTTGAAAAATGGTATTTGGGGCCCTGCATGATAGCGTAATGGTTAAGGTCCTCGCCTTGAATGCACCAGGATCCCATATGGGTGCCAATTCTAATCCCAGCAGCTCCACTTCCCATCCAGCTCGCTGCTTGTGGCCTGGGAAAAGCAGTCGAGGATGGCCCAAAGCCTTGGGACCCTGCACCTGCTTGGGAGACCCGGAAAGAAGCTCCTGGCTCCTGGCTCCTGGCTTCGGATCGGCACAGCACCAGCCGTTGCGGCCACTTGGGGAATGAGTCATCGGACAGAAGATCTTCCTCTCTGTCTCTCCTCCTCTCTGTACATCTGCCTTTCCAATAAAATACATAAATCTTAAAAAAAAAAAAAAAAGAAAACTGGCATTTGGCTTCCAAGTTACGTGTTAATCAATTGAATGAATGATGTGCTTTTTTTTTTTTTTTTTTTTTGGTTCTCTACACTTACTTCTTTCTCAAAACACATAAAAGGATCCCTTAGGGTTTCTTGGAATAAAAACACCCATAGCCTATCTTGGAGTCCTCTCTATGAGAAAAAAGGGCATTTCTCTTCTAGTTAAGTCATTGTTTCATATAACCAATGTAGTCTTAATATAGACACTAGAGGTCATTTTGTTTAATACACATATTACAGCGTAACATTTACCAGACAGTGCCAGAAACGCACATCAGAACTTGGTATGAGAGCTGGGCCTTGAATTTAACTGGCTCCTAACTTTATTTTTCTACATCACACATTTCACATAACTAGCACATCAAATATACAATGCCTATACAAATACGTAGACAATCTATTCTTCTATGGGCCCTCGAGGTAATCGTATCAGTTTGGTCATGTAATTGGTGTATTAAACTTCTTTCTTAAAACAATGATGTGTGTGAATCATCCTTGATGCAACCACTTTCTTAAGTTAGAGACAGATGGCCATAAAATAAACTTCACAATGACACTTTACTGAAGGCATCAAAATAATAGTTGTATTCCTGATGTCACGTTCTTCCCCTGGTCCTTTCAAATCCAGACAAGGACAGCTCTAGCCAGCAGCTCTATGTTCCGTGGAGAAGCAAAGCCTGCAGATTGCAGGAGGCAGTAGAGTGTCTTGTGTTCTGCTCCATCTAAATCCAAGTTGCTGACTCTACAAATGCTATTTATTCCAGCCCTTCTTTAATTTCTACACATGTGCATATATACCTCACACTAAGAGCTTATCAATAAAATGTCCTCTCTTGGAGATTTATGTAAGAGCTGGGAAATTTACTGTTTATCACAACTTCAAACTCAACATTAGGTGTCTCCCTGGTAAAGCTGATCTTTGACTGCTATTGTAGAGCAGGCTGCCGTAATAAATAATAAAGCATAATCATTTACTCTTTCATTGGTTCCAGAGAATGGGAACAGTTCAAGGCACCAAAATGATGGTGTCTGCTGAGTGTAGCTTTCCTCATTTTGTGCCCTCACATGGCAGAGGGGACAAGATACCATGTGTCTTCTAATTTTTTATTTTAAGATTTATTTTTATTGGAAAAGTAGATTTCTGCAAAGAGAGGAGAGACAGAAAGATCTCCCAACTATTAGTTCACTGTCCAAATAGCTATGTTGGCCAGAGCAGAGCCAGGAGCTCCTGCAACATCTTCCATATCAGCACAGGGTCCCAAGGCTTTGGACCATCTTCCAAGGCTTTCACAAGCAGGTAGTGGGATGGGAAGTGGAGCTGTTAAGACACAAACTGGCACTCTTATGAATGCCGGTGCTTCCAGGTAGAGTATTAACCAACTGAGCTATAGTCCAGACCCCCATCCTTTATTATAAGGGCACTAATCCCATCATCAGACTCTAATTCATACTTTTATATAATTATCCCCAAGAGGTACCACCACCAAATAGAATCACATTGAGAAATGGTATTTCGGCAAATAGATTTTGTAGGGGATAGCCACCTACCCACAAGCCATGGAACACTTTTCCCAGGGTCCCCATCAGGCCATAGGGACAGCCCCTCTGAATTCTGGAAGACCCAGGAGGGATTACAGTTCAAGGAAGAGAACATTGGCCTAATTTCAGCAGCCACTCCTCTAAGCCTGCCAGTTGGAGTAATGGCAACTTGCACAGCCATACATGTGGTGGCTCTAGCTCTATCCTGTGAAGTCCTCAGTCATAGACAACCTCTCTAGACCTTCTTCCCCTCATCTCTTTAGGACCTGGTCTCTCCTATCCCTCATCAGCGTATAGATAGAGACATATGTATGAATTCTCCTTTATTTTCAGACCAAACATTTTAGCCACTGTTTTTCTTTTGCATGAGTTCCTATAAATCCACCTGGCTGCACACACGGTCTCTTTTTTAAAACATAGTTTTATTTATTTGAAATGCAATGTTACACACAGAGAAAGAGAGAGAGGAAGAAATCTTCTATCCACTGCTATACTCTCCCAGATGGCCACACCAACCAGGACCAATTGAAACCAAAGCCAGGAGTTTCATCTGGGTCTCCCACATTGTTAGGAGTGACACAAACGCTTGGGCCATCTTGCACTGCTTTTCCCAGAAAGCTGTGCTGAAAGGGAAGCAGCCAGGTCTCAAACCAGTGCCAATCTTGAATTCCAGTATTGCAGGAGGGAGCTTTACCTGTTATGCCAGAAAGTTGGACCTTCAAATGTGTCAATACAAATAACAAGTATCATTGCTATTGTAGGCTGAATGTTTCTGCCCTAGTCCCAAAACACATGTGTTGAATTAAAATCCCAGTTGCATTTGAAGGTGAAGCTTTGGAGATCCAATTCAATAATTAGGGTAGAGCCCATGGAAGGGAATCAGGATGTCTACCAAAGGTCTCTATAGCCTCCCTTGCCCCCTTCTCCAAGACAGAACACAGCAAGCAGATAGAAGTCTATGAATCAGGATGGGGCCCTAACAGACAACAACATCTCTGAGTACCTGGATGTTGTTCTTGGGAAGTATGAGACACCGATGCTTGCTTTGTATGAATCATCTATTCTATGATAGCAGTAGCCCAAACAGGCTTACGATAATTCACAGATTAATTATGGTATCAGTTGTTATTAAAAATCTCTCTAGCTTAGAAGTGAAACTATTCAGTACTTTCTGTTTTGTTTTTCAGAGGGAAATACACAAACACTTGTATACTTCCCTGGAAACCTGAGGCTGAGCCACTCCTTCAGAAAGTAGAAGAATATAAGCTGCTCTCCAATGCCCTATCAGATAGCTGTCTCTTCATTAATCCATCATCAACACACAGGAGGATGGAGAGTTGTACCATTCCAAGGAAGATGCAATCTGTTCTTGTTACCACTGGGCCTTGTTCTATCATAGGATAAGAGAAGCTCTGATATCTTCTATGGCTTCTAGATTATGTTAAATTTTTATATGGAATTTATGACTCTTTACAGCTTAGAGGTCACCTCAATACACAACTTCTCCCTTCCTCACTCTCACGTTACCTGTGTTTCAAGCCCCTGACTTTTGCATATGTTGCTCTTTATGCCTAGAACTCCTTTGTCACTTTTTTAAACCTAGGAAAGTTCTTTTCAGCCTTAAAATTCCTACAACTTTCCAAGTAGAAGAGTACAGTTATACTTTTATTGTTCTGGAGCTCCCACAAACCTTTATTGTGTCACAGAGCAGACCATATTGAAGACTTCATTAGGTTCTCTATCTCCCTCCTACATATGTCAAACTTAATCATCTATTTCTACAGCACTTAGCAGCTTAGCACAATCCAAAGTGAATTGTGAATGTAGTAAATAATATTTCTTGGTTTGATTTATTGCACAATTGTAATCTCTCTTCCTCATGATACCCGTCAAACACATGAGAACAACAGCCTTGTCTATCTTGAGTCATCCCTTTCTAGGACCTTCCACTGGTCCTTTCACAGCAAGATCCCGGGCCTTTTGTCAATCTTTGACTCATTTACCCAGATATGTTGCTATTACTCAAGTCAGTGTGACAACTCTCTAAGGTTATGCCAACGGACAGCTCTTCAGGGCCCCAAGAACTCTACCTGGTTATATTTATGTAACTCTCACAATACAGACTATATTCTCTTAATAGAATAGATAATAAGAATAACTCAGATAAGGGAATGACAGACTCCCAGGCCTTCCCCAACAGATGAGGGGACCATTGAATGTGTGTGACACACAAATGACATGCTACACAATCCTCAGAGCTCTCATCTCTGTCCTGAACATTCCACTTTCACAACTGCAAAGGATGGTCAATGGTGTCACAGATATTCTTAAGTGGCTAATAAATGTGATTACAGAAATACAAAGGAAATCTATCATGGGACCTGGAAAATAAACAGAGCAAAGGCAAAACCTCAGCATTGGCAAAGACACTATGCACATTTGAAGATGTATCTTTCCAGACCCTTGTTCTATACAGACAAAAAGATCTTCACATTTCTTTCATGAAGTTTTAGCACCCCATTCTTGTCATTCATGTCATTCTGTAAACTTTTTGTTCAAAAATATGCTATTCCTAAAAACCTTTCCTGATGGTTAAAAACACATCTCACATAAGGATTACTAATACAATGTCCTATAGACTGGCTTCAGGAAATGGAAGAGGCATCGTGAAATTGCATGTCAACATAGATTATGTGTATACGTGACCTTCTGAAGGGACAAAACCTTTGGTTCTTAGAACCGCAAAATAGCCCATAAGTCAAAAATTATTAAGAACAAATGACTAACCATGACTTCATTGGCTATATAATATTCCACCATATGGATGTATCATAGTTTCTTTCCAAAGATAGAGTTAGTTAGCTAGTTAATTATTACTCAAAAGATAAATCAATACATGGAAAGAGACAGAGGAAGGGGAAAGTAGGGAGGGAGAGAGAGAGAGAGAAAGAGAGGAGTCTTTCATCTACTGCTTCAAGCAAACGAGCTTCTGCTTCACTACCCAAATTACTCCAACAGCGGAGTCAGGATAAAGCCAAACATAGGATCCAGGAATTCCACCCAGGTATTACAAATGGGCGGCAAGGTCCCTGCTCTTTGGGCCATCAATTTTTTCCATCCCAGACACATTAACAGGAAGTTGGATCAGAAAAAGTGTCTCCTGGACTCAATCCTGTTCTGAAATATGTGATATTTAATCTACTGAGCCACAGCCCTGGCTCCACCTTTCATACTGTAGTTCTAATATATTTTATTATTCAAATCTAGATGGTTTCCACTCTACCAACTTGCCAGAAGTTCTACTGTAGCTAACTTGTGTATATGTGTACTGATATTCATTAAGATTTCCTTCAGATTAAATCCCAGAAGAGAAATTCATCATCTCATAGTTAAGGAACGCTTTTAGGGCACTTCTCTGGTTTTTCTTGGATGTTCTAGTCCTCAGTTCTCTAAGTGTAACTCCATAAATCTCAACCTTCACCCTGACGCTCTCCCCAACTCAACAGATTAGTACATTTTGAGTATGCCTTCTCATGCCCACCTTTTCACTGACTACCCAGAACCAGCAACTGCAGAGCAGGCTCCCCCTAGATTCCTTTTTTAAATAATTGCTTATCTGAGGAGCCAATAGATAGAGCTCCCCTTCCACTGTTTCATTCTCCAAATAACCACAGCAGCGGGGGTTTGGGCTGTACCAAAGCCAGGAGCTTACAGTTCAATCCAGGCCTTCCTCATGGGTGGCAAAAAGTCAACTACTTTAGACATTGTCACTGCACACATTAGCAAGAAGATTAAATCAGAAGCCCAAGGCAAATGTCAAGTGCAGGCACTCCAACATGAGATGTGGATCACTTAGCTAATGGGCCAAAGCCCAGCAAGAGAACCTCCTTCAATGGATCTAAGAGAGTGCTAGACTTTGACTCCAAACAGTTGGGTTCAAGCAATGTTTCCTTTAGAACTGTCCTAGGTTATTGTGGGCAATTCACAAGTACGTGAAGTGACCAAGGCCACTCTTGCCATAATTAACAAGGCGTACCTCATGTTAAAAGCAAAAACAAAAATAAAAAGCAAACAAAAAAGACAAAAAATGTTCTAACCTGACATGACTTAACCAGAAAATAACCTCACCACACAGGGCTACACACGGACAGGTGAGCAGTTAGAAACAGAAGCATCCCCTGGAGTTTCTTTATGAAGATGCTATTTTTCTGCTTTCCACCTGAAAGATAACAAGATGCTTCAGTTTTCCAGGAGCATCTAATGATGTGAAACTACTTGAATGAGTCACATACCCACAAGCTATGGCATTCTGGATATACAGGCAGAAGAATAATTTCCAAGTTTCTCAAAAAAAGAGAAAGAAAAGACTAATCATTTTCAAACTGAAACTTTTAGGGAAAAATTTCTGTGTGCTCCTCCTTGTCCCCTTTTCTGTGCTGAGCTGCATCTGCAAAAGCACTAAGTGAAATCGACAGGTTGAGTTTTGAAGCACATATAGTACGTCTCCTGAAACATTAATCTCAGGTCAAGCAGGTGAAACTATGGCTCTCTGAGCAGTTTCATGCACAGTGTAATTTCTAGCCTCAGCTTAGACTCTAAACAATTTAAGATATTGATAGTATTTAATGTTTCATGACTGAACTAAATAGATCGTAGGCTTGGCTGCGGCAATGAATACTCACCAGTGGTTAAACACAGCATGTTGTTTCTCTTTCTAAGGTTTCTCTGGTGCCTCTATAATCATTAGGGATCTACGGTCTGTCAACCTTGTTGTTTCATCCTCGTAAATAGATGGCAACTAACCATTGAATAGTTGTTCCAATACTCACTGTCAAGTCTGCATTCCAGTTAGCAGGCAGAGAAAGTGCGGAGGGTGTCTATCTTTGTATAAAGTGCTTAATCTAAACATGTATGTCTTTTCTGTGCAGCTGTACTACCCAGTGCTAATTGTATGCCTACATGTACCTGCAAGAAAGGTGAGAACTATGTATGGATGCACTTCTCTTTTTTTCTTAGCAGTTATATTGAGAGAAGTTTTAGTGATAAAAATGAAAAAAAAAGTCATGTATCATTTACCCTTCAATAGAAAAAAGGATAAACAAACTATGTATAGTTATAAAAAATGGTACTACTAGTCAGCAACAAAATAAACAAACCATGGATACAAAAGTAAATTTATACAGGACAGCATGTGATGTTATCTTCCATTTATATTAAGTTCTATGATGGTCATAATTTGTCTCTATTACATGTCGTTTGGGTTCCTATTCATGCCACCTTATTTGTTTGTGTTCTTAGCAGCATCACATTCACTGTCCTTGAAGAACCACCTGTGGTTTGTTCCAACTACAGGTAACTCTCCAGAGATGTATGCATTTCTTAACATTGTATAAAACATCATTATGTATAATATACAACATACCATTATATGATTTTGTTGTCATGTGAGATGTGAGCTTAATGTGTATTTACCTAAATTAAGGTGACTATGACATCACAGGGTGACATAACCTCCTTGGAACACTCTTCTATATGAAGTCTACTCTTTGCTAAAATGTCATAATGTGGCATGTGACACTAGTCTTATTTTTTCCAAGGTCTGCTGTAGCAGAAAGCTAGAGTTAGGAGCCAGAGTCATGAATTGAACCCAGGCACTCTGGTGTGGGTATCTTAACCACTGGAAGGAATAGGAACTTCTTGGAGGTTAGCACATGCAGCAATACTGTAATGGCTTCATTCATTTTTTATTTTATTTTATTTATTTATTTACTTTTAATTGTTTTTATTCTTAATTTTAGATGATGATAACATAATTGGTCAGCGTGGGATGCATCAAGGGTTAGGGAAAAGTGGGTGTGATCATTGTTTCCAATGTTTCTGTTTGTCTTTCTTGTTTGGGGGGGCAGGGATTGAGGTGGGATAAGGTGAGAAGCCATACCCAGCCCCCCAATCTCTCCGGTACCCAGGGATTGAAAAATGTTCACCCAATATCAAACCAGGGTCTCAACGTGCCACACACTCCGAGGGTTCTACCCAGGTGGTTTCGATAATCCTGAAATGTTGTCCATCTCACTGATCCCAGGATGAGGGATCCCTTTCAATGTTCATTGGCCAACATAGCAGGCCTCAGAGTCTCCATTCGCCCAGATATTTACTGTCATCCTTTGGCTGGGGTTGTTGTCCAATTTGTTCTTCTAGACGCCTTATAGGTCCATACCTCCAAGTACCCAGAGCAACCCAAGGACCCTCCCCAAGAAACGGTTGAATTTATCTGGCCAATAAGATGCTAGACTCTATGCATGGTACATGCTTGCTATGAAAGAAGCATGACTGGATTTGAACTGTAATATTGCAATAAGGTGGAGTAATCCACCATGGGAGAAGGGTACGGGGAGGGGTTGGGGGAACCTCAAAGCCTATGAAACAATGTCATAAAATGAAATGCAATTAAAAAAAAGATCTGTCTTGATTTTTCTTTCAGTTCTATTCCTTTTAATTTCATGTCTGAAAGCTGTTAATTGTGTGCAAATTATGGCCATTATGTTTTTTGATGAGTGATCCTAATAGTGTTATTACTCTTTAGTCTTGGTAATATTCCTTATTTTGAATTTCATTTTGTCAGATATTAATATATAATATCTACTTTTGTTGGGATTATTCTGTCATAACTATTCCAATGCTTTTAATCTTAATATATGTATGAACTTATATATAATGTAATTTCACTACTGGCAGCAAATAATTGGTCTTACCTTTTTACAGTCTGACAATTTCTTCCTTTTACTGGGAATAGAGTATTTTTGTATTTAATAACAGCATTAGCATAATTGGTTTTAAATTTATCTTCTTGTTGCTCTGAAATTATATGTTCCTAGTTCCTCTTTTCCTTTCCCATGATTTTTATAATATTGTTATTATTCTGTTTTAATTCCATTGTTGAATTATAAGATTTTTTTGTGTTTTTTACTCTAATCCATTAGATGTATCTTTAGCATACAATTATCTTTATTCAATCAACATGGCACTACCTCACACATAAATGTAAAACCTTGTAATAGTATGCCTCCATTCAGTCCCTTACATACTTTATATTACAATACAATTTACTTAACATGGGCCAAAATGCACAATATATTGGCATAATTTTTATTTTAAACAACAGATCACTTTTAAAATTTTAATGATAGAAATTTATATTTACCATCTCTTATTCTTTAGTATGCTAAAACTGCTTATATACCTCCATGTAAGGCCAATTGATATGTTATAACACATAGAATGAATATGGTCCCTCTTGGTCCCTCCTATCTGGCACTTAGCTATTGCATATGAACAGAATAATTAAGATATGCCTTTTCAAGAGCATTCCTATAGTCTATTTCAGTCACATTTGTGTGTAATGATATTAGGTTTGTTTAATTCGTCCAAATGAGCAATACCATTGCAAAACCACTCCTTGAAGTAATATTATATTGAATTCTCAGCATTATCCTCAAGAGCTAGGAATAAAAAGGAAGCCTCAGAGGGACCTTAAATTAAATGTGTAATTGAATCAAATGACTTAATTAACATTTAATTTAATCAAGGGGACTAATTTTTTTGTGGTTAAGAAAACTGATGTTCAGAGAGAAATGGACTTATTCAATGCCTCCTTCAATCCTTTCATTTATAGAAGCTCATATCTATGTGAGCCCCACAGTCTATTGCAACCCTAAAATTCAAGAAGTAAAAACAGAGCTTCCCCCTCTGGATTCCTAGCTGCACGTGAGTCATAGGGAAACTCCCCTGACAACAGGTACCAAACAACAATCTCTGTAAGAATGAAGCTTGCTAGACACCTTAACTTCTCATCACTAAATGGAACCAAGCCCACCCAGACTTCTGAAATACCTTTCAAACCAGTCTCTGTACCTAGAAAGGAACCAGTTATTTGTGTATTCTGGGCTTCATTCCCAAGCGCTTAGGTGTATTGGCTGAGTGTTCTTGAACACATTGCTTACCCTATAGCGTTTCAAATATCTTCTCTCTCACTTGGGGATGAATACATCCTAGACATGAAAGAATGGCTTCTTCTTAGGCCAAAGTCATATGATCACACCCAAGTTTAAGGAAATGGGGACGAACAATCATCCTATCATGATATCGAGACGGGAAAAATGTACATCTTTAGAGAATAATGGTAGTGATCACAGTCTGGTCTTCTGGTCAGCAGGCATTTGTTCCATTGTCTTAAATGTAAGATGTGCAAGGGAGACAAAACCATGATCCATGCAGTATCTATAATTAGTTAGACATGTCAGATTTCTAGGGGTTGCTAAGAAACCTCTCCACCAAGTAGGCTGTGTCTTCTTTATTATGGAAACTTGTAAACTCGAGCAAAAGTTTCACATCTTGCCCCACCAACATCTAACATGCACAGAGAATGAATCTGCTCATTTGAAAAGAAAGAGAGACACTTAATATTTTATTCTATTGCAGTTTGAAATTGAAGGATATATGTCTGGCTAAAGAATAGCTGCTTATATGAAAGCTAAAGAGTAATTTTCAGTTAGCTTTTCAGTTTAAAGCTCACAGGGTCTCAGAAACAGAAAAGTGACTTTAAGGATTGGGACAGCATAGCCTGCTGAAATTCACTGTGTGACTTGTGGTGCTCATGAACCCTATAAAATCTCCTAGTATCTGATCTCATTCACAAATGCATCCCTTTATTACTTCATCCACTGGGTTACAGGTACAGGCATTGCGTGTCACCATTGTCATCTCCCTGGATGGAACTAACTGCCATGTTCACTATGAAAAGAACAATAAATCCAGAACCATGCCCTATAACACATATAAAAGGTGAACTTTGAAAGAATTTCTAAATATGAAGGTAAGAGTTGTAGCCACTGGAAGAAAACATAAGAGAATATCTTTGTGAGCTAGGGTGGGAAAGGTAAAATTTGAAATGCTTATCCTTCAAAAAACAGCAAATGTGATTATTGGTAGTTAAGAACTTGCATTTAGGAAAGATAATCACAGGGCCACTCCTGTGGAATAGCAATTAAGCCTCTGCTAAGGACCACTCATCTTATACCAGAGTGCTCAGTTTGTTCCTGCTAATACACATCATGGGAGGCAATAGATGATGGCTTCCAGTACCTGAGTCCCTGCCACCAACATGGGAGACCTAAATTGTGCTCCAGACTCCTAGCTTCAGCATGGCCCATCCTTAGCTATTGCAAGTATTTTTGGGAATCAGCTAATAGAGGGAAGATCTCTCTTGGCCTATCTCTGTCACTTTTTTTTCACACAAAACACACACAAAAAAATTAAATAAAGATAATTATGGGCAAAGACAGCAAATATAAAGGTGAATAGGAAAAAAAATATACCAGTAAAGACAAAATCCACAAAGGTATCAGTACAGATCATTGGGATAAATACTAGCTTTTCCAACAGGAATGTGGTTAAAGAATGTGAACAGGCAACCTAAAAGAAGTGGAAGCCTCAAAAGCAAACAATTTTATGGATAGATTTTCAAAATCATCAGCAACTTAAATACAGATGTCATCCTGGACTCAGGAACAATTAGAAAAATTTGCATTTGTCAAAATCATCATACTTCTTGGAAAAAGATCTAGATGGGTAAGGAAGTGGTTATACAAAGATCACCATGCTTATGCTGGATTGTCTTGCAGGGCAATCTAGAAGGTGAGCTGTCAATGTGCAGGTTCATTATAGATGTATAGCTTGGCCCTATTTCCCCAGGAATACAGCTTAGTCCTCACAGAGATTCATTGGAGGACATGTCTAGAGATGTTTGTTGCCATATTTATTTTTTATGGAACAAACATGTGAGAAGAGATGGCAAATTTTTTTAAAGATGTATTTATTTATTTATTTATTTATTTATTTATTTATTTATTTATTGGAAAGGCAGGTTGACAGAGAGGAGAGACAGAGAGTAAGATCTTCTATCTGCTGGTTCACTCCCCATGTGGCCATGATGACCAGAGCTGAGCCAATCCAAAGCCAGGAGACAGGTGCTTCTTCCGGCTCTCCCACAGGGGTGCGGGGTCCCAAGGTTCTGGATAATTTTCTACTGCTTCTCTAGGCCACAAGCATGAAGCTGGATGGGAAGTGGAGCAGCCAGGACACAAACTGGTGCCGATATGGGATCCCATCAGTTGCAAGGCAAGAATTTAGCCACTCAGCTACCACCCGCTCAGTAAATAATTTTAAAGTACATTCCAGAGAGAAGGAGCTGGCAAAAAAAACGGTACACACCTTAAAATGTCACCAAATATTAAACATGAATTCAAAGAAATGACTTAGATTATTCTCATAGCAACGTAGATGATCGTTAAAAACATTGCCATCCATGGGAAAAATGTAAAACAATAATTTATATTATATTACACTAAAACTGCATGCCTATAAAATGATAGGCATTTTGACAGAGTAATGTAAAAAGAGAGATGTAAGCAAAATTGCATTTCTTGGCCTCCTTCCTCCCACACTCTCCACACATCTATAATTTCCATGCCAATGGTACTGACTGAGCTGTTTATAGTTCCACAAACTCAGCACACTCTTGCATTACTTCTGCCCTGGTATATGTTGTTCCTGCCCCTCACTGTACCATCCAGTTCACTGAGGAATGGGCAATGAGTTCCTGTTGAAACTCTGAGCTTAAAAACCAACTTTGAGGGACAAAGTATCTGCCCAATAAATACTGTTGACTTTAAATTCAGTCTAAAAAAGAAACTTTTCAGCACCAAAAACACCTTCAGTCCTCTTCCAATCTTTCTGTGTAGTAGCTAGAAGTTAAGTGCCTTACAAATCCCAGATTAATGCTATCATATGCAAGCATGTGCAGGGAGGTCAACATTCTGGGAATTCAATATATAAAGACGACTAGGGATGTAAAGGTTTATTTCTTCACTTTTATTCAGTACTCCCACTCAATATATGCAAGGCACTTCTTTTTACACCAGTGCCTGATGTTTACCAGTCCAGAGTTACCCTTCTAACTTGGTGTCTGCAGACAGCAAACCTCCAGCTAAATACTGGGCATAGGAGAAAGGATCACAGACGCACTGGAAAGGTTAAGATCATGCTTGGCCCTTGTCTTTATTCTTATTACTCAACCCACTCTTTTCATTCTACCCTGTTTAGAAGCTCTAGAATCCAGAACCTAGAGGACAAGCCTACTTACTCTTCTGCTTTTTTTTCCTAGCTTCTGCAACAGAATTTTTCAGTTCTGCTAAAGACAGATGGAAGACTTGTCAATCTGTTTTCCAGTTTTCCATGTCCTTCTCATATCTTCTAAACTTTCTGTGGGTCTTAAAAGTTTATTCTGAGGAACTGTCATGATGGCTCAGTGGCTAAATCCTCTCCTTGCAAGTGCCAGGCTCCCATATAGGCACAGGTCTGCATCCCAACTGCTCCATTTCCCATCCAACTCCCTGTTTGTAGCCTGGGAAAGCAGTTGAGGATGGCCCAAAGCCTTGGGAACCTGCAATCATATGGGAGACCCAAAAGCATATCCTGGCTCCTAGCATCGATCAGCTCAGCTCTGACCATTGTAATCATCTGGGGAGAGAATCAGCAGATGAAAGATCTTTCTGTCTCTCCTTCTCTCTGTAAATTTATCTTTACAATTAAAAAAACTTTTAAAGGAGTTTATGCTGAATGTAATGCTGAAAATTCAGTTACTTGCATGTAAGATCAAACATAAATATCTGTACTGCACATATCATCTTTAACCCTAAAAGCTGCTCATCTTTCCACATTTTACACTATGAAAAACTTTCTTCATTAGAGGCAAAATCAGCACCTTGGTAAGATCCACCTCCTATTCTTGTCTGAACAGAACTGATACTCCATTATGGAGAGCATCTTGATGTCCCTCTCATACTTAATTCATCTCTTCTTCCAACATCCACTAAGACACTTGCGAGCAACAGAAAGCACTCCTGTAGGGGCAGGCATTTGGCACAGTGGTTAGTTACAACTTTGGATGCCCAAATCCTATAAGATGCCCAGCTTGAATCTTGGTGCTTCTTTCTTCTGATCCAGCTTATAGCTGTGGCACACCCTAGCAGGCAATAGGTAATGACTCACCTGCCTGGGTGCCTGCCATCCACGTGGCAGGATTATTGAGTTCAGAGTTCCTGGCTTTAGCCCAACCCAGTCAAGGTGTTGTGGGCTTCTGAGGAATGAGCCAGCAGATGATAGTTCTCTCTGTCTGCCTGCTTGTCTATCAGTAATTCAAAAACAAATAAATGAGTAAAACTATTTGAAAACAACAGGAAGCACACATGGAAAACACGTGCAATGCAGCGTGGCATTGTATGTACCAGAGGAACCCTGTGGCAGTGCAGCTCCCTCTTTCTAGATCAAGGGCTCTCAAGGCACATGCAGCAGCTGCAGCATCACCAAGAGCCACAGAAAAGCAGCTCTCAAGCCCCATTCTGGAGTGGGACCCAGGAATCTGTGTTTAAATAAGAGATATTCATGTGACTGTAGCTGTCTTAGCATGAAGTCTGGTCTCGGGCACAGGGAGCAAAGAACAGACTTGCTTGCTGTGTGGCAGGGGCCATTCCTAGGAAGGGCCAGCTATTTATACTGGAGATGTGTTCAGCTTATTTGAATTATACCCCATACACACACACATGCGCACACACACACACACACACACACACACCCCTCCCTCTAGATATTTAATAGCATTCCTATGAGATAAACAGCTAACTAGGTCAATCTGTGTTCAAAATCACCCCCTTCTGTGTATACTTAATTCTCACGGTTCTGCTTGCTCTCTCTACATCCTGTGCATGGTGTCTGTCCTATGACAGCTGAACCCTTGATGCTGCTCAGTTATAGGGTTGAAAACAGCTTTATGCTTATCATGTTGCTGATGGCTGTCCCAAACAACTTCACTCTCAGGAGGGAGTGCTCTAAGTTTTTTGCCACTTAGAGCTAATATACAACAGAAATGGATAATTTGTCACTTTTGGTTTGATTTCATTCTAGTCCTAAGAACCTCTAAGGGAGATTGACTCCAAAGAAAAAATTCTCAGCAATTTTAGTTGAAATATTGTGATTCAGAGGTTTTTGGAAAGTTGCAGTACAAGACTTGAAAAGTCATAAGTAAAACATAACCCATTTTCTTTAAAAGGGGATCTCTTCTATCCCCTTATTGATCTTGTCCACAGTCCCAGGTGCACACTAAAATGCTGCTAGACCAAAGAACCAATACATGTGAAATAAAATTAATGGTTTCAATGTCAGGGTCTGGTGTGTCCATAACAATGCACAAAATTTTTACATCTATTAGCTAAATTTACTTGAAGTTTTAACATTCTTGAGTTTTATTCACTACCTAAATATAAGCAAATTCTTCATAAGAGTTCAACAGCTTGATCAAGTCTATACAACAAGTTAATGAGGATTCATCTACTCATCTGAAGCATGAATGCAGCAAGCTGTGTTTCAAATAAACTGCATCCCAACTCAGAAAGAATTAGGTCACTTCAAAATAATTCCAGTTCATCTGTCCAGAAGACATCCCTAACCATTCTGAGAGTCTCATCCATCCCACAAATTGCCCCCTTTCCTGTGAGACTCAGCAAAGCTTTATGAAGGTTCCTACCACCACAAATCTGAGTCAGGAACTTACCGCTCTCTGTGGCTGTTTACTTGTCTGTCTGTTCCTTCTATAAGACTTTCAGTTTTTGGAGGGCAGATTAGCTTGATCTTCTGCCTTGCCAGCACCTAGGACAGGGCCAAATGCATAGGACATAGCTCGTAGTTAATGATTAAATTAAATAAAACAGTGGATGACCGGATGGGGTCCAAAGCAACAAGCACATGACACTGGTATTCACTGACAACGTGCTAATCAGGACAAAACTAACTATTACTCTGAAAACACTGGGGCTTAATTCTACTTCACTTTGTCATGTTTTCAGCATCTCTGTCAACTTTTTGTGTCCTTTCATTTCCCTTTTTCCCTTTTCCCTCTTCTCCTTCCTTCTCCTCTCCCTTTTTTTCTCCCTTCCTTTTCCCTCTCCCTCCTTACGCCACCTCTCATTTAACTGTCTATAATATAAAATTGAAATTATACATGATATTTTCATTTTCTGTAATTTATGGTATAGACATAAACAATATTTCCTCATTCTTAATTTCAAAATCCAGTGGATGGAACATTCTTCTAATGTCTAAAAATAAGGTCCAAAACATAAACACCCACAATTCTCTCCCTTGCAGTAGCAACATACAGTAAATTGATTTTTTTTTCTTTTCTTTTGGTGAGTCAGCAACCACCAATAAAGAAAAAAAAATGTTCAATACTGATCAGAAGTAGGAATTAACATGTTAGCATCAAGTATGAGCAGTGTGTGTGTACATATGTGTGTGAAGATAATCTTTTTTGCATTTAAAAGCAGACAATTGAGGCTCAGAGAGGTTACATGTCTGTCTCAATATTACCCACTAAGGAAGAGAAAGGCATGAGATTCAGACTCAGATTCCATGCTTCAATCTCTCCTATGAAATTAAAGAGGTCATATTAGCAGGAGAAAGGAAGAAGAAATGTTCCCAACTGAACACAAAAATAAAGGATTAAGAAATACTTTTTGGAGAGTTTCCAGCTTACTGGACCACAGTTTTGTAATCATGGGTATAGAGCTAACATGCTGACACTGCCGCTGATTCATCTCTGCCACCCTGTTCAACTCTTTACGAAATTAAACCACATTTTAGAAAAGGAAACAATATAAGACTTCTAATTGTTTCTGTTGAAAATCAGATAACATAAACCAAAGGTAAAAAACCAGATTTATATCTCTCCTTCTAGTCACAGAAATATTGAGTATGAAAAACTTTGAATTCCAAATTCCAGAAACAAAACCTTCTTTGCTGGCTTTGGAAGGTTCTCATTTGGTTTCGCAGCCTACATGCTGCACGCCCCCACTCTCCTGGCATCTACTTCCTCTTCCACACTAAGGCCTCTGCCAGGAACCATAAGATTCTGGAAGGGATGGAGTTGGGAAGGCAGTGACTCCCGGGGCCATTCCCTGTCGGCGGTACTGCTGAAAAGCTCTTGGTATCACTTCACCAGCATTTTCTCAGGCGCTCTGGGCTGAGCGAGACATAGGAGGAAACCAGGCAGGATGTCAGCCTTGCTTGTGTTCTGAGAATTGCTACTTGGCCGCAGTTTTCTTTGGCTTGATTCATAGCAGTGGGTAGGGTGGAAAGTGTTAAAAAAAAAAAAAAAGTACAGCTGATGCTCTCTGAACTTCTCAGGGTGAAAGCAGGAGAGATTTTCAAGAGACCTCAGCCCTAACCAAGGTGCAGTGGGTCTGCCACAGCAGCCAACCCCAGATGCAATCCCACCGGCCAGACACTGCAGAGTCCTGGAGTGGCAGCATTCTCTCACACTCTTCTTTTTCTGTTGAATTTCTTCCCTTCATTCTTTAAGACTGAGCTGCACTCATGAGTGAGTGTTCTCCCCAAACGTAATCTAAAGCTTCTGTCCTCCCAAGCTGCATCTTTTTTTTTACTTTTTTTATTATTTAATATTTTTAATCCATTAATTACATTGTATTATGTGACACAGTTTCATAGGTACTTGGGTTCTCCCCACCCCTCCCCAAACCCTCCCACCTCAGGCTGCATCTTAATAAAGTTTTCCATCAGTACAGACTTGTGGTTACAGATGGGCCATGTATTTAATCAGGCCTGACTCCAAGTTTTGAATCTGCCAATTTCAGTTGTATGACTTCGAGCAATAAATAATCATCTTTCCCCAAGTCATTCTCTCTGTTGACCTCCATGAGAGTAATTGCCCAATCTGTGTTTTAGTTCCTACTTATAACATAGCCAATTGCGTGTTCAACAATTCCACTTGGATGTTCTTTTACTGCCACAAAGATGACAAACAGACTTGCGCTGTGGTATAGTTGATTAAGTCACCACTTGCAACCTGCCATCCTATATCTGTTCAAGTCATAGGTGCTCTACTTCCATTCCCTCTCCCAGCAAATGCACCTGGGGAGGCAGCAGATGATAGTCCTAACAACTGAGCCCCTACAACTACGCATCTGATATCTAGATAGTTCCAGCTTCTGGCTTTGGTGTGACCCATTGGGGAGTTATAGCCAGAACTATCTAGATAGGAGGGAATAGGGGGGGTTGATTAGCAGAAAGAAAAGACAATATAAAGGATGCTGACATGGATGACAAGCAGTAGATGTCTTTTGTTGCATTTTGAAGACTCATTTTTTACTTTCAAAGACCCACAGAGAAAGAAAGCTTCCTTCTGCAGATTAACTCCCCAATGGGCCACACCAAAGCCAGAAGCCAGAACTATTCTAGTACACTAAGTGGACTCAACAGTGAACACAATTTGCATGATCATAATAACAGAAATGTTGATTTTGCTTTACCCAAAATTTGTGATATAAATATTAAGGGAAAAAAGGGAATGAAAAAGAGATGTATGAATGTTCCAAATTTTCATCTAACATAGTACCGTGTCAGTAGAAGTCTATCATTAATAAATAACAGGTAACAGCACAAGAACATCTGTTACCAATATAGAGGCATGTCCAGAAGAAAGAACCGAGAGGCAAATCATCTACTGGACAGAATCAAGCAAGGTAGGCGCAGTACACAGGGCACTCTCATTTTTATTATAAATCTTGGAACATATTTTTCAACTCTGTAGTCATAATATTGCATAAAGTCAAAGCTAATTTTTAAAACTTGTACTTCTGGCCAGCATTGTGGCATGGCTAATAAAACCATCGCCTACAATGTCAGCATCCCATGTGGGTGCCAGTTCCTATCTCAGCTGCTCCACTTCAGTCCAGCTCCTTGTCAATGGATATCAGTAGAGCATGGTGTAGGTGCTTGCACCCTGCCACCCATGTGGGATACCTGGATAACATTCCTGGTTCCTGGTTGCAGCCTACTCATTGCAGCCATCTGGGGAGTAAACCAGCAGGTAGAAGGTCTCCCTTTCTCTCTCTCTCTCTCTTTCTCTCTCCTTCTCGTTCCCTTCCAGTCCCTCTACCTCTTCCCCCCTAACACTGATTTTTTAAAATATATATATATATATATAATTTCAATATACATATTCAAACATATATATATTACTCAATCTTTAAAAATTCAGATATGCAGCAATTTTTATGCAACCTCAAAACAAGGTGCCGTGAGAAAGAACAATAGAGGCAGGTAAACTACAAACTTACTTTAGTTTTCAGAAAAGAAGCTTCTAAATAGACTGCATTAAACCAAGAACTTGGAAGCTGACTAGCAGGCCAGTCAGCTGGGTAGAAGGAACATTCCAGGCTGGAGGGCTAGCATGTAAAAAGCTCTGGGTGAGAGATGAGTTTCCACCAATATTTAAAGATCTCAAAGTGGTCGGGGCAGGTTGAAGAAGAGAACATGGATATAGAAGACTTTAAGAAACCAGCAATGGCAACAGGAAAGAGGCCATAGAGACATCATGAAGCATTGTACCCTCTCCAGAGGCAATATGATAGCATAAAAGTAATACAAGAATATGTCTCAAGACTGTGATAAACATTTGGAATGTATTTCTTCCTTTCATGATTTTTACACTAATGTCTAGTTCAAATCCACAAGCTAACAAAGAATTACTTTATTATTAGAAAGTTGAACTAAGATGAATCTGTTACCTACAGATGATGTGCCAAAGAGCCATAAGCCAGAGAGGGGACCACCCAATGTCCCTACTGGCTCTGACTTTACAGTAAAAATAAACAAATATCTTTTAAAAAGATTCTACAGAGGGCCTGGAGCAACGGCTTGATTGGCTAATATCCCCTTTTAAGCACTGGGATCCCAAATGGGCACCAGTTCATGTCCCAGCTGCTCTGCTTCCCATCCAACTCCCTGCTTGTGGCCTGGGAAAACAGTCAAGGACGCCCAAAACCTTGGAACCCTGCAACCACACAGGAGACCCAGGAGAGGCTCCTTGCCCCTAGCTTCGGATTGGATTGGCTAAGCTCTAGCTGTTGCAGCCACTGGGGGAGTGAACTAGTGGGTGGAAGATCCTTTTTTCCTCTCCTTCTCTCTATAGATTTGCTCATCCAATAAAATAAACAAATCTGAAAAAAAGAGGATTCTATAGAAAAGATCATGTACTAATGTGTGTGAGCCTAAAAGTGTGGCACCTATTTTATTCTGTTAATTGAGTATTTTTATCCCTCTACTAAACAAATAGCCCTTACTGTTTAAGAAAACACATTACAATCACATTTTACAATCTAGGCCTTCGGGTTAAAGTGTCTCTAGCTGTAATTATTTTTGTGAAATAGCACTTATGTCTCTGCAGATTAATTCGTGCTTCCTTTAAAAGCAGCAGGAAGCCTCCACATCACTACTGCTGGCATTTTCCTGTCAGAATTAATAAGGATTAATTAGAAATGATTTTTATTATCCTGGGACCAGCAGTACTGAATTAATAATGCATCCTGAACATTCATGTTACTGCTTCCTAATCACTTCCATCTCCAAACTCCTTAGCCTTTTAAAACTTGAGGACCTCAAAGAACTTGTAGATACATGGTTGTAGCTACAAATATGTTACTAGAAGTAGGGCTAATGCACTTGGGAAAGCAGCAGAGGGTAACCCAATTCCTTGGGCTTCTGGGAGCATGAAAGATCTGAAAGTTGCTCCTGGCTCCCTGCCTTCAGCCTGGCCTAGTATGAGCAAGCAATTGAAAACCCTCTGTTTCTCTTCTCTCTATACTTAGCTCTGCCTTTCAAATAAACAAGTCATATGCATATATATAAATATAAAAGGAGACAGTTTAATTTTTTATTTATTACTTCATTTTAAAATAAAATAAGGCTAAGGTATGTCAATACAAATGGTACACTTTTGTGAAAAGAAAACTGTATTTTTTTTAAAGTAAGAAGAGTGGCATTAGTTTTATGCCTTTGCAAATATTTTTCCTACCTGATTCCTGAAAGAGACATGAATTCTCACATTTGATTCTTCATTCAATCTGTTGCAGAGATGAAACTTTGCAACCTCAGAAAACTCCACCTACACTCATGATAAGATGAACTTGATGGATGCCCGTAATATTTTGATATTATGAAAAGTTTTGATTCCATGGATACCCACAAAGGGCTTCAAGAATCCTCAGGGGTCCCTGGGCCACATCTTGAGAAGTACTAATTTAATTAAAACATTAAAGAAAAATTCACTCATTTATTCAAGGATTATACTTTAACATAAGTGATTTCATTCAACTACCACAATCAAGCATGTGTGTGTGTGTTTACCCATTATATATGAGCAAGTGCTCACTAGCAAATTCATGAAGTGATTCTTAAACATTGAGACATAAAGACCAGGTTCAAATTCAGAATCTATACACTCTATCTGATATAACCAAAATGATGTCACTAAAAGCTGATGAACTTGTATTACTGTTTTACTCTGTCCTTGAATATTCATTGTGAGCTTCATTTAGATCATCATCCAATAGCTCATCTCAAGTTTGTTGTATCTGCCTAGAGAGTTGACTCCTGTTTCAAGATGCAGAATGTCTTGCTTTGGTGTTTCCTCTTCTCTGTACCACTTTGCAGGGATGCCATTCCCTAAACCCATGAAACAATAACTGGAGCCATGTGGCTGCTATGAAAATGATGTCAATCCGAAAAACAGTAATATTATTTCAACCCCAAACAGCCTGTATCTCATGCAATAAGATATTGTGAAGTAACCAATGGTATGAGGCAGATTGCTTATGATCTACATCAAAGAATTGTAAAACCTAATGTACTTGTAAGGCCCCATGATACTTGGAAATGGGGAGGAAGAGCAGAGAAATCTTACATCACCATAGAAGGTGTGAGGAAGATGGGAAATATAACCTATCAGGATCATAACTGGTAACTCATAGACAACAGACTCGAATTAACATTAGACAATAGCAAAACTACAAAAGCATATGGGGGAATCAGGAGTAACCCTAACAACCTCAACAGGAGGTCATACGCATAGAGCAGGGGGGCACCCCAGAGTGGAGCAGGTGGACAGGAGGAGGCTTTTATCCCAATCCTGAAGACTCCCAGATCGTCACCAAGGAGCACCGAGGACTACATCCCTACTGCCAAGGAGACCACAGGGAAATGGAGTGCCTTTGGAGACCAAGAATTCTGAGGTCAACCACCTCCATTTGGATCTACCACATGGGATGGAAGAAGCCCAAATCCTGCCTTGCAAGTTCCAAGGTCATCGGAGCAACAACCAGGATCCCTGAAGTGGTCTGCAGAAACAGAAGAACAGTAAACTTCCTTCGGGACTAGGGAGAGGAGCTTTCTCTGGTCCTTGCCTGCTTCCAGCTTTGGGTCCCCACCCCTTCTCGTAACAACCATCAGGAGCGCTCCAGAAACCCCTCAAAACAAACAAACAAACAAACAAAACTAGAACAGATAGACAGAGAACAACAAGGAAAGCTTAGAACCAGACAGGAAACGGTCAGTGGGGATGCACTTATACCTCACTGGGTGGGACACAAAGATTAGTTACTCCTAACTGGGGTATAGAAGATTTCTCTGCACACCCCTCCTAAGTATGCTCACCTAAACTGTTGACATATATCCTGTTAGAATTATAGAGTTAGACCACCCGAAAAACAGCCAGGTTCAGCGAAATCATGCCTCAATGCTATAAACTGCTAAAGACTAAAATTAAAATAGGCATGAGACAGCTGAATAGCAATCTAAGCCATTTTAAGGTGTATAGAATATGGTTGAATGTAAACCAAAATTGAAATGTCTATGAAGAAGTCACAGGTTGTGGTTGAGAACCTGCATTTTCCTATTAACATATTGGTTAATCAATACCATGTCAATTAATGCCATAATGTTGTAAATGGTTAGAAATATTATGTTGGGACTTTTAATTGATTGGGATGATACTCTGCCGGCTCTACCTTCAGACCAGAGATGGTCTCACCAAGAAACCATTGAACTTACCAGGACAATAAGATGCTGGACTTTATGCTTGGTAAATACCTCCAATGAACGAATGTCAACTGAATTTGAACTATGGAAATGCAACAAGGTGGAGCAATCCACCGTGGAGGGAGGGTTTTGGGAGGGGAGGGGGGAATCCCAGTGCATAAAAAAATGTATCACATAATGCAATGTAATTAGTTTTTAAAAAAAGGAAATGCAATAAAAATATATTTTTAAAAAAAACAATAACTGGAGCCATAGTCAGCAGAGCAAATCTCATTTACATTTTTCTGGGTTCTAGAGTTGAGCTATGCTGTTGAAGTTTCTGCTAATGCTCGTGGCTCACCTAGGGAGGATGAAGGATCATGTGTCATTGTCTCTGGCTACACCCTACCTGAAGTCCTGAGTTATTCTTTCTTTACTGGAAATCACAGATTCAATCATTTTTAAAAAGACTTATGTGTATTTTTACTGGAAAGTCAGGTTTACAGAGGGAATGAGAGACAAAATGAAAGATCTTCTAACCACTGCTTCACTCCCCAAATGGCTGCAAGAGCTGGAGCAGAGCCAATCCAAAGCCAGGAGCCAGGAGCCTCCTCTGGGTCTCCCACATGGGTGTGGAGGCCCCAGGATTTGAATCATCCTCTGCTGTTCTCCAAGGACTGAAGTGGGAAGCTGGATTTGAAATGAAGCAGCCAGGTCATGAACCAGTACCCATATGAAATCCCGGTGCATACAAGGCAAGGATTTAACCACCTCTTAGCTATCGTGCCAGGCCTTCCTACTTTGATTTCCTAATCTGCCATCCATCACTCCTAATCACAAGAATCTCACATGGAAATCTCTCTTTGGAGGCTGCCAGCAGTTCTTAAAAGGTTTTCCTGTGGCACATTTGACCCAAGAACCCGTCTCACCTTTAAATGCCCCATGTTTCATTTTGGCAAGCATTTGTGCTACATTTAGTAGGAGCACATCTGCCTGCTTTCTGGAACTTTCAACACTGTAGTAGGAGAGGCTAAAAGTTCTCACTATCTCCCACTTCTTCCAGGGTCGTTTCTAGGCACTCACAATATATTCTGATTGAAAGTGGATCTCTTTCCAAATATTCCCATTATGCTAAGGGTCATGTGCAAAGTTCTCTCTTCTGGGATATAAATTGCACACCACGATTTAGAATCTGCCACTCTTTTATTTTTCTTATGCATCTGTTTATTTAACTGAAAGTCTGAATTATAAGGATATGGAGAGATGTAGAGAGAAATATATTCCATCTGCTTGGTCATTCCCAAATGGCCTGTTTACCCCCTAAGCCAAACCACCCACTTGAACCATCCTCTTCTCTCTACTCTCTGTTCAGCTAGTGTCTCAAGGCCTACTCTCTTCACTTGTGTCTACAGTCTCCTTTCCTGGGGAACATTTCCATTTACCTCAGCAGATTTTCACAATTTACTTGTGCTCCCAGCATTTGGTTTCTAAAGGGCATAATAAGAGCTAATGCAGCCCGGCGGCGTGGCCTAGCGGCTAAAGTCCTCGCCTTGAAAGCCCCGGGATCCCATATGGGCGCCAGTTCTAATCCCGGCAGCTCCACTTCCCATCCAGCTCCCTGCTTGTGGCCTGGAAAGGCAGTTGAGGACGGCCCAATGCATTGGGATCCTGCACTCGCGTGGGAGACCCGGAAGAGGTTCCAGGTTCCCGGCTTCGGATCGGCGCGCACCGGCCCGTTGCGGCTCACTTGGGGAGTGAATCATTGGACGGAAGATCTTCCTCTCTGTCTCTCCTCCTCTGTGTATATCTGGCTGTAATAAAATTAATAAAAAAAAAACAAGAGCTCTAATGCACATCTCTGTTTGTCTGTTTAATGACTCTAAGCACAATAAAGTGTGACATCTTGCAGGCAATATCCTTTTAAAGCCTAGTGTAGAGCCTGACACATACAACCACAATAGTGGTTTAGAGCCAGACAATCAAATATGCAGCTACAATGGAAATACAGCTAGTCCAAATCAAGATGTGCTATAAATGTAAGGTGCATACCTGATTCCAAAAAGGATCAGAATAATTAAGGTATCTCATTGATAACATTTACATTTGTGACATGTTAAAATGTTAGACAGATTGGTTCATATATCTATATTTGCAATACATTTCAATTTCTTTTTAATTTTTTCCAATCGATGTTTTAAGTTACACATGAAGTTTATATTTGTAGCTCACATTATAATTCTATTGGACAGTCCTGGCTTAGAGCAAAGCTTGGCTATGGCTCCAAATGTTAGCTCACCAATAGGGTGACCAAGAGTCCTGGTTTTCCCACGTGTCTGAAACTACACATACACAGATCTCCTCCATCCAGAACAAACCCTAATGATTGGTCACTGCATTAACATTCTTTGCTACCTAGCCCCGTGAAGTCACACAACTTTCCCATACCTACAATCTTCATTTATGAAATGTTAGCAACAACTAGACCTGCAAGATATTTTCATGTAACAAAGAAACTACTATTTAAATCCTCCAGCAGATGGTGAGCATTTATTACATATTGAAGTAGGCTTTCAATAAATGGTTTCTAAATGAGTTCATACATAGAAACCATAAGTACACAGAAGATATTTTTATGAATGTGTTAGGGATTATTTAGGGGAAAAGAAACACTGAGAAAAGAGAAAAAAAGAACCAGAATGATTTTTTAATCTGCCATTTTAGAAAACATAGTGCTTGTATATTGTGTTTGACACAGGAGTGTATACAATGAGAGGGTCCAAAATGTGCAAATGGCAGGATGGGCAAAGGATAATTCAAACAGACCGAATGTTAATGGCAAATGTGATTGCACTATGAGGTGAAGATCCTAAAGAATTTAATGGAGTGATTTGGTCCCTTACTCCCTTAACTACAAGCTTCTCCAACCTATCCCTGGCACTTGTCATCATTGCTTTGTACCTATGCACCCGAGTACAAGTGTTGCAAAGGGCATTGGTTGAGCATCCACCCAGGATCAAGGTCTACCTGATTCCTGGTAAATTTCACAGCAACAGGGAAGTTCCAATGAAGAAAATGTTGAAAAATGAAGCAAGGACACAGGAGAGAAGATCAGCCTGTCACCTATTATCTGAAATTCACCTCAGTTTTCTAGAGTCCGTAAGTGGCCTTCCCCTTGACACTCTAAGACAAACTTCCTAGACAAACAAAAAAATCTACCACTGTCCAGTGTCAAGTCCCAACACCTTGTGCTAATACTTGCGTCTTCCCGTGACCTGATGCAGTTGCACCATGCTTACTGAGCTTTCTTTCTTCTCGCTCTGTTTTTTCTATCTTCTACATACAAATGGCAGCCAAACCATTGCACGTATCTCTTAATGAAGGAAGTAGTAAAGTGATTCACATTAAGGTACAGACTTCTTATCATTCCACAGACCAACTACGTGGAGGAGTTCTGCCTAATATAATTCTCTTTCTCTGAAATGCCTTCCATTAAACAATATCAAAGCTACTCTACTGATGACGCAATCACACACTGACACTGCCAACAAGCTTTCCTATTCCTCTCAACCGAAAATCACATGTCATTAAACTTATCTTTAATTACATATTTCTGTAATTTTTCAAAGGTCTCTCATACAAAAACAGGTGTCACATTGCATGTATAGATTGAATCACCACACTGAACCCAATAATTAACAACAATTCCTCATATATGCCAATTAAAATATAACATTTTAAAATAACTATATAAAGAAAGAAACAACCATATAGCATATACAAAATGGGGCAAAATGCTTATAAAAGGAAGGGCCAACATTGTGGCATACAATGAATAAAAACACTAGCAATGCTGGCATCGCATACAGGCTTTGGTTCTTATTTCAGCTGCTTTGCTTTCAATCCAGCTGCCTGCTAATGACCTGAAAAAGCAATATAAGATGTTCCAACTCTTTGGGACCCTGTCACCTATGTGGGAGACCTGGATGAAGCCTCTGGTAACCAGCCATCACAACCATCTGAGGCGTGAACCAGCAGAAGATTTCTCTCTCTCTCTCTCTCTCTCTCTCTCTCTCTCTCTCTCTCTCTCTCTCTCTCTCTCTCTGTTTCTTCCTTCCTTCCCACCATCCCATCTCTCCTTTTTAGTGATTTTGAATTTCAAATAAACATATAAGTAAACTTTTGAAAAATGTTTGTAAATAGATTATGAGCATATACAAAGGTATGGGCAGGGTTTAGGGACACCAACATTAAATGATGCAGTAACGCAGGGCTAGCAACAGAGGAGAGACATCTGAAGCCAGAAGAAGAACATGTCACAGAAAACGGAGAGAATAACTGTTAGAAGAGAATCACCTTCAAAGGTTGCTGACCTTCAACAGAGATTATCAATCAAAGATCTGGTAGAGAGGAAGAGGAGAAAGTAGAAACCCTAATCTGGCCTATGTACTACCAATTCCATGGTTAAGTTCTTACTGGAAGCAGCAGTTCTTGGTAAGAAAATTCATGCAGAACAACTTCCCAGGAAAAGTGGGGAAAGGGAAATTGAAAGAAAGTTTTCTGGGGCAAACCAAAGCCATCCAGCATACCACGTGTACTAAGGTGGAGTCTTATTATTCTGCCTCATAGCAACGTGTGCCTTTTCTTTGTAGGAGTCACTGTAGCTTCGACATCTTTATCTCTTTGTTTAATGTCAATAAATACTTTCAGACTGTCAATTTTTTATAGCTATAAAGACATAGGCCTTGTTTGATGAGCTTACTGAAGCATTCACCCAAACTAGCATCTGGTAGATGAATAAACACAAGCTAGTAAATTAACCATGTGGATCTATTATATATATTGACATAGGTCAATGGTATATGTGTCACACACACACATACATACACACACATACACATATGTATATCAGTTTCAAAAGAAGACATTTCCACCACAGAATTAATACATGACAGGATATTTCATATCTAAATTAATTCAAAGAAATCACAGAATTTCTCAATAAATAAAAGTCAAATCTTAATTTTTTTATCATTTTCTAAAAGAAGAAATATTTTAAGAATATGTGAAATGGAAAGATGAAGAGACAATTTCTCTTCCTCTGCCTCTTCTTCTCCATACTAGTTTTATCATTCAATCCTCATTCTTTTCCATAACTCTCCTTCATGCTTAGGACTTCAACAACTCTGAAGACGGAGATTGCATCAACAAGTCACATGGCTAGAGAATCCAGTGCCAGAATAACAGACAAACCAGAACTCAACTATGCACATTTCCAATTATAAGCAGAAAAATGACAGAAAGTATCTGTTAGGAACTGAGTATTCGTGTCCTCCAAAATTCTTGTGTTGAAGTCCTATTCCAGAACATGATGGTGTTTGGAGGTAAGGCCTCCAATCAGGCTTACTATGGCTGTAAGAATGAAGACCTTCTGATGGGAATAGTGCCCTTATATGTAAGAGACTATAGAGATGATGCTTTCTCCATGTCTGTGAGAAAAAGCAAAATGAACACCAGCACACCAGTAAAAGGGCCTTCACCTTAGACTTCTCAGCCTATAAGAAAGAAACTATAAGAAAGAAACACTCATTGTTCAGGCTACCCTGTGAGGCATGTTATTACATCAGCCTGAGCAGACTAGTTCAGTCTTCTATTGAGACAAGACATGAGTAGAGGACACTTGGTTACACTGATGAGGTCTCCAGTGTTACTTAATAATACAACTGTTAAGATACAGTTATAAAAAATGTGCAAATATTGTTTTGTGTTTACCATATTATTTGTCTCCTGAACATACAAAAAGACTACATTTTCCAACCTCCTTTGTATTTGGATTGGGCCAAAAGCCTGTGCTCTGACCAGTAGCATGTAGACAGCACTGATACAAGACATTTTTATGCCTGACCCATGGATTATCACATGCTCAATACTATGCACTGTCTTCTCCCTTGTAGCCATCTTGTAACCTACTAGGGCCATTTGTCGTCCATTACACTTCTCATGAGTGAAGAACTGACTTTTGCTTTACTTAGCCTGTGATACCTCAGTGTTACCTTGTACTGCTGCACATCATAATATTTTCAGACAAATGCAAGGAAGCAGACTGAGAAAAGAATCGGTAAATTGCCTGGTTTACACTGACAACCTTTTTGGGTGATAACTAAATGGATTACAGTAGGGTGACCATGTGTGTCACGATGTCTAGCACAGTCTCCATTAATATCTGTTGTCCCAGAGTAGTGAAGTGTATACTAATAAAAAAAGCTTCCTTTGCCCTATAGACATTCCGGTTTAAACAAATATGTCACAGTTAAGCTAGCTATCTTACAGACAATGTATGACAATTCTTCCCAGACTTTTCTTTCTATTCCTACTATTGTTCTCCATATACCCTTGAAGCCACACCATCCCTTACAAATCTTTTTTATCAGGTTATCCACATGGAGGAAGCTGGATATCTGAGTAGTTCCTGGGAACAATATCCAACATACATATTGATGAAATTCTCATATTGCTATTATGACTCATTAGTCATACATATTTTCTTATTATTGCTTCTGATTTTCACTTAATCACAGCATGATGAATGTTCTTCCAGAGCATCTACATGACTCAGTTCTCATTTCCAAGGGAACATGGACAATAATTCCCCATAATATTTTAAAATCATTAACATTTAGGTTTGATTTTCTGACCCCAGGAATATTTACCACACTCCATTATATCAAATCAAGAAAAACAAAATGATACAGCTGAGTCACTTTTGCTCAGCCTGGACCTTCCTGTAACTACAGAGGGAAACCAAAAGGACTTCACAAGACGTGTCCAGGGATGAGAGCCTTTCCCAGCTTGCTAAGGGCTGAGCAATCATCTACTATAGCTTGCCAAACTCTCCAAGTAAGCGCCCAGTTTTGATGTTCCTTCACTCTCAGCTCCCCTAGAGGGTACTCAGCCTGTTCGTCTATTAGTCAGCCAGACTAACATTGTCTGAAGTCAGGGAACAAATGGACGGCTCACAAGTAGCTTGATAGAGAAAAAGGAAAGGAATGCATAGGCCTAGGCTAGACACCCTGTGGGTTAGTTTCAGAGGGACAAATTGATGCTATTTCATAAATATACTACATTCCCTGGAAAGAGGTAGTGAAAGGTAGTACCTGGTGTTCAGACAAGGAAATATCACATTTTCCTATGACATGGAAAATTACAAACAAAAGTACTTCAAAAGCTGGAAAAGAAAAAAATTAAATTAAAGAGAAGTTTATTTTGCTGTGAAAAATTTCAAATTGGTGTATAGGCTTTTGAAATACACCTTCCTATAAATTTCTTGAAGAAACTTTGCGATACAAGTATGATCCCAAGAATGATTTAAAGTCTTCCCTGTGCAGATATTGCAGACTGTCTCTAGTTTGTACCTTACAAAAAGTAATATATAGTCATTATAAATAATTTGAAGACATATATGTGTATTGTGTATGCATGTATATATATATATATATATATATATGATAAATAAATTTTCTAAAGCTGAAGATTTAGGCAGTCAGTAGGAGGGACTTCAAAAGCCATCCAGGGAACAAGGAACAGATGAGACAAGAAAGGAAGAGCCTGAAAGTATAAAGGGAAGGAGAAAGGAAATGGTGAAAGGATATTTTTGCTGATTGAACCTGCCAGAGAAGGGGAGTGTTGACCACGCAGGAGGGTACTTTAAAACCTCCCAAGTTAAAATTAAATTAACAGATAAGTTGATGTCCACGCAAAATATATTGAAATTCATGTATAATTTTTTTCCCTAATCCTCTATGTCCATGAACACTTTGTGGCTGTGTCATGGGTAGCACAATGGTTTGCTTGCCTAGCTTGGTGTGTTAACACTTCCAGTCACCACAAGAAATGTTCCAATACTTTCCAAACATATAGACCAAGTTCCCACTGTGTACCAAGATACATTCTAAGGTATTTTAAACCATATTGTCTATCTTTCAACAAGAGTGAAAATGATAGATTGTCACACTGCCAATGAAAACAACTGACGGTGACTAAGTAACTTCTACCACTGGTTGAATTACCCCCATTGCAGGTGCTCAGCAAATGTTTGTTTTGGACTTGAAGGAAGGGGGAGGATATTTGAGGTCAGGTTTGTAATTTCCTGAACACCTCTCTAAACTTTTCTCCAAAAGTCCACACTCTTCTACAACTATGTTGCTCACAAATGCCCTAGAAATGTTCTCACTTGAAGTTGTTCAGTTGATCAACACTTTTGTGAACACCAGCCCTCCCCACTACTACCACTGGTTATCAACTCTTGGGTGACACTCACACTTGGTTATTTTCACTCTCTTTACTAACCTCCTTTTCTTTGTATGCTGAAGGTTTGATGTTAAGAAAGTAAAGTCACAAGAAGCCGATATGAGAAATGAACAGCTGCATACTGATGTGATTCATCTGTTTTTTTCTCTCAGCTTGTCCACCACAGCTGGACAGATGTGCCTTTACAAAACTAATATACTTGTCCAATCTGAAAGGATTTACACAGTTGCCCTAACCTCACAAATAAATGAATTTTTGCTTGAAAATCAAAGCCACCATCCTTCCAATTTCATAGAAATTGAAAAAAAAACTGAATGCGAGTTAAAGAGACAAAAAAAAAAATCACTTCCTGACTTGACTAGCACCAGGAAACAGCACTTCAAGACATTTCAATGCCTGATTCTACTGCATGAAAAGCCCATAAATCTAGCACAACTGGAGGTTGTGGGTTTGACCCTAAATGTAACAAGTTGAATGGTATGGCACAGAAATAGACATTTTTTTTCCAAATCCTTAGTTCTGAAATTGTAAAATTTAGTCACTTGCATATATGGCTTATGAATATGCACACATAAAATTACCCAGTAGGAACCCAATACCTCCATCTCTCCCAGATGCCTTTGTCCTGTCTCATTTCAGCTCCCATTTCTTCCCCAATAGTCTGGTTTCTTGCCATGCAGCGACCAGGAAAGACAACTTCTCTACAATGAGGAAATCTCAAAAAGCATTTTCTCATGTGAAAGCATAAGTTAGCAATATAAATCTTTTTTATGTTAACCATAATCTTTTAAGAAAAGATTTATTTATTTTTATTATGAGGCAGAATTACAGAGAGAAGGAAAAAAAGGAAAATCTTTCATCTGTTGGCTCACTCCCCAGATGGTCACAACTGCCAGAACTGAACTGATCCAAAGCCAAGAGCCAGGAGCCTCTTCTGGGTAACCCACGTGGATGCAGGATCCAAAGGCTTTGGACCATCCTCTATTGCTTTTCCAGGCCACAAGCAGGGAGTTGAATGGGATGTGGAGCAGCTGGGACTAGAACCAGTACCTATATGGGATGCTGATACTTGCAGGTAGAGGATTAGCCAATTGAGCCATTGTGCAATCCTTGGCAATATGGATTTTGGTAAAGATTTTGTAGAAAAGCCTACCAAAAAATTTTATGCTCTTCCCCAAATCCTGTTTGCCTTCCTGCCTTGAGTTAATGTTAACATTTTGAAGAAGAGGTTAACAAACATTTCCTGTGAAGTTAAAAAAATAATAGACTCTGGGAGTTATGATATCTCTTACAGCCACTTACCTCAGCTTCTGTAGTGACAACACAGCCACTACCAATTCATTAACAACTGAGTATAACCATGTTTCAATAAACTTTATTAATAATAACTTTATAAAGAAAATGGTGGCTGCCAGAATTGGTTCATGGGTCAGTCTCCAAACCCTGTTCTAAACCTTCCCTCTACACTGCACCTGTTCTCATTTGGGTCTTTCACTGAAATGTGATTATGGCTCATCTCCAATATCCACTTTGCTCAAGAAACCCCAGCAAGATTAGGAACTCTGGACCCAGTGCAGTGGCCTATTGGCTAAAGCCCTCACCTTGCACGCACCAGGATCCCATACTGGCCCCAATTCTAATTCCAGCAGCCCCACTTCCCCTCCAGCTCACTGCCTGTGGCCTGAGAAAACAGTCGAGAACTTCCCAAAGCTTTGGGACCCTGCATCCGTGTGGGAGACCCAGAAGTGCTCCTGGCTCCTGGCTTCAGATTGGTGCAACTCTGGTTGTTGCGGTCACTTGGGGAGTGAATCATTGGACAGAAGATCTTTTTCTCTGTCTCTTCTCCTCTCTGTATATATCTGACTTTGCAATAAAAACAAATAAATCTGAAAAAAAAATTAGGGACTCTGCAATTATGCGACAAGATGATCAGTCCTCAAAGGGAGTTTAGTTGCTTATTTTGCTGCTTGGACATGCCCCAGGGGTGTGGGGTACCTCACAAACACCAGTGTTCATATACATATAATTCTACCATGCACAGCAAATATATGAGAACTTCATGAATAAAATTATAATTTTATTAGTTACAATAAAATTATGACAGCCATAATTGAGTTTAGAAAGAGTTCAACCAAGAGGGAGAAAAACTAGACTTCACCTTACTCAGTTCGTGAGCCTGGACAGTAACTTCGTTAGGCACCAGTTTTCTCATCTATGCCATGGAGTTCATCTGCTAAAGGTCCAGGATCCGGACCAGATGACATTTCTTGGGGTTTCTTTATGGAAGTTAGCAGGTTATTTCCCTAAACTGGTGGTTTTCAGGTGGTTTCAAGAATCAGAATTTTCCAGGGTGCTTAATAAAAACACAGATTATCAGAGCTGAGCCGGAGTTTCTGATTCAGCAGCTTGAGTGGGAATTGAAGATCTACCAGGTTCCCAGATGTTGCTGTTGTGACTGGTGGCAGTGTGATACAGGAATAAAACTTTAAGAAACATAACCTGTATGAGAGATTACACATAGGTGTGTGTAGGATGCCGGGGAGAGAAGTCCATCACTGGTTCCTCTTTGTTTGCTCAAAATAGGGTTCCTTCTTGAGGGAATGAGACATTAAGTCTCTGCCCATTGAGTCTTGGGTGCTGCAACTGTACCTCAGCCACTCATTCCGGACTGAAAGGAACTGGAAGCCACCATCGCAGAGCCCGGCTGCTGGGCAATCAGATCAGTCATCTTGGGAAGTACAGGGGAATCGGACAGCTGAGATATCAGAGGCAGAAATACCATCACATGATTCCTTTGTATAAACCCCCCTTCCAGAAATTTCTCCATCAATATCAACTCAATACAAATGTTGATTAACAATTGACCATGCATAGGCCCAGCACCAAGGGAAACAGGACAAAACCCAAGTCATCAAAAGAATGACAAAGTGTTCTTAGGAACCCTTAGTCCTAGAGATGGAAGGGAGACAAAATCCACACGTGTTTGCACATTTGACAGTTACATGCCAACACAAGCAGATAACTAATAAAGATTTAAAATAAATCAGGTGGTATGGAGATAGAGCTCGAGAGAGAGGATATTGACAGGTTCATCAGACACATGCAGGTCTTCCTGGAGGGGGTCTGAGAGGCCAGCAAAGGCTTGGAAGGACAGATGTATTGAAGCAGTTGACGGACGCAGAAAGCAGCAGAAGAACCCAGATGGGTCTGAGTAGTTGCAGGAGGCAGGTGTTTGAAGAAAGAGCACCATGCCTGTTTGCCTTCTCCAAATGAGCTCCCTCGAGTCCTCCTTCTGCCAGTGTCTTGGTTTCCTCTCTTGAGGAATGATAGATACAGGCTAAATCACAACTTTCTAAATTTTATTCTTTTTGGAGAGTCCCCAGGCCAGTGAAGAGGGATTGGGAAGGATCCATCCAGCCACAATAGCATTGACTTCTTTGGCTTTAATACCCTCTACATGGCTTTGCCTCTGAAAATAATCTGCAACCCTCTGGGTTAAAAAAAGAAAAAGCTTCCAGATAGCATCATGGAAGGGCCTGTTAGACACACTGGGCCGAAGTCAGGTACGGTAAGCAGACAGATGTCTAGAAGGAGGGGTGTAGGACATAGGGAGCCATTGAAAGCTTGTGACTGGAGAAGTGCTACTACAACAGGAGTGAGATGGAGTGAACAAACTCCTAGAAGCTTCTTTCAAAAATCTCAACTGCTCAGAAGGTTCTAAGTAAAAACAAAGGGTGATTTTTTTTTCCCCTTGTCAGCCTTCCCTCCCAGGACATTGTATTACTGTATGCAAAATGGGTAACTGTAAGACAAACATTTTTTTCCACTGCCTTTCTCAGCCCCATAGGCCTTCAGCAAGACCTGAAGTTCAAGCAAAGCCTTTTATTTTTCAACACTCACAGCTTCCATTCAACAATCAGAAGTTTTCCACTTCGATCAAAGAGGCTGAACTGAGAGGGCCAAGGGAACAGGCTGTTCTCAGCAGCTCTGGGCAGATCACAGAACCCATGCTGCCCACTCACTGCCCATGCCCACCAGACTTCACAATCTCCTCCCCAAAGGAGCCACACAGCTCATGGAATGTGCATGGACACTTCTTCCAAGATGAAGCTTCATTTGGGATCAAGAAGGCCTCAACTTGCTTGGCTGTAAAGTGGGCATAGCATCTATCACTCTATTTTGCCCAAGAAAATACTTCAACTCATAATGCTTTTTCCATCTCCAGGTTCTGTGACTTTACAGAGTCACCGGGAAGGGCTGTCCAGATCAATTCTGAAAAAATCTGACCTAACTCAGGTGACACAATGACAGTAACAGTGACAATATGAGCCTGGCTTTGAACACAAGACAGTTCCTTAGGGGTTGCTAAGCTCGCCTTCGATTTCTAGAGATACACCCCCTGCCGCTAGAGAGCCGGAAAGGGCCTGAGTGCTGTCCAATCTGGGCTACTTGCTGGGAGACAGTGTAATTTTCAGACCCACATCTGGAGGCAGCAGCTCTGCACTGATTAATACTTTGAATGGTGTCTGATATACAGATCATCAGTAACCACAGCAGTGACTCAGCTCTGCCCCCAGGGAAACTAGCTAACAAAACTCCAGACTTGGCCAGGGGCCCTCTCTAGGATGCTTAACCGGAATTGCTCCATGCTGGCTGCCAAGTCTCTTCCCATTCATGGAGTACCCTTACATCACCGCATCTCTGCCTCGCCATGACTATAATGCACATGGGTACAAGGACCGAAGGCTGACTGGAGCAAGGGCTGAGATCAGACTTCAAGCTTCCTGCCTTCACATGGGATGAAGCTTAAATGGACAGGCATGGGCCTTGGGGGCCAAGAAAATTTGGATATGTAATGAGACCTTCTTTCATTGATCAGCATTTGTGACTTTGTTTGGGACCATTTCCAATCTCTCTTACCCACAATTTTCCCATCTGCAGAAAGGAAATATCACCTGCTCCAAAGGGTGAAGTGTCTGAGGCCACTACAGCACTGTGCCTGAGAGAGCTGGAGCTCCAATACAGGAATCACACACACTACACACACTCTCACACTCACACATAACACACATCATACTACATACAACATACCTCACACATCACAAATACACACCACACAAACAGCCTGCAGATGAACACTACATAGAACACACAACACAAACAGCACATACCAGACAGAACACACACACACACACACACACACATCCTGCATTCCACACCACCCTGTCTCTCTCTCTCCCCTACTGTCACTACTAATTCCTTTCCCTTTTTAAAGCAGTCCTGGTACCTGAGATTCAAACACACTACAAGGATACTTTTTGAAAACATCCATCTCTCCAGATGCCTGCTGTCTAACAACCTCTAAAGCTGCCCTTATATTTCGTTTGGGAAATTCTGAGTTCCTCCTTCCTAGAAAACCGACAGTGTTTCCAGTTGTCAGCAGGTGCAATCTGTACAAGCGAGCTCACTGGAGACACTGCAAGGCAGCGGGAGGAATCCAGCCTCGGAGGCCCGGCCAGGAGGTCCTCCGAGCTGTGGGCCTTGCCAAAGGGAACGAGCCACTAGTGCAGCAGGAAGCAGTTTTTGAGCTGAGTCTCAAGGAAGCAGAAGTTGGTTTTGCGCACAAACAGACATACTCGCGTAGAGGAACCGTCACTTTCCTCCACACCCTCTGACATCAGCCACTTTCTCTGTAGCGGCAGAGTCTCTGCACCCAAATTAATCCCTGGCTATGAAAAATGAGCCTCTCCCCCACCCTTGCCGCCGCCTTTCACCCCACGCCCCCGGAGAGGAGTTTCTGGCCCAGGCAGCAGCCTGTGAAGGCTTTTTTTTTTCCAAGTCACATGATCCAGGATGCAGGGGGAAAATCCTTCTTGGAACAGAACTGGGCCCAGAATCGAGTCAGATGAAGAGAGATAAGGTGTGATGTGGGTAAGATTATATAAAGGATGGACCCAGGGCTGCAACAGCCATTCCCGCGAGGGCCCCTTCCCGCAGCCACGGCCATGCAGGCCATGCACGTGCCTGCGGTTCCTGTCGCTGGCCCGTGGGGACCCTCAAGCCGGAGCTACCTCTGCTTCACCACAGCCACGCTGGCTCTGGTTCTCGTCTTCACTGTGGCAACCTTCATGGTGTTGGTGGTACGCAGGACGGTAAGTGAACTCCTCCGGCTTACTCTTCCTTCCTGAGCTCAGTCCAGCGTCTCCAAGAGGGTGCCAACCGGGGACCAGTTTATAAATTGGTAGAGAGCAAAAAGTAATAGGTATGTAACATACCTATGACACAATCAAATAGGATATATATAATTGTATCTGTGCATGCTATCTATGTATGTGGTAGAGACAGGAGAAAAGAAATAGGAACTGAACTCTGTGAAACAACTTGGCTTTTGAGAGAAACATTGTTGGATCATTATCTCAAAACTTTCCAGATCTGCCAAAAGAATACAAAAGAACTACTGACCCTGAGGCGGTAAGCCAGGGACCCAAATTAAGGCAAGAACTCTAAGCATGTGTTTGCACCATTCCTGATGGGGCCTTGAAGACCAACAGGGAGACATGGGGGTTTTTTTTTTCTTTGTTTTAAACTCTCCTTACAGGTGCTCCCAAGGCCTCCTCCACCGCCAGGAAGATTTTTCTTTCTTTTAAACTAAGAGATAAGATGCAGAGTAACTTTTCTAGAGGGAAAGTGTTCCCCCAGAGCTGTGGGTATTTCAACGTTAAAGCTCGCAAGACAGATCGACAGCTTCCTGGCAAGCCAGGGCTTTGAAGGGCTCGGGATGCCACCAGAGGCACAAAGCAGTGAGGGAGAAGGGAGAAGCACTTTCAGCGCCTGCTGCCTGCGGGACGACTGAGAACCCAAAGTGCCACTGAGGTGCGCGCTGTGCCGGGGCAGACTGTGCCTGGAGCTTGGCTTTGTTGGAAGGCAATGGTAAGATCTGTGTCTGAAAACAGATGAGATCACAAAAGAAACTGCTGTTCGTTTTAGGAAGTTGGTGTCTGCAGAGAATCTAGCAGGATGTGTTAATATGGGCGGCATGGATTGCTCATAAATTTTTTTAAAATAAGATAAAGTGTCTAAATTGGTTAAATATAATATATATAAGATAGGCACATAGGCCAAAGGCCACAAATCAACAAGTGGGAGCGTTGTATCAGCTGGCTTTAAGAAAACTTCAATAGAGACTGGAGTTCAGATGGGCTCAAGAATGGGTGGAGAGGGGAGAGCAAAGAACAAGGCTCCCCTGGTTGGTGGAACAGAGTAAGTGAAAGTTCAGAGAAGACATGGGTACACAAGACACCAGCAAAGATGCCCTGAGGCTTGACTTTGAGATCAGAGATGGGCAAGGTTTAACTCACTAGGAGAGACAGAAGAGGCCACTCAAACATTTATTGAATGTCTAATGTGGACAGGATATGATTCTAAGCACAGGATATGATTCTAAGACCCTTGAACCACACCAACAAAATCTCCCCTCTTGCATTTCCTGTGTAACTGAGGTTTTAGTCATTTCTTTAAAGTTTCAGCAGTGGTTGTATTTTATTTTACTAATGTTTACAATGAACTCTATTTTTTGTGAAATATTGCAATTAAATGATTTAAGAAAAGTAATCAGCAAATAAGAGAACGAAAAGAAAAGTAAAAGTGTCTCACGTATGCATGCCCAACAACTATCGGTCTTCACTGATTTTACAAGTTGTGAACAGGTAGCTGTATATATTTCCAAAAATCAGTTCATAGTACACACATAACTGTAATAAGCCTGGAATTCATACCTTGCTTTGTTCATTTAATAATTTGACTTTGTGATATTGCTATGTCAAGACATACCAGTCCACTTCATTCTTTTGAGGAGTTGCATGGTGGGCTATTGACTCAATGCTTTGTACTTTATTTTATCTCTGCCTAGTAAGAGACACATATTTTCTGTAGAGTTTTTGCCCTCTAGTTACATTTATAAGTGTGTTTATGGGATGAATTCCTAATGAATTTGAGTAAAAGTTGTGACTAAACCTCCAAAAAGATTGGAAAAGTAAGCCCCTTAGAAAGTAAAAGTCCCACTATGATAGAGATGCTTGTTCACATAGATGTGGAAAGGAAGAAAATCAGCTACTCGCTGAGTAAGCCCAAGTGCACATGCATAGACGTGGGCTCGCAGAGTCTGCAACCAAGTCAAGATGAAATTCCACACAATTGGCACAGCAAAGAAAAAAAAAAGCAATGAAATTTGTTTCCTTGAGAGACAAAGGAATACATCCAACATAATACTAGACAGGCTCCCAGGTGTTTACCTTACAAAGGCTCTCATGCCCTCAACCCTAAAGACACATCTGTTCTTTATTCCAGGAGGCTACACTTAGCTAGACAAAGGAGAGGATGTGAATGGTTCCATTCCAAGTGATTAGATCAAAGGGCACAGGATCTCAAGGTTTTCAAGGATGCTATACCATTTCTAGAAAGAGAATGTTACTAACTCTTTTCTCTTTACGAGCAAAGAACATTTTATTTAAAAAAGAAAAATGCACATGATAGTAATAGTCTAACTCCCCCACCAATAGCAAGGCTGTTTATGGTAGTGACTGGTGGTGGTGGTTTAGGAAATTCATAAGCTCAGATACAACATATAGAGGAGTTGAAATACCCTGGGATACTTCCCTCCACCAGTTATTCTATATGGCTGACATGTATTCCATTTATCGACATTAATCGTATTGAGAATCTTCACATGAGCAAGTCCAAAGCCAGGCTGTGCAGGGAAGACCTACATGGGTGGAGGAGCTCAGATACTGGGAAAAATGCCCCAGATCAGACAGGAGAGGAATTTCTCCTGAAGATGGGAGAGGTGTTTATGGAAGATGGAAGGAATCCAGTCCTCTAAAAATGTGGAACATGTCTTAAACTCACATCATTGCTTTAAAAAATGTTTAGACTTATAATAAAAGAGTAGACTGGTGTGCAGGTGCACAAACTTGAGCCTAGATTGGCCAAGTGTCAATATTCTGTCACATGATACTGTCTTTACATCCGTATGAGAACGTATGTGATGGAGAGCATGGCCTTTCATCAACATGACCTTCAATATCCATCTCCTACTTACCATAAAGCCATTGTCATGGTCAATAGAGTTTGGATGAATTTACTAATATCATCTAATAACAATATGAGAGAACTTCAACAAATCCATACAAAAAGGTATTGCAGATAATGGTTCCTGTTTGAATCTCCTGAAGCCCTCCCTCATAGACAGCACATCTTTTAATTTCTCTGTTTTTTCAAAAATATCTTCTATATCTATTGGTTTTTGTTGTGTTTCTGGATCCAGACACCAAGAGCTGTGTATTGTATTATGTACTATGATCCAATCTACTTAAATCTAGAACATGGCCCTTTAAAGGGTTGTCCTGGACAGTTGTTACAAATGCTAAACCTCAGGCCCATACCAGACTTCCTGAATCAAAGTCTATATTTTTCACAAGTTCCCAAGTGATCTGCACTCTGAGTAGTTCTTTGAATCTGCCCTGACCTTTGTTGTTTGTTTTTTTTTTTTTTTTTTTTTTTGCATGACCTTGACTGCTTTGAAGGGCCCGGACCAATTCTGTGATAGATTTCATCTTCTGGATTTTTTTGATATTTACTCATCAGCATATTCAGATGAAAATCTGGATTAATAGTACATAGGTAATGTGATGTAGTTCTTACTATAGCACAGCTAGAAGCATATGTCAGATTGTCCTTTTTGTGCAGAAAATATATGCAATGGCTTAATTAAGATGGTGACTGGTTGTATTTTTTTCCTTCTTATCATAAGTATACTATGGAGTTATACCCTGGAGTCACAAGCGTTCAACACAGCAGCTCTCACATTTCTTGATCCTTGGCTCCATGTACTGAGATTGAGGAAGAACAAGTACCTAACTCTATTATTTTTCCACATTCATTAGTTGGAGTTCTTCTGCTGAGATGGGTGCTCTATTTGCAGAATGGTGGTGGGTGAAAGCAAGGCAGGTGATCCAAGTGAGACAAAACAGCAAAGAGATGCTCAACTCAGAGAAAATCAAGCCCAGGTTTGAAGAGGGGCGGGATGGGGCCAGAACAGAAGTTGGTCCAACTAGACAGGGCAATAGCAGAAAGCAGGACTAGATGGCACTGAGAGAAGAAGTGAAAGGACAAGACGCCATTCTATCCTACAGACTAGGCAGGTTTCCCAGCCTCACAGCCATCCTCCTTCAGAAGTCTTTGAAGACCTCACGTGCTCTGATTGCCTGTTGCTAAGCCCTTGCTTAAATGTCATATGATATCCACAGACACTGGCATCATCTAAAAAGTCATTAGAAACACAAGCCCTCAGGGCCTATCCCTGACTCATTGAAACAGTATCTGCATTTTTTCCAATATCCCCAGAAGACAGTGAGTCCTTTAAAGAGAAGAAGCGATGATTCAAGCCTCTCTGGTCCCCCATTCCCTTATTGCAAACCATGCCAAACCAGGTGCTCCCAGGAACAATAGTTTTTTCATTAAGTGTTTCCTGTGCCCTCCGTTCACTAGCCTAAGTCTCAGGAGAATTTTCTACACAGTTTTATCCTCCCCTAATCTAGAGAGATGTTATATAGCCAGTGATCAAAGAGCGTTGCTTTGACAGTCAATAGATCCAAGTCTGAGTCTACCCTATACTATTCAACATCTGTAAAACCATCTGATAAGTCACTTCTCTTAAGTGTTCATGTATCCATTATTCTTAAAATCAAGATAAAGAGCAAAAAAGATAAAGCATATGAAACATTTAACTTCAAGAGTAACCTTCATGAATCATTTAATCATGGTAGCATGAAAATAAGTCTCAATGCACCACAAATCAGAGCCCACCTTTTAAGACAATTTAGAGGCCAATGGGAAAATGAAATTCATCCTGGAACATGCACATTTCATTTGTCTTTGATAATTTCAATCTACAGTAAGCATTTTGTGCCAAAAGGAGATGATTGCACCTCCCCCATCAATGCTCTGCTCCCTACACTATGCTCCTCTGTGAAAGATTTTCAAGGTTTTGGGATACATTAAGCACACCATTAGAATCAAGGCAATCTCAAAAATAACTATCATTTTCAATCACGGAAATTTTATATAAAGTATCCTAATTATGTTCACAACCTCTCAATGGAGGGAGTATTATTAATCCCTCCAATTGCAGTGATAAAAAGAAAGAAAATAGTTATAGGAGGAAAGATGATTGAGATGGGCATCATTTTCCTTCAGCATAAAAAGATCAAAGATTCCTCATTCTGTAACCAGAAGGAACTTAAGCATTTTACACATACTCATCATGTATCCACAAAGGCTGAGCAATCAGAGAGTACACTTAAGAAATGAAGTTTGGTGGCCATTAAGAAGTTTGCCAAGATCTTTCATGGAACAGACAATGGCAACCAGAGAGGGTCTATTTGCATGCATGTGGGTCAATCGTAGATTCCGTCTTGTCTTTTTAAGATTTATTTTTATTGGAATAGAATATTTATTGAGAGAAGGAGAAACACAGATAAGATCATGTACCTGCTGGTTCATTCCCCAAATGCCACAATGACTGGCACTGAGCCAACCTGAGTCCAGGACTCAGAAGCTTCATCTGGATCTCCCACATGAGCACAGTTTCCCAAAGCTTTGGGCCATCATCCTCTGCTTTCCCAGGCCATAAACAGGGAGAAGGATCAGAAATGAAGTAGCTGGGCCACAACCATCACTGTATGGGATACTTGAATTTGTAGGTGGAGGATTTGCTGATTGAGCTGTTGTGCTGGCCATGATACAACTTTCTTGAAAGCCAAGTCTCTGAGCAAGAAGGATGACATTTCCCCAGCCAGTACCCAGATTCCTGGGCAAAACTGAGGGAGAAATCTAAAACTTGGAGATGCCATACCAAAGAGGAGTTGATGAACAGTACTCAGTCTAATCTTTGGAGTCTAACCTGCTTTGAGCAAATGTTAACAGTCACATCGCTTCAGGCCCCGCGTCTCCATCCCACAAAGCACAACCAACTTATGGGAAAGAAACAAGGATGAACCTTGGTTTTTGAAGCGAGCATCAGTCCTGGGGCAGCAACAAGCAAACTGGAGGGCTGCAGTCCAGGATTTTCTACTAAATCTTGAATGCTTTGGTTTCCTCTTCCTTAAATTAGCTTGGTGAACTGGAAAACACATAGTTGACTTTTTGTGTCTACCATAGAAGTCAGAAGAAGCCATAGACACTCAGCTAAAGAGCTCTTCAAAATTGGTATCTTCATACTTCCATCTTCTCTTTCCCGGGCTCTGAAGGGGAGGTATGGGAAACTGAGATACTTTGCTTTTGCCTTTGGCATGGCTTGTTGGAAGTTAGTAAGCCAGAAAATATTTGAATGACAGGGAAAAGAGATCATCTCTTACTCCCATCAAAAGTCTTCCCTCATCCCTATACTACACATACAGCTTTGCTACTTCAGTTTCATCAGGACATACTAGCATCACCTGGGAGCTTGTCAGAACAATAGAATTTCTGTGCTAAATCAGAATTTGCATTTTTCGAAGCTCCCTTATAGGATTCAGAGACACACACATTTGAGAACTAAGACTCTGATTCTTCCTCTCCATAGCGCAACTTGAAGTCCTATATATTTCTTGCATTTTTAAATGAGCATTTTAATGGCTAAAACATAAAAACCACAGGATGTCTTCTAGTGACTAACACCTGCCACAGCTACTCATCTAACACATGCTGAATGAGCTGATATTTCCCCCAATTACTAGTTGCCCCTGATGTGACTGGACTGGTTTTCGTTAGTCTCTGGATAGAGCACTGGGCAGCTAAGAAAATCAATGTTCTTAGCCCCTCATTTAAATGTAAATGTTTTTCTTTATCCAGTCCAATATCACACTAATCGATTGTCATGCTTGGCAGTAAATTGGGTGTTTATTAAATTTTGAAACGTTGGCTGTCTCACAGAGGCAACACAAAGGGGAATTTTGTGATCTCAAGTTTTCCTGTGAACTGCATGTGGAATTGAAAGGCTGTGATCTACAGCACTGTCAGGTTACAAGCTTTCCACTAAGGCAATAAAATCACAGACCATTTAGAGAATGACGCATATTCCAAACCAAGGCTCTCCTCCCTTAACCTGAAAAGCCGAGTCCCATATATTTCAGTAGACTTCTCCCATCTCCAAATTAGTACCAGGGCCAGTAAGTAATAGGCCAGGGCTTTGGCTTCAAAAGTCTCAGAGACCCATTGCCACCAATTCAGACCAGAGAGGAGCTCTACTTACTAGACAACAAGCTGTCAGTGGAATGCAAAGAATGGTGCTCAAGGGTTAATGAACCCAATGGGGGAGCATAGAGCACTCAAAAAATAACATGTGGGAGCTGCTAAGTTCTGGCTTTGGCAGAGATTTGAATTTGATTGAATTTATTAGGGGAGAGATCTGACCCTTTGCTCTTGTCGAGTGCTTGCTCAGAGAACCTGTACCCAGCCCAGACTTCCTCCTGCAGAAAACAGTCTGTTTTTGTCAACTTCTTAGTCATTTATGCAAATATTCATATGCATTTGTGTATATGCCTACATGTATGTACCTATTGATGTATATGCATGTTTATGTTCACTAAATAATACATGGAAAGTCTTCAGAGACTTGATAGAAAATGCATATTATGAAAAACTTGTGCAAAAATTTTTACATCCAAATAACCTATTTTAATTCCATTTCCCATGAACTTCTTAAACTCATATAATACAACTATATAAATATATAATATATATTTGCACTTATGTTACATAGTTATGCGTTTTTGTATAGTATATTCAGCTATAAACTTGCGATGAAACCACAAAGACAGAAGTCCATTTTAATTGTTCATGGTATATGCACAGCGCTTGGCATAAAAATACTCAATTCATACTTTCCAACCACAAGAAACAGAAAAATGTACCTTTCAGGTATGTTCACTGATGATTCAAAAACGAATAAGAAAACCACATTTGCCTACATATTACACTGGAATGTTCTTATGTTGACTGAAGAGGAAAAAATAATGTGCATAGAAAGGTTTTTTTAAAAAGGCCACAGATTGGGAACCAAGAGTTCCACCTCTGACCCCTAAGCTGTTATAAAGCATGTTGTGTAGTCCTGGGCAAGTCATTTTATCCCACTCAACTGCATGGTCCTTGCCTGAGAAATGTGGCTAATAACCCCTAGCTTGAGTTTCCAAAAAGCAAGTTGTGAAGCAAATAAATAAGGAGCCCATTATGAACTAAGTCAACTGGGGCATGAATTTCAAATTGCACAATACTTTGAAGATAACCATAAAGGGGGCAGGAGAAGGTCGTTTCAATTGAACATCATTCTCACTGTACTATTCTCATTCTTCTCTTCCAGGACTCCATTCCTAACCCACCTGACAACTTCCCGCTTAAAGGAGGTAAGACTTTGGAATTAGGAATAAGTGTGTAGTGAATCATCCAAATAGCCTGGTAAGGAGTGGTTCCCTGTTATCTACCTGAATCACTCTAACTGTACACAACAGGAAAATGAGTAGGGGGAGGAGTGGACTGCTCAGGGTTGAGTTGATGCAACTTGACTCATCTGAGTATTCCCAGACCAGTACTCTCGTCCACATGCACCCCCCAACCAACATGATGACCATCATACGGTAATAAGTAAATAAGTAACTGGGAAGTGTCAAAATGTATAATGAAGTTGATGATTTAAAGAGAGAGAGAGACTTCTTTCTCATCCCACAAATTTCCAGTCATTCATTAATACATCATTTCTGCTAGTCCAAGGGGTGATATCAGAATTTAATTAACACTGAAGATGGCAATTTAGAAAGCATTTGATTCACATTTTCATTCCACAAAGGAAGAAAAGACAGACCCAGAAAGAGAAAGTGCTGAGTCTTTTCCAAGACCATACAGAACTAAAACAGCACCCTGAGATCCATGTCTCTAACCCAGTGTCTTTATTGACACCTAATTCAGTCCTGTAACCTGTGCAGCCCATGTTGGAAGCATCGCTAAATAACCAGGCAGCTCAGGGAAAAGAGTACAGAAGGGTTGAGTTTTCATAGACACCAGGAACTCCTTGGGACCAGACAGCATCACATTTTGATATTCCTTCAGGTTAACCTTGGCCAGACCTTCCCTAATCTGTCACCCAAAGATTTCAGAAGCAGAGACAACAGTCCCTCATGGAGATGCATGCTAGGTCTTTCACAGTTTTATCAACAGTATCTCCATCTTGGCAGTAGTTACTGATTATGTGATCTCAATTCCATAATGCCTATGTAGGTAGTCACACTGCATCCAAGAAGCATGGTAGAATGAAGAAGGAATCAATTTTTTCCCACAACATAGCAGATAGTAAATAGTTTAAGCCTTGTGAACCATTAACTGTTTCAACTAGTTAACTCTGTTGTAGAGCTAGAGCAGACAGACTACTCCCAAAGTAAGCATGACCGCATTTCCATAAAAACCACATTTACAGAATGAGACGTGGCCTGTGAACCAGAGTTTGCTGATTCCTACACTGGAAACAGTATGGACTTTGGGGTCAGGCAGGTGCCTGTGATTAATTGTACCACGTATTCAGATGGAACTTTGCCACAAAATAGTAATTAATAACAGCAATAGTGATACACACTAACTAAATGTAATTTTCCCCTTTCTCATCTCACAATTATACCACCATCTCTCACTGAGTTTTCCAACTAAAATGAAAATCTTTCTTTACCTGAAGGAGAGAGATGATGTTTAACTTGAACCTGATTTCCAGCAACTAGCATGGTTTAGATTAGGCAATGGGACCTCAGGCATTCTGGATCTTTTCTGTTGGAGTACTTTAGCAGCAGGTTTCCAAGCACATGGGGCTCTAACTAATCTTTTAGCTCCTTAATAAAGTCTATCCAGTTCAGAGTAAGAGTACAGTAGAAGAAAGAAGAACATACCCTCCTGTTCACATGGCCAATTATATTTAATGTAAGAGCTATCATTTCCCTGAGTGTATTCACTTCCTACATATTTTGGTGTTAGAAGTCCTTTCTTTACAACTTGAGATTGATAAAAGTGGAAGTTAAATTGGTTTGCTTTTAGAGCAATTTTGTTTTAATGATAACAATGGGTATAATAAAATCTGCGTATTGCTTCCTGAATTTTCATTTCAAGAGGAAACTTCTCTAGGCTACATTCCACATTACTGTAATGCAATAACTGAGGTTGGATAATTATCAAGAAAAGAAGCTTATTTTGTGGTTCTGGAAAATCAAGTGTTTGCATCCAGCAAAAACAGGTTCCTGAGGCAGCAAACATTATCAACTGACAAAAGACAAGGAGCACACATGTGTATAGGTCTCTTTGGTCTCTCTGCTTCTTCATACAAGAATCATCAGAGGGCCCAGCATGGTAGCCTAGCAGCTGAAGTCCTCACCTTGCACATACCCTCGGATTCCATATGGGTGCTGAGTCTAATCCTGGTGGTCCTGTTTTGCATCAAGCTCCCTGACTGTGGCCTGAGAATGCAGACAAGGATGGCCCAAGGTTTTGGGACCCTGTACCCACATGGGAGACCTGGAAGAAGCTCCTGGCTCCTGGTTTTGGATTGGCTCAGCTCCGGCCATTGCAGCCACTTGGAGAGTGAATCAATGGGGTGGAAGACCTTCCTCTCTGTCTCTCCTCCTCTCTGTATATCTGAATTTACAATAAAAATAAATAAATCTTAAAAAAGAAGAAGAACCATCAGAATTCACTGATGGAGACTCTAGCCTAATGACTTTACCTAGCGTTAACCACAGGGTCAGGCCTGGTTAGTACTTGGATGGGAGACCCAGCGTTAACCAACTGTGTAAGGCATACCTCTAAAATATAGTTGAATTAAGTTCCCATCATCTCAGTGCTTCAAATTGAGGATTAATTTTCAACACTTGAGGATTAATTTTCAATACCCTTAACTGTATTCAAACCATGGGAATCAATGATATGCCAATTTTAGGGAACCATTGGCCAGATCATTCATCAGATCCCTTCCCATCTGGGCCATGACTGGACTATCAGAGCACACATTAATCCAAAACCAAACCTAACTTCACAATTCAATGTCTCTAAAGAGATTGATTTTTGAAAACTATAGTGATAATCTCCACTAGACCTCTGAGACTTTTTGTTAAAACCCTTGCCATTCTTCCTTTGAGTTATGTCAGCTATGAGACATATGGTCACATTCTGCACATGAGGCATTAGTCCCAAGAAATCAGTGTGGGTTGGTTAAGACCGTGCAAAAAGTTAACAGCATAGCAAGTATCAGAATTCTCCTGCATGATGCGGTTGAGCTATGTAGTGTGAATTAAATGCTGTGTGTGATTCTTGATTTTCTCTTCATTTAGTGCTTTCTGTAATGCAATCTCCTACCCAAGCACTAACCAGCCAACCCTGCTTTGCCACTGAGATACACTGAAGCATAAAGATGAGGTGACATGGGGAGGAGTCTGACGACAGATAACAGGCTGGTTTTCTCTTCTCTCTGGGTTTTATCCAACCACAATATACTAAATGAACTGGAAAAGTCCTTCTAGTTTTGATGAAAGAAGAAAAATGTCTAAGAACAGCAGTCTTGAGGAGATCTGATCCTTAATAACCAATCTTAGATGGGCACCCACAGGAAATCAAACCTTTTGGAAAATATCATCACAAAATATTCCATGCAGCGTGGTAGCCATTCTTCTAGAAACTCCTATGAGGAAGCCTGTGATTTGTCACTGGGGAGAGCAGGAATGCAAGTCAGATACTTCCCAAGAAGCCCTGTACCACACACTGTGGGAATGCTTCCACTATTAAAATGAAAGCAGCAGAGAAGAGCCTGAGATGTATGTAGGTTTGCGTGTAAACACTAAAGTGACAACATAAGATATGTATAGCTGCAAGGAAGCCACAGGAGAGCCATCATTGCTATTGGTAGGATTTCTGAGTCCTAGCACAAACCTCCCGCTCCTGGTCAAAATATCTGCCAGTCAAATGTCACTTCATAGCCACACCCTGTGATTAGCACTTAGTAGACCATTCCAAGGGCACAGGTGGGGCTGTGGCTCATGACCAGTGCTAGGAAGAGAACCTTTCTCTTCAAAACTTTTGCTCTCACAGTCTTAGCTCACTCACTCAAAAGATGAAGTTAGTAACAACTCCTGCAAGAAGGATAAATGGAACCATAAAAGTAAAGGGAATAGCAAACATGACCTGTGTCTTCCACCTGCTGAGCCTCCATCCTTTAGCCATAGTGTCCATCCTGGTGTTGCATAGTTAAATGATATCGTAACATCCCACATAGGGTATCAAATCAAGAGAGAAGGATGCAAAGCAGGACTTGAGTTTCTTCTCATGACTTCTTGATCCAATTCTGTTTCCAACAAATTCTGAATCTCATCTATGCCCATAGCTCACATCCAAGAAGACAACCTTGAGTTGCAACAATGTTCCACCTTTGTGCCTAATAACACCTATAGCAAGACTTAGGATGTGTAGAGAAGTTGGCAGCATAGGGTGTTCACCTCAATGCAACCAAGGTGACAATGTGGAATCAAATGTGTAACCCCTCTGTTACTCTAAGATCTTGGCTAGTTTAGCCACTGCAAACTCTCAGGGACAACATTCCTCCACTCATAGACTTTCCAGCCTCTGTGTTTCTGTGTTTTCTCCCATAGCCATTCCCCTCACAAATCCTGAAACAATTTAAATTCTACTGACTTGTAGTTTTGGCAGCAGGATATTGGTCCTTGGGGTTCAGTGTGTTCTGGGCCTTTTCATAACAAACATCCTCACCAATCAAATGACAGTTCTCAACTGCACCTGGAGGAATTCTCCAGGTTATTGTTAAGATGGCTTCTTTGTTCTCTCATGGCACTTGTACGAGACCCTAGCAAAGCAGGAATGGCAAGCAATGATGGGCGCACAAGAAGTGCAAAAAACTGGCTGAGTATTTAGAAATCTTGTCAAGGCCTCAAAACAAGACACACCCACACACACCCAGGGATAAATATTAGTCCCATTTTACTTTCTTTGTAAAGTTTACTGGTTGATTGATTTAAAATTAGAGTGACAGAGAGGGAGATGCGGAGATAAAGATACCTGTAATAGCAGGGTTAGGCTAGCTGAACGCAGGGGCCAAGGACATCTGGGTTCCCCATGCAGGTGGCAGGGATGAAGTGCTTGGACCATTGTCTACTGTCCCTCAGATGCATTAGGAGAAAGCTGGATTAGAAGCACAAAACAGTCAAGATTCAAATCAGCACTCTAACATGAGATAGTAGCATCTCAAGCACTAGCTTAACTCACTGCACTACCACACCCATCTCTGTTAGTCTCATTTTATAGGTGAAAAGATGAACACAGACGGGCTTACTGACTTCTCAAGTTTCACAGTTTGTAAAGAGTAGTGTAAGACCTCAAACCCAGGTTAATCCAATTTGAAACCTCACACTTAATCAGGATGGTATTGTGAAACACTTAGTCAAGCTCCTATCACACAGTATCCTTCTGGTTGTCCAAACCTGAGAATCCTTCTAACACTCTGTCATTTCTCCTGCATCTGCTCCTCTCCAGCTGTTTTCATGCCGCTGAAATGTGTGGTTAGTTGACCAGCTGGGTGGAAAGAGCCACTATGAGTGAGTGCATACATGGGTGTATCTGAAGTAGAGTCGGCAGACAGCAGGGGAATGGTCTCTAGCAAAGTATCTAGAAGCTGAACTGAAGCCTAAGGAATCACGAGATATCCGTGATTTCTTCTGATGAGAAGACCTGTGTCTTTTCTATGTTCACTAACATTCAAAGGCATCAGGAGGTAGAAATAGTAGAGACCAAAGAGGGGTCCTGACCATTTCAGTGCATTTGCCCTTCTCCAATTGAAGATGTGTCCCTCAAGAGAAATAACTGGATTGGCATCTGAAATACTTACATTCCAGGCCTGGGACTTGAAGCAATTTACTTTCCCTCTTGGGCAGATGAGTTTTTTATTTCTAAAATGTGACAAGCTGGAAGGAGCAGATGGTATAATCCCAAGATGAATTTTGCAGTAAGTGTAAGGGTCCAAGAATCGAACAAGTATCTTGGGTTTTTTTTTTTTTTTGTCCACTTATTCATGCTCCATTACAGTTTTCACATGACTTAGCAGGCTCCTCACCCAACTCCTGATAAATAGAAATGTAGATATTAAAGAAGTCTAAGCAGAGAGGATGCTTCCTAATCTTGCAGAGTATCTACACTGCTCTGGGAGCAGAAGACATGAAGAGAAGCCACAGCTTCCCTCCCTCTTATAGTCCCTTCCCCTAGAGAAAATGAAAACTCACAGAGATCTTATGTCTATCAGATGCACTGGCCTGGATTACAAATGTCCAGTTCACCCATTTTGTTTTGTCTTTGGTATTTCTTCACAGCAAGGGAGACTTCTCTGCTCAGGAGGTACATTGCTCTTCAGGTGGTCAGAAGCAGTCTATTTGCTTCACCACTTGATTTAAACACAGTTACACAAAACCCAGTCTTAAACTTGCTATCTATTTTTTTAAATAGAGCTAGCAGGAAACAAAAATCTCTCTGCAAGAAATATTAGAAAATGAACCAGTCAGAATAAAATGAACAGGGTCCTGGAGAGTCCACTCAGAGTTCTAAAGTCAACTGCCACTGGCTTATCACCTCCCTTTGCCACAAAGAGGAGGTGGGGAAAGAGTGAAGAAAAGAGAAAGAGAAGCAGGGAATGGGAGGATAGAGGAGGGGAGAAAAGATAAAAGGAAAAACCCAGATCATTGAGATACAGGTTGACATTTATGCTTGAATTTAGCACTTAAAAATTTTCGAAGTATTTGAATTTAGAAAACAATCTGAGTTCTCCACCACTCTAATTATTTGGGAGAGGAAGGGAAGGAGAGAGGATGAAAGAAGGGTAGTGGGTTAGCGTGTTAGAGGGAGAAAGAGTAGGTCTGTTCCTCAAACTTGTTTTACTCCATATTTCCCTCATGTTCTCTGAATACAACATGCAGTAGCTTCGACTTCTCCCATCCATGCAATACAAGCCCTAAGTCAGAGAATGGGAGGGAGCCATTGTGTACTTTGGGTAGTACACACGAGTTCATTGTTTTACTTTATCTCTCTTAGTCTCCCATCAACTCTTGAAGTCAGTATTTTTCTTTTTACTTTGGGGAAGAAGGAAGGGCAGTTCAAAGACATTGAGTGATACATACAAAATCATAATTAGCAAGAAACAGAGATAGGATTGGAACTCTATGCTATCTGGCATCAAGTCTAATTTTGCAAAGTGCTGCCATTCATCTACCTCCCAAATAGCTATGTGGATATTTGATAAAAGTATGGAAATTATTAGCAGATTCACTGTATGATTCCACATTTACTTTTCTTTCTTTAAATTATAGATCTTAATTGTACTTGTTAAAGTTGCCCAGTGGCAACCTGTGGTTTCAAAAAAAAACATGTAGTTAGATAGGTTTATCTTAAATCCTTCAACAGGTCAGGATTGAAGAAATCCCAAAATCTTATAGTTTCTTTGGGGGATTTCAATGAATTCTAACTTGATCTCAATGTGTATTTACAGGTCATTTTCTTTTTTCTCTCTTTTATTATTACTATTATTATTATTTCATTTTATGACACAGTTTCATAGGTTCTGGAATTCCCCCGACCCTTCCGCAAACCCTCCCCCCATATTGAGTTCCTCCATATTGTTACATTAGTACAGATCATAACCAGTCATGATTCCTTCATTGCAGGCATGGACCATGCATAGAGTCCAGCATCTCATTGTTCAGACAAATTCAGCAGTTTCATTGGGAAACCATCCCCGGTCTGAAAGTAGAGCTGGCAGGATATCATCCCCTCCAATGAAAAGCCACTACACAATTTCAACAACAATTTACAACATCGTGAAATTAATTGACATGGTATTGAGTGACCAATATGTTAGAATATGCAAGTTCTTAACTACATCCTGTAACTACTTCATAGACATCTCGATTTTAGTTTATACACAACCGGCCTGTATACACTTAAAATAGTTATAGGGTACTATTCAGCTGTCTCGTGTATATTTTCATTTTTATATTTAGGAGCTTATAGTATTCAAGTGTGATATCTACAGAACTACACAAATTTTAGGATAGTCCAAGCAGGCCTATACTCTAACAAGTTGTATGCTAACAGGTGGGGAGCAGAACAGTTTTAGGAAGAGTGTGCAGAGAAATCTTCAATTCCTTAGTGAGGAGTAAGTTTGTGTCCTACCTAGTAAGGCATTTGAGAGTCCAAGTTGTTTGCTGTATGTTCTAAGCTTTCCTTACTGGTCTTTGTCTATCTGATGATGATGATGATGATTATTATTATTATTATTATTTTGGTGGCTCCAGAGCAACACTGATGGTCATTGCCAGAGAGGGTCGGGAGCCAAAGTTGGAACTAAGTTAGGACCAGAGAAAGCTCCTCTCCCGAGTCCCAAAGGAAGTTTCTTGTTCTGTTTCTGCAGACTGTTCAGGGATCCTGGCTGTTGTTCCGATGTCATTAGATCCTGTGAGGAAGGATCTAGACTTCTTCCATCCCGTGTTGGAGATCCGATAGGAAATGGTTGACCTCACATTTCTCGGCCTTACGAACGCACTCCAATTCCCTGTGATCCCCTTGACAGTTGGGATATAGTTCTTGGTGCTCATACTGATAGTGCTTGGTGAGGATCCGGGAGTCTCCAGGGTTGGGATACAGGTCATTTTCTATTTGCATATCTGTACCCATTCTGGGGCAGGTATTCCCACAAAACTATCACAAAGACAAAGTTATTCATTGTACTTTTACAGATACGCATCCTGTAATCATTTCTCCATCCTCAGTTAGCCAAGGTGAATTGCACGAATCATCGTGTTGATATCAGCAGAAAGGATCCTTAGGTTAAGAGATTACACTGACCCCAAATTCTACTGAGAACAGAGAAACTTCCTTCTAGGTGTCACTATTGGGACTCTCCTGGAAGAAACTAAACTGCGGAGTCATTAAGATAATTCCTTTCCTTCTTGGAAGAAATAAAATATTTTCTGCAGATGCATAAAGGACTCTGTGCACTTTCCTGGAAGCATCAGATGGCTTTAAACATTTAGGTACATAACTGAGCAACTCCAATCCATTGGCTAATAATATCAGCTCCCTTTTAATAAGCATTTCATCAGCCAATTCTTTCTGCTAAATGGCAATGCTAAGCCATATTACTCCAATGAGGAAGAGAGAAAGGAACAACCTCTTGATGAGTGTCCCTTCTAGCCATGTGTAGAGTTGATCTCTTGGCATTCATAACCTCATTGCATCTTCACAACATCCTTAACTCACTTTACAGGTATGATGACTCAGGTTCAATAAGAGCAAGCGATGGGTCCAAAGTAAAAATCCTTGACAAGCACTCAGTGCATTCTCTGAGATGTGTGATGTCTGCCTTGTCCTTATGTCAAAGGTGTGGTCAAAGTGGAAGCTACCTGGCACTCACAGTACATACTATCTGGTCTGAGAGGTCAGCATTGTGTGTTGTGCCACTGTTGAGCTGCCTTGAGCGTTGTTGCATCTCTGCGGAAGCCCAGTTGCCCATGTTTTATGACTTGGCAGGGCTCAGTTCATGGGTCTCAAGTCATCAGCTGGCATTCTTCCATAAGAGAACACCCAGAAGGCTCATTAGTATTTGTTTTCTAACACCTCCAGCTGGCTTATCAGTTTTTCATTCCAGTGTCTGCGAAGGCTGTAAACCCACTTCTTTCTGCATTTCACCCTCTCTACTCCATGGGAGGATTAGAAGACAGGAAAAGAGTCTCCATCTGGTACTTAAGAGCTCTGCAGTTTTGAACCTTACTCTACTACTGAACTTCTGTGGGTATTGGACCAGCCTCTCAATCTGTTTGGTTTCACTCTTCTCATTCAAAAAACGAGGGTCTGCATTAGTATGGTATATAATGATCCTTTCAGGGCAACATCAGAAAATTTCAAAGTAAGTTCCAGTCGTAAAGTTACCGTCATCCTGATTCTAGAATATATGCCTTTCAACCACCTTGAGCAACCCCTCTCCCTCTCTCTGCAGCAGGCCAGGGGATTTCATTAGCACATTTTTTTCTCAAGCTTTCTGAAAAAAAAGAGGGGGTCATGATCCTTCTAGAAGAGGTCAAGGCTTGGCGAGACAATTTATAGAACTTGTACATCTGAATTTCTGGGTTATTTGAGGTTTCTGAAAGATAGAGCACCCTACAGTATAGTATTCAGCCCTAGGCTCTGCCCCTTCTTCACTAAGACAGCCTGAATGGGAGGCAAGATTGTGAAGCATGTGTACCATGTGTTTATCAAGCCAAGACCAAATGATCTCTCTTGGGACTTCAATGTCTAGGAACCTTGCACGTTCTGATAGAACCATACTATGTATAACACACATTGTGCCTGTAGCTATAATGTTCTGTCTTGCCACTACAAGTGTCTGAAAATCTGAATGTGTGAAGACACATTGAATTGGCTTAGTATTGACTTCTCTGTCACTACAAAAGCCTGGCACTGGATACTTGGGTCTTCACAATTTAGAATAAATAAACGCTTCTAGATTATCCAATCCACTGTTCTTCATCTGGAACAGCCCAGAGGGAGGGTAGGCCAGGATTCCAACCCCTGAGTCATCAGCTCAGACTTAGCTTGCAGATGGCTCTCATTTCTCCCTACCTAGTCTTCTGTTCTTCAGAATAGAACCCTTTGGACATCCAACACATTTGGGAAATGAAACAAGGAGTGTGTTCTGCCTTCCATGCTCCAAGTTTTCAAAATTTCAGAGGCTTTGTAGAATCCTGGTTGTGTATAGGAATATCCATTTACAAGTGTCTCCTTCTGTTCTGCATAATCAAAAAAGTCAGATGAAGAATTCACAAGGTGAGGCTCAAGTCACACCCATGAAATGCAAGTGTAGTCTCCTTAACAAGAGATTCACCGTCCCAAAGAAACCCACCTCATCTTTGAATAGCATTGACTGCAACTTAGAATGTGAGTTGGCTGTTCTCAGAATATGTCCTTCTATAGCTGCATCTGAGGAACAGTGATGCAAGCAGTATCCGCCATTAGCTGAGGGTCCTAACTCCCTCATCTTTTACTCAGAGCCCTTGTGTTTTGGCCCCACACAGCAAGTTACACTGTTTTCCTGCTGACAATCTTGTGAGATGTTACAAGAAGAGATTGTGCTATATTCTAGGATTGGGTACAAGTTCAACAGCTCCATATCCGTAATAACTCTTAGAGTGTCCTGCTTCCAGCCTCCCTTCTTATAAGCTCTGACATCATATTTGAGTGGGGCTGCCCATATTTTCCTTTTAACTTGAAATCATCTAAAAGATTAAGAAAAAGTAAAATATGCCATGCTATTTGACCCCAGGAAATGCAAATGCTTTGAAAAAAAAAAAGGTTGTTTTTTCCACCCTTGTGTTTCTCAGAATTACAACTGAGGTCACCTCACTAAACATGTGAAGACCAAAGGGGAAAAAAACAACAAAAGAGCCTGCATGTGTAAGAGCATGCCTGGGCTTGCACTCCTACAGCTACCTATTTACAGAACCTCACCTGATACAGGTGCCCGCGTGGTAGCATGGTGTGAGGGGGCCTTTGGCCAATAAGCAGAGCCTGTTCTTGGTGTGATACCCTGGCCTTGGTCCAGGGTGAAAGTCTTATCTTCCCATCTAACCTAACCTGACCTGCAGAGCCTCTGGGAAAATGAGGACTTGTTTTATGAGAAAGGCAAGACCAGCATCCTCCTTTGCCTCACCTAGGCTCTAAGTTATTGTCTGGTATCCACAGAGGGACATAAAATAGATGGACTAGATGACTCAAGTAAGCAAACATGTAGGCTGGGCAGAAAGCTATATGAACGGTAAGTATCAGCCCTGAGGTTCATGGTTTGCTAAAGGAGGCAAATAGGCAAACAGAGGGAAGGATCTGAGAGGGTATCTGAAGGCGATTACTACCAGGCTGTGTTTCAAGAGATAAATAATTTTTCCGGGGGAGGGGGTTGCAGTAGAGGGAAACAGCAGGTGCCAAAGTAGGATGAGAAATCAACATGATGTATTTGGGAGCACTCTAAGCCTCATACCTCAGTGGAGCAGTGAACAATACACTCAGGACATCAGTTAACCTTTGATAGTCTCAACTTTTTTATATACAAAATGAAAATAACTGCAGAATCTCCTTCATAGGGTAATTGGGAGAATTAATAAAATAGTGCCTGTAACTTGCTTAGCAGGATATCTAGAAAATAAAATCACTCAACACATATTACTATTGCTATCGCTGCTGCTGCCACTCTTTATTATCGCTGAGATATAGAGTAAATGGGAAAAGCAAAGGTGTGGTGTTAGAAAGTCTAGCTCAATAGGGATCAGAATGGGAAGGCCGTGAATGCCACACAGAGGAGCTTGAACCTGACTGTGCAGGTATAGGAAGTCAGAAACAGACTCCAAGCAAAGCAATTCAGTCGGAGTTGCCCCCAGAAGCTCCTTCCAACTTAATGTTTCTTATCTCAAGAGGAGAAGGATGGGCCACTTTCTAACTATGGTCAGAAGCTGTCAACCCTCAATAAAGTGGTTCACAAGCTGCCGTAGGCAGGACCAGACATATGTTGGGGATGAATGAAGAATGTGACCAAGAGATTGGAAATTGGCCATTTGGCTCTTACAACCAGGGTAAATGTGGCCCAGATCCACTCCATAGGTCAGACAAGATGAAACCTGCCCCTACTTCTACAAGGGGGTGGGGTAGAGTAGCAGTGAGCTTATTCAGACAGCAGAGGGAACCCTTCATTTACTTTCAATCACTCCAAGGCCTCATGGATCTATGAGCAAAAGGTCAATGTGGAAGATTACGGAGCAAAAAGCACAACTGTGAGATACAGTGAGCAAACACACAGGGTGTGGGCACTCAACTGAATGGGCCTTTGGTTGCCTCATCACGATGGATAGGGCTCAATGATTGTCTCTGGTGACATTGTTGAAAAGATGTCATCAGGTCAAGAGCTTCAAGTTTTAGCTTAGGAAAATCAAGCCTCCAAGAAAGAAGGGATTTGCTAGGAATGATTTGAATTCATGAGCTGTAGTTCATGAACCTATACCTTGATTCTCTGCATACAAAAATTATTATAAGTAAATGTGAGCTATCATTCCTATGAATACAAATGTATGAAATATACTTTTGTTTCTTAAATACTTGGTGTCATAAATGCCGTTTTGCCTCTGTTAAGGAAGTTCTAGATTATAGATGCTCTGCTAAGTTACCTTGAATCCTATGTTCTCTTAAAATTAAATACAACAATGTTTTTAACATTCGTTATCTGCTGAGGGGGAAACTTGGCCTCTGGAACCAGATGGACATGGGGAATTCCAGTTATTCTGTGAACTTGTTTGACCTTGGGTGTATCATTCACTGTCTCTAGGCATCCTGATTAACCCTGTAGGATTAGTCTGTGAACTACATGAACTGATACAGATAGAGTACCCAAACTAGTAACTGGTCCACAGTAGGTAGGAAAACAGCAATCACTATTAAAATGACACAATGATATTCTCATTCTGACTACCATTGCCTTACATGGAATTGTGTATTTAGCCTGGCTGGTCCCCAGGGTTTTCCCCATCTGTCAAAAGGACTCAACAATGCCTCTCCTCATAGAGCTTCCACAAAGACTAAGATAAAATATTTAGGCTGACAGAAATGGAACCTAGCATGTTGACATAGTCAGGTCCTATCATTCCCTTGCCTGACTCTCGCAGTCTTCTGTAGCAGCCTATGTGTGTGCAATCAATAAGAACAAAGTTTTTTTAATTAAGATACTTGATGACAAAATCAGAATTGGCAAAGCTCTTTCTTTAACCTCCAAAATGGAAACATGATCATTGTTTCCATCAAAAGGGCATAAAAGGCTCTGCTAGCTCCAGTTCCTACAACAGCACAAGATATTTATTGTATAATCTTTTTATCTTTAGGAAACTGCTCCGAGGACCTCTTATGTATTCTTAAAAGGGCCCCATTCAAGAAGTCATGGGCCTACCTCCAAGGTGAGTAATGAAATGTAGGAAACCTAACCAGACGAGGGCCACGTCCTTTTAGCCACTGAAAAGCTAGAGGCCACAATTACAGAGTCATGTCCAAGTAGGACCTGCACACATGTTCTGTTTAGCCTGCATGGTAGTATTTTTATCATTTGAATTTGAATGTCTCTGGTGGAAGAGGAGAATTTCTCTTCACGGCTAAGAGGTTCTTCAATCCGTAGTCCCAATCACTCCTTTGTTGCCTACCTGTCCTCAGAAGGTGTTGTGCCACCTGCTCTCCCAAGATTCTTCTCTGTTCAACTATCTGCCAATTTCTGGCAAGTTCAATTCTTTCCCCTCATGTAACAGAAGCAGGCTTTAAATCTCTAACTCTATGAAGTTATTCACAAGGAAATCATGAAATTTCCTTATTCCCAGATTGACAGCTTAATGAACATCTTGGCACCGGGTCTTTTGCATGTTTCATTTCTCTTTGGGTAAGAGACTGCTTATAAATGAAACAATAAGCACTTAGACCACCAAAGAATGCAATATGGAGATGGCCTAGATTCTCTGAATAGCCATTCTGCTCACTTAAAAATTCAATTTTGCAGTTGGATTAGTTCTCACTCTTCAGTAGAATTGAGAGAAGTTGGAAGGAGAAAGTATAGAAGCAATTAAAACTAGTATATCTGTCTCCCAGTTCTGAAAGACACTCTTACCAGTCAGTGTTAATTTTCATTTGCTAGGACTCAGAGACTTGCCTTCCAACACAAACATGTAGGCTTATAGGATCTAATTCTCTGCTTTTGTATAAATTCCAGATGTCAGGAACCTCTTAATGAGCACATGAGAGGCCTACATAATTATTTTAAAAAAGCATTCAAAAATCCATACAATGAACAGTTAAGGAATATCTTAAGCCAAAAACCGGTTGATAGAGATTCCTCCTGGATACCTGAATGTCTAAATTGGTTGTCAGCTGTACAATATTGAATTTCTTATCTCGGATACTCTCTGCATTGCCTGCCAAATAGTAGTTTCCCTCTAAAACACTCCTTCATGATAAATGAATGTGATAGTTCAGACCTTGTGGAAATACTGATGATAATCACAAAATATCATAATAATACTTAAATGGAAAGCTATTGTATAGAATATAGCAATATACTCATATTCTGTGACCTTCCGGGTTCCAGTAACAAGAGAAAATAAATCTAAGTAACTTTCTACCTGTGCTTTGAATACCATGACACAATAGGATACTATGAAAGAAATCCATTGGTTGAATGCCAGGCAGCATCATAGAAAGTGTGAACCTAGTATAAGGATCCTTGAACAAAAGACTTTTTAAATATTTACCTATAATTTTCTCAACAATTCTTTTTCTCAAATTTATCTTCTCAGTGTCAAAGCATCTCAACAGCACAAGGCTGTCTTGGAACAAAGATGGCATTGTTCACGGAGTCAAATATCAGGATGGGAAACTGGTGATCCAGTTCCCAGGTTGGTACTTCATCATTTGTCAACTACAGTTTCTCGTACAATGTTCAAATCATTCCATCGACCTGAAGTTGGAGCTTCTCATCAACAAAGAGGTCAAAAGACAAGCCCTGGTGACAGTGTGTGAATCTGGACTGCAAACCAAACGGATATATCAGAATCTCTCCCAGTTCTTGCTGGATTACTTGCAGGTCAATGCTACCATATCAGTTATGGTAGACAAATTCCAGTATGTGGATACCAACACCTTTCCCCTTGAAAATGTGTTGTCTATCTTCTTATACAGCAGTTAAGTATAAACAGGTCTCTTGGCCTTCACGAAAAAACCAACTCGCTTCTAAACAGTATTTCATCCACCTGAACACTTGGGCAAAAAGAGAACTTTAGATCAAGACTGAAACCACATGTTAAATTGCATATGTCTCCTGTGACTCTTGGTAAGACAGCTCTAGGATAAAAAGGAGCCTTGAGTCAGGATTCTTCCAGTTAAAGGCAGGGAAAAAATATGGTGCTCTGTGGTATGGTGTGATATGGTGCCATGTGGTGTGGTGTGGTTTGGCGCTGTGTTGTGTGGTATGTGGTATGGTGTAGGTAGTGGACAGTATCCCACCTATGAAGCAGAGGATGGATGTATGCCTCGACCTAACAGCTGAGTCATGGATAACCTTGAGCCATTTCTTCTGTTGAAGTAAGAATTCACTGGAGGCTGAATTTGAGTCTCTCCAAAGTCTGCTTCATCTTGGAAGACCAAGCCTCTGAACTGAACAGGGTTCTAGAAGCCCCAAACCGCAAGAAGGAACTACATGCTAGTACAAAGCCAATAGTACAAGCAGTAGCTGGCTACATGTCATCTCAATAGAGTGAGACTGTGGACACAGATTCGGGGTTCCTGAATAATGCTAAGAACTATAGGATATGGACACACAAGCTGAACCTCTAGACTGTGAGGGGCATAAGCATATTTAGAAAACCATCTGAAAATGTCTGATTCCATGCTCGTTAGGAATGATAATAATTCTACAGCAGGCAGCTTTTGCTTTCTGACAGGAAAGTGGCATGCATTCAACAGGCACTCAATCTGTGTGTTATGGTCAAGTTGATGTTGTCATTTAGCCAGGCAGTAGCTGTGGCCATCTCCTGAGTGAAACATCGCTGTTCACTGCCTCAAACACCCCTTGGGAGAACAGTTCTGTGGAGAAGGGTTTGTATGTTTCCAGAAAACTGCTGATAGCAAAATGATGACTCTTAAAATAGCGAGAGGGACATAAGAACAAAAGCAGCTTCCTCTGCTCACCAGTTACCTTGAGACTTCTCCAGCTGCAGTGCATTTGATGTTTGCATCATCATGGCCGGAAATGCCTGTTGGCTGCAGAACATAGGCATCCAAGTTAAAGGATAAGCCTCCAAGCTTAAGCATCAATGGGAAAATGCGAGTCATTGACCATTATTCTGAAGAATGCAGCAAAAGGTGTATTTTCATCAAGAAAAGAAAATAAGAACCCCCAAAAATCAGAGAAATGCTAGCAAAGAGGCAATGGAAAAATGACCAGTTATGCCGTGAATGAGAGGGATTTGGCAGAACAAAGATGGCTAAGGGACAACATTCAAGTCATTTGGAGAGCAACATGTTATACCAACTTCTTTCTACATCTCCACTCTGAAATATTCAGTAAAGTCTGCATTTCTCTTTAGCTTTTGCTGTGCATAGAATCTTAGGGGAGAAAAGGCATTGTAAAAGAGGCTGAATTCAGGAAGCCTAGATAGAGGACTGAGAATTGGAGTGCAAGGAACATATGTTATTTGAATTACACACCACCTGTGTAGATAAATGAGCCACTTGGACCAACTTCTGCATTCTTGAAAAGGTATATATGCAACCTGAGTGTGTGTCAACTCCCCAGATGTTCTAATACCACACATTACAACTCAAGAAAGGTGGCATTTTCACAGCTCACAACCATCCTCCAAACAGAGGAACTCAGCACTAGGAGTGGTTCTTCATCTTGTGTTGTATCAAACAATGCTCAAGAAAGCCAGCAGACAAGTTCACAAGGAGCATCTCATTTACAAAAATAACAGCAGGGGCAGGTATTTTTTTCCCCAGCAGTTAAAAATACAGTGAGAATATTCACACCCCTCATTGCAGTACTAGGTTCATTTCCCAGCTCCAGCTCCTGATTCCAGCTTCCTGCTCAGGAGGACCCTGGAAAGCAGCAGTGGTAATGACTGAAGAATCTAGGTATCTGACACTGATATGAAAGATTTGAACTGAGTGTCCAACTCCCAGCTTTGGCTAAGCCCAGTCTTGACCACTGCAGGCATTTGAGGGAGCAATCTAGAAGACAAGTTTCCTTTCTCTCTCGGCCCACTCAAATTAAAACAAGATCTGCACTAATTCTGTGTTTATAAACTGGAGAATTTTTTTTTAAATACTCAAAAAATGATGTAGCTAAACAAGAGTATAACTATTATGTTAACAGATAAGTATATAGACAGTGGATAACACAAGAAATTTAAACCTAAATCCACGTACTCTTGTGGGTCAACCAGCACCTGTGAATATTATGAGTCAATGGCATCATTTATGCAAGGAAAATGAATAATGTATATAATTTGGAGCTCAGGATACCCAACATGTATGGCTCTTAGGTAAAAACTCAGTTTGAATTCATAAACTCAGCCTCCATCCTCCTTCTGCTTCCCTTAGCATTCTGTGTCACACTTGATATATTTGCAGAATTGGTAGAGGAAAGTGATGGGTGTATCAATAAAAAATAACAAGGCAGTGTAGACTCACTGTGCTCCTGCCCTTGGAAAATCCCATGACTTTCTTCTCAATACCTGGTAGTTCTGTCTTTACCAGATCTAGAAATTCCCAGCATGCAGGGCAGGAGTTCCTCTGTTCTTCCTTGTCCTCGCCCCAGTCGTTCCAGTTATTTAAATGTAAGATAACAATGCTTCCAAACTTCTGGGGATTCCGTCCAGGGTCAGATCACAGAGAAGGATTAGTCCCACAACGTGAAAGTTCTGTCTCTGGGGAAGGCATTTGGTCCAGTGGTGAAGACACCAGAGTACCTGAGTTCCACATCTGGCTTTGGCTCCTGACTACAGCTTCCTGCTGGGAGACATTAGATGAGGGTTCAGATAACTGTCTCTACCACCACCATGTGGGAGACCTGGAATGAGTTCCTGATTCCCAGCTTTGGCTCAATCACTGTGGAAATCACTGTGGATTTCACTCACAGGAAATCCTGTGAGTGAGCTTTTGGGGAGTGAATCAGTGGATGGGAAAACTTTCTCAGATTATTGCTCTCTGCCTCCTAAATAAATTTTTTAAGAAATTTTGTCTCTGAGAAATTAGGTATTTTCTAATAATGTAAAACTTGTTTTAATTTGAGGCTATGAATGTATATGCATGTATATGGATTCATAGATGTACATGTGTTAATATGTATATGCATATATATGTGTTTATATGTTAAATACACATGTATGCCTGTTTGTGTATATATATGTATATATTAGGTTACTTTAAAAAACTTGGGGAAAATAAATTCAAAAGGCAAGCTTACTTTGATACAAACTCAATTTTTATATACATTAATGTTTTCCCAGTGTACATTTTTCATAAATCTTTTGATGACTTCTCAAATACACACTTTACCCTAGTAAAGAATTTTATAGATCACATGCCTAAACTTGGGTCAGAGAAAAAATCTTGATTTTTACTATAAAATGGACATACATTTATATTTATCTTAAACTATGAAACTAGAAAATAGAATTTTCTATGCTCTTAGGCTTATTTATTAACTATTAATACTTTGCTCTATTTGTTTTTGATTCTTCTAAAGAAATAACATAGTTGAAACAGAGCTAGCTTTTCCATCCATTCCTTTATTGCCTCCGTAATGTTTACACAAATATTGCCTAGAAGTTTCTGTGGTCCCGTCATATACACAATTTTATTTGTTGTCCTATAAGTGCAAGCAGTAAGATTTTGTGTGATTCTTGAAAATTTCTATAAATTATATCATGTTATATAAAATTTTGTGGCTTTATTTTTTGCATTTTATTTTTTTATTTTTCCAGACTGATAAGTGTTGATCAAGCACATTCATTAAACTTGCTCATTGCTTCATTATCCCATCGTTCATTTATTGTGCTACAGATTAGCCTCCAGATTTTTGTTAACACATGCAATGTGGAAATAAGCACATCTTGTAATCTCCCATCCCTTGATGTCATTTCTTACACAACAAAAATACTCTTAGGAAATTCTAAGTGGCTGCCCGCAAAGAGTTATGTTTACCATTTTTTTGACTAGTGAGGACTTGGACCCCTCTGTGGTCACAGCCTCCCAGCTAAAGCTTAGTGTCTGGAATCTGAAAGGTTATTTTCTCAGTGCCTCTGCTCTCACTCAACGAACAAATCCTGAGTGTCACATGGCACCAGGCCCTGTACTGGTTTATAGTCCAGCACAGTGGGTGTGCTACAGCTCTGCCACACAATTGCATATCAGCCCTAAGTTAGCATGTGTTTGAAACATGCCCTTCTAATGCACTGTGAGCTTCCCTAGGAACATCTCTCTTCCTAGAGAGCACATTAAACAAACAAACAAAGAAACACCACCAGAGTCCTTGAAGGACCAACACAGTCTCCTAAGATCTCTCCCCAACAGTCCTGAGTCTCTACTGCTCAAGGTCTGCACCAGACCTCTTTTTCCTTGCACTCTACATTGTCTCTTGGTTGACTTCACCCACTCCCACGGATTCTAATGATACATTTCTGCTCATGATGGGAAAATATATCTTCTGCTTTGGTTTCACCTAAAATCAAGTTCACAAATTGTCAGTAACTTATAATCCTGGCCTGAGACCTTGCAATGCAAGATTGATACCCAATGGCTAGTGCAACGGCTCTCCAAATATTTTCCCTATTACCAGAGAAAGACACATCTTAGGTAGCCCACAAGGACTAAAAGTGAAAAAACAAAAATATGTGACCACCTGAACTGGTTTATCTATGCTTTTATTAGTCATAACCCAGTTTGTAAAACATTGTTCTAACGTGCCTTTCTCTAATGGGAAAGATAACATATGTTTCCTTATATCCTTGCAGCTCAGGTTCTAGGATAATTAGGCCTGAAATGGAGAGGAATTTAGCATGCTGTCCATGCATCTGGCCAGCACAGATGTCGGAGCCTGTGGTTTTTCTGCAGTTGCAAGTATAGAATTCCAATGTTCAGAAACACCTTAGTACTTGCCCTGAGTCTGACTAGAGGGGGCAGAACAGCCATTCTGCTGATGAAGTCTGTTACATGTGGTGCTAGAACAGGCAGCAGCAGTGGCTTCCTGATTGTAGTGGTTTCCTGTTCATGGCAGCAATGCTGTGTTTCTAGTGAAGCCAGCTTCCTGAATGTGAGATGACTAAAGTGACAGCAACTCCAGCAGCAGCTGGGCTCATAGGTGTGGCACTGGAGTTTGCACTAGGAAGGTTAACCTGGAGTCAGCTTCTTCATCCCTCTTGACAATTCTATGAGTCATTTACCTCCTTGAGAATAACAAGTCAAACAAGCTAGCATGAAATCTATTCTCTGCAGATAAATGGATATGCTCTCAACATGTACAAACCACATGACACTCATAAAATTCACCGCGGACTTATCACTATTGCCCATTTCCCAATCTCAAGGACCATCTCCGTCTCTCACAATCCTTATTTCCTACCAGTCAACATATGACCAATTCATCCAGCTCTCTTGTCCCAGTACATGATTATCAGTACCTTCTCACTCTATTGCCTTCCTTCAATCTTACCCCTCACAAACTGCAACCTCCAGAAAGAGAAACATAGTAACTCCTGCTTGTTCATAAACATTTCTCATGCTCCTTCCATGTTTCTACTCCCACAGTTCTTGAAGCAACACTGAGGGTCAGGCATTATTATTCCCTCCTTCAGCCAAGGATAAGACTTTGAGGATATTAAATAGTAACTAATGGGCGCTATGTCACATCAGTGGGTAGCAAAGCTGGGATTTAGATCCAGTCACCAAGAACTCGTTTTCCTAAAATCTAAGCTCTCCAACTAGGGCCTTTCAGTTTGAATCCTGCATCTCCCTGTACCTTCCTATCTACCTCCATTTCCTCCTGCTCTTTGTTCAAATCACACTGAACTTCATCCATTTGCTCAAACCTTCCATGTTCTCCCTTCTCACCAGGTTTTTGAGATGCTCTTCCTTCTGCCTATACAACTCATCTCACCCCCTTGCAAGTGATTAAATCCCATCATGATTCCATCCTCCATTTCTTGGTCCTGAGAAGAGCCTTCCTGGACTCATCTGATTCCTTGCTCTCGCCTTCCATACTTCCCTATCCTCGATCATGCAGCATTTTACTATTTACCTTTGATTCTACCTAGAGTTCCCCTCCAACATCCAGACCCCAAAACTCAGAAGCTCTGGTACCAGGCATATTCAGCACCAGGCCCTCACAGCCTGGCACTGTGCTGCTTTGAACATAACATTTAGATAGTTAATGAATATTTCTTAAACTAATCTATGTAGTTGAATATAGGAATACGTAAGCAAAAAGACATAGTTCATTCAAAACAAAGAAAAGGAAAAACAATTCTACAACTTGGAAATGTGAATTGAAAACCACTATTTTTCTTAGTTTTTCAGCAGTCAGCACAGTAACAATGTCTGTTAATGGGGGGAGGAATACTCAGAAAACAGATTCTATTGGTGCCAGCTGAGAATTTGGAAGGGGGAAAACAAAATTTTTGTTCATTTTATCAGAAAACTTCTATGAGCAAGATGTGGTATATTTGCTATATGACCACTCTCCCTTCCAACCCAACTGAAATAACTATATGCTACTGCAATCATTTTGTCATTTAAACTCATAAATTAGGATACTAACCTTAGAGGGTTTAGGTCAAACTTTGTTGCACCTCAGAATCAACTGAATGACTGTCTAAAATCTTGAAACCACAACCCACATCCTAGACCAATTAAATTAGAATCTCTGGAGTTCGCTCTCAGATATCAGTGTTATTTTAATCTTCCAATGTTAAAGTCACATTTAATAGTGACTTAAGTTCCTTGCTACTGAAATTGTGTCCAGTATCACTATGAGCTTGTTACAGCAGCTGCACACTAATGCTTTAAGAACTCATGGAAATAAAATTCAAAAAGCAATTTATTTTGGTGCAAAAACTTTGAAGCCCAAAGTACAACTTTTCATAATATGCATTTTTTCACTAATTCTCAGAAGACTTCTGATATGCATGGATTAAAAAAAAAAAAACATGTTTGCACCAACATAAACTTCTCTTTTAATTGTATTTTCCCTGTGCTTTTTGAAGCATCCTCACAGACATCCAAACGGAAACAGAACTACATTTGAGTAGCATCCACAAGAGACTCACTAGCATCACAGGTCTTGAAGACACTGATTTGGATGCCTTTCCCTTGTGGAGAAGATTGCTTGGAACCCATGGTTCCCTGATCCCCTGCCTGATTTTAAGAAGCACTCTCTCCCCTTTCTGCTGTTTACACAATTGTGAGAGTCTAGACAATTACAGAAAACACTATAAAGGCAACATGATATTTCCCATTTATAATTATCATCAAATAGTATTTTAAAATTGCTTTTGGTGCTGTTCTTTCCCCTAGGGATCTTCGGCAAGAGCCAAGAGTGAGGTCACTTTATCGAAAGCTCGGATACAGGCCAGACTCAAGGATAGGTGCTGTAGTCTCCCTGTATACAAGGAAAAGTGAGAAAGCCAATCTAAGGGTAGCAGATGGGAAAGAACAGTGAACTTGCATTTGGAAACCTGAGTTTGAAACCTCACTCCAGCAAGTATTAGCGCTAGGACTTTGGCAAATCACAGGGACTCTTCTTAAGTTAAATTTCCTCAGCCGTAAAATGGGGAGAATGATCTTCCCAAAGCCACTTGAAAAAACACACGTGATAAATTTGGAAGCTACAAAATTATGAGATATTTTGTATGTTCATTATTCATTTAAAATGTTTGTTCACAGGAAAAGAATCAATAGGTGTTTTAGAGGAATACAAGTTTTCCACATTTACTAAAGCCCATTCTCGCCATCATCCAAAAAAATTCAGCCATCAGACCCAAAAGTCTACATGAGGCAAACATGCAAAAAAAATGCTTTCATATTGGGAAAAACAGGACTGGATAAAGCAATGGAGTAATTGAGTGGCAGAGTGCTGGGTTCTTTTCCTTGTATTTCCATGAAGGCATCGCTGAACATACTAGAAGTGAGTACTTTCCTACTTAAAGGGCAAGAAACTCTGCTCCTAGATCCATGTCTGGCACAGGCTCAGCCCACAGGGCATGCTAATTCTGCTTGCAACAAGATGAGGGAATGGCCAGTCAAGGGTGTCAGCTAAACCAGTCACAGACTGAGGAAGAGCTGAAGCTTTCGGCACCACCAGTTTCAAGCCAAAGCCAGCTGAAGGATTTCCTCACTCCCTCTGCATCACTAAGGACTCAGATGACGTAATTGCCATGACCTTATGATTGTGCCTTCTGCTCTCACAATGTTAGCAGCCATTGAGGGAAGAAGGGCCAGAGTCCTTGATGGAATCAACGTCAGATGAGGAAACAGCAGGAAAGTGTTTCAGGCGGCTTGCTTTCTTTTGCCAAAGCTTTATTTAGACATCAGATACACACTGGCCGCGGTTGTGTATGACCTCATACTCCTCTTTCATGAATTATGGCGTGGTTATTTAAACAACCTTGTATCAACATTCGGGAGGGCACTCCCACAAGCTTTGAAAAGACAATTAAGAGCTAAGATTATTGTGGTGTGAAAGTTGGATTCAAGCAGTCTTGTCACAATACACCTATCCGTGGACCTGATGAAGATCTGTCCACACTTGAAGTTTGCACACAAGGTTCCAAGTGCTCCATAAAAGCTTCCTAATAACTTCATGAGATAGAGAGTGCCGTTCCTATGCTGCCAGTGAGGCAGCAGAGGCTCAGACAAATGTACAAGTGTGTCCAAGTTTAAACAGATCATGTGCTGAAGAATCAGGTTGTAAATATTCAGTCTGGCTCCAGGGTCACTCCTCTAACCACACTCCACTCTACTGCTTTGAAGCCACTTGATCCTGCACAAGCTGATTCCTTTATCCACAAGGCCTTTGACCTCAAATCTTACCTTAGTTAACTTGACCTCATTCATGCAATCTCAGCTCAGAGACAATATTTCTCAAGGACCAATTCCTGGTTAAATTAAGCATCCAGCTTAATTTAGTCTATGACCTCACCTCTATCAAAACACTTAATACTTTATATTATAACAGTATGATTACGTGTTTGCTGATCTGTGGGATTTTAAGTAAGAATAATGTCTAAAATGTAGTTCACCTCTCCTGCCAATTACTTTGTAGTAATTTGCTTAATTATTTTGACATAATCTCCCAGAAGCATACCCTATTCTGGAGTTTAGGAAAGGACCCTGCTATCTTCAGATTCTGTAACCCTTCAAACTTGCTGGGTGCTCCAGAAATGGACTGCTTCTCTTCCTCAACACTACCATGGTTAATCATGAAATTCATGACACCAATCATTCTAGATCTAACCCCCATTAGGCAGCCAGTAGTTTACTCCTAACAAACAAAATCATCCAGGCTTTTCTGTGATTTGTAATCTAGGCTTAACTCCTACTGGCCCCAGAGGGAGAAAAAAGCTTGACCACCCCCAACCTAAAGCGTCAACTCATTTCCTGCCAAGAGTTAGCCACTTCCCAAAAAGTGAATGTCAATTTCTTTCAGGGAAAACCCCACTCCCACCTATCAGGCTGTCATTTTGCCCTATGATCCCAACTGGACAACCACCCAACACTCCAATATTGGCACCTTTTCCAGAGCATATGAGTCATCTTTTGTGGTTCTAGACACACAGTGGGCACTTTGCTTCATGCATCCTGACAAGCAATTTTAGTCTATGGAATTACAATTTCAAGCAACAGATGAGAGAACTTAGCTGCACACTAAGGGAGCAGCTTGGAGAATCCCCAGAATTCTGATTATGTGTCCAGAGATATTCTGGGATCAGCATACTACAGCCTCAGAAGCCATTGCTTATTCTTGTAAACAAGGACCTGTTAAAGGACAGTTGCATCCATTCATTTAAATACAGTCTATGCTATGTGCTATGATAGCAGAAGTAAATACTTGCCCCAGAATGCATAGTGTTTTTTTAAAAAAAAGTTTAATCATAGTGTGTAATTGCAAACTAAAGATAACACAGCTTTTAAAATATGTCCTACTTTACATCTCATTGAAAGTGATCATTTTATATCATTTGATATTTTTCAGGATTCCTTAATCCAAGACAAAAAGGTGTTTAAAAAGTGCCAAACAAGAGAGCGAGCAAGTGATACCCTTTAGCCTTTAAAGACTAACATATTTACTGCTTGATCAATTTTATTTTTCTAAGCCTACTTCTGATAAATTCATGCATGGCTAGTTATATATACATCACATGCACACACACATCCTGACTTTATACACAAAGGAAACCATTTGACCTTTGCCTCTACCTTAATTTCTCAATATTACCAGTTGTGATAAGGGAGCATCCAGCTTGTTAGAACCTGGTATAGAGTAAGTCTGTGAATACTCAATAAGGGGTTCTATGGACAAATCATTCATTACAGGCTTGGTAATATATCTCCTCTAACAAAACAAAAGTTCTCAGAGGCAAGACCAGAATAATTTAAAACCACAGCGTGAATCTCTTAGCTCGAAAGTGAAGGCCCTATACACACTTATGATGAAATAATACAGTCATAATGTGGCACTGTGTCTTACACATTTTATTATTATCATTATTATGAGTACTTATCTTAATGATTAACTTAGAGAAATAGCTACCAGGAGATTTCTAATGAATGTCAGAAGCTTGAATTAACTCTTAAGAACAATGAGTTCTTTCAGTTTTGGAAAAAAACATGCATGAATGAATCCTTTAGTTAGACAAAAATGAAGCAAAGAAATTGTAGTAGAATATTGAAGATTGAGATGTGAGGATTTCAACTTCATAATAATGAGAGGATTTGACTAGAATATCTCTTAAAATATGGAATTAGTGTGTATCACTTTGGGAAGCATCATTATTCCCTCTTAGAAGAATAGTGCCTAGAGTGTTTCTTTTTCAGTTAGGAACCTAAATGTATCTACAAGCAGAAAGTGTATGGTGACATGGAGGGATAGGAAAATGCACCTTCAATGACAATAATAAAGAGGAATTCAATGACATCTATACAAATTAAGAGGTCTCCCATGGGGCTGTTTTTTAGCCTGAATATCCAGACTTCTAAAAATACATCCTCAGACATGAAGCCCCTTATACCAACCCAGGAGCCAACCATAGCACTGTTGGTGAGAAAACATGATAGGTGCCCAAGAAAGACAGCAACATCTTCACCATTCATCTTTGAGTCACATGGTAGGTATTTACTAAACATTCCTTGATTGGAATGACTGCTGCAATGACCCTTTAAATATTATTCTTTACACCTACAATGTCAGGATACACTTAAAGAGCAGAATGATGGACTTGTGTCTCCAGGGTCCTCTGTCCAGCAGGCCCCAAGACCACTGAGCCTTAAGGCAACAGTGCTCTTCTGCAGCAGAAATACTTGAGACAAACTGGTGGTAAAGGGTGTCTGTTTATTTGAGAGAAGACACAAGCTTATATAGAAGAAGGGGGCAGGCATAAGAGTGGTCCCAACAGCACTTCCAGCCAACAACATTGTGACTGGCTAACAGATATTTCTATCTGGACCCTTGAATGAAGCTAAAGGTCAGGAAGCAAGGAAGCTGTGTCTCAGGGCACACTCGTTACCTGCTGAAAAGCAGGATGAGTGTAATGTTTGACTTCCAAGAGTTGTTTACAGTCCTAGCACAGCTTATTAAAGGAGCACAGAAGAGAGACTGAGGTGCAGCCCATCATTCTTGTCTCATGCCCAGCGAAGAGGCCACACTGGGGCCTCAGCCAAGGACACAGTGTGCCATGTGCCTACGGCCTCCCACATGGGCTAGGCAGGTGGAGATCCAGGGGAGACCTCCCACACTTGTGACTATTGCTGAGGGACTAAACTATGGTTACAGTATAAGGGAAAACAGTGGGAGTGGGGAGTGGGAGGGGAAATCCCTGAGCCTAAGGAATTGCATCATGAAGAATAAAGAATTTTAAAAAATAGTTTCTTGCATTAATTCTGCTTCTATTCATGTTTCAAGCTCTTTTCAGCTGAAAGTATTTTACTCAAATACTCATTAAATGAACTATATACATGTAGTTTAAAAATGAGGAACTCAAGGCTTCTTTTAAACAGCTGCCAAGAATAGCATTCTATTTGAGAAATGATGTGACATGGGGGAAACTTACAAGACTTTTAAGTCTACTTGTAAATTTGAATTATTTCAAGCCCTCATTAGCCCAAGCTTTTTTTCCTCAAGATTTTTGTATAACCCTGAAAGTTAATAGTAATAAGAACAATTCACCCATAGAAGCATGCATTAACCAGCCTTGTAAGTTTTCTATCTATGTTTCTACCCAAGTTTTGTCTAGGAGCACTTATTATCATCTCTAGCAATTTTCTTTGATAAAAGTCCAGTTTTATGTAATTATGTAATGGGTAACTCAACAATGTCACACACATGCATGAGCACACACACACGTATTAATACACATAAACCACTGTTGTAGCACTAACTCATACTATTCTAAAGATCTAATGCTTTTTAAGTAGTGTTTTTCTTGAGAAAAATGCAATTATCTTGGTATTTTTCATCTGAATGTTGAAATTTAAAAGAAAACTAAATCTGCAATGAAAGTGAGCCATTGTAATCATTTATTGATATACAGAAACTGAGCAACAGATGAAAATCATCCAGTGATCAATACAGCTGCCAGGATTCCAGCCCAGATTTCCAGAGACCGTATTCAGTTTCATTATATTACTTGAGAGAAGTGATCTTCATGTCATCTGAATATTCAAACAAGTTCCGTAAAAAAGAGACACATCTGTAAGCTCACGAATATCAATACTGCAAAAAATGTTAATTATATTTCAGAAATACAGCTCCAAAAAGTCTTGAAATCCCACTATTGTTTTGCTATGATGTTGCACATAATGAACTCACCTCACACAAAGGAAATGAAAGAAAAGTACAAGATGCAGCACTGCTTTTAAGACAAAAACAAATTTGCAAAAAAAATGGGTTATATGTACACAAAACACCCTGATATAAACATGAAATGATGTATTGAAAAACATAACAAATGCAATCATGTCAGCTAATAATAACACCTAACAGGTAATGAGTTTGCTAGGAGCCAGGCGCTAACCTAAGTGCTTTTACAGTCAAAATAACCCTTTAATCTTCCCAGCTACCCTATGAGGTTGGTCCTATTATTATGAATTTATAGATGAAATGAAGGCCTGAGGGGCTAATTTAATTGAATACGCCTCATGGGAAATCTAAGAAAGGGAAACAAAATCCAAGATGGAGTTCTTAGGAAAACATCAGGAAGCATTCCTTGGGGATTCCTTTTGGAAGGACCTTCCTCTTGGCCCATCAGCATCAAGTTGGATTCCTGACAGACATGGGCTGTGCACACATCACGGTGATGGAGGAGACTTGTAGAACTTGAAGGAGAGAAGAACTTTGTGCATTTTCTTGTCAGTCATGAAGACAGGCTTAGATACAATAGGAAGAACATAGAAAAGGGAAGAGCAATGGAAGGAAGGTCAGATAAACAGAGAGGAGGAAGTCTAAAGGGTCCAGCAAGAGCGTAGTTTGAAAATATCTGGCCTTGAAAAATGTTTTTCCAATTCTCTGTGACAAGTTTGTTTTAAAAAAACTGGAAATAACACAACAACAACAACAAAAGGTAAGCGTATGTATACTCTGTAATATCTCTGTTGAAGTTTTGGCTGTGGAATGAGAATAATTAGGAGCAATCTCCTTCTGTATCCTGGCTCTTCCTGAATAAACTGAAAATCAAAACAACAGTTAAGACAGATGAGAATGAAAGTGCTGTGAAAGGTAAAGCTGGAAGATGGAGACTGGTTTCAGAGGAAAACAGGCCAGCTCTGCCTGCTGAATTCCAGGCATAGGGAAGCTTGTTGGTCATAGCAACACTGGATTCTCGACAATCATGGGAGTTTCCACGAGCATGGGAAAGCGAACTGATGAATGGAACATGCCCACTGCTTTCTCCCAGATTTACCAAGCAGGAGAATCACTCTACCTTTTCTAGGATAGTGAACAAAGCAGCAAAGACAGACACGGACTTGCACTGACCAAGCTTCCTTCGTGTGAAAGCAAGATGAAGAAAACAAGATGTGTTTACCAATATCTACTACTTCCTTAAATAGAAACAGAAGGACTATATCTAAAAAGAAACTAACAAAAATATTATAGTGATAAGGGGCTAGCTTCATGGTGAAGTGAGGTAAGCCACCACCTGCGACACCAGCATCATCCTATATGACAACCCGTTCAAGACCAGGCTGCTCCACTTTAAGCTAGCCTTCTGCTAAAGCAACCGAGAAAGCAGAAGAAGATGGCTCAAGGACTTCAGCGCTTGCCATTCCTGAGCGAGACCCATATGAAGTTCCCAGCCTCTGGATTTGGCCTGAGAAAAGCTGCATCCCTGAGAAACATGGGAAGTAAACCAAAATGTGAAAGATTTTGTGTGTGTGTATACGTACAGACACAGATATGGTGTGGTTATTTGTTTATATGCATATAGCTCTGCCTTTCACATAGATAAATAAGTCCTTAAAAATAACAATTTGAAAATTACAGTGGTAAAACACAGAATGCTTTCCCTGTGGCTAAGGAGAAGCAGAAATGCCTATTATCACTGAGTCTATTCAATTCTAAACTGAAGATCCTATCCAGAGTAATAACAGAAACAAGTAATTGTACAAAAATGTGAAAGTAAAATAATCTTAACAAACAAATGATACACATATCATATATTTCAAACTACAAAAGGTTTCAAACTTATGCCAAAATAAGTTCAATTTTTCATATTATCAACAAACAACTGAATTTCAAAAGATATGCTATTTATAATAGTACTTAAAATATCACATACTTATAAATAAATCCTATGATGGTTCTTTTAAAAAAAGAAACCCTATATTAAAAATCATAAAACAGGGCCTGGTGTGGTGACCTAGCAGCTAAAGTCCTCGCCTTGAAGGTGATGGGATCCTGTTTGGGCGCCAGTTCTACCCCGGCAGCCCTGCTTCCCATCCAGCTCCCTACTTGTGGCCTGGGAAAACAATGGAGAACAGCCTAAAGCCTTGGGACACTGCACCTGCATTGGAGACCTGGCTTTGGATCAGTGCAGCTCCAGATGTTGCAGTCACTTGGGGAGTGAATCATCGGACGGAAGACCCTCCTCTCTCTCTCCTTCTCTCTGTATATCTGTCTTTCCATTAATAAATAAAAAAATCTTTAAAAAAAAAAAAACATGGGCCCGGTGTCATAGCATAATGGTTAAAGTCCTCGCCTTGCACGTGCCGGGATCCCAAATGGGCGCTGGTTCTAATCCTGGCAGCCCTGCTTCCCATCCAACTCCCTGCTTGTGGCCTAGGAAAGCAGTCAAGGACAGCCCAAAGCTTTGGAACCCTGCACCCACATGGGAGATCCAGAAGAGCTCCTGGCTCCTGGCTTCAGATTGGCTCAGCTCCAGCCATTGCAACTGCTTGGGAGTGAACCATCAGATGGAAGATCTTCCTTTCTGTCTCTCCTCCTCTTTATATATCTGACTTTGCAATAAAAATAAATAATTCTTTAAAAAATCATAAAATATTGCTGAGAGAAAGTGAAGATTTAATAGAGAAAAATTATAGGAGAATGAATTAGAAGATTATGTATATATGATAATATAAATTCTTCCCAAATTGATTCACAAAGTCAGTAATTATACCCATTAAAATCACTATACATGTTGTAGATATCAGATTGACAAACTGTGAAATCTATTTGAAAATCCAAAAATCCTAGCAAAGACAGCTTGAAGAAAATGAGCAAAGTGGAAGACTTAGTATCCAATGTCATCTTGCTATAAAGCAAAGGGACATAAAGCAGTGTGGTGTGAGTAAGGGAACAGAGACATAGTGTACAAAAAGAAACCCACACATATATGATTATTTAAGTTGGTAATTTTTTAAAAGTCAGAAAACTTGTATATCTCTGTAAAAGATCGATTTCAACTCTTACCTAGACCATACATACAGTTTGCTGGAAAGGTTTATAGACCTGAATAAACACAGTAAGATTATCACTCCTAAAATAAGAGAACATCTTTACTCAACTGAGCTAGACAAATGTCTCATACAGGATTGAAAGACACATCCCCAATGGGAAAAAAATTGAGAAGTTGGTATTCATTAAGATTGAGAGTTAACTCATCAAAAACTGTCATGATAAAAGTGAACAGATAAGCCACAGATGGAAAAGTCTTCACTATATGACAAAAGATTCATATTCACTATAAATAAAAATTCCCACGTGTCTGCTTAAAGACAAATCAACCTAGCATGGACCATTCAAATATCCAGGATGTTTAGTAGTAGAAAGAGACTATTCGCAAATGGCCGCAAGATGGAAGAAGATCTAACCAACAAGCTACCATTCAAAATAACAGAGAAAAGCATGAAATATCTGGGAATAAATTTAACCAAAAGCGTAGATGACCTTTATGAAGAAAATTACAAAACACTCAAAAAACAAATAGAGCAAGACCTTGAAAGATGGAACAACATCCCATGCTCCTGGATAGGCAAAATTAATATCATCAAAATGTCTATACTACCAAAAGCAATATATACATTCAATGCAATCCCAATCAAATTACCCACAGCATTCTTCATCGAACTGGAAAAAATGATACACAGATTCATCTGGAAACACAAAAAACCACGAATAGCCACAACCACTCTGAAGAACAGGCACTTAACAGGGGGAATCACAGTACCGGATCTATGGACATACTATAGGGCAGTGGTCATCAAAACAGCCTGGTACTGGCACAAAGATAGAGAGGAAGATCAGTGGAACAGAATAGAAACAACAGATGGAAACCCACACAGATACAGTCAATTAATCTTTGACAAAAAGACAGACAACAACCCAAGCAAATGGAAAGGTCTGTTCAATAAATGCTGTTGGGACAACTGGTTGATAGCCTGCAGAAACAAAAAGATAGACCCACATCTCTCACCATACACCAAGATCGAATCTAAATGGATAAAAGACCTAAACCTACATCCAGAAACCTTCAAACTTTTGGAAGAAAATGTTGGAAATACACTGCAACACTTAGGGGTAGGCCCTCACTTCCTAAAAAAGACTCCAAAAGCAGTAGAAATCAAGACCAAAATAAACAATTGGGACCTCATCAAACTAAGAAGCTTCTGTACAGCTAGAGAAACAATCAACAAAGTAAAAAAACAACCTACAGAATGGGAGAAGATCTTTGCACACTACATAGGAGATAGAGGGCTGATCTCCAGAACATACAAAGAGCTACAGAGAAACCAAAACAACAGAACAAACAAACTGCTCAAGAAATGGGCACTGGAAATGGGCAGACATTTCACAAAAGAACAAACCCAAATGGCAAACAACCATATGAAAAAATGCTCAAGTTCCTTGGCAATAAGGGAAATCCAAATGAAGACAACAATGAGGTACCACCTAACGCCAGTAAGGATGGCACACATACATAATACCACCAACACTTGCTGGCGAGGCTGTGGCGAAAAGGGAACCCTTCTCCACTGCTGGTGGGACTGCAGACTTGTACAGCCTCTATGGGAATCAGTTTGGCGAATACTCAAACAACTGAAAATCAGCATACCATATGATCCAGCAATAGCACTCCTAGGGATATATCCAAAAGATCTCCTACACAAGAACCCAACATGCACGCCTATGTTCATAGCAGCACTATCTACAATCGCAAAAACCTGGAAGCAGCCAAAATGCCCATCAATAGAAGACTGGATAAGAAAGCTATGGTTCATCTACTCTATGGAATACTACTCAGCTATTAAAAAAAACGAAATGCAGTTCTTTGTGGACAAATGGGCCCGACTGGAATCCATCATGCTAAGAGAAATGAACCAATCCCAAAAGGTTAAATACCACATGTTCGCCTTAATCTGAGATGAAAAGATGACAACTTGAAAGATAGTACCTGTATATTGTAATATTAGTGCAATCTCTAACAACCTGTATCCAATGCAATAAGATAATGCGATATAATCTATAAACCAACAATTAATGTCAGAATATTTAAGATCTACATCGTAAAACTGTAAAACCTACTATACCCTCAATATGCTATGTTAACCGGTAATGGGGTGGGAGTGCAGGGAAATCTTTCAGGACCATAAAAAGAGTGAGAGAAAAAAAGTACAATATAGCTTATCAAGGTCAAATCTGGTAATTCATAGACAACAGACTCAAAGCGGCACTAAACAACAATAAAACTACTATACCAATGCATGAGGGGGGAATCGGGTGCGATCCTGACAACCTCTTAACAGGAGGTCATGTGCGTGGAGCAGGCGGGCACTCCAGAGTGGAGCAGGTGGTAAGGAGGAAGCTTGGATCCCAACCACGAAGACTCCCAGACCTTCACCACAAACTACTAATACGAGCAACAAGGACTATACCCCAACTGCCAAGGAGGCCACAGGGAATTGAATGCCCTCAGAGGCTGAGTACTCTGAGGTCACCCACCCCCAACCGGAGTTTCCGCAGGGGATGGAAGAAGTCCAAACACTACCGTGCAGAAACCAACGTCATCGGAAAGACAACCAGAAGCCCTGAGCGGTCAGCAGACACAGAAGAACAATAAATGTCCTTCGGGACCAGGGAGGAGAGCTTTCTCTGGTCCGAGCCTGGCTCCACCTCTGGACTCCCGCCCTCCCTCGCAGTGACCATCGGGATCGCTTCGAAAACCCCTCACAGCAAACAAACAATCATACAAACTAAAAAAAAAAAAAAAAACCCTAAAATAAATAGACAAACAACAGAAAGTAGAGCTTGAAATCTGACAGGAAAGAGCTGGCATGGATTGGCTCATGCCTTGCTGGGTGGGACACAAAGAGTAGTCACTCCTCACCATGGTGTTGAGGATTTTCCTGCACACCCCCCCCCAAAAAAAAATGTTCTGCACCTTAAATGTCAACAAATATCTTGTTAGAGTTACAAGCCAGTCTAGATTATCCCAAAATCTGCCAAGATCAACAAAATTATACTTCAACACAACAAATGGCTAAATACTAAAATGAAATGGACATGCGACAGCTGAATGGTACCCTATAGCCTTTTCAAGGTATATAGCAGCCGGTCCGGTCCTGTATATAAACTAAAATTGAGATGTCAATGAGCTAATCATAGGTTGTGGTTAGGACTTGTTTTTTGGTTTTTTTTGTTTTTTGTTTTTTGGTTTTTTTTTTAACATACTGGTTACTCAAAACCATGTCAATTCCATAATATTGCAAATTGCTGTTGATGTTATATTGGGACTCTTAATTGACTGTGATGATATTATACCAGCCCTGACTTCGGACCAGAAATGGTCTCCCCAAGAAACTGTTCAACCCATCTGGACAATAAGTAGCTGGACTCCATGCTTAATATATGTTTGCAAGGAAAGAATCTTGATTGAATTTGAACTGTAATGCTGCATCAAGGTGGAGGAATCCACCAGGGGGGAGGGGAGGGGAAGGGGTAGGGGGATTCCCAGAGCCTATGAAACTGTCACATAATGCTAAATATTAATAAAAAAAAAGAGACTATTCATATGTCCACTAAGTCAGTGATTCCAATGTGTTATTAGTCACTATGGAAATACAAGTTAAAATCACACTAAGATATAACTGCAAACCTACCAAATTACTAAATTAGATGACTAACTATATAAAGTGTTGGAGTGTGCAACAACTGAAAATCTCACATGTTGCTGGGAAAAGTGAAAATTACATAACCACATTGGAAAATTGACAGTATCTGCTAAAGCGAAACTTGTGCTTGCCTTCTGATCTGATCACTCTGAGGTCATATGTCCACGAAAGACAAGCAGGACATTGTTTGCAGTGACTTTATTCATAACAGAGTCAGTCTTGCATAACTTTGGGTTCCTTCTCTGTGGCAGGAGATGCTCCAGAATCTCCTATATGGTAAAGGGGCCCAAGGATTTGAGCCATCCTCTGTGCTTTCCCAGGCCACAGCAGGGAGCTGGATGGGAAGTGGAGCAGCCAGGACACAAACCAGTGCCCAGATGGGATGTGAGCACCACAGGTAAAGGATTAGCCTACCATGCCACCATGCTGTCCCCAGTATGACATCTCTTTCACAAAGCCTTTCAAAGACTGCATGGAAAAGCATTCTATAGAAATGCATGGACTCCAAAATGTTTTGTACCAAAATAAATTTATTTTTAATCAAATTTTCCACAACTTTTTTTGAACTACCCTTGATTAGATATGCAGATATGTCTATTCAAAACATGTATACAGAGGCATTTAAGTGCCTATTTTTACACTTTCTTTTAGTCAAATGTAATGCTAAATGTATTTGTATGTAAGAGTCTATCACCTTTTTGTACAATATTGTAAAACAATATCCTACCATCTCAGTACTTATCAACCTGTATTTGTTATTGCTCATTCTTTTAAAGAGCTGTCTAAGTTTATTTATTTTTATTTGAAAGGCAGAGTTACAGAGAGAGGGGAAATAGAGACAGATCTTCTATCTGCTGGTTCAGTTCCCAGATGTCCAAAAGACACAGAGCTGAGCTGATCTGAAGCTGGAAACCAGGATCTTCTTTCGGTGTTCCCAGGTGAGTACAGGAGCACAACGACTTGAGTCATCCTCTGTTACCTTCCCTAAGCAGGGAACTGCATCCAAAATGGAGCAGTCAGAACTTGACCTGGTGCCCATCTAGGATGCTGACACTGCAGGCAGAGAATTAACCTGTTCAGCCCCAAGAACTGCCTGGTATCTTTTCTTACACACACACACACACACACACACACACACTGTAATCATTTTATTTTTTAAATGTTCTTACTTACTTTATTTATTTATAAGGCAGAATAATAGAAAGTGAAATAAAGCTCATTCACCTGCTACTTCGCAACCAGGACTTGGTGGCGTAGAATCCAGGAGCATGGAACCCAAGCTAAGCCTCGATATGGGTAGCAGGAGCCTATGTACTTGGGCAACAGCACATGATGGTCCAAGTACATTAGTAAGAAGCTGGACTAAAGCATATGTGGGACTTGATTCTAGGTATTTCAGTAGGCACTGCAAGCAACTTACTGTACCGTAATGTCCAATCTTAAATCATGAAAAGATCAAAACCATCGCTCTATTGATGACTAGGTTATTTGCAGATATTTTTGTTTGTTTTTTGTGGGTTTTTTTGTTTGCTATTTCAACACACTAGTACCAACATTTTTTTGATAGCACAGCCTTATATACTTAAAATATAGTGAAAATGTTTTGTAGATTAGATTCCTGGAAGTAGAACTTGATGTTGATTCACATGGGCATTCAAAATTGCCACTGATGTCACAAGTTATCCTCTCCGGTTTTTATTTTGTTGTGGTTTTAAACTTATTGTGAGAAACACAGTTTCCACCTACTGCTTAACACCCCCTCAAGCTCCCACTATGATGAGATGAGTTGTTACTGAAGCTAGAAGCCAAATTCAGTCCAAGTCTTCAATCACGTGAACCATCAGGACTGTCTCCAAGGGTTGACCTTATCAGGAAGTTGGAGTTAAGAGCTAGCTGAAAAAAGAACTCAGATACTGATGTCCTAAAATTTCTCTGAAGATTTTATCCATTTTTAAATTAATGTTTAAGTTTACCCATTTTTAAAATTTTTAATTGGAAAGACAGATTTACAGAAGGAGAGACAAAGATCCTCCATCTGCTGATTCACTCCCCAAGTGACTGCAATGGCTGGAGCCAAGCTGATCTGAAGTCAGGAACCTGGAGCTTCTTCCAGGTCTCCCATGCGGGTACAGGGTCCCAAGGATTTGGGCCATTCTCCACTGTTTTCCCAGGCCACATGCAGCAAGGTGGATGGGAAGTGTAGCAGCCAGGACATGAACCAGCGCCCATATGGGATCCTGCCACATGCAAAGACTTTAGCCACTAGACTTTCTCACCGGAGGAAATCCTGATTTATTATTAAACTAAATGCCCACCCTGTCCACACATTTTGAACCCATTGATTACTAGTCCAATAGTGTAAATAGTGTCCGTTTCCCACATCTTTATCAGCCATGAATGTTTTAGAATTTATTTTTGCTCATCTAAGAGGAAGAAGTGGTATTTCAATAACACTGTATGTGGTTTCATTAAAGACAACTTAATCACACATCTACACTAAAAATTACCAACATTAATATGAACAAGATTCTACAAATGTCACATTAGTTAAACAATTTCAAACACTAGCTACTTCCAACGCTAGAGAGAGGTTTTCTGCTTTGAAAAAAAGAAAAAGGGTAGGTTGAAGCAGAATTTCTTTGTACTAGGAGAGCTTGCCCTGTCCTCACTTCTTGCTGTAGGAAACAGTCCTGAAGAGTTTAAATGAAGCCTCATTCTGCATTCAATTCGGCACCACCTGCCTGCTAAGACATTTGACCAGGAAATAACCTTGATCAATCCTGTGAAAGACTCAGTTCCTCTGAGTTGGTCTGGTTTGCACACCAGCTCCACAAGGAAAAACAGAAAGTAAACTCACACTTCCATGCCTTCTTTATACATGCCTTGATCTTGGTAAGTTCTTACTCAAAATCTAGTGTTGTCTGAGCTGCCAAGTTATCTAGCTGTGAACTGAGCTACCAGGTCTCAAAGTCCACTCAGCTGCAAGGTAAATTGCTCTCTCATTCTCCACCACCACAAAATCTTGAGATAGGGTGGATGTGTCCCTCAAACATCTTTATTCTTCCAAAACATCCTATTCCCTTTATTTGGAAAACAGACTGACCCTTGCAAAGTCACGTAATCTCTTTGCTTCTATAATCTACTAACTTCCTGACCATGTTCCTCAATCCTGAACACCTGAGCTCCTGTCTTCCTCCTTCACCCTAACTCATTTCATCACCATTACTAGTACCAAAACCTACTTGATGAGCCACACAACATTGTGCTCTCTACTCCTTCACGACTTTGCCACCACCCTGTCTCAACTACTTCCTCTGTTACTATACCCCAATCCTCTCTTCAACAAAAATCATCTCTGTAAAGTAGCAACTTAAACTTTCATCCCGGAATACTACCTCCCTTCTTTGCTGACCGCATGCTCAAAAGCAGTTCCCACCACTCACCACCAGCACAATTCTTTTATCTCAACCTCTAGCCTCAACAATTTTTTTCACCACCCATTGGTATCATCTGACTCCACTTCTATTCTTGTGCATAATTTCAATGAATTCCTGGAAAATCCTGTCAACTCCTTTACCTACAGCTGCCTCCATAGTACATATATGCAAACACCTGCCACCATATCTCCTATCTCTGAAGCTGCCTTCAAGCAGCTGTGTGTTGCTGGAAAAAACAATCCCATAACTAAGAGGAAGATTTTTAATAGAATGATTCTGAGGATCAGTAGGCTCTAACTAGCACCAAGAGAACTGACCATCTTCCCCTAAGAGTTTACTTTCTCATTCACAGAAATGAATAACTTCTCTCTACATATGCCTCCCACACCTCCTACTCCCGCTATAGTTTCAATTAATGACTTTGCATCACACTTGAAAAATTCCCTTAACTTTCTTGTCTCAGTTTATTTATTTGAAATGGAGAGGGAGGGGGAGGGAGAAAAGGCTGAGGAGGAGTCAGTGGAGGGGATTGGGGAAAGCAAGAGATGTTTCATCTACTGGTCCACTTACTAAATGCCCACAACAGCCAAGGCTGGGCCAGACTAAAGCCATGAACCTGGGACTCTGGGTCTCCTACTTGTGTGGCAGAGGGCTGGCTTTTTAAGCTTTCTAAGCTAACATCTGCTGTCTCTGGGGGTGAGTCTTATCAGGAAGCTGATTGGAAGGGGAGGAAGAACTAGAATCCAGGCACTAACACATTATCGGATATATACATCTCAACCACCTCCTTAACCTCCCATACTACAATACCTTCCCTTCCCCTGTTCTACTTCTCAGAAGCCATGCTCAAGGCAGTAGTCTGTACTCTCCTTCTTTTAATTTACACCATAGGAGAAAGTAACCTTAGGTCAGTAAAAGCCAATTTTCTCTTGAGATTATATTCCATCCCACTGCCTAACCCTTTCCTTCTAAATGGCTACACTTTCTCAGCTCCACTGTTCTCTGGAATGTGGTCAGTCTTCCAATTACCTTCTCTACTAAATCATTTTCACCAGTAAATCCTATTGCCTTTCCCTTCAGAAAGGCCAATCATGACACTTCCAAAGCCTCTATCCCCTCATCACAGTCTAACTCATCAAATGTTGTATGTGGAGGCCAACACTACAACATAGTATGTTAAGCCAACACCTTCAGCATCAGCACTGCCACTTGGAGTCCCACCTGCCCCACTTCTAATCCAGTTCCCTACTAATGTGCCTAGGAAAAGCAGCAGAGGGTAGCTTGAGTGTTTGGGCCCCTGCCACACATGTGAAAGACAGAGAAAAGCTCGTGGCCTCTGACCAGTTGGCCATTACCACCACTTGGGGAAGAAATCAGTAGATAGATCTCTCTGTCTCTCCCTTTCTCTTTCTCTAACTCTGCCTTTCAAATAGAAAAATAAATCTTTTTCCAGAAGTTAATTGGAAAACATATATTCTACACTTGATCTTAGCCAAAAGGCCGAGAAGCGATGGAAAACATATATTCTAAAAAAAAAAGCTACACATGAATTTTAAAACTTTTTACATCAAAATAGCTACTTTTATTCCATTTCCCCACAAACGTTTCAAAGTATTCTCATATTGTTCTACAAATTCAAAAATGCAGAGAATAAATTGAATAGTTATCAAAACAGGTATTTTTAAAAACTTTCCTTGTTAACAACAAATGTCCTCTTTTCAGGGTACAGTGTGACATTTTAATCCATGTATAATGTGTACTGACATAATTGGGATAATTGCTATTTTCCCTTTTTTATGTACCTTGTAATTGAAATCTTGGAATTTTTTGATTTGCCCATAAAACATGTAATAGGTAATTATGAATAGCAGTAACCCATCTATGTTGATAATACTAGAAACTTTCAACCTATTTCTGACTTGATATCCATTACTCAAATTCCCTACATCTGCCCTAACAATCCCAGCTTCTAGCAATCACACTGAATGACTTTGCATTTCTCGAAGACTCGATAGCCTAAGACTGTGGAAGAGGGACAAATCTTCAGAGTCTCTGTGTTCTCAGAGTCAATACTGAGATCATCGAAGTATTGTAGAGAATATTTATCAAACAAAAAAAAAGTTGATATCCAGACAAAGACAAGGAATGCAGAGACCACAGCATTAATATTTAGACAATTAGAGATGTTGGAGCTGGAAATGAACTCACTATGCTCAGTTCATTGCACTGGTCTCAAAGGGAAAATTATACCAACTTTGGCATCATACAGATCAAAAATCAGTCCATGTGGCCCTCAAATCTAACAGCCAACAGGTTCTGGCAAGATCAACACCAACAACCACCTAGCTATTTAGGATACCTGGTATCTCCCTATTCCTGGGAACTGCTCAAACTGGGAGTAAGGGAAAGGTTGTACTGGCGATGGTGCAGCCTCAGCATGGTATCACAGGACACGCAGAGTGCTGAGGCAGAAACTGGGGCTACAGAGACCATAGTGGAAATCTAACATAAGAACCAAGAACTGGAACTCACTGAAGGGAGTGGCACAAGTGGTTGCAAACAAAGAACCGGGTACCAACCACAATAAAATTGAATTGCAGATTGTGGGTGACACAACTTAGAAGCCTGCCCTAAGGAAAAGAATTGATAACCAGAAGTACAATGACCAAGAGCAAAAGAAGAGACAAAGGCACAATGAACATTACTGAAGACTCCCCTACACAGGAGCAAAACCTTTTGCCAAACTCAGAGTTAACTGAGGAAGACATTGAGAAAATGGAGGATACAGAATTCAAAACACTTGTTATAAAGCATCTTATCAACAATGAGAAGCACATAATAAAGAAGTTCGAAAAATTGAAGGAATATGCCACACAGGTAATGAATCAAATGCAAGCTGACATATCAGAACCAAAGAATACAGTGGAGCAAATTATAAGTACAGTGGAGAGTCTCCAAAATAGAATGAAGCAAGCAGAAGAAAGAATCTCAAAATTGGAAGATATTTCCTGTCACCAGGGGAAACAAACAAAAAGCTCGAAGTAGAGTTGGGTCACGCTAAAAAAGTGTTCAAGAATTGAAAGACACTATTAAAAGGCCAAATATAAGAGTTCTGGAAGTCCCAGAAGGTACAGAAAGAGAAGCTGGGTTTACAAATGTATTTAATGAAATAATAAGGGAAAATTTTCCTAACCCAGAAAAAAAATTGGGAAGCAACATCTAGGAGGTGCACAGAACCCCTAACAGGCTTGACCAAAAGTGATCTTCACCATGACACATGGTAATCAAGCTCTTCAGTCAAACATAAGGAAAAGATCCTTAAATGTGCCCACAAAAAAAAAATCAATTGACATATAAAGGAATGCCAATTAAATTCACAGGAGATCTCTCACAAGAAACTCTACAGGCCAGAAGAGAATGGAGTGATATATTCCAGAATCTAAAACCAAAAAATTGTTGGCCCAGAATAATGTACCCAGCAAAGCTTTCTTTTGTCTTTGAAAATGGAATAAAATTCCCCCACAGTAAAGAAAAGTTAAAAGAATATGCCTCTACCAAACCTGCACCACAAATGATACTAAGGATGTTCTCTTGACAGAGAAGAGGAATATCACCCACCAAAACCAAAGGCAAATGTGAAGAACATCCCAGTAAAATAACATAAAACTAAATCAACGGATAACCCATTGTTAAAATGACAGGACCAAATTACCACCCATTCATACTAACCCTGAATGTAAATGGCTTAAACTCATCAATCAAACATCACAGATATGTAGACTAGATTGAAAAAACAAAGCCCATCTATTTGTTGCCTACAGGAGACACATTTCACCAACAAAGATCAGTTGAAAGTCTATCTCTGGCCCAGCGGCGTGGCTTAGCGGCTAAAGTCCTCGCCTTGAAATCCCTGGGATCCCATATGGGCACCGGTTCTAATTCCAGCAGCTCCACTTCCCATCCAGCTCCCTGCTTGTGACCTGGGAAAGCAGTCGAGGACGGCACAAAGCTTTGGAACCCTGTACCCGTGTGGGAGATCCGGAAGAGGTTCCTGGCTCCTGGCTCCTGGCTCCGGATCGGCACAGCACCAGCTGTTGTGCTCACTTGGGGAGTGAATCATCGGATGGAAGATCTTCCTTTCTATCTCTCCTCCTCTCTGTATATCTGACTTTGTAATAAAAATAAAATAAATCTTTTAAAAAAAGAAAAAAGTCTATCTCATGGATTTTGATTTTTGTTTTTAGTTTCATCTCTTCAAAACACTTCCTTATTAAATTCTTCACTGACTCATAGGTCATACAGTAGCATCAATTTCTTCAAGATGGTTCTTGATTTCATTTCTTTAGCAGCACATTAGTCATTCAGTAGCATGTTATTTAACTTCACGGCATTGTTAATTTCATTTTTTCTTCCTATTGTTTATTTTGTTTATGGCTTTTCATTTAAGGGCATGTACAGTAACTTTGTAATGGAGACTCTCATATCCAGTAACATATTATTTAACTTCATGGCATTGTAAATTTCTATTTTCCTTACTGTTGCTGATTTTGTATTGTGGCTTTTCATTTAAGGAGATGTGCAGTAACTGTCTAATGGAGACTATCATATCCAGATGTGAGCATTCAATGCAGTATGTAGCTCTACTTCCAGATCAAAAATGGACTCCCAATGAAACTGCTGAAGTGCACAAAACAAAACTTGAATTCAAGACTTGCTATTGGCCCGGAGACCACTTTTCTGTTTCTGTTTTTGTTTCATAGATTTGCTTATTTTTATTGGAAAAGCAGAGTTGGAGGGAGAGATCTTTGGTCGCTGGCTCACACTGCAAGTGACCACAAATATCATAGCTGAACCTATCCGAAGCCAGAATCCAGTAGCTGCTTCCAGGTTTCCCATGCACATGCAAGGTCCCAAGCTGCATGGGAAGTGGAGCATCCAGGGACACAAATCAGTGCCCAAATGGGATCCCAGCGCATGCCAGACAAGGATTTTAGCTCCTGAGCCATCTCACAGGCCCCCCAAAAACATGCTTTTAACCCTTTCACCACATCCTTGCATTCTGTACTATCGCAAATGTCCATCATTTATCCTTGTCTCTACCTAGAATTATATTACGAAAGTTTGGGGTCTGTAATTTTCTTCAGTTGCATTATCTTCTCCACAGCACCAGAATCATTACTCAACTAGGAAAATTGCCACATGCCTTTGGCATTGGTCTGACCTTATTTCAGCACTCACTTGGTTATTTCACACACTTGGCCAGCTTTCCATCTATGTGAGTCACAGTTCTCTTGGCCTCAAGGATTTATCCACCAATACTGGAGTCTGCACAACAGGAAGGCAAGCACAGCCTGGAAAGCTAAAGGCACTCATTCCCAGAGCCAAGCCTAAGCCAGAGATAAGTAACAGATAGATGCTACAAGCTTATCATCTCTAAAAGGGACAATTCTGAGGTTCATTGACACTAGCACTATCAATTTTTGAGACTATGCAGTGTTGTTTTTGTTGTTGCGGAGGGATGAAAAGATAGTCCTGTGTATCATGTTTCCTTGCATGTTGTAGCACTTACCAAATTAACAAATAGAACACATCCACACATTGCTAGATGCCATCTAGAGGGAAGGTCACTGCTGGCTTAGAGCCACTGAACCACATTGATTAACACAGACTTCCCAAAGGGATAAAGTCACAGGTCCCCACAAAAGTGATCAATTAAATGGCATACTCATTCTTCCCTTCACACCTTTCTGTTCCCTGGAGTCACCTCCCTGATAAACTTCTCACCCGGGTCCTTGCCCTTGGTTTTGCTTTCAGCGGAACCACAACTTCAGAAAGCAGAAATTAAACAGCCTTCAACTTTGTATGAAGACACCAATTGGCAAGAGCAGATATCACTAATTTTCTGAAGTGAAGAAAAGAATTCCTCTTGGTTCCATCAAAGGAATTCAGGTAGTTCCTTATGGTCCACTAAAAACCTACAGAGCATACCTTCAGAAACCTGTACCTGGATGATAATCTTGTGCAAGGGGAAACTTTCTTGAGTTCTGTCACATTTCAATAGGCAGGCGAGTTGTATCACACAGCATGACAATGAAGACATCTGGAATGATGACTGCTGTTGTCTGAAATCAAGAGCTAAGACTCACAACTTGTCACTGACCCCAAATCCCTGAAAAGTGAAGTTGGGATCGGTGTATTTGTAATGCAACATCCTCAGGTAGTCCTAATATATAGACAGATATAGGCCGAAGAGCCAAGTGACCAACTCAACGATCCATCAGAAATAAGAGGACTGTCTCCAGTGCCTGACTTCCATTCCTGATACCTAGAGCCATGGAAACTCTGTACTCCTTGTTATTACTGCTCAGCTCCAAGAAAGTAGAAAATAAAATGAGAGAAAAGGAAAAGCCTGCTCCCTGCACTGGGAAACTGCCGTAAGAGAGAACTCAAATATCTCTGGACTCATTCCAATGAATTGCCGAGAAAGTTTATACTCAGAAAATGTAGGTCATGATATCACTGGGGTGGAGGTGAGGCAGCTTCTCATCGAGACAGTTGGATGAAGAAAACAAATCTCAGAGAGTAGTTCACATTTGTGAAATCATTCAGCCCAGCAGAGCTGATTCAAACACTTCCATATCCATTGCAACACTATTCATGACAGCCAAGATATGGAAACAACCTGAGTGAATGAATAAAGAAAATACAATTACAAAATATGTGTACATACATACACAGAATGGAATATTTTTCATCCTTAAGAGACAGAAATCCTTCCATTTGTAACAACATAAATGCCCTTTGGAAAAATGTTAATGAAATAAGATAGCACAGAAAGATAAATGCTACATCATGTCATTTGCATGTAAACTTTCTGAAAATCAAGCATATTGCTGTGGTTTCAATAATATTTGATTCCCGAACCCATGTACACATTTAATCCAGAAAGTCATACATTGGTGGTACCATGAAAGTGGAGACTTGATCCCATTGCAGCAGTTACGAACCTTCTTAGTGGGACTCCCTTAAATCCCTGTAGGGGCCTTGGGAGGTAATTCTTGCGACAGAGCTGGTTGTGAAAGCTGATTGTGGCCCAGCTGCACTCTCTGCCTCTTGGCTTGCCATGTCATCCTTCCTCTGCACATTCTGTGCCATAGCCATCTTGCAACCTGAATAAATGGCCCAACCAACGGGGCCTGTCAAGTCTTGCCCTGTGAGTCTTCAAAACTTGAACCAAAAATAAACCTCCCTATTTCAGTAAGTAGCTTGTCTTAGTGTTGTTGTTGTTGTTGTTGTTGCAGTAACAGAAAGCTGACCGATAAATTCAGTAACACAAAATAAAATGGTAGTGGTTACCAGGGACTAGAAAGTAGGCAGAACATGGAAAACTTGATCAGTTGTAAGGTGAGTAAGTACTGGGGACCAAAGGTATTCTGCAATAACTATAGTCAGTAACACAGTCTTGTATACTTAAAATTTGACAAGAGAGTTGATTTCAAGGCTTCTTAACACACACGTGTGCAGTAACTGATAACTACATAAGTTGGCTTGATTTTAGTATTCATTGCACAACACAAATGTATAAAGGACCTTCAAAACTTACATGCATATTATGAAAAGAAATTTATATATTTCATAACTGTTTACACCAGAATAACTTAACTTCTCATTCCATTTTTCGGAAAACTTTTTGAAATCCTCTAATATAACAAAATACAATGTTGTCTTTGAATCATTCATCAATAAACTTGAGGTAATTTTTTAAAGGTAAACATTTTTGGACCCAGGGTGGTAGCCTAGCAGCTAAAGTTCTTGCCTTGCATGCACTGGGATCCCATGTGGGGACCAGTTCTAATCCTGGCAGCCCTGCTTCCCATGCACCTCCCTGTTTGTGGCCTGGGAAAGCAGACAAGGATGGCCCAAAGCCTTGGGACCCTCTACCCACAAGGGAGACCCAGAAGCAGCTCCTGGTTCCTGGCTTCGGATTGACTCAACTCCAGCCGTTGCGGCCACTTGGGGAGTGAATTAGCGGACAAAAGATCTTCCTCTCTGTCTCTCCTCCTCCCTCTCCAATAAAACTAAATAAACCTTTTTTTTAAAGATTTATTCATTTTATTACAGCCAGATATACACAGAGGAGGAGAGACAGAGAGGAAGATCTTCCATCCGATGATTCACTCCCCAAGTGAGCCGCAACGGGCTGATCCGAAGCCGGGAACCTGAAACCTCTTCCGGGTCTCCCACGCGGGTGCAGGGTCCCAAGGCATTGGGCCATCCTCAACTGCTTTCCCAGGCCACAAGCAGGGAGCTGGATGGGAAGTGGAGCTGCCGGAATTAGAATTGGCACCCATATGGGATCCCGGGGCTTTCAAGGAGAGGACTTTTAGCCGCTAGGCCCTGCTGCCGGGCCCAATAAACCTTTTTTAAAAAAAATGGTAAAACTTTTACTGGCAAATAAATATTCAAATTTGGGACACTTCCTTTCTTCACAATATCAAACTTGGTTAAATGAAAAGTAAAGATTATTTTCTAAGCTCATGATTCAATCCTGTTCCATTTGGCCACATAACAAGCATGGTTCTTTCTCAACATAATTTAATCTGCCATCTCTATATATTAGGTGCCAATTCTCTATGAGGGTTCCAGACTGAGCCTTATATTTGTGCAGTGTTCCCAGGGGAACGATTCAACAGACTTAAGAATTCCTTTCTTCAAACAGTTAGGGGAACTGAGACGCACAGAGGGCAAGGTGCTTCTATAAAGTCACACAGAATGCCACTGCCAGAGACAGTCCAAAGTTTTCATCTCCTTGTGCCCAATCCAGATTGCACTAGGGAGGGCAGAGAAAGAGGGCAAACATGCAATAGGACCAACTGACTTCTCAAATATCGTCTGACTTAGTCAACTACCAAAATTTAGAGTCCATGACGTCATAAATGGAAACACAAAAGCAATTTCCCCACTAAACTAGATTTTCCCGAGGAATCAGACATACTTTGCATTTACTCAGAAAGTTCCATAGAACCTAAAGTGTGCTGGTGTGATTCTTTATCTGATTTCTCCCAAATTTTCTAGTTGAGCAAAACCATCAGGATTGTTTTCCACAGGCCTGAGTGGGCAATATTTAAGCTCTGCTACAACCTGAACAGACATTTACAGCCTGAAGCAACCTAGAATATTCTCCAAAGCAAGCTGTCATGCCCCTACCTCCACCACCACTCTCAACCACCTCCCTCATTTTCAACATTAGATTCTTGCCACTTACAACTAGGAAAACATCAGTGGTGAGGCCAGATATGATTTTCCCAGCTGGGTGACAATTACGCGGCTTTGAAGAATATGGTACCCTTTGAGGACAAAATTACAGTATGAAACTTTCATATTGTAATTTTAAATCTTTTTTCTTTTATAAATGCATGTTTTATTTCACAATAATTTTATATTTACAAAGCAAAAACTGAGATGTATGTAACACATCTACACGCAGCTTCCTCTGTTCTTAACATCTTACATTAGTATGATTTCATTGTCACAATCAGCAAATCATGCCCAGCTTTTCCTATTATTGACATCTCAATATGCTTCTCACAATCAATAAATTACACTCACTTTCCCCTATTGTTAACATCTCATGTTAGGATTTAAATATGGCAGAAAAGGATGAGAATAGGTTTAACCAGATGGACAAGTAGCAGGAGAGGCCCTAATTTGGTAAATAGGAGAGGACAAGCTGACAACAGAGGGACAACAGGAAATCCATGGACACAATGAAGCAACAGAGACAGCGAGGCACTGCTGCAGTGAACAGATATTGCAGTGGCAATCAGAACTCCACCAGCAGCCAGGTGGGAAGGGGAGTTCACCGGGAACTCAGGAGGTAAACCCAGCCACAGAACTGTGGACCTGCTGGGTTGTTTAATCCAACCATGAGCAGAAGCAGAGTGGTAGAGCTCAAGCAGTTGAGTGTGGGGCAGGGTGGATTTCATGGCCAAAGCACCACCAGTGCCATATCAAGCATTTTGAGCAGTGTGTCAAATAGAGAGACAATAGTGAGCTGCACATTTGTTAAGCCACAAGAGGCTCGACACATTGCACTAGTCCCAGTGGAAAAACAACACCAACTTGGCATCTCAACAGTTCCATTCAAAATGCTCTGAATTGCCCCAGACCTAATTTCCAGCATTTCTGGAGAGAAGAGGAAAGAAAAAAAATTCTATTGCAATAGGCACCACTGACAACCCTGTGATCTACATCAAAGTCACAGCTGGTGTCTCCCTAATCCCAGGTACTGCTGAACTGAGAGAGGCGGTAAGGATAAGAAGGCAATGGTATGACCACAGCACAAAATCACAGGGGGTGGAGAGTGGAGAACAAAGAGAGAGGCTGAAGAGACCATGGCGGAAGTTTAGCATGAAAAAAAAAGAAGTTTACCATGGGAGTCTGGGACTGAAACTTACTCAGAGAGTGGCTTGAGTGACAGCAAACAAAGAACAAAAACTGAACAGGATCAGTAAACTTGAACTGTACACCTGTGGATGACACATCATAAAAACCAGCTCACACCCCCCTCAAAAAAACAGCCCCAAGGTAAAGAATCCACTCATCAGAGTTGCAACGGTCAAGGGCAAAAGAAGGTAGGCACAATGGACAAGGTTACTGATGCCTCCCCTCAAAGGAAAAAAGTCTATGTCAGTCTCAGAGCTAAATAAGAAAGACATCGCTTCTCAGCCTTTTGGCTAAGATCAAGTGTAGTATCTGTTCTTATCAGTTTAATAAGAAAGACATCGAGGAACTGCCAGATAAAGAATTCTTAAAAACCACTATAAAGCCCCTTAAAAACAGTGAGAAACACATAGACATTTAAAAAATGTTACCAAGGAAATAGCCACATTGAAACAAAATCAAGCTGAATTATTAGAAATGAAAAACACAATAGAGCAAATTAAAAATTCAGTGAAAAGTCTCAATAATAGAATAGGTGAGGCAGAAGAATTTCTGATTTAGAAGCACTTTCTGCAATAACTCCGAAACATCTAAAAGCTGGAAGAGGAACAGAGTCCAGCGAAGAAAAGCATCCTTTGGGACACAATCAAAGACCAAATGGAAGAGTATGGGAGTTACAAAATATACAAAGGAGAAGCTAGGTTAAAAAGATGTGTTTAACGAAATAATAATTGAGAACTTCCCGAAAATGGAGAAAGAATTGGAAAGCAAAATACAGGAGAGGCACAGAACTCCCAATAAGGTGGACCAAAAGCGATCCTTGAAATGACACATCATAATCAAGCTCTCTTCAGTTGAGTATAAAGAAAAGATACTTAAGTATGCACATGAGAAAACTCAATTAGCTAATAGACAAACCTCAATCAGACCTACACCTGACCTCTCAGAGGAAACTCTACAGGCCAGAAGACAATGGAGTGGCACATTTCAGATCCTAAAATGAAAAATTTGTCAGCCCAGAATAACTTACTCAGCAAAGCTTTCCTTTGTCTTTGAAAATGACAATTTCAGGATATACTTAAATATCAGGATGATGGACTGTTATTAAAGGACTACACTATTGTAATAAAATAGGAGAAATCCACTGGGGGAGACTGGGAAGGGCAAATCCCAGAGCCTCTGAAACTGTATTATAAAATAAAATAAATTACTTAGACAATTTTTTAAAAAATAGAAATAAAATATTTGCTGGATCGGGTGCAACAGGCTAGTGGATAAAGCCCTCACCTTGCATGCTCCGGGATTCCCTATGGGAACCGGTTCATGTTCCAGCTGCTCCACTTCCCTTCCAGCTCCCTGCTTGTGGCCTGGGGGTGCAATGGAGGATGGCCCAAAGACTTGGGACCTTGTACCCATGTGGGAGACCTGGAGGAGGCTCCTGGTTCCTGGCTTCGGATTGGCTCAGTTCTGACCATTATGACTGCTTTTGGAGTAAACAAACAGATGGAGGATCTTTCTGTCTCTTCTTCTTTCTGTAGATCTGACTTTGCAGTGAAAATAAATAAATCTTTTTAAAAAAAATACTTGTACAGCAATCAAAAGCTGAAAGAGATCACCTCTACTAGACATGCCCTGCAAACATGTGTTAAGATGTGCTACAGATGGAGAAAAGTAATAGTATCTACCAAAGACAAAAAATGGAAACATCCCAATAAAAGGACAAAAGAAGACAAAATCAAACAATGAGAAATCCATTGCTAAAATGACAGGACCCAATCACAACTTGTCAATATTAACCCTCAATATAAATGGCTTAACCTGATCAATCAAACATCATAGATTTGTGGACTAGATCAAAAAACAAGACCTGTCTATCTGTTACCTACAGGAGACACATTTCACCAACAAAGACATATGGAAGCTGAAAGTGAAAGGGTGGAAAAGAATATTCCAGACTAATAGAAAATAAAAATGAACTGGTGCACCCATTCTTATATCAGATGTTACAGACTTCAGAGTCAAGAACAAAAAGAGTTAAAGAAGGATACCACATAATGATGATGAAATTCATTCAGCAAGGAGAAATCACCATAATAAATGTATATGCATCAAATGATGTCACCTAGCAAAAGCAACAAATATTAATGGATTTAAAGAAAAAAATACTCCAATACAATATAATGGAAGAACCTTAACACCCCACTAACCTTAATGGACTGAATGACAAGACAGAAACCCACCAAGGAGACAAGAGAGCTCATCCAGACAATGGACTTAATTGGTATCTACAGAACCTTTCATCCTACAGATGCAGAAAACACAAAATTTTCATCATTAAATAGAACCTTGTTCAGAATTGACTATGTTATAGGACACACATCAAGCCTCAGCAGATTTTTAAAAATTGAAATCCTACCATGCATCTTCTCAGACCATCATGGAATGAAACTGAAGGCCAATAAGTCAAAATACCCCTAGAAGATACACAAATACATGGAGACTGAACAATATACTGCTAAGGGAACAATGGGTTTTAGAAAAAAACCAAAGAGGAAATAAAAAATTTCTTGAAGCAAACGAAGCCATCAACACAACATATCAAAAATTACTAGCACAATCAAAGCAATGCTAAGAGGAAAGTTCATTTCAATTAATGTTTTTTCCATGAAACTAGGAAAGTATCAAGTAAACAGGTTAACCATACATCTGAAGGAACTAGAAAAACAATAGTAAAACACTCTAAAGATTAGCAGGGAAAAGAAAATGATCAAAATAAGGGAGGAAATAAACCAAATGGAGACCAAAAGAACAATACAAAAGATCAACAAATTGAAGAGCTGGTTTTTTGAGAAATCAACAAAATAGATTCTCCACTAGCCCTACTAATCAGAATAAGGAGAGAGAAGATAAGAATTAACTGAATAAGAGGCTTAAAAGGAAATATATACACAGACAACTCAGACATACAGATAATAATCAGCAGCTATTACAAGCAACTGAAAGTCAACCAATCAGAAGACCGAGAGGAAATGGATAAAACTTTGGACACACACAAAATCTACCAAAATTGAATCATGAGGCCATTAATAATCTAAATAGTCCTACAACCAGGACAGAGATTAAATCAGTAGTTAATCCCTCCCAACAACAAAAACCCTGGACCAGATGGCTTCACTACAGAATTCTACCAAATGTTTCAAGATCTTATATCAGTCCTCCACTAGCTACTCAAAACAATAGAAAGGGAAGTAATCCTTCCAAACTTTCTTATGAAACCAGCATCACCTTAATACCAAAGCCAGACAGAGACACAACAAAGAATGAGGGCCACAATCCGATATCGTTTATGTGTACAGACACAAAAATATCCTCAACAAAATACTAGCCATCAGAATCCAACAATACATCAGGAAGATCATTCACCTAGACCAAGTGGAATTATCCCTGGCATGCACGGATGGTTTAGCATACACAAATCAATAAATATGATATACCACATCAACAAACTGAAGAATAAAAACCACATAATCATCTCAATACATGCAGAGAAGACACTTGCTAAGATCCAACACTACTTCATGCCAAAAAACACTAAACAGCAGAGGCATAAAAGGTGCATTCTTCAACACAATCAAAGCAATATACAAAAAAACCAATGCCAGCATCACACTAAATGAGGGAAAGACTGGAAGCTTTTCCACTAACATCTGGAACTACACAGGGATGTCCAATTTCACCCCTCCTATTCAGCATAGCATTGGAAGTCCTCTAATGAGGAAGAAAAAGAAATTAAAGGAATTCAAATGCCAAACTAGAAACTAAAATTATCCTTGTTCATAGACGATAAGATTCTATGCCAAGGATAGCTGAAAGACTCAATAGACTATTGTAACACACAAGAAAGTTTTTAAAAACACAAATTGCTGGCCCTATATACACAAATAAATCCATGGTTGAGAAACAACTTGTAAGAATATTCCCCTTTAAAATAGTGGAGAAAAATCTTTAATACCTTAGGATAACTCTAAGCAAAGATGTGGGAGATCTCTATGATGAAAATTATAAAACATGAAAAAATAGAAGATATGGAGAAATCTACTATGTTACTGGATTGGTAGGATGAACATACTCAAAATGTCCATATTAACAAAAGTTGTGTACAGGTTCAATGCAATCCCAATAAAAATCCCAACAACGTTTTTCTCAGAAACAGAAAAGATGCTAGAAAATTCCTCTGGAAGGACAATACACCACTCGTAGCCAAAGCTATCCTGAAGAATAAAAATAAACCTCAAGACATAATACAGGGCAGTAGTCATCAAAGCAGAGATCAATGGAATAGAAAATAGAAACCCCAGGAGGGAGCCCATACATGTACAGCCAACTGATCTTTTACAAGAAAATTGAAAATAATCCAAGAAAAAAGAAGGTTGGTCTCTTCAGCAAATGATGTTGGGACAATTGGATATCAGACTGCAGCAATAAGAAACAAGGTCTTTACCTGTCACCTTAATACAAAAATCAGCTGTCAATGGATCAAAAACCTACATCTGCACCCAGATATCATCAAACTAACAGAGAAAACGTAGGGAACACTCACCAAGATAGAGGCATTGGTAAAGACAGAAAAGTCACCAACAGCACAGGCAGCCAAAGCCAAAATAAACAAATGGGGCTACATCAAACTAAGAAGCTTTTGTTTAGCAGAGCAAATGGTCAGTGAAGTAAAGAAGCAACCAATAGAACAGGAGAAAATCTTTGCAAAGTATACAATAGTTAGGAGGGTTTACAATATTCAGGATTTACAAAGCTTCATAAACTCAATGACAGAAAAACAAACAAACAAAAACCCTGTGAAGAAATGGGAAAAGAAAATCAGCAGAAATTTTGAAAAGAACAAATTCAAATGGCAAATAAACATGAAAATTTTTTCAGGTTCCGTAGCTATCAGGGAAATACAAAACAGCAATGAGGTTCCACCTAACTCCAGTGCTATTGGCCTACATTCAGCACTCTACTAACAACATCTCCTGATGTGGATGTGAGGAGACAGGTACCCTGCTTCACTGTTGGTGTTAGTGTAGAAAGACAACTAAAATTTGAGCTACCATTTGACCCAGCTATCTGACTCCTGGGAATATTTCTAAAAGAAATGAAATCTGCATGTAAGAAAGTGTCCTATAATCTTATATTTATACCTCACAATCGACAAAACTCAAGACATGGAAACAATCCAGATGCCCATCAAAGCAGGAATGGGTAAACATCTCCTTCATGGACTACCACTCAGCCATTAAAATGAATGGAATTTGACCATTTGCAACAAAATGGTCCCAAGTAGAGACCATTGTGCTGACTGGAGTAAGCCAATCCCCAAAAGACAAATATCATATATTTTTTCTGCTATAAGGCAACCTTCATGCTAAACATAGATAGACATATCAATAAATGTGCATACATATATAATCACTTAGAGGAACCATATAGTGGAGATTAGCACATTGAGAAGTAATCATATGTTGCAGTATGTATCCCTACTCCCAAATGAAGATTCCTAATGAAACTGTTAAATATATCTTGACAGTAGGATGCTGGACTTTCTACTATTGTTTATGATACACTTAAATCTAAGAATAATGGACTTGTGACTGTTGCTGAAGTACTATACCATTGTAATAATACAAGATAAATAGTGTGGGGGAAGGTAGAAGGGGAAATCCCTAAGGCTTGGAACTCTCATGAAAAATAAACTTTTTAAAATATCTTATATTAGTGTATTTGTCAAGTAGCAAACCACACACACACCCAGATGCCCTAGTTTTGTGGTTAACCAAATTCCCTTTACTCCATCCACCCTTCCCCATCTCTAATAATCAGCATTTTATGTTCAGATTTGAGAGTTCTCTTTAAGATCCCATCTATGAGGGAAAATATGATATTTTTCTAGTTTATGTTACTTAATGCGTTCCCCAGTTCCATCGATTTTTCTGAAAACAAAAATTTTATGGCTGAATACTATCCTGTGTGTATATGTTTGTATACATATATATTCATACACACATAAACACTTTATCAGTTCATCTCATGATGGATGCCTTGGTTGGTCCCTTATCTTGACTGCTGTGAATATAGTGCATCATGGCAGAGCAGGTATCTATGTGATACAATGTTTTCGTGTCTTCTGGATTTATACTCAGTAGTGGGATTTTGGATTACATGGAACTTCTAATAAAAGTGTTCAAAGAAATATCCACACTGGTTTCAATTGTGATTGCATTCATTTGAATTTCCACAAACTGTGTGAGAGCCCCATTTCTCCACAGCCTTGTTAGTATTTTTGCCCTCTTTTGGATAGTAGTCATTCTAACAGGCATTAGGTGATCCAGCATTGTGATTTTTTTTTATTAATTACATTGCATTACGTGACACAGTTTTATAGGCACTGGGATTCCCCCAACCCCTCCCCAAACCCTCCCCACATGGTGGAGTCCTCCACCTTGTTGCATTACCACAGTTCAAGTTCACATGAGATTCTTTCATTGCAAGCATATACCAAGCATTGAGTCCAGCACCTTATTGTCCAGATAAGTTCTACGGCTTGTCGGGCAGACCATCTCTGGTCTGAAGATAGAGCTGGCAGAGTATCATCCCGATCAATTAAAAGCCCCAACATAACATCAGCAGCAATTTATAATGTTATGGAATTAATTGACATAGTATTGAGTAATCAATATGTTTAAAAAAATGCATGTTCTTTACCACATCCTGTGACTTCTTCGTTGACATTTCAGTTTTAGTTTATATACAACCAGGTTCTATACACCTTAAAATGGCTATAGATTACTATTCAGCTGTCTTGTGTCTATTTTCATTATAGTATTTAGCATTTTATAGCGTTGAAGAAAGCTATGGTTCATTTACTCCATGGAATACTACTCAGCTATGAAAAAAATGCAGTTCTTTGTGGCCAAATGGGCCCAACTGGAAACCATAATGCTAAGGGAAATGAGCCAATCCCGAAAGGTTAGATACCACATGTTTGCCTTAATTTAAGATATGATGTCAATATGAAAAATAGTACCTGTAAAATGTAGTATTATCTCAACCTCAAACAGCCTCACATGCAATAAGATATCGTGAAGCAACCAAATAACCAGCAATCAATGTGAGTCAGACTGCTTATGATCTACATCAAAGAACTGTAAAACCTAATACACTTTTAATACCCTATGTTATTCTGTAATGGGGCAGGAGAGCAGAGAAATCTTCCATCTCCCTAGAATGTGTAAAGAAGATGTGAAATATAACCTACCAGGATCATAAGTGGTAACTCATAGACAACAGGCTCGAATCAACATTAGACAATAGTTAAACTACAAAGACATATAGGGGGAATCAAGAGTGATCCTGACAACCTCTTAACAGGAAGTCATATGCACAGAGCAGGGGGACAAGAGAAGGCTTGTATCCCAACCCTGAGGACTCCCAGATTCTCACCAAGGACTATCAGTATGAGCACCAAGGACTACATCCCAAATGCCAAGCAGACCACGGGGAATTATAGTGCCTTCGGAGGCCAAGAACTCTGAGGTCATCCACTCCCACTTGGATCTACCACATGGCATGAAAGAAGTCCAAATCCTTCCTCGCAGGATCCAAGGGCATCAGAACAACAACCAGGAGCCCTGAGCAGTCCACAGAAACAGAAGAACAGTAAACTTCCTTTAGGACTAGGGAGGGGAGCTTTCTCTGGCCCTCACTTGGTTCCAACTTTGGGTCCCCACCCTCTCTGGCAATGACCATCAGGATTGCTCCGGAAACCCCTCAAAACAAACAAACAAAAACTCTAGAATAGATAGAAAACAACAAGGAAAGCTTAGAATCAGGAAATGGTCAGAGTGGATTCACTTACATCTTACTAGGTGGAACGCAAAGATTAGTTACTCCTCACTAGGGTATTGAAGATTTCTCTGCACACCTCCCCTAAAACAGTTCTGCACCTAAACTGTTGACATATGTCTTGTTAGAGTTATAAGCCAGTCTAGACTACCCGAAAAAAAAGCCAGGTTTAGCATCATTGTGATTTTGGTTTGTATTTTCCTGCACATTTTTAAATTGGAGCAGTGTGTGTGTGAGCTTTTTGAGTTTTATCCAAAAATAGTAGTGTCTATAACAATGTCTTGAAATATTCCATCTTTTGTTCTAGAAATTTCATAGTTTCAGGACTTACATTAAGGTCTTTGATCTATGTTGAGCTGATTTTTTTATATGGCAATAGGTAGATATCTAATTTCATTTTCCTACCTTTGTATATCCAGTTCTTTTAGCACCATTCAATGAAAGTACTATCCTTTCTCCAGTTTATGCTCCTGGTAGCTGTGTTGAAAGTCTGTTTGCTGTAATGTTTGTGGATTAATTTCTGGGCTCTATTTGCTCCATTAATCTATGCGTTGATTTTTATGCCAGTAGCACACTGTTTTAATTACTACACCTTTGCGGTGTCCCTTGAAATCAGGTACTCTGATGAGTCCAGCTTGTTTTCTTTTTTGCCCTTGGGACTGCCCTGAATATTTTGGGTTTTTGGAGTTCCATATTAATGTTAGAATTTTTTTCCTGATTCTATAAACGGTATCAGTATTTTGAAAGGGATTGCACTTTGAATCTGTATATTGCTTTAGATAATATGGACATTTTAGTAATATTACTCCTTCTAATACATGAATAAGGTATGTTTCTCCATTTCTTGAGTCCTTGATCATCTTTAAAACACTGATGGTGCTTTATAGTTTCCATTGTAAATACAGTTCATATCTTTGGTTAAATTTATTCCTAAATATCTAAAGTTGATATCCTTAATCAACACAGAAGCAACAGTGTTCAAAACCGTACTAACAAACAGAATCCAATGCTGTACCAAGATCATGAATGATGACTAAGTGGGATTTATCCCAGAGGTGCGATGGTGGTTCAACATTGGGTAATCAATGAGCATACATGACATTAACTGAACAAAGGCTAAAAAAAATGTACAATCACCTGAATAAATGGAGAAAAGGCATTTGTTGGAATTCAGGATCCTTCACAACAGGAGCTAAGAACAAATTTTTATTGGGGCTTTCACTTTTTTCTGGAGTCTTTATCTTCGATCATTATATTGCTGTTAAATGAGGTCCCTGTGACTAGGTTTTGGGCAGTGCTATATTTTAGAAACTGCCTAGGACACAGCCTCAGGGTTAGTCTTAGGTTGCAATAATATTTCTCACTCTCTTACGAGTTTTTGTATTTGTGTGGCATATAGAGATAAATATTGAATATATTGAAAAATTTAAATCAAGAGTTTTTAAAATAATAATACAACGTTATTTTTATGGAAAAAATAACTTTTTTCAAAATAAAAGTAAGTCATCAGGAAGAATAATATTGTTTCACTTTTCTGCACATCTCATTAATGTCTGAACTAATAGAAGTTAGGTAGATTCCTCAGTCTCCTTCTACATTCAACCTGTTGCACATCCTACAACATGCAGCCCCTGAAAAACCCACCATATCATGAAAAACTAAGGGTGATAGCCAACTAACATGTATGCATTATTGGGAAACTAGTCTTGTTCTCATAAACCCCTGAATGGGTGTTAGGGTGCCTCCAGGAAATCCCAGACCATAGTTTAAGAATTACGGCTTCACATATTTTATAATCCAAGATCTAGACACAGTGGGAAAAAAGGGTAAATTTTCCTGCTTTGAAAGAGATATGTAAAGGTTTACCTCACTAGGATAAATCCTTGAATGTTAGGCGATATGTCATAGAGAAGAAATTCAAATGCACATTCTCACTAAATGAATATCATGGAGGTTGAAAAAAACTGTTTATCTTCATGAAACAGGATACAGCAGCAAAACAAAACCTAAGACTCTAAAATATTCCCTCTAGCTTATTACAAATTCCTTATCTTTGTGAAACAGAATATTGGTAGCGGCAACATAAAATCTTAGACTCCATAGTGTTCCCTGCAACTTATATTCTGCATCATCTTTCTGGATCTTTGTACCTTCCAGATCAGCAGCTATGCTGGCAATGAGAATAAAACTGACGTGAGACAGCAGGTGGATATGATAACTGCACGTGTCATTTAGAGATGTTAGGAGGATTAATAAATTACTATCCAGAGAGTACTTAGAGCAAAGCCTGACACAGAGTAAATTATGGATAACCACTCTGCATAAAGTTTCTTCAAGGCAACTAGAAAAGTCAATTTTAACTGCTGACCTCATTCTCCCTAATGCACTGTGCCTTAAATTTGTTTGTAGAAGTCATTTTATGGCTGAATTCACTTTTAAAGGCCTTACCACAAAGAGATTGGTGAATTGAATTATTATTACAGAATTCACTGTTAACAAATCAAAAATGTGTCTTGAAAATCCATGCTAAAAACAGATTATGGAAGAATATCCTATTCCTCCAAAGCTTTTGTTCATGTCAAAGTCATCAGAGGTGAGTAAACCATTGAGGAGACCATGGCAACAGGCAAAAGGGACAAATGACTAACTGGGGCATTTGCCCTGGAGAGACGAGATTACTTTTATGTTTCAGGAAAAATCTAAGGACAAGCATGGTGACTCAATGGGTTATGCTGCCACACTGACATCCCATATGGGCACGGTTCATGTCCAAGCTATTCTATTTCCAACCCAGCTCCCTACAAATGTACCTAAGTGATAGCAGGGAAAAATAGCTTCAGGAGTTGAGCCTCTACCTCATGTATGGTAAATGTGGATGATGCTTCTGGCTCCTGGCTTTGGCCTCGCCCAATTCAGACCATTGCAGTCATTTGAGGAGTAAATTCGTGGATGTTACATTTCTCTAATTCTGCCTTTCAGATAAATAAAACAGTCTTAAGGGAAAAGAAAATCTCCAGAAGATACCATGATGTTCAAAATGTGGTATACACAGATGCATACACAGACACAACGGAATATTGTTGGCCATAAAAGCAATAAAACGCTGTCTTTTGCAACTAAACGGGTGCCATTGGAGGTAATTATGCTTAGTGAAATAAGCCAGACAAAAAATGACACATGCCACATGCTTTCCTGATTTTTGATAGTTAATATAGAATACAAAAATGTTACTGTGTATGAATGAAGTTGACATCTTTTTATTTATTATTTAGTGGAGCATTAAAGCATTGACTATAAAGTAATTTAAGAAAATGCTGTCTCTAAAATAGGAAAAAAGAAAGATGGACAAGGAGGGAGAAAGAAAAGGAAGAAAATATCATTGTATTCTTAGAACTGTATCTATGAACTACATTGTTCCCTTTATATTAATTTTAAATGGTAAAAAAAAAAGATTAGAATATAGGGACATGAATAGATGTCAATGGGTAGCCATCCTATGATGGACCAGGGTGTGTGTGTGTGTGCATGTGTGTGTGTGTGTTATAAGCTAATTTTTTGAAAATCTCAAAGTAAGTAAATACAGAAGTTATGTTAGGCTGAAGAACAGAAAGAGTTTGTGATTGATTTATTCAAACTAAAGGAATCAGAATGAAAAGACCATCTCACTTAGAAATAATGAGCAAAGGGTTCTTTCAAATCAGCAAGAAGAATGAACATACCAATTGGCAAATAAATCATGAACTTAAATAAATGGCTCAAAAAAGAAGCAATTAAAGGGCCAACAACTTCAAGGAAAAGCGCCTAGCCAGACTAAAAAATCAAAGAAATAAATAAAAATGAGATACACTTTTGCCTTAAGTTTGGCAAAAATGAACAAAGATGAGTGAGGCAGCTACTGTGGGTTGCCTACACAATGGTGTCCTTCTTTGCCAATGGAACGCTACATTCCTCCAGGTATCCAACCAGGCTCCTCATGCTTTTCTATGGCCCAGTACAGTACAGGAGTCCGAATCAAATTGGTGATTCTCTGCTCGTACTCAAGGACTGCAGTTCTAGTTCTCCCTAATGAAATATGAGAGAAGGTCTCTGTAAAGAGAAGTAAAGAAAATTTGAGAAACAATTCACAGGTTTTATGAACAAAACTCTATCACAATATTCACTTGTTGATTCAGGGGTGGCAAGACATAGAGCTGCTATTGCTCTCTCGAGAAGATAATAGTCAACTAGCCTTCTGAGAGTGGTGCAAAGGAAAAGCAGACAAAAAAAAAAAAAAAGCTGGGTTGAGTTAACCTGGGATGTCCTTATTTGGAAATTCCTTGTAATATGCCACTTTTGTTTTGGCTATTAATATCCTAAAGATCTTTCATTATCACTTAGGCTAATTTGCAGAACAGTTTCTGCCTACACAGAAGCTGCTCAATTGTATTTGCTTGATCAGTGAATGAATGAATGCCTGAGGCCCAAGAGCATAACACTGTGAAATGCCTATAGAAGGACTATGAAAAGTTGGAAAGAATCTTGCAATCTTGAAAAATTCAAGTATGTTCACAATTGCCCAAGGAATTGGCAGAAACGTGGAAACCAAAGTAGGTTTGGAACGTTCCCAGACCAGCAACAACCTAACCCTGCACTCTGCTTTCCGCATCAGTGCTCCCAAAGTCCTAGTTTCCGTTTGGCACTCTCTGAGACATATGAGGTTGCAGGGTCACAATCTTCCCCCATGATTACTGAGACTGGTGAATTGCCAAAAGTCTTAAAGACACTAATGCTGAGAAGGGATGGGTTTCCACCAAACAAAACTGAGAAAAGCCCCAAACTTGATAAATGCATAGGAGAACCCCCCGTTTTGTTCTCGCCTGGTGTTAAAACAAACTTGATGGCAAAAGTCCAGCTGGGAATGGCTTTGTGATTCCCTTTCCATGTATAAGTTATTTGTTCAAAACACTCTATTAAAACTTGTGGATTTCATTGGTAAATTTATGACTCCATTCACTTTGTCCCACAGAAGCAGCTCATTCTTGTGATAGCCTCAGCATTCCACCCAACTGAGGCATCTTTTCTTGGTACTGCACAATTAACTGTCTTGCAATCTCCAATTGGCCACAAAGTATATTCTGTCTTCCCTCAAAGTTTGAAATTCAAATATTAGCTAACTATTCACAAAAGAAAATAAAACCTTACCTCATTCTATAATTCAAAATAAATGACAATGAATTAAATATTTAGGAGGTTTTTTTTAAAAAAATAAAGGTTGTAAAGAAATTATAAATGTTTATAGCATCTTTTGGTAGTGATAAACTTTCATAATATGATACTAAAAGCCACAGACACAAACAGATTCAGCTATTTTTAAAAAAGGCTTTAAGGGGACAGGAATTTGTTACAGTGATTAAGCTAGTCCTTGAGGCACACACATCCCATTTCAAACCTCAGGTCCTTAAGTTCAAGTCCTAGCCCTACCTCTGATTCCAGCATCTTGCTATTGCACACTACAGGAAGCAGAGGGCAATGGCTCAAGTATTTGGGTCCAAGACACACACATGTGAGAGACCCAAACTGAGTTTTTGGCTCCTGGCTTTGACCGGACTAAGCCCTGGCTTTTGTAGGCATTTTGAGGGTGAATTAAAAATGGAAGGTTTCTGTCTCTGTGTCCATGCACATATATGGTTGTGTGTGTGCGTGTGTCTTTTCCCCAACTTTCAAACACAATGAAAATAAATAAAACCCTAAGACACTAAAACATTTTAAATTTCTGACATATGGGAAGGTGACTAGTTTGTCATGTGCGCTACTTTTACAGTATGTGGATTTCTGTTTTAAATGAAAAAAATAGGTAAAATGTAAGTTTTTTAAAAAAGATTTATTATTTTTATTGGAAAGCCGGATATACAGAGAGGAGGAAAGACAGACAGGAAGATCTTCCGTCCGATGATTCACTCCCCAAGTGAGCCACAACGGCCGGTGCTGTGCCAATCCGAAGCCGGGAACCAGGAACCTCTTCCGGGTCTCCCACGCGGGTGCATGGTCCAAAAGCTTTGGGCCGTGCTCGACTGCTTTCCCAGGCCACAAGTAGAGAGCTGGATGGGAAGTGGAGCTGCCGGGATTAGAACCAGCGGCGCCCATATGGGATCCCGGGGCTTTCAAGGTGAGGACTTTAGCTGCTAGGCCACGACGCCCGGCCCAAAATGTAAATTTCAATAGTCAAGAAAAGTAAAACATAAATAACCACCTAAGGAAAAAACACATTGACAGTATGTATCACATCTATCATAGACATGGGATTTTTTTTATTCAATATATCCAGAGTTAGTAAGTATCAATAATTCTATGTAGATTTTTGTTCAGAAATGAACTCTGCATCAAATAGCTCATATCAGTTCCATTGCACCTTCTTTTTTTCAGATTTATTCATTTTCATTGCAAAGTCAGAGAGGAGGAGAGAAGGAGAGGAAGCTCTTCCATCCGATGATTCACTGCCTAAGCCACCGCGACAACTGGAGCTGTGCCAATCCAAAGCCAGGAGCCTGGAGCCCCTTCCAGGTCTCCCATGCAAGTGCAGGGTCCCAAGGCTTTGGACCATCCTCAACTGCTTTCCCAGGCCACAAGCAAGGAGCTGGATGGGAAGCAGGGCTGCTGGGATTAGAACTGGTACCTATATGGAATCCTGGCACATTCAAGGTGAGGACTTTAGCTGTTAAGGCTATCGCGCCTGGCCCAATTGCTCCTTCTTGACAATTACGTTCTTTGGGCAATATTTTCTGATTGCTGCAGATCCTTTTTGACAAAAAGAAAATAATGCTTCCTTGGAAGTGTTGTAGAGAAAAACACCCCATCTTCAGTGTAAGGATGAGATAGACCTCTTACCTTCTTACAGAGTGATTATAAAGACAGTAGAACAGAAATTAGCAAATAGTGGGCTTCAATAAGTTTCAAAATTAGCATTCCTACAAAATAAAAATAAATAGAGCTACCAATTTAAAAATACACAAAGATAAAGCAGCAAGGAAAGAAAATGCTCAACCAGGAGATAGTTAAACCTCATCAAGCATCCAAGAACTGAGCATAAAAGTAAGTTGTCACTTTCTACTCATCTAATGGCCAGATATTTAACAACATGGAAAAGCTGTCAGCAAGGGATCATTTTTCTGGGAGTGTAAGGCCAGCTGCAAGGATTACATCCAAGAAAAGTATTAAAGACAAATCAGTCATGATTCATCTTTCACAGAATAACTAATAAAGCAAAGATATTTATGACAGGGGAAAGTTTTATTGTACAGTGTGATTATGGGAAGTTATAAAATAGTTTATACAGTATTTGAAATCATACACATCAATACTCACCTAAAAAGATAGAAATGTTTATATCAAAATACTCAGCATAGGTTATTCCTAGCTAGTGACATTATAGGAGGCTGTACTCTTCTTTAAGTTCTAAATTATTCAATAAATTTTAATTATTTTGAAATGAACACTTAAGCAAAATTTTAAGCTTTCACACAGCTGCTATCAAGAGTAAGAATCTATCAAGAAAATTTTTATAGCAGTCTAAGAAACTAACAGAGCAACCATTTTCTCCGTTTACCATAAATTAATTATTCTATTCACTAATTCATCTCCCTTTTCTCTCAGCTTTGACTCTCATGTGGTGATGGCTTGGATGACACACATAAGCCCAGTGGGACTGCTACCCTCATGAGTTCCCAGGTTAGGGCTGACCCGCGAACCAAGGGCCACAGAAGTAAGCAGAATCAACGGTTATTCCCCAGGTGGGGAAATGTTTACACAAATGTGGACTTGCAGGAGAAGAGCCCTGTTCAAATCTAATTACGAAGCAAAGCCAGTGCAGAAACCAGCTGGAAGAGGAATGGACAAAGCCAAGGGCAGCTCAGGTGGAGGGCACAGGTTGGACAAAAGCCAGAAGGGGTGAAAATACAGATACCTGCAGGCTGACACGGTCAAAAAGTGGGATGACTGGGAGGCAATAGAGGAAATTGGTGTGCTCAAGAGATGGTCTGATATTTTTGTTTTACTGCAGAGAAAGGAACAATGAAACCACACACACCTGTTGCCATCTGACTCCTGACTGTGATTCGGACGACACAGAGAGCCTGCTGCAGAGTGAGCTGAACCCAGTGCCCTGAGCTCGTGGCCACAAGCCCTTTCAGCACGGAGGTACGAGGCCTCAAAGGTCTACCTCTAAGTATTCCCTGGAGAGGCAGTTACATCCCCCAGATTCCTTTTCTCTTGTGAAGATTAAAGGTTTCTGTTATGTTACACATTACACGGACACACATTCAACTGAAAAATGAAGCCCAAAAGTTGTTTTGACAGAACAGCACTGCACTGCATAACCAACTTTTGGACAACCATCCTTCCTGCCAAACCCTTCCTCCCACTGCAACACATATTTATATATATATATATAGGCGGTAATTAAAAGTGGAACCAGAACCATCATAGAGGAAACTGCAAAAGGACTCATCTGCATGAGGTTGCTCTAAATCAGGAACTGGGGTCAGCCTCCTGTAGAGCCTTCATCTCTATTTCAATGAGCTTGAGCAGGGCTGAAGATCATCCCTGTGGTTCAAAGTCAGAGAGTAACTGTCATCTCCTGGGATCTGTGACTGCCTCATCCTCCAAGCGCAATGCTCAGCCAAGGCTCTCTCCTCTGAGCTCCGGCAGAATTATGAGAAGAATTTATAAAACATCTGTCCGCGGGACCAGTGCCGTGGCTTAGCTGCTAAAGGCCTCACCTTCAATGTGCCAGGATCCCAACTGGGCAGCAGCCCCGCTTTCCATCCAACTCCCTGCTTGTGGCCTGGGAAAGTAGTCAAGAACGGCCCAAGGCCTGCACCCATGTGGGAGACTTGGAAGCCACTCTGGGCTCCTAGCTTTGGATTGGCTCAGCTCCAGCTGTTGTGGCCGCTTGGGGTATAAATCATTGGATGGAAAATCTTCCTCTCTGTCTCTCCTCCTCTCTTTATATCTGACTCTGCAATAAAAATAAATAAATCTTTAAAGAAATCATCTGGCCACAAACAGTTACTAAGTCACTCAACATTAATAATTCAGGAGTATGAATGATAACATAATCCATCCGTTTATAAACTCACACTAGCTACTCCCATCAACACTTCGCTAGTCAATCTACAAGTTTTTCCTCACTTAATCCTCCTAAAAATACATGTGCCAGGCTCCAGTACTGTTATCCCCACTCAACATGAAAAAACTGTGGCTCAGAGATGTTAGCTAGTTCATTCAAGACTGACCAGCGACAAACACGAAATTCTTGTCACCTCCCTACCTCTCAACCTGCCCTCTTTTTACTGGACCTTTTCCACTACAATCTATTTCACTCCTTTATAAGCTAGATGACAAAGACACCTGACCTCTAACTTCCTTTGTCCTTTGGTTCAGGTTGCACCTCCCCAACCTTCCCACCCCACCTGCTTGTTTGGCTGGCTGTCTCCATCAGCTCAATGTCACTTCTCCAGAAAAGTCTTCTATACCTCAGATTCCTCATTTAAACACAGATAAATTCTTGCCCTTCCCTGAATGTGTCACAGCCATGCTTTGGGACCTGGCTGTCCACACATCTGGCATGGCCTTTATTCATATGTGTACACATGTACAGATCAATACACATGCATGCATAGAAATACCTCTCTCCCCAAATTCCACTCCTTCTCCAAGTAGCACAGAAGGTAGCAACTCAGAAGCATTTCTTGAACCAATCCCACAGCCCGCCTCCAAGGCAGGGATGGGGGGTGGGGGGGCAAGTGGGAAAGAGCCCTTCTGTCTTGCCACTCCATAGAATATGGTGCTGTGTTCACAGCACATTCTTCACATCCATATGTCACGGTCTCCACAACAAGATCGAACTCTTGAGGCCAGTTGTTCTATGCCCTGCTCATGAGCCTGAGAAGACGGTAGATGACGGCCCCATGGCTTGCGCTCCTGCCACCCACAGGAGTTGCTCATCCTGATTTCAGCCTGGTCCACTGCTGGCTGTTAAGGCCATTTGGGAGGTACACCAGAGGAAAGGTGATCTCTCTAGTTCTCCATCTCTGTTACTATCCCTTTCAACTAAGTAGGTCATTCTGTTAAAGCAAAATGAATCCTTTCAGTGTAGCAATTGTCTCATTAGCCACTAGCTCAGAGCCAATCACAAATAAGTGTATGAATAGATACTTGAACGAGTTGAGTATCTTCTTGCAGAAAGTAGGTGAATACCATACTTTCTCTTTGTGCTACTACACTATGCAAACTGGGAATTATGTGCCATAATGTCTTCATTAGGGTTTGGCTACAGACCCCATGTTTTTACAGTAGGGAATGAAGAGTTTTCAGAGAAAAATAAGAAATTCTTGCTTTTGAGAATGAGCATGATTTGGGTAAATAATACCATTTTCCAAAGATAAGAAAAACTTGCAAGAGGCAGCATTAATCAGAAGGCAGAAAAATTGAACTGAAAACTGAAGCCATGATCCTGTATCCTGTCATGAAAAGGAGTCGTACATTTATAGCTGGTTGCCCTGAGTACTCTCAGCTGCAGTGGCTTCTAGTGATGTGATCTTAGCCTCGACACTTAAGTGCTTCCTTTCTGATTTACATTGGGAAATTACATTTATTCAAAGCTGTTACAAGAAATTAAGCATATTTATCATGCATATAACAGTTAATACATTGACTTCAAATCTCACACATCCCATTATGTCTATAGCAATTACTGTTATAAAAATTCCCTTGGGATCAAGAAAACACATTTGTAAGTTAGTCTTTCCTTACCTATTTTATACTATTAAAATAAGTTATTGTATAACACTGGGATTATCAGAGGCTGGAGGTTGGAGGATAGAGTTTGGAAAACAGGTACCAAATCAGAGGTTAATCAAAAGAATTACAGGATGGGAGAGAAGATAATTCAGAATAATATGAACAAGGAGAAGAAAGAAACTCCAAGCTTGCAATCACAAAGTTATATCCAAGAAGGGAAAATGTTTGATTAGCCTGCTTTGATCAATATATATATGGGCATTCTAAATGATTTTTTTTCATTTATTTTAAAAATTCTATTTATATCTAAAGTGAATAATTTTCATATATTTCACAAAACAGTGTTAGGAGCATAAATTCTCTAATCCCCAATTTCTTTAGCCACAAAATGCAAATAACAAGGGTCATGAATTTAATGGAAAGATTAAATGAGATGTATCTAAAACATCTTACACAGTCCTGGTATGTATTAAGTGCTGTTATCAGTGATCTCATTGATCTGACAAGAAGATGGCATCTTTATCCACAGGGACTCTGGGGAAGAAAGAAATGCCAAGAAATAGAACACAGAGATCCTAAGTATACAAAATCTATTCGTCCTCTATATCTAGACTGCTGTTCGTTACATGCTACTCCTGGAGGAAATGAAAACATAACTACTCAAATACTTTTCTGTGGCCTAGATATGGCTCCCAGTTAAGAAATGCTGGAATAATAGGAGGCAGATCTAAGAGCCTGGAGTCTACATTCTTGGGAAGTACAGTGTGAGAAGGTTTTTTATTTGCTTGCTTGCTTGTTTGTTGTGTTGTGTTGGTGGTGTTATTATTGTTTTGTGTACTTGAGGATGGAAAGCAAAGGAATGGTCCGGAACTTTAAAACAATACCCCTCTTTCTCCTTACTGACTTCCATCTGTGATTTCTCCTATTTCAGAACACCACATCAAGAACTGCATCCCATGTGGGAGCCAGTTTAGGTCCCAGCAGCTCTGCTTCTGATCTAGCGCCCTAAGAATGGCCTGGCAAAAACAACAAAAGATGGCTCAAGTGTTTGGGCCCCTGCCACTCATCTAGGAGATCTAGAAGAAGCTCCTGACTACTAGCTCAGCCCTGGCCATTGTAATCATCCCACACATTCAGAGGGGGTGGGGGTGCAGAGAGTGAGGAAGACACAAAGAAAAAAGTCTTTCATCCACTGGTTCACTCTCAGAGTGGAAACAACAATTGGGGCTAGGTCAGGCTAAAGCTAGGAGCCTGGCATTCCATCTGGGTTTCCCACGTAGGTGGCAGAGGCCCCAGTCCTCTAGCCATCTTATACTACCTTCCCAGACACATTAACAGGGAGCTAGCTAGGAGGCAGAGCAACAGGGGCTCATTCTGATAGCAGATGTTGACATCACAAGTGATGACTTAACAGTCTGTGCCAAGACGCTGCCCCCAATCCCCAACGTGGTTGAGTACCACAGCCATGTAAGGACTGAGACTAGGCATACAAAGTTTAGCTTGTGTCCGTAACCAACTTAACTTTTCCTAGAGAGTCCAAGCAATGCTGGCAACACATGTACAACAGGCCCTATATTTTCTATCTGAATATCAGTTTAAGAAAGATTTGGAGCCAGGTTGAACACATAAACTTTGAAGAAAACACATGAGCTAATCATATTTCCATGTATAACATTTAAGTTATACAAGCATATCCAAAATAACCCAGTATATATTATATTAATGAATAAGCATTGCTTTTCTCACTCCTTATACAAGAGGTCTTCAAAAAGTTCATGAGAAATATATATTACAAAAAATCTACACATAGATTTCAAGTGATTTTTCAACAAAATAAAGCCACCTTTTGTTTTACTTGTTTTGAATTTTGTCTCTAAAAATTCATTTAAATGTCCTTGTAAATGGCAATAATCTGTTCAAAATCTTCATGTGGGCCTTCAACATTGTTGTCACCACAAAGCCATATTTTGAGCTTTTTAACTCGATTTTTGTTGGTTTTTTTGTTTCGTTTTGTTTTGTTTTGTTTTCCATTTTGGTAGCCTGGTCTAGCCAACTCCTAAAACAAACATCTAAATGTTTCTACAGACCACCTCTGGGAAGAGCCAAGCACCTTGTCCACTTTTTTTTTTAAGATTTATTTTTTTTTTTTATTGGAAAGGCGGATATACAGAGAGGAGAGACACAGAGGAAGATCTTCCATCCAATGATTCACTCCCCAAGTGGCCGCAATGGCTGGAGCTGAGCCAATCCGAAGCCAATAGCCTCTTCCAGGTCTCCCACGTGGGTGCAGGGTCCCAAAGCTTTGGGCCATCCTCTACTGCATTCCCAGGCCACAAACAGGGAGCAGGATGGGAAGCGGGGCTGCCAGGATTAGAACTGGCGGCGCATTCAAGGTGAGGACTTTAACCACTGCACTATCGCGCCGGGCCCGCCTTGTCCACTCTTAAGAAACTCTACCCCTACTACATTGCTACACAATCCAGACCTAATCACAACATAAAAAATAACTGAACTGAGTTCCTAATTTGCAAATATTTGGAAAGTAAATCAGGAGATGGTAGCACTCTCGTTTTTATTCTCTTACTCATCCTTTCTCTGCATCTCAACTTTTCTTCAGAAAAGATCAAGGCTTTGTATACAGTATTTCACCCAATGCATATCACACAAATATATTTGAACATTGCAACATTACTTTACGTAAATTCTATAAATTTTGCTTTTATGTTTAGATTTTTCTATAAGCTGAAGGGCCTTCAAACTGCAAATGAAAGTTGCCTACATCAGTTCTTCTCTCATATACAAAGATTTTCTTCCTTCTTGCCTTGCCCCGAATTTTCCTTTGCCACCCTGAAATTCACTCATTCTTCCAAGGAAGAATTTTTGAACTTCTGCAATCATCAGTCCCTATGAACTCTGCATGACTGTATAAGCCAGTGGCATGGAATACAAACTTATTTCATAATGCTTTTCTTTTATTAAGCTTATTTTATTTTTTTCCTTATTTAAGGGGAGCTGAATTAATTGAGAAGAGTTTTTTTCTCTTGCTCAATTGACCTAAATTCCAGTCTCTTTATCGGCTCTTGACTTCTCAAATGTCTCTTAACATTGAGGTGGAAAGGCTGGCATGAACCAAGAACTGAAGTGGAATTTATGAGCCTGGACTTGCCCAAGCAGCAAGTTCATGCTGAAGACCGTGACAGAAATGTGCAACAGGAGAACCTAACCAGGAATTTGAACATTTCCTTTCAGATAGCGGGAAACCACTGAATATTTTTTAGCTGATAACTAGTCCTCTAATGTACTCCAAAACTCCTATTAAAAGTTAATTCCCAGTGCAGTAGTATTGATGGGCCTTTTAGAAGGTAAGTAGCCACCAGGGCTTCAGCTTGCTGAATGGGATTAGTGCCTTATCATTGAACCTGGAGCAATACAGCCCTTCTATGCCACTGTGTGAGGCACAGCATTCAGTTCTCTGCAGGATACAGCGATGGGCCCCAACCTGAATGCAGACACCAGACCCTCACCAGACAGTGCAGCTACCAGCACCTCACTCTTGATGTTCTGGCTCCAGAACTTTGAGATGATAAACTCTTTCTCTTTTCTGGGTCATCACTGGATCGTAGAAATCCTGGATGCTTTCACTTCCTGGAAGCTGTAGCGTCATACTCTTATTGCTCCTCTTTGTGCCATGTGTCCATGATGCCCTCATCATTTTGTCACTAACAGAATAAAGCCATCCAGTTTCACATGACCATGAGGCAGGGCTTCCAGCCTACCTGTTGGATGTTGTAAGCAGTTCTCTGGAGTGCAGAAACGAATTGCATACCAAGCCACCTTCAAATGCCATCAGATAGAAAGCAGGAGAAAATCCATAACAATTTTAACCCATACGTCAGCTCTGAAGAAAACACAAATCACTGGCCTTCATGCATGATACTCTCCCTTGAGACTAAGGAGTACTTATTTTGAGGGTGAGATGTTAAGGTGTCTAGGTAGATATCAGTCTCTGTGTGTACAAGCCCAAAGAAAATGAGAACTTCTCATGTGAGTGAATGAAGGAGAGATGTAGAGGCAAGCCTTTGAAGCAAATTAGCATGTGCGTGTCAGAAGTGCCACCATTGGTCAGTAACCTGATTGTGTGGGTCCCAGCCCTCTCCCTGGGGGCAGCTTAGGGGCACCTCCTTTGCCTTTCACCAAGGCAGTTATTATGCAGTCCTTGGAGGAATTTCAAGAGTTCCACATCCAGAAATCCTTCTTCCCAGGTATATCCCAGAAAGGGAATAAGAAGAAAAGAAACTGAAAACCCAGAACAATATCTCCAGTATGAAGGCAAACAGGGCTCTAGGTTCTTTATCAAGGAGCCCATCCGGTCTGTAAGATGTATTCTCATCAACCCCCTTTTTTATTAATTTGTTTAATATAAATAGAACATATCTCATGTGTTTCATAGTGCAATTTCAGGAAGACAATCATTTTTCTCTTTGTCCCCCATCCCTTCACCCACCCTCCTCTACTTTGTACATTTTTACAAAAGCATAATTTTAATCTATTCTATAATCAGAGGATTAATGCACCATCAACTATAATATTCAAAAAGCAAAAAGCAGAAATACTAAAGTTCTGCAGGAATATAAGCAAGGGCTAAAAACAACCATCAAATCACAAAATGTCTATTTCACTGCCATATGTGTTTTCATATTCTGTATTAACAACTACATATCAGTGGAAATATATTCTGTATTAACTACTACATATCAGAGGAAACATATGATAGCTATCTATCTGGAACTGACTGATTTCACTAAGTGTTAATGGTTTCCAACCGCATCCATTTTGTTGCAAAAGACAGGATGGGTTTCATTCTTTTTTGTGTATGCCTGAATAGCATTCCATAGTGTAATTATACAACATTTTCTTTATCCAGTCATCAGCTGACGGACATTTGGGTCAATTTCATATCTTAGCTATTGTGAGTTGAACTGAAACAAACATGGGGGTACAAGTAAGTCTTTCATATGCTGATTTTAGTTTCTTTGGATAAATTCCCAGGAATGGAATGGCTGCGGTCATGTAGTAAATCTATTTTCAGATTTCTGAAGAATCTCTCTCCTGTCTTCCACAGGATTGTACGAGTCTGCATTCCCACAAACTGTGTATTATACGTTTTTCCCTACATCCTCACCAGCATTTATTGTCTTTTGGTTTTGGGGGTGATGGCCATTCTATTGGAGTGATGTGAAACATAATTGAAACCTTGTTGAGTTTTTTATTTGCAGTTCCCTGATAGCTGATGATACTGAGAATTTTTTCAGTGAATTTGATTAGCATGCTGTTAAAATACATAAATAAGCAAAATGTTTTTTTAAAGTATCCTGTCTTCGGTATTTTTGTGGCAGCATCAGGAGCCAGGGGAACTCTAAAAGGCTACCATCTATTCAGTAGTTTGGTACAGTGATTGTGGAATCAAGACACATTATGCTCAATCATATTTGGCACTTATTATAATATCTTAGACTCTCCAAATCACATCATGCTATATACTTCAAAGAGTTGGTAAGTGGTTTTAAAAAACAATTAATATAAAATACACAGAACTTGACATACAGTGAGTCTTCAATAAATGGTAATTGTCAGGTCACATTATGAGACCATGCTAAGGGAAAACTCTAATGGAGTGGATTTGCATCTGCTACATCTTGCAAACACGATCCTCATCTACTGAAATCCAAATCTCTGAAGTGATGGTGTCAGGAAAGAGGCCTCTGGGAGGCAATTAAGTCATGAGGGCGGTACCTATAAAGGTGGGATTAGTGCCCTTAGAAGGGTTTTCCCAGCCCTTCTATCATGGAAGATATAGAAGACATAGAAGACATGGAAAGACGTAGAAGACACCTATGAACCAGTTCAGGTACTCACGTAACACCAAAGCACTGGCATCTTTATCTTATGCTTCCCAGCTTCTACACCTATAAGGAATGGACAGGACCAGTGTTAATACACACTGGTTTAAGCTTTGTTTGATTTTCTTCCCTGCCAAATAAGAAACTCCAAGATAAAAGAGATTTCTAGTAGGAATGCTTATTGCTGTATTTGCAAAACCAAGTTTAATACCTAGATCTGACTTAGGCTTCACTCAAATATTTTCTGAGGAATTCATCATCTCATGCAATTCAGAAACTGTAATCACTGCTCCTCAGATTTTTGATGGATATGATACAGGAATATTTCAAAATATAAAACTTTCTACAAGATTTTAGAATAGCAAAACTGTCTCAGGTGGAGAGTTGCAGTTGCTTGTGGAAGCCAAGAGAAAGGAGATTTCACAGGGGAAGGGGTATAGAGAGTCATGCAACAAACAGGTCAAGGAGTCTGAAGAACAAAACACAGCCACTTAGTGTGAGGCAACAGCCCAATGGGCCTGAGATATAAAGCAGGGTCCTCTTGGAGGTCTGTTTTGAGGAGGAATTAGCTGTGATTTTTACGGAAGACAAGAGCAGTTTAGCTCACACCACACCCATTCTGCAGCCCCTCCCTGCTGGCTGGGGACTCTCCATGTGCATACTTTGCCAAATCTGCTGCGTGATTTCCTCTGTTTCACTTCTGGACTTCCTTACCCTAGAATCTGTGTGTGCCAATACATTTTCTCATACAATCCAACTGGAATGAATGTCATCTGCTGGGTGTATCTTTCGAATACCTTCAATACTCACCTCTTCTTATAAATGGCAAAATGAACAGAAAGACAGGTAAGAAAAGCCAAAATATTCAGATAACTGAAAATCAATGTCATTGAAAATATACATGGTCAGACACAGTCAACACTCAGGTTTCCCAAGAAACTTCTTTAGTAGATTTCTAGTCTTTTTAAGAGGTTTCTACCACATCAGGATAAAGGGACTAGCTCTAGTTAGTCTAAGGAAATAAAACTTACATATCAAATGCCAGAGTTCCATTGTCCCTCTCTCAGTCAAAATAAAGCCTCAAGAAATAACATGATTTGGCAATCTGGGTACAGCTGTAGCAAAGCATTTTAGGTTGATCTGAATCTGCCCTTGAAAAAAAAAATTCAACCACTACATTTGCTTTCCCGCCACAAAGACAAGGATAAAATTAGATAGCTCTCATATAGCATTAATTCTATCCTTTAGGGTATAGACTAGAACCACCTACATGATTATTTGATGTCTGGCAGAGGTGACCACCAAAACTAGGAATTTATACAACAAACTAACGGAAAGTCACAACTTGAGGAAACCATGTGCATGCCACCCTCCCAATCTTTGTCAAAAGAGGAAATAATCTGTAGGCAGTGTCCGATGTCAATTTTTCTTCTTGGCAGAAGTAGCAGGTTAACAACTGATGGCAAATCTTATTTGAAAGAGAGACGGGGAAAGGAGGGGAATCTTGCATTTTGTCCTTCCCCCAAGGTCTGGTAATGACAGGAGAGGACCTGTTTGTCATTCAGGTTGCTGAACGTGATAACCTCAGAACACTCTAGGATCATTGGTTTGGAGAAGTTACCAGTGTCTGGATATTTCATCAGCTTAAGACGTTCTGCAAGTTTGTAAGCAACTCAAAAGCAGGGGTCTTTCTTTCCCACTGCTAAGTTTCAAGCATTTAAAATAATGCCAGACATACCACACATATGCAAAAATTATTGACCGCATAGATACTTCAAGTTTGGTTTTATTTGGAATTAGTGATGAATTTTAACAAAGGACACCTGGTATAGCATTGATACATGACAGTGAAAGAACTTCTGAAGAAACAAATAGATATTCAGGGTGATCCTTGGGAGTTCCAGTGATATCCCTTCCCACTAATATTTCAGAAAGAGCTCCAATTTACTACCAGATACATCTGGCCTCAATACCTGGTCCTGTCACACTCTTTCTAGGTAAATTCAGGCCACCATACTTGAGATTTGCATTTCCATTTGTAAGACGAGGAAAGTAATACATTCCTCACATGATTTTTGTGAGAATTAAAATACAGGGGTTTCCAAAATGTCTAATAGAGTGGGTAGCCCACAAAAGTGTGAAATGTTGCATATCATTACCACCAGTAGGAAAAAGAATTATTTCCTACTATCTGTTACCTTTTTGTTTCTTCATTCTTCTCTACATCCTTATGACCCAACCTCATGCTGGCAGGTAGGAAAATGAATTTGAACACTGAAGATTCTGCAAGCTCAGCTGTCACAAACTTTGTTTTTGTATCTTAGCCAAAGCTGTTACTGTAAAATATTTAACAACTGGCACAGCACATGTTGGCCCAGTGGCTAAGATACTCACATATGCTTTAGAAGTGGTAAGATTCAGTACTCACTTCCAGGTCCTGCTTATTATTAACACAAACTCAGGAAGATGGTGATGTCATGATGATGGTGAGGACTCAAGTAAATTGTGCCATGTCATTCACATGGGAAACACAGATTGAGTTCCAGTTTCCACATTTATTCCTGTCTAACCCCAACTATTGTGGGAATTAGGGGAGTGAATAAGTAAATGAAAGTTTCTCCCTCTCTCTCTCTCTCTCTCTCTCTCTCTATGTGCCCATACATATTTCAAATTTATAGTTGTCTGGGGGAGAAAAAAGAACTGGGTTTTTAACTTTAGATAATATCCAGCATTTAAATATTCTTTCTATGGTCACTTTTCAGTGTCACTCTGATATCACTGTGTAGAATTTGGCAGATACGAATAATCGCACCCCAATGCACAGTATTTCTACCATAAAATACATGCCAGTAGTCACAAAAAATTGTAATTATAATAACAGAAAATGAATAACAATTTATGTGCTTTGAGTATCCCTTACCTTTGATTTCAGTAAAATTCATTTAACTTGCTATGTACTTACTATTTAACTTACGATTAACTATATGTACTTCAAGAATGGTTAAGCTTAACAAGCAGCTTAGCAAATTCCTGAAAATCGAACAAATGAGCCAGTGTGAACTGGCCCCTGCACATTAACCTACCTGTGCTCACAGAAGCAATATCATCAGAGAGGCTTTTGGTCACATGCTTTTGGACTTGAACATGGAAAGATTCCAGTGACACAAAATAGATTTCAAGACACATTTCAAGGAGGCAAATCATCCTTTGACATTTTATAAAAGTGTCTCCAGGATAAAATAGTTATCCCTGATGGAGTCCTTCAGTGAAGAGATTATTTGGTTCTCTATGTGTGGGGGAAGTCCAGCTCGGATTGGTATAGTGAAACAAAGGGATTTAGTCTGGAGTTGGAGTGATGTTGTCATGATTCTGGCAAAGGGCATGAGCCATCATTTTGCCTCCTCCCCAATGTGGCTACATGGCTTTAGGTAAGTTACTTCATCTCTTCAGCCTCATTTTCATCATCTGCTTAATTGGGACAGCACCAGCCTACAAATGTGGTTGTGAGATTGGTGAGCTCATGCATTTCACCTGGCTTGCTGATCTACAAAGCATCATAAAAATGTAAGGCATCACTTCTATGTGGGGAATGAGACAGAAACCTGGAGTGAGAAAGAGCTGGGTGGTGAAGGAAGGAGGAGGAAGGCAGTCAATTTAGATAAAGGACAATGAAAGAAAACAGAAGAAGAGGTTTGAGGTAGGAGGAAGATAAAGGAAGTGGGGGTTAGAGAGAGCATTATATAGCCCATTGCATATGCAGTCACGTCCTCAGTGTTTTTCCAATGCTACAGTCATACACACTGCCACGGGTTCTTCCTTATTTCTTAACAGTTCCCATGCATTCATTAATGCTCACATTCATGTACTAGGGACTATGAGTTTATCCCATGCTGATGCTGTCACCATCCCTACCACCAAGAATAGATTCCACCTTTCTCTGCCCATATCCTGTGCCTTTCATGCTAGGATGGACTCCTCATGAACGGAATCATTTCCACTCTACTGTCGTTAGAATTATGCAGTTGCCAGAGTTCTATTTGAACCATGAAAACAATTTTTTTTTAACTCAACGTGTTTTTATCTCTGACATACAACTTGAAACAGTGCTGGGCCTCAAATGACAAAAAGTGAAAATCAATTTCAATCAAGGCAGTGAGTTGCTTTTGTAATGCCTTCATTCATCAGATATACCCGTGCAAGAATTCCTAGAACAACCCCTTTCAAAGCACTCCTTTCTCCAGCCAAGGTTAGGTAGATATGTGACATATAAGTTGCTCTTTAGTTTTGAAACATCAAAGGACAGGCTATTCAACAAGGTGAATTTCTTCATATGACAGAAAGAGTTCAGACAGGAAAACTGCTTTGTAAGCATGTTGTAGGGGTGTTGAGGGCACCCTACAAGTTGGCTTCTGTCTTAGCTATTTTTAAAGAATTTGTTTTGTAAGTCAGAGAGAAGGGGTGGAGATAGGGAGAGAGATCTTCAACTTGCTGATTCACTCTCCAGATGTCCTCAGTGACCAATGCTGGCCAGACAGAGGCTGGAAGCCAGAAGCTTTATCCAGCTCCACCACACTGGTGTCAGGAACCAAAACACTTGCACCATCTTCTGCTCCTTTTCCCAGGCCATTTGCAGGAATCTGAATCAGAAGTTGCAAAGGCAGAACACAAAGCAGCTCCTTTCTGGGATGCTGTATCACAGGCAACAAATTACCTACTATGTCACCACAGTGGCCCCTGTCTTATGATGCTACACAAAATACTTTACACTGGGTAATCTATAAAGAGTGGAAATTTTATGTTTTAGTCAGTAAGCTGTGAAGTTCAAGGCTGAGGCACCACTAGGTTCAGAACTGAGGATGGTCTCTGCTTCCAAGATGCATCTGTTGCCACATCCTAACACTGTGTCCTCATGTGGAAGAAGGCAGGAGGCATGCCTGTGCAAGCAATCTTTGCCTTAATGCCCAGTGGCACCTGATCCACTCTCTACCCCTCCTCTATCTTACAAGGATTCCTTCACCCCTTACATTCATCTCAAATAACACCATTTTAATTCTTTCTCAGAACCACTCAGGCAGATTCCATTTCCTCCCCTTCTTGAGTTCCCACAGATTTTGTACACGTACCTCAGCAATGATAACTCTGCACAGTATCATTAGTATAGCTGTCTGCCTCTCCCAGAACAGCGAGGACAGGTACTAAGGTGAACTCAGCTCCTTCATCCAGAAGGCTTAAAACAAGGCCAGGTTCCTGTAGAATTGACTTATCCAAGTTCACACAACTGTACAGGGGGGAGGGGAGCTAGGTTGATAAAATTCATTTTTAATTATCTTCCTTCACCTTTTCACCCTATCATGAACACAAATGTATTCTGAATACTTCCAGATTTCCACTTTAATTTTAGCTTTGTAGGTATGCTCATCCAAAATGATACAGCATGTAGCCTTTGTAGCACTCTCTTAACCTCTGTACCTACCACAACAGTATCTGAATGTTGTTCATAGTATTATCCATCAGGGAGGTACACAGCACTACCCTGAGAGCAAACGTCTAAACAACCTCCTCCATCTTGAATCCAGCGTGGTGGCCTAGCGACTAAAGTCCTTGCCTTGAACTGGTTCTAATCCCAGCAGCTCCACTTTCCATCCAGCTCCCTGCTTGTGGTCTGGGAAAACAGCAGAGGATGGCCTAACACTTTGGGACCCTGCACCCCCGTGGGAGACCTGGAGGATGTTCCTGGCTCCTGGCTTTGGATCGGTGCAACACCAGCTGTTGCGCTCACTTGGGGAGTGAATCATCGGACAGAAGATCTTCCTCTCTGTCTCTGCTCCTCTCTTTATATCTGCCTTTCCAATAAAAAAGAAAATAAATCTTTGAAAAGGAAAATACCCCTCAGTCTTTGCTGCTTCTGCGAACCACTAGTCATAAACTACCTGGTAATGTATTCAGAAGTTCCCTTAATTAAAAGGCGGCTGCCCACTAGTATCTAAAAGCAAAACAGGTCCAGATTTATTATATTCCATAGGTTTCAAAAAATCATAAAAGAAAAATACTTCATTTTTCCAAAATGCTTCTCTGCAATCATCTTTACAGTCATGCATCCAATTCGCTTCATTTTTTAGGTAATTTAGTAATCAATAAATAGTTTCACAAACCAGATAACCAAAATTACGTGCTGCTGAGTCCTTATGTGAACACGGGCATTCTTTCTCCTTCTCTGGCCTGGTTTCTCTTTCTGAGACTAACAGAGTGTCAGTACAAGTGATATTTAGGCATCCTAAGAAGCTCAATATTCCTGAAGCCCATAGTCACATATCAAGTACGTATTTGAGAAACATCTGCTGCCATCTGTCACTGTGCCAACTGATGAGGGCACAACCACACTCTGTGCCTTCACAACCTGATTCTCACACATTTTTCTTGCTCCACTGGGTTGATTATTACATCTATTAATGTAGCAATTACTTATTGATCATTTCTATATGTGGTATCTCAGTATCCTAAGTTGGGTCAATTATGTGATGAGACAATTTTCTGGGAGCTCAAAGTCACAGAAGAGCCTGCACATGCCCTGCTTATCCCAACCAAGGCAGAAAGTACTCAGTAAAATGAGATTGACCAGGTGCTTTGGGGCAGTTCATGAATAGCTTTAATTAGATCTCACTGCAGTTTAGCTGAAGATTAGTCCAGAGTCCCCAAGGCCACACTGGACAAGATGGATGAGAGATAGATGTGTGTGTCTGTGTGTCTGTGTGTGTGTGTGTGTTTAAATTAGAAAGTCACCAGGGAGAAATAAGAACTGACTCCAGCATCCTCAAGGCTCGAAAGAATTCAGATGGCCTCCAAGACACCAGCCTCCCTCCCAGGGAAGAGATCTACCAAGCAAGATGGAATTGCTAATTTACTCCAATTTGTAAAGATACAAGGCACAGCAGGAGGATAACAAGGCTCTAAGTTTTTGTCAACCGTTAGAGAACCAATCCTAACTGGCAGTCACCAGGGTCTCAACGGAGCCAACCAGACATAACAGCAAACCCTGACTCTGCCACATCCTGTCTGGCAGCTTTCTTAATCTCTGTGCACCTCCATCTCTTCAGGTGGAACTTGAAGAGAATAATACTGACCTTGCTTAGTTTCTGAACACTTAAGTGAAATCCCACATGTAAAATTGCTTAGTAGTTTGCCTACACTAAGTTAGTACTTAGTAAGTCATAACTGAAGTGAAGGGAACTTGAAAAACCTATGCTAAGGAGAGGGAGACCTATTAGACCCTACAGTGGGTGTCAGGGGCAATCCAGGCATTTTTCCTTCAATCCTCCAACAGTTCCTTGATGGTAGCATTCTCCTAACTCAAGAAACACAAGTTCAGAGAAGTTATGCTATACTTAATCATCTACTTAAAAGTCCACTTAGCGGCCGAGTGTGGAGGCCTAGTAGCTTAAGTCCTCGCATTGAACGCACCAGGATCCCATGTAGGCACCAGTTCTAATCCTGGCAGCCCGATTCCCATCCAGCTCCCTGCCTGTGGCCTGGGAAAGCAGCAGAGGATGGCCCAATGCCTTGGGACCCTGCACCAGTGTGAAAGACCTAGAAGAAGTTCCTGGCTCCTGGCTTCGGATCAGCACAGCTCCAGCTGTTGCGGTCATTTGGGGAGTGCATCATTGGATGGAAGATCTTCTCTGCTTCTCCTCCTTTCTGTACACCTGACTTTCCAATAAAAATAAATAAATCTTTTAAAAAAAAAAAGTCCACTTAGAACCTGGGGCTTCATCACTTTGGTTCTGCTATTTCTAAACATCTGTTTCTTAGTATAATATTGTAACTTAAAGTCTCTGCAACTCAATTTTCTCATCCATTATCTGTCAAAGTCTCTTCCAACACTACAAGAATTAATAAAACAATATAGGTAATTTAACTGGCCCCTGATGTCCACTCAAATTGGAGTTTTCTTTGTGACAAATTGACATTGTTAAGAAAGATAGTTGGAATTTGAGCCTAAGTCTAAAGCCCGGATTCTTTCCTCTAAATCACAAGAGAAGAAACAACTTCTATGCAAAATCTACATAAAGGTAGACTGGAGGACCTCCGGAGATGGGGGAATTTCCCAAAGGGTCTAGCTACTCCAAAAATGACTCTAAAGTTAACTCAGTGCCAATTAGTATCATTGCATTGTATCAAAGCTCAATTATAAGCCTAATGTTCCACTTGGAAGGTAATAATTTTCTACTAAAGCATTACAGTCCTACTTTCACATTAGAAGACTATCAACAGAAGACAAAGTATAAAACCAATGACATACCAGATTCAACGAAATTCAAAAAAACAAACAAACAAAAAATTCTACATGGAGCTCTACCAAGGATTCAGCAGACATGAGAGGGGAGGAATCAGGGAAATTAGATCAGTAATGGGGCCTAAGCTAACTCATTAATGAGCTCAGCCAAGTCTCTTCCCTTTACTCAGTCTCGGCTTCCCCTTGTTGTTCACTGTTTGTAGATACTTTCCTAGTTTCACCAGTTAGGTTACTGGGAGAAGAGGGCTTCCAAGCAGAGACCAAATGAGACAGAGGCTTCCTAGGCAGCTTGAGAATCCTGAGGGCAACACAGAGCAAACAATGACAGGGATCTCACTAACTGGCGTGACCGCCAAGCCACAGATCCACAGCCTGAGGTCTGAGTTTACTCATTCCCCCCAAACACCCTGCGGACCAAAAGTAAATTTAGAGTACCTACGACAACCTAGGATGTTCAAGCTCTTACCAAAAATCAGAGTTAACTTAGAAAAAAAAATCACCAAATGGTAGAGTTGGCAACGAACTTCAAATCTACCTCTCACCAGGGCTGTTTTGATTCCATCAATGGGTGCTGACCTTCTCTGGAACAGTGGCTGTCAACCAGGGCTCACTTGGCCCCCAGAGGTAACACTTAGGTATATCTGGATGGATTGGAGGCTGGCATATTTGGAGCAGGAAGCGCACTACTGGCATCCAGCAGGTAGAAGCCAGGGATGCTGCCAAATGCCCTACATTACCCAGAACATTTCCTCATATCAAAGAATTACTAGATCCAGAGTGTCAATAGTGCCAAGGTTGAGAAATCCCGCTGGAAAGCTTGCCTAAAATTCATCTGGTATTTCAGGCTACCTGACCAGAGAGATTTATATAGCTAAGCTAAGAATGAGTCATAGGTCAAATAGCTCCAAGTGATCAGACTCCTCACACCTGACATTTAGACCACACTAAAAGGACACAGCCTCCTTGTCAGGGATAAGGCTGACATCTTACCTCTGTTAATATCACAGATAATCCTTCTGTGAATCATGTTTCCATAGGCTGGGATGATCTTCCTGCTGAATCCTTGATGAATAAAAATGGGAAGAGTAGCTCTTGAGCCCATTTCCGAACTGGACTGGTCATTGATTGCTCATTTGTCAGAGGTTACCATTCACTGTCTGACTTTCCCCTCCTTCCTTCACAACAAAATCCTGCAACACCAGTATCACTTGAGCTATAAATATTTGTTGTAGTGATACATGTGCTGGGAACTAGAAACCATGAAAAATGACTCTCTCGAAACAATTCTGGGCCTAGCAGGTTACAACACAGCCCCATTATAGTGCAGAACAGAAAATGGTTGAATAGGGAATCCCCCAAAAAGGTACTTAGCCCAAGTTTAGAGATCAGAGAAAGCTCCAGAGGGAAGTGAACTCCAACTAAGGCTTAGAGGTGTTATCTAGACCAAAGCCAACATGGCAAAGAAGCATAGGAGGTCAAGTGAAAGCACATTCAGATAGCTAAAGAGAGATTAGGGTGCATTCAAGAAACTGCAAATTGTCCTGTAAATTGTAGCCGTGACCTGCCACTCATTTGAGAGACGTGGATTGACTTCCTGGCTCCCAGCTTCATAGTGGCTCAGCTCCCACTACTGCAGCTTTCAGAGAGTGAACAAGCAGGTGGAAGTGTTTCTGTTTCTGTCTCTCTTGCACTTAACAAGCAAAACAAGCAGTGGTTGGTTATTGCTTGGCTTTGGGAGGTGAGGAACAAGGGGAAGTCAACAATGATTCCCAGCGTTCTTGGTTGGTTCCACTCTAGTGGTCATTGGGAAAGGAGATACATGGTAGCTCTAGATTGGTGGAACATTACCCTTCTAGTTCTGGTTGCGTTAAGAATAACTTTGCCAGCAGACTACTATCCAGGCTGTACTGGAACTCATAAAACAGGCTCAGACACTCAAGAGAGGGTGGGACCAAGAATGAGGTGATACACTGTGGCGTGAGGTTTTTCATCCACCCCAGGAGCGCCAACTCCACACCCAGGGCTTCAGGAAAAGAATGAAAGCAATGTCCACAGTACCCTCTATTGTTGTCAAGTATATAATTTAGCTATGGAAAGACTTGCTTCGCCACTGTCCCTTTTCTTCATTCTATCCTCTAACAACCTGCATGACAAAGTACTAGCTCACAATTTCAACAGCAAAAAATGGGATTCAGTGTGGATGTGGTGACGAACTCACCACTGTGGAGTTGAAATTCCAACTCAGGTTTACCAGGCTCTAAATCCTCACCAAACCAATTACATTGCTTTACACCTCTAAAGACCACCTCTGGTTTTTTAGGTTTTCTGTTTGTTTGCTTTGCTTTGTTTTGTTTTGTTTTGTTTTAATTTTCAAAGTGGTAAAAAAAATAAACAAAGTGGTGATGTATACAGGCTCTCAGTGGAGGGCGTGAATCCATGTAAATTAAGCTTCATCATCCATGAGCAGCTCATCACCCTTGTTTGCAAAGTACAGGATAAGAATGCTCACTATACGCAGGTGTTGTAAGGACTGGCTAAGGTCAGCTCAGGGAGCAGGCATTCGCCCTGGAGGTAAAGAAGCCACTTGGATCACCCGAATCCCATATTGAATGTCTGGGTTCAAGCACAGGCTGCACTTATGATTCCATCTCCCGCTAGGCAGACCCTGAGTGACAACCATCCACAAAAGAAACACAAATTCAGTTGTTGGGTGCGGACATCTGGAGCATCTGGGTAGTAAATCTATGAATGGTTCTCTGTCTTTCAAATGAGTAAATAAAATTTCAAAAACAAATGGAGTACAGAAATCTCTACGCACAGCGCCTGGCATTTTAAAAAGTGCTTGATAAAAATGCCTGATATTGTCATGTTTAAGTGCTTTTAAGTCATGATTGTCATCATTGACCAGTGTCTGGAGACAATTTTGGCCGTCACAACTCGGGGAAGTAGTGTCACTGAGTTCAGGATGTTGCTCCACATCCTCCAAGTACCAGAACAAGAGAATTCAGAAATTACCTGTCCTGAAATGTTGTGATGCCAAGAGTGAGAAACTGACCATATACAAAACATTGAAATTGGGATAGAGTGGAAATCAATTAGGTTCAAGATGATCTCATTTAACTTCCTCTTTTCACTCAAGAGAAAATGGAATCTCAGAAAGGGAAAGGGGTTTGGGCAAAGCAAGGATTGGCTGGAAGGTACAGAGAAGAATTGTCTGGGAGCTCGGTTGGGAGAATGTGTCTGTGCCTTCTTGTCATTCCTCCAGCTCATCCTGGGAGAGTGGCTGTGGTCACGGTTTCTGGCCCATTACCAAGGTAACAACAATGATCAAGGGTGCTGGCTCCGTTCCCATCACAGCTACACCCTAGCCCTTCAGCTGAGTCAATTAGAGGTAGCGATTAGAAGTATGTGGGAAACTCACAACACACCCAGCCCTTTATGAACATTGTATGACTTAACTCTGCACAGCACATGGCTCTATTGTTGTCATTCTGTTGTGGCCAATGGACACAGAGACCCACAGAGCCCCCACAGCTTTCCCAAGGTTACACACAAAGTAACACATCGAAGACAGAGGTGGGACTGCAGGGTTCACACTCTGACTCACCTCTTTAGAGGTGGCGAGACAGCGGCCTGGGGCTGCAAACCCATCACTTCCTCCGTGTTAATAGGAAGAAGAGTCAACTTCCAGATGTAGGGTTTGGTTATAGCCAAACTCTATCAACAAGCCATCAGAAAATTCATTTCACTAGTTTAAGCCACTCCTTTGGCACACAGCTAAGAACTATGGACTTGGAGGTCTTTCTGAAGACTAGAAGGGAGAGCAAGTTTGCATCTGACCTCCTTACTTCTTGCTTGTTTCATATTAGGAAACAAAAAAGCAAAAGTAAGAGTCCCAGCTCTCAATGCTGCCTCCCAACAAGAGGCAGAGGGCTGACATCAGGGAAGTTTCCTTCTGAGACAAAGACATTTGCATGAAGTGATTCCCCAAAAAGGAGAAAGGGTTTTCTTGCCTCATTCCTCTCTTGGCTCAAGTTCTTGGGATTCTGAGTTGTTAAAATAGCAACTTGAAAATGGTAACCAAAACTACGAAATGGAAAAAAGAAAGCTATTTGAAGATCTCAAATCCAAGCAGTTTCCATTCAGTAAATCTTCAAGCCAAGACCCAAAGCATCACTATTCACTAGAAAGAAGGCAAAGAACACTGACTGATTCCCTGATTTCTCTTTCACAGAAGCCATCTGCCAACAAGAACACTTCTGGTGTATCCACATGGCTGACAGTTCATCTCAGCAGATACAGGTGTATACAACACAGCAGCAGGGAGGGAGGAAAAGAAATCAGAGTCACGGGGAAATGGGAGTTCAAGCTGCAAGAGAGGAGATGCATCAGTAAAGAGCAATGAGCAGGTGTTTCATTGAGATGCCTAGTAGCTGATGCTGCTAAAAATCACAAATTCTGAGACTTTCAGGTGATCAACACAGCAAAGATCTTTTCTCATTCATTCACTCTTCCACAAAGATAGATGGGACCTTTTCTATCTTTGAGCTTCTTATGAGCTTGTGTGTTCCAGAGCCTAAGAGATAAAAGATGAGATCGTTTTAAAGCACCTGAGGAAAGACGCAGTAAAACTCAGGGAGAGATATTAGCTGACACACAAGCTTCCTCTCTTTCCCTGACCTCTGTGAATTCAGAGGACACATATTCTATAAGGTGTAGCTCTGAGATGATAGAGGAGAGTATCACGGGTACAGTCACCTGTTGGGCCGTAAGCATTACCTCCCTCCAAGTTTCTTATGCAATCCCAGCTCTCAAACATCAAGAAGTATATCAGTAAACTTGGAACCTCCATAAACAAGGAAGGTAGCTTCGCTGAAGAGCTAGACACTGTGAGATGGCAGAAGCCAGTTGTGGTAGACTGCAGTATTGTTTAAAAGCATCCATTGCCCCTTCCTCAGTGAAGGCATCCCTTCCCTGCCTCATTGACATAAGGCCCTGGTCCATGTAACCTGTATGAAGGTGGTATGTGTCAATTCTGGAGAAAACTTGCAGACCCAACATGTGAAGATCCATAGTCTTTTTTTTCCTTCTGTCTCCACACTCAGCACTGTTTCAGATAATAGCAACTTGAGCAGCCTGGTTTCTAGAGTGAAGATAAAATGGAGTAAAGATGTTCTGGCATGCAGTGAACAAATAATGTGAACAAGAGCAGAGCCTCTATTCCTGAGGGCTCCTGAGACCTTGAGTCATGTGTGCCTGGAGCATCACCTAGCCTATCCCACCTGATCACAGAATAATGTCCTGTAGAAGAGCAGCTACAGCAGGAACAATGTCATCTATGAGCTGAAGAACCAAGAGGAAAAGCAATGCTTTGTTCCTTGTGAAAGTCACAGAGTCTTAGCTCAGCCTAAGGAAAAGTGTTCTTAGAGTTTGTCATGAGCGAGCAATCATTTCAGCTCTGCATTCAGATAAACAGAGGTCTGAGCAGGGAGGGTGACAGGTGGCTCTCCAATGTGGAGGTGTTGTGATGATGGGTGATGACATAGAAAGTCTACACTACAGGTGATCTTTGACTTGGAGGCTTCCATGTGTGAGTGCTGTGGTCTCCAAAATTGATATAGTGTGACTTAAGATAAAATGCCATAGTACTGAGAGGTGGGGTCAAGAGGGGTTGGTTAGGTCCTAAGAAACAGTCCCTGATGAAGAAGATTAGTGCTCATATAAAAGAGGCCTGGCAAGCTGATTTAATCCTTCCACCATGTGAGGTTAGCAAGAAGGTATCATCTGTAAGGCAGGAAAACAGCCCTTACTGAACCCTGAACACACCACTGCTTAGCTGCTGGACTTGTTCGCTTGCGGGGCCATGCACAGCCGACACCTCGGGTTTATAAATGAGCCAGTCTGAGCTGTTTCGCTGTATCAGCACAGACAGATTACATGAGATTAGAAAGCACAGAGATTTAGGATCTCCCAGTACCTCACCTAAGCCAAACAACCTATCCCATAGGAGAAGCTGCAGGTGTGAGCACACAGACCTTCTCAGGCAACTCCTTTGCATTTTCTCCATGAAACACAGCTAAGCATTGGGCGTTTCTGTCCCTGTATCTCCCTCTTCTCCCTCTCTTCTGTTTTCTCCCTCACTTCCTGGTTTCTTTTTTTTTTTTTTTTAGATTTTTATTGGAAAGTCAGATATACAGAGAGGAGGAGGAGAGACAGAGAAGAATATTTTCTGTCCATTGATTCACTCCCTGAGCAGCTGCCACGGCCAGAGCTGAGCTGATCCGAAGCAAGGAGCCCAAAGCCTCTTCTGCGTCTCCCATGCAGATATAGAGCCCCAAGGGTTTTGGCTGTCCTCGACTGCCTTCCCAGGCCACAAGCAGCAAGCTGGATGAGAAGCAGGACCACCGGGATTAGAACAGGGGCCCATATGGGATTCCGGCGCATGCAAGAAGAGGACTTTAGCTGCTAGGTTAGTATGCCGGGCCCTCACTTACTGGTTTATTATTTGTCTTTGCATCAGTCTCCCTCCCTCCCTGCCCCTTCCTCTCCTTCTGGATGTCTCTGTGTCATCCTCTGTGTGTTTCTTTTGTATTTGGGGTTTTGCATCCACCACAATCTCTCTGTTGCTATGCGCTCCTTCTTGTATTTCCAAACTTTTTATCACTCCCTCGAATATAAAGGGTCATTTTAAAAAATCATGTAATATGTGCATTGTGGGGAAAAAAGGCATGTATTTCAAACATTTTTTTTTTTCACCAAAACTGATAACTGAATTCTACTCTCGCAGGAACTTTCTTAAGTACCCTCTTAATTTGTTTCCATCCATCTGCCACACAGACGCTGTTACGTAAACTGGTTCTTAGGTTTTTCTTGTGCCATAGCAGAGGCTGAATAAAGATGGTAATGTGAAAATATTTACTCTTGTTCTCTGCACCACCCAACTCCATGCCCCACTTCACCTCCTGGGAGGACCTGCCATGAGTAGGTTTGGGAGTTGTGATACTGTTTACAGTCAGGGTCTGCTCTCATGACCCAGCAGGCTTGCAGTTTCAATTTTTATTTATTTGAAATATTCCCCCATAGCACCACAACCGTACTCACCTCTCCACCCCGCTAACACATCTCCACCTGTGAATTCTACTCCAAAGTCCAAATTAAGCCAACCCCCATTACCTGAACACCTGGTCCCCACCCACCCCAACCAGTGATAATCCGTTTGTATTCTGAAGTTCCCACTCAGTGGGGACTGACTAGAAGGTGCCACATATAGTGTTCCCCAAAGTATTACTTTAGCATTTATACTATGTCCTGAATTTTGGAGACTTGCCAATGAAACAAACAAGGTTTCTATGCCCATGGAATGTTCACCGGTTAGTGGGAGTAAGAACTGTGTAAATAAATCGTGACAACGCAATGTGATAAGACTGCCATAATCGAAGTCTGGGCGGGGCACCCTTAAGAGATGGAGTTCTAACATTAGCCAGGACTGCCATTGTGAATGCAGTCTCTTCTCAAGAGTCTCTCAGCTCATTTCAGTCCCAGGATCCGATACTATCCGTGTTGAGAAGGACAGCTACAGCCACAGCTCATGGTCATGATAATGATCCCAATTCAGGATCTGGGTCATACCTAGCACTGGTAACTCTAGTTCCGCTAGAGTTTCAGTTATTGAGTAGCTACTTGAGGAAATGAAAGATGTAAGCCAGAGGAGGGGAAGGCAGTTTAGAGAAGCATGCCAGTTTTTTTTGGCTTTGTATTGCACTCTCAGAATTTGCCAGTGCTCTCCTGGAACATCCTTCTACCCCTATACAGCTCTCTCTCTTGACTCCCAAATGCATGCCAGCCCTTGGTTTACCAGGGCACCCTTCTCCCAATCATAACTACCATCTGTTTCCTCTGTTAATCTAACCAGGACCAAATGATCAAAAATTACAAAATTCCACTGTGGGTTTTTTGAAGAGAAAGTGTGTTCTTTTTAAACAACGGAGGAGGCAGGGTGAGGTTCCGCAAGCCTCCCATATCTAACTACATTTTTCTGTCTGGATCAGAAATAAAAACTAGGAAGAAAATGAAAATACTCCTCTGTAAAGTCAAAATAGATCCCCTGAGATCTGTACAGTAAAGCTTATCCATGTTTCACAGGAAGGTCGGTTGGAGCCACACGTAACATCCATGACTCATTCTGTTCTGTTTCAGGATTTCAGATACTCAGAACAGGAATTGTGTCAATCATTAGATTATGTCAAACCTTTTTTAAAAAGATATTTTCATGTATATGAAGAATTGAGTTACAGAGAGGTGGGGAAGAGAGAGATGGAGATCTTCCAGCTGAGGTCTCACTCCCCAAACGGCCTCAATGGCCAGAGATGAACCATCTGAATCCAGGAGTTTCTTCCAGTCTCTCCCATGGGCTTAAGGGCCCCAAGCATTTGGGTCATCCTCTTCTGCTTTCCCAGACACATTAGCCAAGAGCTGGATCAGAGTAGAACAGCTGGGACTTGAACTGGTGACTATATGGGATGTTGGCACAGCAGGCAGGACCGTTACTCACTACACCATAGCAGTGGCCCCAAGGTTACACTATTGTCAAGGTGCATTCTCAGACAACCTTTTATTTGGTCAGGAAGACAGTTACTGTAATGTTATAACCCGCTGTGGATCCACGGTAAGCAAGGAGCTTGGCATGCACCATCTAATGTTACAGAACCTCTCACCAACGCCTCCCAACTCCCTGGCTCAAGTTTCTATCATTCTAAATCCTGTGCCCATTACTGCTTTGCTTTCCTTTTTAACTTGTTGTGTCCATATGTACTGTGTCTGTGTGTGTATGCACTGTTATTTTTAACTTTATGTGAGCCTTACTATGTTAATTTGGAAATTTACTTTTTCCTTCAACATTGTTTTGTCCTCTTGACTGAATTGGGTGGTTATTCCTGCTCTTAGTGATTCGACAGTGCCCAGCTGGGTGACTCCCATCCTCTCCTAAAGTGCTACAGTACTTATCTCCTGTTGAACAAGAATATCCACCAGGAACATGCCTAGGTATGGAATGCCTGACTCTAGCCTGCTTGAGAGTTTTGATCAATACAGAAAGTTGCTAGGTTTGGGTCTGGCATGGTAGCCTAGAGGCTAAAGTCCTCACCTTGCATGCGCCGGGGTCCTAAGTCAGGTACCCACTCAAATATTTCCCCTCAAGAGGCCTTTTCTGACCACCCTGGCTTAAATGGCAGTTAAGATCATTTTCTCTCTCCTGTCTCTGTTCATTTACATTTTATTTTATTTACATTCTTTTATTTATTTTCCTAGACCATTTAAAGCTACTTAATATAAGGTTACCTTACGATTTGCTTCTTCTCTCCCCTCACTAGAATATGGTTGACCTCCCGTATCTGTGGTTTTTGTTGCCTGAGGCCAACCATAGTTTGAAAGTATTAAGTGTAAAATTCCAGAAATAATCATTGTGTCCTTAAGTCATATGCTCTTCCAAGCAGCATAATGAACTTTCTCAAATCATCCTGCCCCACCCCATCTGGTACATGATTCATCCCTTTGAATTGCTCACGTACACTGATACAGTCACCTGTCCATCAATCAGCAGCCATCTCTGCTATCACACTTGCAGTATCACAAAGCTTGTGTTCACACAACCCATATTTTATTTAATAATGACCCTAAACTAAAAAGTAGTGATGCTGGCAATGTATTCAGTATACTGCTATAAGTATTTTATTTTATTAATATCTCCATATGTCTAATGAATAGATTAAATGTAACCACAGATAGAGAACATATTTGGCAACATGTTATGCCATGCCTACAATACTGGCATCCCATATGGACATTTGTTCCGGTCCCAGCTACTGCTCCAATCCAGCTCCCTAGTGATACACTTGGGACAACAGTAGAAGATGGCCCAAGTGCTTTGGCATCTGCCACCCATGTGGAAGATCCACATGGAGTTTCAGTTTTGGCTTCAGCCTGACCCAATCCTGGCCATGGTGGCTATTCAGGGAGTCAATCAGTGGATGAAAGATCTTTGACACTCCACCTATATCACTGCATCCTATCTTTTAATTAGATAAATCTTTTTGGAAAGATCATGCTATATCCGGGTTCAGTACTATCTGCACTGTCTGCAGTCCCAGGCATCCACTAGGGGCTGTAGACTAGCACACCTTAGCAGAAGCTGCACAAAAGCAGGAATTTTTGTCTATTCCCTTCAATGGTCTATCCTTAGGGCCAAGAGCACTAGCGTGGACACAGTAGGCTTTCAAGCTCATCTTTGGCTTTTGCAACCACTGGAAATTAAGAAGAATGCAAGCATTATGTGCAAGCCGAAAAAAAAAATCTGTGACTGTTTCCCCAAAGAGGAAAACACAGATGGCAAAAGAAGTACTTGATGTTCAACATTATTATTAGCCACTAGGGAAATGTAAATTAAAAGCATAGTTATTATCATCACAATGTTATTATCATCACAATGTTATTATCATCACAATGGCTAAAAGGAGAAACAATCAGGATCCAGGAGAGGGGATGCTGGATCTTCCTAGCACTGCTAATAAGAAGTAAAATGATACAACCCCTTTGCAAAAGAGCAGGACGCTTGTCTAAAGATCACATGTTACCATGTGACTCAGCAATTTCATTCTTTAGCATTTATGCCAGAGAAAGGAGAACATATTTGGAAAAAAATGTAAGTGAATATTCATAGCAGTTTTATTCATAATCACCTAAAAGTGGAATTAATATAAATGCCCTTTACTTTGTGTATCATCATCAAAAGCAAATGTTTATCGGCAATAGGAAAGAATTAGATTAGTCTCGAAGCACAATTTGTAATAGACTTTTTGAACCAAGAATGAGTTTCCAAAGGGCATGTGAACCATCCTTTGCTCAAATATATTAGGTGCTTATTCAACAGATGTTAGTCACAAATCTGTTACGTGACCGTTGCGATGTTAGGAGTAGCAGCCATGGGGGTGGGAGTGTGACTTTGCACCTGCCCTTCCAGAGCTCCCTGTCTAATGAAGATGACAAACACAATCTAGTACAAAGTATTCCATGACAGGTGAAGAACAGGAAGCAATTAGGAACATAAAAGACAGTGTCTCAGTGAATCCTGGAGGCTCTACACACAGTGAAGAAATATGCAAACATGGTGTCATGACAAGAGATGACTGGAAGCTTCCACAGCAGCGGGAACAGTGTGTACAATTGACAGCAGGTCCACAGGGTGTCTGTGGGATGGTAGCTTAGGAAAGAACAAGACAAATCTGAACACTGGCAAGGGTCCAGGCCAGGTAAGGGCTTCCGTAGTAGCCTGGAGGGTTGGCTACTTTGATAGAAGTGGACGTAGTTACCAGAAGGAGGCTTTATGGAAGCATCTCCACATGTCACAGGCCATTTGCTTTCCTTTTGGAGCACCCCCCTTTGGCAGAGTCCCCCACTCTCCTCTAGCATCACTTCTCCCTAGGCTTCCAGGCCTATCTCTAATACCCCCTCTTGTTCCAACAAGCCTTTGCCACAGCCCTGTGGGAGGGCACCTTCTTCAAGAGCAGAACAAGAACCTGCACCTGTGTACCTGCAGCACACAGCAGCACAGGCTGTGCTGAGCATGACATCTGGGAGCTCTACATTCACTCTGACTTGGTCACAAGCCTCACTTCACCACTTAGTGCCCAGGCTTCAACTTCCTTATCTGTGAAATGAGAATGATAACGTTACTGCCTCAAAAGCAGAGGATTAAACTGCCACTTAGGACACCTGCATCTCATTTCCAAATATATCTTTAAGTCCCTGATACTCTGCTTCCAATCCAGATTCCTGTGAATGTGTTTTGCTGGGTATCAGATGATGGCTCAAGGGCTTAAGCCCCTGCCACCCATTCAGGAGATCCGAACAGAGTTCTGAGCTTCTGGCTTTGACCTGGCTCAGGCTTGGCACCAGATGGAAGATTCATTCACTCCCTCCCTCTTTCTCCTCTCCTTACATCCCACCCTCCCTTTCTGCCTTTCAAAATTAAAAAAAAAAAATTCTCAGAAATGATTAACTTCATTAATGCATTTAATTCTCTTACAATGAATGGTTGTCACAAAGAAATTGTCTAGTAAGAGTCACTCTTTTTCACAGGTTATGAGCCCTAAGAACAGCCAATGTAGCAAGCTTTATCCCTGAGGCTCAATGAACTTTGCAAAAATCAGGGAGGAGGAGCCAATGTCTTCCCTGCACACACAGACCCCACTAGCCATGACCTCACACTCTGTACTTAATAGTGATTCTCATAGTCTACAAACTCACTTCCTTTTCACACGCATTCACATGATAGTGCTCTGAACTCTGAAGTCTGTTTCAAAAGAACTAAGTCATGCCCCATCTCTGTCTTCATACCTAGAAGGCCTGCAGCAATTGCCTTCACCTTCCAGAGTTTTCATATTCCTTGCTGCACAGTGAAAATGAGCTCTTATGAGGCTCAACAAGACAGAAGGCTCGGTGACACTTTCCAAAGTGTTGAGACAAATGTGATGTTCATTTCCCATTTCCCCATCTGCAAGCCTCACACCCCTCCCCATCCCTCACTTTCACTTCCAGAAGAAGCATACTCCCCTGGCTGGCACCACTGGCCAACTGCAATGCAAGGTGCAGGTACATTTTAACTTGTCCCACCCACTGACTCGATGAATTCTTTTTCTCCTCCTCCAGGGACTTTCCTAACTTCCTTCTGTAAACGAAGGAAGGAGCACATGAGCAGACTGGATATAAATATGCTTGGGAAAGCCTTCTTCTTCTTTTTCTTCTTTTTTTTTTTTCCTTAAACCAAACTTGGTTTCTGTTGTAGGCGGTGCATTCCCTTGCAGGGCAGGGCAGGGCAGCAGTGTGCTGTTGAAGGAGGTAGGGGGTGGGGGGGAACGGAGGGAAAAGGGGAGGAGTAGCCAGCGTGATTAATTCACCCACTGAGTTGGTCTTCTATTTAATGAGGGGTCTCTCTGCCCAGGAGGAGTCAGAGATACCACCAGCACCAGTAGAAGCATGGCAGAGAGCCTGGAACTGGGCTTTGGGGAAATAGTCAGCGTGGAAATGTTGCCTCAGGATGGCATCTACAGGCCCAGAGCCAGAGCCAAGCTGGGAGGCAGAAGCAGCAGTTCAGGCTGCGCTCGCACCTGCTGCCTGGTATCTGTCTCCATCCTCCTAGGACTCGCTGCCTACCTGCTTGTTAGCCAGCTCCGGACTCAAGGAGAAGCCTGCGTACAGCTCCAGGTAAGCAGACTTGTCTCTGAAGCCGGAGGCAGCAGATGCCTGATGGGGTCCAGCAGTTCTTCCAGTTTTGGTTGGAGGACAAGCTCTATCAGGCATCAGTTTCCTTGCCTGCACTTGCCAAGGAAATGTGGAGTGAGGATTAGGAAAGTTCACCTGGGCTTTCGTTTTGAATAGTTCTGGGGAATAATTGTGCCTTGTTATGTTCATATTGGAATAACTTCAAGCTTCATGTTTTAGGGGATTATAATCATTATATACTGATGGTTGCGAAATAATCTTTTTTTCTTAAAAAGACAAAAAATAATAATCTGAATTACTTAACTGATACTGGCCATTGAAAAAAGCCAAAAAGGCACAGATAATGAAATGAATAAAACAATTCATACCCATATTCTCTTAGAGTTGATCATGGTTAACAATTTACGGTATACTATAATTTTCCTAATAAAATGGAATTGTTATGAATGTGATAATAAATTATGATTTTATTTATAACAGACTATATTTTAAATTTACAGCAGCATTATATTATTAATAGATGCTTGTATTATATCTTTATGTGTGATTTACTTTAAAAACTCTTGAGTTTAGAAATATTAGTTTTTATGCTTAAAAAAGAATTTTGCAAGTGTTTGTCTCTGAGGTCTCACTGTGTCGAGGAGAAACTTATTAAAAAGCAAAAACATAGATAGGAGATAGCAGAAATTAAGGAAGTAGAGTACAAGGTGCAAGTGTCAATGAGAAAGCTTAAAATTGCAGACCAGGGACATTAGGGACAGAATTCAACTAGTAGTCTTTCTTAAAATGATCCTGTATCATCTGTGATGACTGATTTTATCTTGGTCTAAAGTACTAAATTTCAAGAGAGAAAATATAGACTTTTCTAATGATTTAATTAGAAATCCAGTCCTTCAGCAACCCTGGCTATCTTCCAAGATACATGGCAGAGAGCAAGCCTTAGCTAATATGTGACTTTTACCACCCCATCAAAATCAACAAACAGACCTTAATTCAGGCAACACTACTCATGGCCACATGCCAAGTCTCTTGAAATCTAGAAATATGCAGATGACTTGGAAAAGTTACACATGTCCAGGAAACCTGTAAGCATGAGAGGTCTTCTCCTAGGAGCCAGAAGCAAACTGTACCATCAAGTTGATGATCTGGAACTCTGTTGTTTGTTAACCAAGAAATAGTTGTTCTAGAATGAGTTTTGAATAGCCTCCAGGAACCTGCTTTCTCCTATGTTCTGGAGTGAACCCAGGAGCGTGACGTCTGAGATTCCCATGTCATCTACAGTTCAGGGAGGGCAGTGACATGTCCAGTCAGTGAGCAAACTGGAGAGCTGAGCTGTTCTTTGTTCCACTACATCGCTGAGTCCATCACGTGTCCACTCTATGGCAGGTGCCTGAGAAGTAAGTAGGGCTAACCTGACCCATTCTGTTCTAGTTAAACCCATTTCCCTAGAGCAGGTTCAAGAGGTGTCTTTCACAAATGCAGCTTGGCTAGGCTATGGAACCTCTAAGTTAGAAGAAAGACTAAGAGAAATAGGGACCAGGCTACAGCTAGGGAAATTGGGGTCATAAGGGAAACAGCTAGGACACTCAAAAGGAGAGAGTTTAAAGCAAAACAGCATTTGCAGAACAACTGGGGCAGTTTCAAGAAAGGACTGGGTAAAGAGATGAAGATGGAAGCATCGAGGTTTGGCCACAGTGGGAAATCAGTTCCTATTTCTCAGCATGGGGGAACCAAGCCTGGGAACTAAAGCCTGGGGAATCAAGTCCCCTTTAGTTCCAAGGGGAACTAAACCTGGGACAGCCTAGCTAGGGTGTCTCAGAGGTCAGAAGGGAAAACAATCACAGTCAGAACAGCAATGAGAGGGGAAAAGAGGTGGGGCAGGATTTGCTAACCACTCACTGCTTCCAATTTCTGATACCACTGAGCAGGTTCAACTAGAAGCCAAGGCTCAAAAAGGTCAGGAAGTAGCCAGATCCAGAGCTCAGCCTTAACAGGGCTTATAACAGGGCTGGAGAGGTCAGAGAGTGGATCTGGAGGGGTTCATGGAGAATGACCAGGTCAGAGGAAGTGGAAAATGGAAACTAGGCCACCAGGATGAACTTGGTAGATACAACAATGAAATATGGCTCTTAGACACATTGACTCAGCATCTTAGGGCCCAGTGGAGGGCAGGGGGAAGCAAGTGACTTCATGTCTGACAGTCTCTTTCCTTTTATACCAAAAGAGGTTACTAATACCAGCACTGCAAACAGACCATTAAGGCACATTAGGGATATTTTGTGTGTTGAGAAGACAGGGAAAGCTACATACAATGTACACAGTTGTGATGATGTGGTGGTCATTCTATGCCAAGAAACATGAGAAAACTTGATCTTGGCCTCAGGTCTGATGCATGAGTCAGATAAGGAAATGGACTCACTCAATGTAGAGGTACTATGGAATTCCAGATGTTCCCACAGCCTGCCGTAGGAATGGAGTGATCCAGGGAAGGCATCCTAAAAGAGGGAAACGAGGCACCTGTAGCTAACATCCCAGGCCTGAGGCTTATGTAAAGAACCTCATTTCAAATAAAAGTCAGTAGACCACAACCAAGGCCACTAGAGGGGACTTTAGGAAACTGGGAGTCTTGGAAATCTAAAAGAGGTTTGCCCATACCTGTCTCAATTGAAATGGGACCATCTGACCCCTGCTCCAAGCATTCAGACAGTAGCGTCATGTTTACCCAGGCACCAGGTTCTGATACCATAAGTCAAAGGAAGATCATTGAGAGGTGATGCTGCTGGAACTGCCACCAATTACTGAGCTTTTGCCCCATGTCAGCCTCCCAGCCAACAGCTCTATAACTTCATACACCAAATTTGTGTCGCACTCAAAACCCTCCACCGAAGACCCCTGCCTGGGAGCAGCAGAGTGAAGTTAAGGCTGCCAAAGTTTTTCCAAGAGGAAAATACAAAAAGATTTGTGGTAGGATCCATGCTCAGGTTACTGTCATGTAATTAGAAACAAAATCTCCCAACCCAAAAACCCTCCCCACAAAGGTAGAGATAAAGCACATACTTTTATTAGTGGATATGTGTTAAATTAGAATGCAGTGTCCATCACAAGCCATTTGCCAAGAGTACGTTGAGGCAGTAAGAAATCTCACCTTTTATTTTGGCCAAAAATTTACCGTTACCTCCAAGTTACGTGAAAAGAGCACACTGTGTAACAGCATGTGAAATGAGTACTTCATTTTAGGAAAAACAGCCACATATATGAGTTTGCTTACAAACGCACAAAAGATCTCACTGAAGAACACAAAAGTAACTCTGCTGGCATGCATGTAAGGGAAATCAAAGGCTCAGTCACATAGGTATACAGAGTTTTGTGTAAAATGTGTGTATCACCTATATAAAAATATGTTGGGATAATAAAATGCTTGCAGAAGTAGAACATGTATGGCATTGTGGGCCATATAAGGCCTACAAAATCATCTGGTGTGGCCCAGCCAAGGCAACTGCAGGCAGGACTTGAAATACAATGAATCTTTAGCAGGCTAAACGTTTGATTTGATAATTTTGTATAGTCTAAAATTGATACTATAAATAGCCAAATGGCCTTCGGAAAGAAAAAATCCATCATCCCTGCTCACACTTCTTCAAGGCCTAAACAGATTTGCATTCTGGACACATCACAAGTCAAAAGGTCAAGTTCAGTGAGATTCTGCCCTCCCCACTTCTTAGCTTGTGACCCAATGCCCTGGGCCCCAGCTTCCTTATCAAGTGAGAATAATGAGTATTCAAAGTGTCTGACAGGAAGTATGGGATTAGTCAATCATAGTGATGATTATTGTGACAGCAAAGGAACTGCCCAGCTCACAGAAATTACATCACAAAACACAACTTCTCTGCCCTCTCTGGAATCTGGCCTGGCCTGGACAGAGAACTATTTTTAATATCAAAGAGCTTTCCTTGGGCTCTGATCCTTAAGAGCTACCTCTTGCCTTCTGCAAGGAACTTTCCCCCACCTGCTTCTCTCAGTCCACTCTCACATAGCTATGTTTCACCACAGCCTGGGCATTTTTGAGCCCTTCAGTGGTTTCTGTTGCCCTTAGGATGGGACCACAGGTATCCTGGGGTTCAGCTCTGCCACACAGAGAGAGCTGAAGGCAAGTGAATGCAGCCAAGTGACTCAGCCCCAAGCCCAGCACAGTGGGCACCCAGTTCTGTGCCATGCATTAGTAGGGATGCTTAGGGAGCTTTCCTGGCCAGGGTTGCACCAATGCCCTTTCCCTCCATCTCCACACACCCTCCCCCAATTTTCTCAGCTTCCTCTCGTCTCACATCCATCCTTTCCTGAAAATTCTCATGAGGCCCCTGATCTTTAATCCCCATGCATCCTTTTCCCTCCCTGACATCTGCTGGTTTCCACCCAGACCAACAGGGCCTCAAAGTGGTCAGGAGAAATACCTGACACATTTTAAGTGCCCAGTAAGCAAGAATCCCTTTATCTTCCCCATATACCTAGCACACACTCAGGAGTCATTTCATGTTTTCTTGATGGAGAGAGGCATGGGACAGGCAAGCGACCAGAACTCTTTGATCCTTAGACCCATCATGTGCAACATGTCCTTCCTCGCAGCATTTATGGTAAGAATTCTGCAAGATGCTAGAAATCTATTTCCACCAGGAAGCTGTTCACAGGCATTCTTTGCCTACCTGCCCCACCTGGCATGAGCCTTTCTAGCTCACTCAAGTTGTGTTCTCTTTGGCAAGGACAGTAACAACAGTCCCTTTCAGTGTTACCCAGAGGAAACAGACAGCCAAGAAGAACGGATTTTGTAAACCAAAAAAACGTGAATCCCTCAGGGGCTGTGATCTTGTTGTAACCACAAGCAGCCCCAACACACCTGGAAAAGAAGCTGAATTAGTCCAAGAGTCACAGTGAGCAAAAAGCAGGAACACTGGAGGTAGTGCAGATGGCACTTGGGAAGTAAGGGAAAGAAGAGTGCATCCAGACGTGAGTCCTAGACAGCCACTGCAGCTCGTAGCGATCAACCTCAGCATTCACTCATTCACTCACTAAAGGCAGCACACAGCCATCCCTGAATACCATTCCCACATGTTGAGTCTCCTGCATCGTCCCCAAACAGCACACACATCATCAAGCTGCTGTAGGACACTGACTTCAAGAGGTCAATTTGAAGCCTGGTCCTTTAAGAGCAGGCTTCCAGAAGCATGTAATGGATTGAAGAGGTGTGTAAAGTGTCTGTGGAAAAGAAGGAAGCTCCCCAAACCTCCAAAAGGACTTAGATCAGCCACTTAGAGCAATGAAACTAAGCCTGGGCTGCTTATCGCAGGATCCCCCATGGAGAGAAACAAACAGGTTTATTTAAGAGGGAAAGGGAAAGCAGACACCTCCATTCAAAACATTTTCCACCTGGCCAGTTAGCAAGAGCACTTTTTAAAGAAGCTAAAGGCCAGTAGGGGAGGTTAAGGAAGATAATGGGCACAGTGGATTGTCAGGCAAGTTTCCAGTCAGCTCACAGTGGTCTCTGGACCTAAAGCTTGACTGTTTACAGAGAGCGGAGGTCAACCTGCCCAGACATAGCTTTCTTGGGCAATAAGCTTGCTTATCGTGAATTCCTTCCTTGTCTGAGGTCTTGCAATTCGAGCCAATTCCCAGCTGTATAATACCTGGAATTCTTAACAAGTTCTGTTTGTTTGCTGAATTAAGCACTGGTCTCATTAATCATGAGGCCAGAAGTTAGCTTTGTGAAGCAGAACGTGAAAATAGAATATGTATGTACATATATGCGTGTATGTGTATATGTGTGTGTGTATTCACTTTAGTGACATAACTGGTCATGATATTAGAATGCGAAGAAGGAAAAGAATCTGCGATCACTGAAGTTAGTTACATCACAGTCATAAAGAGAAGCAGGGCAGCATCTGTTTACAACTGAAGTTGTAAGGCCAAAAGGTGGATGCGCAGAACCAACAACACACTCCAAGAGCATATATTGAAGCCCAAGAAAGGAGAGAACTTGGATGTGCATGTTTTCTTTCTGAGTTGTCACAATATGGGAGGAAAAGATCCCGGCTGGTTTTTATTGATAAGTAAACCAAGACTCACTAAGGTGAGGTGACGTGCAAAAATCACACACCAGGAAAAGCAAAAGGGCTGGGATTTCCAAATTTGCAAACACCAGAATCTTTGCTCTTTGCCACACTGAATGTCTCATGAGTCCAGGGCACTTCGGAACATAGTGAAATAAAATGACCTTGGTTTTAAATTTCTGGGTTGGATTACCCTGATGCAAATATAAGCAGGAAGAAATTAAAAAAAAAAAAAAGGAGACAAGGAAGTAGTGTCTTTCTCCTAGAAGTGGTTGGAAGGATGATATGGGTCATAAAACGTTTATGTCTTTGCGATGGAGCATTTATGGCAGCATGAAATGAATATCTCTTCCTGTATATGAATAGATAAAGGGAATACCTACAGAGCATGAGAAGAAAGGCCAAGTTTGAAGGCCATTAGTTAAGACATTTTTAACTAAGGAAATGTCAGGAAATCACAAACATCATCCCTGCTTCCAGCTCACCCATCTGCTGTGCACCGTGCCAGTGATTGGCAGGTTCATGAAACATCCACATTCCGCATCTGTCCTTGGTCTAACGATTCAGAGGCCAGGCCTCCCATTTCTCTTTGACCTTTAACAGTTGTTTAATCTCTTTAAACTTTTATTATAAAACTTACACAGACTGTAACTCTCCTTTCAAAGTAGCTGCAATATTAGATGAAGAACACATATAAATGCCCCACACATGCCCTAGTGAACATTAGTGGTTGGAAGTACCTTCTTCCCAGTTAGAAGAATAAGACTAATTCCAAAATGTCCATAGTGATAGTTATGGTCAGTTTGAATAAGTGATTACCAAACAATATATTATATATAAAAAAAGAAAGATAGAAAATTAGAGGATGAAAGGTTCAAGTTCATGCAAGCATTGTGGCAAGAGCATATTAAGAGCAGCTTGCAACCCTAGGAGCACTAGTTTGAGTCTTAGCTGCTCCATTTCCAATCCAGGTAACTACTAATTTGCCTAAGCAAGCGGTACAAGACGGCCCAAGTGGCTCCCTGCCACTCATGTAGGAGATTAAGAATTCCAGAATCCTGGCCTCATCCTGGCCCAGCCCTGAATGTTGTAGTCAATTACAGAGTAAGCCAGTGGATGAAAGATTTCTTTCTGTTTCTCCCTCATGCTCTGTTACTCTGTCTTTCAAATAAATTTTTAAAATATATATTTTCTGAAAACAAAGAAAGAGGGCCAGACACAACGACTTGATTCACTAATCCTTTGCCTTGCAAGCGCTGAGATCCCATATGGGCATCAGTTCATGCCCTGATTGCTCCACTTCCCATCCAGCTCCCTGCTTGCAGCCTGGGAAAGCAGCATCAGAGGACAACCCAAAGCCTTGCGACCCTGCACCCATGTGGGAGACCCAGAAGCAGCTCCTCACTCATGGCTTTAGATCAGCTCAGTTTCTACCATTACAACCAGTTGGGCATGAACCAGCAGATGAAAAATCTTTCTTTCTGTCTTTCTTTCTGTAAATTTGCCTTTCCAATAAAAATAAAATAAATCTTGGAAAAGAAAGAAGAGGGGAGGGGAGGGGAGAGGAGAGGAGGGGAGGAAGAGGTGAGATGTGGAGAGGAGAGGAGAGGAGAGGAGAGGAGAGGAGAGGAGAGGAGAGGAGAGGAGAGGAGAGGAGAGGAGAGGAGAGGAGAGGAAAAAAGAAAAGAAAGGAAAAAAGAAAGGAAAAGAAAAGAAGGAAAAGAAAGCTCCCCTGAATCCACAAGAAAAATTTGGGATTGGGACTGTAGCGGGTATAGGTGGAGGGTAAGCAGCAGTTTAGTTACTATGTCTCAGACCAATGCTAGTGGCAGCAGGCAACTCACCATCCTATTAAGATGTATAACCATAGTCATACATGTTTGTCTTGTTTGACTCCAACTCCTTACCAAGCCTTGAAACATTCAACAAACCTGTTAGAGCCAGGATTACACAGACACTGACAAACACCATGAGAAATAATAGTTCTGTGTAATCAAAAATGTGTAATGTCAAAAAAATTATCCCTTTCCTAGATTTGGGGATTGCAAAACCCTGTCTGGATTCACTGAACCTAAACTTTATACAATCTTCTGATTTCTCTCTGCTACCATCTTCCTTGTGGCTGAGAATCTGCATGCTTTGCCAACTGATAATCCAGCAGAAATCCCAGGCACTACAGCATTGCGAATACAGTGGTAAGGAAGATAGATCAGCTAGGTCCCCCTCATGAATCCCACTAGAGAGAGAAAACAATAAGCATGAGGCCAGTGCTACGGTGTACGGGTGAAGCTGTAATGCTGGCATCTCATAAAGGCTCTAGTTCATGTTCCATTTGCTTCACTTCTGATTCAGCTCCCTTTTAATGACCTAGGAAATCACTAGAAGGTGGTCCAAATGGTTGGGCCTCTAACAAGAAAAAACTGTATGAAGTTTCTGGCTCCTGGCTCCAGCCTGGCCCCAGCATTGGCTACTGCAATCATCAGTGGAGTGAACCAGCAGATAGGAGATCTCTTTCGGTCTCTCTCCATCTCTCTCTGTAACTCTGATTTTCAAATTAAAATAAATCTTTAAAAAATAAAACAATAAGCTTTTAACAGAGGTTTAACAGGTTCAACAGAGAAAAGCCAAGATTGGATCACAGTAGATACTGCATTGGTCTAGTGTTGCCAACAAGCATCTTGAGAATAGGCTTCAGGAAAGCTCAAGGGTATAAACATTTCTACACATCAGCCACTATGTCGTGTTCTCATATCCCTCATTCATTACCACTTCCTGTCACAAACTCCTCCTCCCAAGCTGGATGGAATCATCAGAAACGGAAGGAGCAAGGCAAGGTGGTATGCTGTTGTTCTTGCAGAGACAGCCCCAGCCGATATGCTTCTGGACTCTTCACATACTATGATCTCCAACATCGTCTAATGGGCACTGTCATAGCCTCTGGGTATTGAGCGGCATTCTGGGTCAGGGAAATCTACACATGACTATCCAAATAAAATAAAATGTGTCTCCAAATTATATAAATCCAGCAGAGAAAACGAAAAGTGTTCAGTGCTGTGAACTGATGTGTACACACTGATGACAAGATGCTGGATCACAAACGAATGTGATCCAAACTCTTGGCTGTGTGCTTAGGCAAAGTTAAGCAGGGTGCTTGAAGAGTTCTCAGCTAAGAATGAAATGAAGTTAAAGTAAGCTAACTAGGGAAACTGCCCTTTTCTATACAAATTTTCTATACAATTTTCAAATCATTTGCATCAATCACTGAGGTTTCCTCTTCTGTTTGGGAACCTGGAGGACTAAGAGAGGAACAGATAACAAGGCTGGGGTAGTAAATTCGGACTTTGAAGATGAATATAAGATAGACCAGTGGCAGAGCCAGTAAAGGTTTGTGAGAGGAGTTATGCATGATAAAGTGATGTTTTTGAAAAAATGCTCTAAAAGTAGACTAGCAAATAAATCAGATAAAGGGAGAAAGCAAGGCAGGAAGACCTGTGAGGAGGCTATTGGGAAAATCTGGACAAGCAGCATTCCAAAGCCTGCAGGAGAGGCCTGGACAAGAAAAACTGAAAAACAGAAATGAGAGCCCTTAAGTTTGCAGAAGAAGTAACATTCAGATCTGGTGGCAGAAAGGAAGCAGTAGTGGCATTATTAATAGAAGTAGGAAGTGCTAGCAAAGGGCCTGCAGACAGTGAAGTCAGTTCTGTATTCAAAGCCAAGATTCCTACTGCCACTAGAAGACAGCCCAGCCAGAAAATGTAAAGTGCTGGGAAGTCTGAGCTACCGAAAGATGCGTTATTACAGACAGCGATGATAAGATGCCATCCACTTGTACACTCACATGCACATCACAGACACAGGCAGAAGCAAAGAGGCAAAAAACATATCAACTCACATCCCGTCCTTTGGATACAGCTCTATTCTCTCACATTCCAACACTCAGTTCCCTTCCCAAGTACACTAACATCCACACACACATACACACCCCTCTCACACAAACACACACACACACACACACACATCTTTTTAAGACATAAAATAAATCAAGTGTTCATGATAACAAGAGAATTCCTTAGTTAGTATGGGCTATACAGTTTTAAGAACCAAATCAGGAGACTGGTTGAGTCAAAAATCATATGAGAGAAGATTTTTTTTCAAACCACTGTAAAATGCAAGAGGGAGATATTATTCCTAAGCTAAGAGCACAATTTTGCTCCTAAGCTTTATTCATAGGCACCTGAGTTGTGGGACCTTTGTTTTCTATGCATTCTCTGTACTGATTCATGCATTTTCTGATTTGATCCTCACTGCATCTCTATAAGCAATTTGAGCTAGGGATGTTATTATTCTCACTTTACAATGCAGAAACCAGAGCTCAGAAAGGGAAAGCATCTTATTGAAAATCAAATTGTTAATAGTAGTGGACTCAGAATTCAGATTCAGGTCTGCTTGCCTAGGAGGTAATTACTTTTCCACTCTCATATGGTATTTGAAATATTTATAATTCAGATTGCGATGATGAGAAGGTCTGTATGTGCCACACAGAAACAAAGAGGCAATGTTGAAGCTAATGAGCAGACTACATAGCCATTTTTTTCTTTTTCCATATCATTTTTTTAAAAAAAATAGTTCGAAGTTTTGAACTGTGCTAGGGAAAAGAAAATAACACAAGTGTCCTTATACATTCAAATAATAGGAAAAAAAAAAGACAAGAGGCGGAAGTTCCTTAGAATAGCAGAGAACAGCTATAAGAAAGAACTTTAAAAGTTGAGCTTCAGGGGCTGGTTGCAGCAGCACTGCATGCTGTTCCTCTGCCTGCAATGCCAGTTCTATTCCCAAATTCTCCACTTCCAATCTAGTTCCTGCTAATGGTCTGGGAAAGCAGCAGAGGATGATCCAAGGCCTTGTGCCCTGCATCCACATGGGAGACCAGAAGAAATTCCTGTCTCACAATTATAAATTGACCTAGCCCTTGTCATTGCAGCCATTTGGGCAGTAGTCCAATAGACAGAAGATCTCTCTGTGTGTGTCTCACCCTCTCTATAACTCTTTCAAGTAAAATAAATAGTTTTTTTTTTCTCTTTAAAGAAAGTTTCACTTCAGAGACAAACCTAAGAAGGAGAAACCACATCAGGGGTAATGCAGGACATAAGTAGTGAAGCAAGGTGCATAATGCCCACTAGCCAAAACTTTCCAAATCCCTTTTCCCTCACTGCAGAGCCCCCAGGCTGGCAGCAGCAATTTCTTAATCATACCCACGCTATGGGCATCTATGAGGGCATTGGAGTCTGAGAGACCACAGGTGGTCTGACCATGTCTTTCTTTTACAGCAGACTCTGAAAGGACAGGAGTTTGGACCTTCACATCAGAGAGCTTGTAAGTGTTTCCATTTTTTACCCCCTTTCTTGTGAGGAACAAAAACAATTTCAGTTATTCTGGTATGTGGGAGAGGATGGGGGGGTGTCAATGTTTACTACCAAGTTGCTAAGCCAATTGGTGCAAACCCAGAGGAGCACTGAGGCTTCTCCCTAATGACCAAGAAGACAAAATGTTGCATTGGCCAAATGCCTGACCCACAGCCTGTGGCACTAATGGCCTAGATTCAAACCTCAGCTCTGGAATTTAATAGCAGTTTGATCTATGGACAAATAATGTCACCTCGATTTCCTACCTGAAAAACAATATTAATACTTTCCTACTGAGTAGATGTAATCAGGTGATTTTTCTAAAGGAACTGTGTCAATACCTAGAAAATAAAAAGAGCACAAGAGATTCTTGCTTTATACCATCAACAACAGCCTCTTTATCATTGTACTTTATGCTACTTAATCTAATATGATCATTTCCAAGAACCAATGGAAATGATCTTTTCAAGAACTTAGGGAGAATGAGGACAGAGAGAGAAACAAATATGCCAAGGACATATGGTTGCACACAAGATCCCACCTCTTCTGTCTCTCATTTCTGTTGGTATAACCATATGTGTCCAGTAGCTTTTTCAAGGGACCATACTAAAGACATAGGGCTAATTAGCTGAAATCACCCCATTCATAGTAGGGTTCACCGTGTCCCGAAATCACCCCATTCATAATAGGGTTCACTGTGTTCCTGTTAGAGAAAACAGTTTCAACCCAAAGTCACAGGGCCAAGATCCATTGTGTCCCAGACTCTTACTTCTGAGCCTCCCCTGTCCCCAGCAGTGCTTATCACAAGTACCACATTTCAGTACTAAACCTTGTAAGGAGTGGAATTAACTGGACTGAAGGTGATCCATGTTTCTTTCTCCCCATGGATACCTGTAGTTCCCAAAGGCCTATCTTCACTCCAATTACCCCTTAAAGTATACAGATCATATTTCTCCTTTCATTACAGACATGCCTCTCAGAGCTGAGAGAATGAAGCCAAGAGCACACCTGACAGGTAAGTCCCCCCAGCCCTCAATCCCTGGAGTGTTGTCCAGGAGCATGCAATCTGTGGTCCTGAGGTTCCTTTCAGGATATCACCAGAATTCAGTATAGTGGCTTCAAACTGGAAAACACAACCCCAGGTGACAGGTTCCTCTTCTCATGTGAGGATTCCAAAGGCCCGTGTATGTTGGGCATTTTCTCTGTGATTCTATGTACACCCCCCCATCCTTTTTCACCTTTCGTTGGCAAAACCCAACCATTCAGAAAAGGCTTTCCTCAAACTCAGAGCTTCAAGGAATTCTGGACCTAGGCACAGATGAAAAGGCCCTTGAGTTTCCAGTACATCCAGTTCACCTGTGTCTTGCTCAAGGTAACACTGCAGGACATTGACAATGAGGAAGGTGTTTCCAAAGAATGTTTATTGATGTGAAGCTAATGAGTGGAACTTTCACAATGTCTGTTGGCCAGCTTCCCAAATCTATGTAAATTCGAGGTATCTAACAGCTGCAGTTCCTATTCCTCTGAGACTCTCCTCCCCCGCTGCTCCACACACACCAAAGAAAAGAGCAAGACAGTTCAGAAATAAGTATTCACAACCCATTGATGTGCAGTAGACATTCAACCTAATGGCTAAAAAAAAACCAGTTAGATGTCTGCATTCCACATCAGGGTGCCTGATTTTGGTTCCTAAATCTTGAGTCCAGCTTCCTGTTTATGCAGAACCTAGGAGACAGCAGGTGATGCTTCAGTAATGGAGTTGCAGTCATTCACATGAGTTGCCTAGCTCCTGGCTTTGGCCAAGTGCAGGACCAGCCATTGCGGGCATTCAGAAATTCAAATAGGAGTCTCAGCCTCTCAATCTCTCTATTTCCTGGTCTCTTTCTCTCTATTTCCTCGTCTGTAAGAAAATTTTCCATTTTCAGGAGAATATCCTTATGACTCAAGACATTTGCTTCAGAGAGCATTATTTGTGGTAAATACTGAGCAAGGACTAGGGCCGGAAAAATCCCAGGTAATCATCACTGTCTGGGAGAATGAGAAAAATTAAACAGGCTGGGCTAAATAACCCTTTTATTTAAAAGCTACTGACTATAGAAATGTCACTTTTGCTATGAGCAAGAGAAGTAGAAACAGTGGGGGAGGGAGGGAAAAATAGTCTAAGTTTCCAATACGTGACAGACATTGTGGTTATCATTAATGTCCATTTTCTCATTTCATTGTCTTTCAGATAGATGAAATAGGGATTAGTCACTACTGTTTATAGATAAAAAAAAAACTAAGATTCAGACAACTAAATTCACTTGTCCCAAATCACACGCCCAGGAAGTGGAAGAACTGAGATTTAAGCTTGACTTTCAAAACTACAGTTTTCATTTCAACATACTTCCTGTCCAAACTCCTACTTACTACTATGTTGACACAATTAATTGCCTACAAATTTAATAAATGTTGCCTTGTCTTAGAGACTCATGAATTTATTCTTGCATTATCTGCTTATAATCCACTGAGCCATCCGCAATGAGAAAGCAGTCACTACTAAGGGTGATCAGTAAAAACACCCTTTACGGATTCTGCAGACAACAGACTTTTCCAAGGAGCTTTTTGAGGGACAAAGGAAACTGCACACACTTGGAACACGCATATCATAATTGCGAAAGAAACTAACCCAGCCAGCAGGAAGAAAGGTCCCAAGAAAATCAAGGGACTAGGTTTCTGGTCATCCATTGAATGTGAAAGTTGCTAAGCAGCCTCTAACACAACCTATCTCAAAATGCTAATATCTGAACATAATGGTGATTGGTATAGATTTCAAAGGCAATTATAGGAAATGAAAGTCTTTATTTATCCCTAAAAGTATTCATTTTATTTCAGATTATCTTATTTGAAATCAATGCCTCAAAACACTATTTGATTTATCATTTACTTCTGCAATAGACACAGTGTTAATTCATATGTTCTACACATACGTGAACAATGCAAATAGAAGAATATATAAAAGGATATAAAGCAAAATTCATTTTTGATCTGCCAAAATGGAAGATGCTGGTGATATTTGGGGAGAAAAAATATGTATGGACTGAATATAAGTGTACACCTGTTATCAGCCTTGATGGGAAGGGAGTATCTATGTGTCCTTTTCACCTGGTCTTCAGAACAGGACACTCAAAATGGAGTGACACTCAGTGAAGAGAAAGAGCTTACACAGTTGACTGATGACTCAGCATGATGCAGAATCTGATTTCGAACTGGGTCCCTGTAGCCCAAAGCCCAGGTCTCTCCCACTCCACAAGCCAAATCCACTGCCTTATTTTTGGTCCCATCAATGTCAGGGAAACATTTTCAAACATTCTGGGTTTCTGGTTACAACATACATCTGCAAATTGATTCTTTATTAATTACTTCCTGCATGCCATGTGACTTTGGATCATAGGATTTGAACATGGAAGAAAATGTGACTCCAAAATGCCCTCTTTGGTGAGTCAGAGCATGTCTGCAACAAGGTTAATTTAGGGGTGGGCAGTTAACAAGTTAAAATGCCCAGACTCCAGCTTCCCACTAATACATATCCTAGCAGACAATGGTGATGGCTCCAATGATTGGGCTCCTGCCACCAACATGGGAGATTTAGATTGAGTTCCCAGCTCCTAGCTCTGTCACTCAGCCCATCCCAGAGACATTGCAAACATCTTGGCATTTAAGGGGTGACCCAGTGTGTGGAAGTACTCTCATGAATTCTCTCTCTCTCTCTTTTTCTCTCTCCTTCCTCTCTTCCTTCCTCTATACTTCTTTCCCTCCCTTCTGTCACTCTACCCCTCAAATAAATAAAGCTGTAATTTAAAGGGTATTCCTAATTACGTAGCAATTTAACATATATTATCTCTTTTAAACCTTTCCTGTGGGTTATGTCACTTCAAGAAGGAAAGGCCTATCAAACAAACAAAAAAAACTAAATTTAGTGAATGTTACAAAGTTAACAAACCCCAAAATAAAATTTTTAGAGAATAATAACAATAATACTTAAATGCAAAAATATTCCCCAATGGTTTTCCCTCATAATTGGTTGAATTCATAATTTCCCCAACCCCAACACATTTCAACTGTGGTTGTATAACTCATAGATACAAAGCCTACAGATGTGGGAGACCAAGTATACTGTGATAGGGTATAGTACCATGACCACGGGGAGACCCCTTTGGTACTAGAATCAGCAAATTTCTCAAGAGTTGGTTAAGGGGTGTTTATGAAGAGGAATCAGCAAAGCCAAAATGTGTCAGTTACAAGGAAGAAGCATGAGAGGTTGGATCTGAGAATGTTTTATCCTAGAACTAGCCTTTGAGAAGAGATTGCGTTTTTCCCAAGTTGAGTGTGGCCAGCACTGAACAGTCTGGTCTTAATAAAATAAAATGCTCCAGCTCATCATTTATGGGGCAAAGAATGGGAATTGAGGTGTGGTGTCCAGTTCTGTAATGGGCAAACAAGGGGATATCCATGTCTTCTCTGGGTCATTTGCAAAAGGTTGACTCTTTGCAGTAAGCCATTTTCTGGAACACGAAAAGATTTTCTTCACTTTCATTGTTTTCTAAGCCCACAGGTTTGAGGTAAAATTTAAAATTGTCAGAAAGTCCATAGAGGCCACATAATTAGCCCCATGACACCCTTCAATGAAGCTGTTCTCTTTGCACAAACATATGCATCCACTTACCCTTCACCCATTCCTCCCTCAGGTACTTGTTAGCTACTGGTTATGTTCAATCACTTTAATCTTCCCTGAAAATGATACGAGATGCTTTTCAGCCTACTTTTTTATGTTCTGACATAATCAAATTTCACTTCTTTCTTCTCTTTGCAGTTGTGAGACAAACTCCCATGCAGACCATGAGAAATCAGTTTCCAGCTTTGCATTGGGAACATGAACTAGGCTTGGCCTTCACCAAGAACCGGATGAACTACACCAATAAGTTCCTGGTGATCCCAGAGTCGGGAGAATATTTTGTTTACTCCCAGGTCACATTTCGAGGTACCACATCTGAATGTGGTGAAATATACAAGATGAGAGAACGGAAAAAGCCAGACTCCATCATTGTGATTATCACCAAGGTAACAGACAGCTACCCTGAGCCTGCCCAGCTCCTAACAGGGACCAAGTCAGTGTGTGAAATAGGCAGCAACTGGTTCCAGCCCATCTACCTCGGGGCCATGTTCTCCTTGGAAGAAGGGGATAAGCTGATGGTAAATGTCAGTGATATCTCCTTGGTGGATTACACAAAGGAAGACAAAACGTTCTTTGGTGCCTTCTTGCTATAGGAGAAAAGTGGGCATCATCGCATGAAGATCCTATGCCTCCTAATTCCTAATCTTGTCCGTTAATATGCAATTACAGCCAAGAGTTTTCTTGGATCCAGCAGTAGGGAGCATCCCGTAAAGACAGTGGTTTAGCTGTGAAATTAAGGGCTCAAACATTCACATTTGATAGACCTTCCCTATGAGGATGCTAATCAGAAAAGGGTGAAAGAAAACAAATTATCATGGTTTCTTGGAGGAATAGTGACTTTTTAAAACATTGATCACCTAATGAATGGTTGCTGTATTCATGTGAGGATCTACAGAGGACTATTTCACACTTTCCTAAATACACCTGTCACCAGTGACAGTTTTTGGTCAATCTGATCATATTTGCTTCAGCTCAGGATATTATTTTTAAAGTCCAAAGCAAGTCATAGAAAACAGCATGAGCCCCTCAAAGACAAAATCCTTTTAGTTTTTCCATATGACTTGCCTGAAAAATGAAAAAGAGAGCTAGTATTTCTCATGAATAATGTCAAAAAATGAACTGGTCTTCATACTGTAGATGGCTATTGGAAAACAGTTTTTTCTTGGATTATGTTCACAAATATCAAGTAAGCATGAGTCCTACATATCTAACAAAGATATGACATTTGCATTTATTCAGTTTTCTTAATCATCTGCTATGTTCCGAGTACTCTCTTGATCTGGAAGACACCATGAAGAACAAGACAGACTACTTAGAACTTGTATCTCTGGACACTTCCTGGTTAAGTGGCCATCAACATACTCCAAAGAATAACTGCAACTCTGAGATTTCTGGTTTTCTCCTAACAACATAAGATACTCCTCTGATTAAATCACTCCAGATAATCAACACATTTCTACTGAACTAGACCAACTCTACAGCAAGTTTGAATGACGCTACAGTGCAGCAGACTTATTCTGTGGGGAGGAAAATATGTCAATAACCAAATCTGAAGAAATTAACCTAGCTCTGCTTTGAGGTTTGGTTTGCAATACTGCATGTAGAATGTTTAACAAGAGTTTTCCCTTTAGAATATGAAGTTAGCCAAACAATTCATCCAGTACTTCTTTCTTGAAAGAGAGCCTCGACATTGAGAGGGTCCTTTCTGTGTCTCCTATGGGTGTGATCCTCCCACACGCTCATCGGTCAGGGAGGAGCAGAGCAGTGCTACTCTCTCAGCCAGTGTTCTGTTTATACTCCCAAAGTGCAAATCCATCAGTTTGTTTCCTATGATCAAAGGTCTCTGGGGAATGAAATAGGTTAACTGGCTATATCCTTGTAATCTCAGAGCGTGTGGGTGTGACACGCAGGCAGCTCCAGCAGCTTCTGTTATAAATGTCCCCTATCTGCTGAGCTGGGACTGATGGCAAATGCTGTTAGATGCTGGGAGACCACAGAGGCAGAGAGACACCTGAGCACTTAATATTTGTTGAGATACAATTAAATACAGATTGATTTCTGGCCTCTTGGTTGGGTAGTTGAGAGTCTCAGAGCACTTCCTAATCTGTTCTTGGGCTAACCTGACATCAATCCTCTTTCTCACCTTCAGTTGCTCAGAACAGTCCAGGATTCCTTGAGAGAAGGGTGTGGTCACCTCCACCTTCAGGGAGGAAGTGAAGCCTGAAAGAAGGTGGGTGGTCCTCAGATGACCACGGGAAAGGGCAGCTGAGACAGGGGGAAAACCCTTTGCTTAAAGCAGAAAAAGAAAGGTTTCTCAGTAACTCCAAAAGCAACTTGATTAAAAACAAAAAAGTATCCCCTTAACAGATTCCTAGAACAATGTTTATTGGAAGATAGTGTTTCCTTTGTGACTCTTGCCTAGCTCCATAATCAGAACAAGCATCCTGTTAAGAAAACACAATACTCTAGGCGCCTGAGTCTCCACGGAGCCCCAGCCCCAAGTCACCAGGAACGGATTTGCATGGAAGACCCACCTTCAACCACCCCAAGAAACCTTTGTGCTAAGAGCCTTCAAACCTCCTCACCGTTCCATAGAGAACATGGTAAATTTGAAAATATATTCAGAACAGGAATTTGCTAATACCCTAAGATAAATGAAACTTCAGGGAAACATCTCTGGCATATATTTATTTTGATTCTGTCATAAGCTTGCTTTGTGAAGAATGTACTGCTGATTGTGTTAGATTCTCTGTAATACACATTTTACTATTCAAAGCATCACAGCCAAACATTCCAACCAGACTTCCGTCAGAACCTCTGTTTCTAAAGCACTATCTCCACAGCAGATATTAAGGCAAAATTTGAGATAATAGATACAAAACTGAGAGGGGGCTTAAAGGGGCGAATGGGATGCATTCAAGGGTTTGGAAGGAAAATAGGAGGAACATGATTCAGAAAATAGCTCATTTTTCCAGGATGGGGGTGGATATTTTTCTTGTTCAACATCCCTAAAATAGCTGGGCTGGAACAAATTCCACAAATATTTACTAAGTGTCTTCTCTCCCTGCAGACAAAAAGATAAGTTATTTTAGTCCCAGACATGTTAATTCTAACTACTCAGCACTATCATCTACAGATACTTTAATTTACTTTGGTGGTATTATATAATTAATTAGCTAACTCTGGGTATATAGATATTTTCTCATTACAAAAATGGGTTCTGCTTGATGAAGGATGATTATCAGCAAGATGATGTGTGTTTATGCTGTGGTTTCTTTAATAGTCACTCAAGGGTAATTTTCCACCAACAAATAGAGGTAGGAAACACTGACACCATATTTTACTCTTTAAGCCACATGTAGAGAAAAATAATTATTTTCTGGCCTTGAGTCTGGTCTTCAACACCCTTGAAAATTCAAGAACTGTATGGATGACCCAGAGATGACTTGAGAAATCTGCTTCTCGGAGAGTAGAGGAACTATAATCAAACTGTGTGAGTCACTAGAATTTTGACCATAGCTTGGTTTAGATGTATCGGCACAATGGAACTGCTTCAGTTGTTAAAATTTCTAAATTAAAACATATATATGTCTATGTGTGTATATATATATATATACATATATATATATATAAAGAGAATAGATTTCCTGTATCTCACTGGTACAATTCTAATAAGATAACCTTAATAGCCTTTCTCTACTCCTCCTTCCCTCAGTCTAGTAGAAAAAATGGAAAGTACATCTTTTCACATCCTAAAATACATCAGAATTGGCTTAATAACAGGGCATTCCAGGGTCACTGGTTCCATGGCAATCTAAGCCATGTCACCCCAGAGGAAATTCCACTTTTGTATTCATCAGTAACCCTCTGGATTATAAAAAATCAACTTGTTCATGCATATAAGCATGACTGAGAATATAAGCAACTATTCTCTTACAAATTATTTTCTCAAGCCCTCAATCATGTTTCTGTGATTGTGACACTGGCAATTAATTCTTCAGGACAGAATTTTGTTTTGTTTTGTACCTTGAAAAACACATGCAAATGTCTCTTGTCTCAGCATTGTTTATCCTCCTAGGGCCCAGAGTCCTGGCAGGTATCTGTTAATTTTAGCAGAATTTTCTTTAAGGGTACATCATTATCCTGGGTATTAACATTAATGTATTGATCTTTGAGTGATTCATTGGACTGGACTCAGTAGACTGGCCCAGGAGAGTGGGTAGGTCAGAACCACACACATGTTCAGTCCCATTTTCTCAACCACATTTTCAGCTTCCTTAGTTCTGAAACACATTCACCCTAACCTTTTCCTTTGCCTCATGTTAAAAAGACAACACTATATTAGCCCAGTAGGAGATGTCATTCATCCAGGACCACTCAGTTGAGAAGTATCTAGAACTGCATTCTGTGTTTCTAAATCTTGCTCATAATCCCTGACTCATCCAATTTTCCTTTGCTCTTAGTAAATGTACATTCTAGTGATTGGAGGGAAAGTTAGTGAAAATGAAAGTATCTTCAAAAGCTACAGGGTGACATAGAAATGGGAAGGAAACTTCTACAATATCTCCCCAGAGAATTCTAGAACTAAAGGATTACAATTCTAAGGTGATCATTTATAGCTCAATGAGCAAAGAAACTTACTACCCAATAGAATTTTTTTCCAAATAGTCATTTCTTTAGCCCCTAGCAGTATTCAAGCAAAGCAACTATCCATTATGGTTTTGTGCAAGCCGCTCCTTTGTTGAAGTTAATGGGATTGAGTTGAAGGATTTCTGAAAGTTTCTCCAATAGTCAATGACTGTCTTTTTTAACTAACTTCCATGTATTCTATTTGATCACTTTGAGCCTGGAAGTCTGTCAAAAGTTCAGTGGCTTCCAGCCTAGAAGTAGCTGTCACTTCCTACTTGTTCAAAGCGTGTCTGATATGAAGTCACTCTGAGCTCTTTGCCAACAGAGAAAGGTCATGGAGGTTTAGAGCTGACAAGATTTACAGTTTCTCTAAGTTGCATCATCTTGAGGAAGCAGAAACCCAGGCTCAGAGAGGCGACATGCATGGCCCCATGCCATGCAGGAACATCTGAACTATCAAGCCTAGACTTACTATCTCCTGACACCAAGCTCAGGAGCCCTCAACCTCATCCATGAATCATTTCTTTGTTTAGCATCTGTCATGTAACATCACATACACAGATGCTGGAGCATGGCAAGCCACAGTGACAGACAGGGAAGTCCTACGCCCATGGCGTACAAATTCAGGAGGAAGGCGGCACTAGAGAAGCTGAACTTCATCAAATGATTTTATTCTTAAAGTCATTAGAATACATAACTTTCCCCTCTTTTGTTTCAGGGGTATATAGATTGAATAAATGTAGTGCTTATGTGGTTTCAGTGACAAGCCCCACGTGCTTTCATTGAGTTTATGTTTTATGTTAAAACGCCACAGCCCCAAGGTAAAATGCATATTGTATGTTGTTGGATATGTACTTAGCTAATAAGCATCCCATGTCTTCGGGCACTAGCATAGAAATTCTACTCTCTGTAAATGAAATGTATGTGATATATTTAACATATATAACTTAATAAATTGGCATTGAAAGCCACAGAATCTTAACCATGGGGTCAGTTCTTTTGTTCATTGGTGCATTTATTTTTCTTTCTGTATTAAGGCTTATGAGTAATCTCTTGGGATTGTTTCAATGTCCCTTTTGTCTGTGTTCTTGAATGCAAAAATAGCAACCAGTTTCTACAAATTACAATAGATCCTATGACACATTGATGATGACACCCCTAATTGTGCCATTCTGGTTGATGATGATGAAAACATTCTGCAGCTGAGGGGCTAGATCCCATAGGAAACAAGCCTGGCCAAAAAAAAAAAAAAAAAGAGTGCCTGGAGAGAGTTGGGTAAACACTTGATGGAGTCCAAATTTGCATCACGGATGCTGCACTTGCTGCCTCTCACAGAGACAGCGGTCAGCAGGAATCGAAGCAGTTCAGTGCTTCTGTTATCCAGAGAAGCAACTGGGGTTGCTGCCAGGCCTCCCTGAGCAACTCCAGCCTCATGAAGTTGCCGTTTCCAAGGATCCAAAGTGATCACAGATCAGAAATCTCATTTGTTTCCTTCCAGTTACAGGTAGAATCGCCCTCCACCAAAAAAAAGGCTCTCAAATATCCCTCCCAGCATATAACTGGGGGATGTACCCATGTCTATGTCTGTTTTTTCATTATTTTTAATGTTTTATTTTGTTTTAAATATCGTTTATATAGTTGATACAGAAGCATGGTGTCTACAGGGGAGGAGGGGAAGGGGACTGCTGCTTGCTGTTAAACTACATTAGCACCATGGGATGCTGGATGGTCATTTAATGACACCTTAGAGACCATGATATGGGGAAGAATGTTGTGAGGGTGTTACTTGAGTGGTTTTGATAGTTCTGAGAAGTTGTTGGTTTCATTGCTCCAGCATTGAGAAAAATCTTTCCAAGGTCTACAGGTTGACAAATTTCCATCTTATTGCATCCCCATCCTAGGAACATGCTGCAAAGCTTGGCCAGGAGAATGATCCAACCAGTTGTGCTTTCCATTCTCTGATGAGGTAGTCAATGTCCTCTGCTGACTTATAGGAGCTGACTGTCATGTCCCCTGTTTGCACCTGAAAATGCTTTCACTGCACAGGCATCAGTAATTGAGGAGGCCCAATCCTAATTCATGCACTCCAAGATCAGACCACACATCCTATGATTTTCCCTGCGGCCAGAGTTTGAGTCCAGCAGGCTAGTCGATGTATTCTTGCATGCAAGAACCTGGGGTGACCACAAACTTGACTTGTGTGTGCTAGCCAGCACAGGGTCAGGTTTGGTCTGTCACCTGCACCAGCCAACACAATCAGTGGATATAGTTGCATGGTCAGTTCCATCCCCAACCCCATACTAATAGGGCTGCCAGCCTCTGCTATGCTTTACTCCTGCTCACCACATCCAACTCTCATGTACACCCATGGATATTGCTGTTTAGCTCAGCTTGCCCCACCTCCATCCACTCCCAGCCCAGCTCTCATGTATGCCAACAAGTATCACAGCCTTGTCCAACCTGGCCTACTCCCAGCCCTGGTTCTCATGCTCACCAGTGGTAAGTATAGCTTAGCAGGGAAGTACCCACAGTTCTCCTGCTAGGGATGCTCCCAGCCCTGGATCTTGTACCTGCCAGGGAATACTGCAGTCAAGCCTTGCATGACTCACACCAAGTCCTGGCACTTGTCAGCTGGTGCGTGGCCTAGTGCAGCTGGCTCACATGCATTCTGGCTCTCACACTCACCCACAGAAGTAGCAGTTCAGCAAAGGAGTCCCCAATTTTCCCTATCAGGCATGCTCCCAGCCTCAGGTCTTGCATGTGCCAGTAGGTGTGGCAGCCCAGCCAGAGATGGCTCATCACCAACCTCAGCATTAGCCAGCAGATGTTATAGCTTGGCTCAGCTTGGCCTGCCCTCAGCCCTCATGTGAACTGGCAGGTGTTGTGATCCAATCGAACCTAGCCTGTACCCCATCCTGGCTGTTACTCATACCAGTGTGTGCTATTGATTGACCCTGTCTGGTCCATCCCTAAGACCAGATCACACATATGCCAACAGATGCAACAGCCCAGCCTGGTCTGGCCTGTTCCCAGTCCAAGCTCTCACACTCACCAGTGGGAGCTGTGGCCTATCTGGGGAGTTCCCCTAGCAACCTACTCCTAGAACAGATCTTGCATATGCCATTACACAAACTGCATGGACATGTCTGTTACACAAACTGGCATGGACATCCCTCATTGCTGGCACTCACCAGCAGATATTACAGACAAGTTGGACTAGCCTGCACCCATTTCAGCTCCCACTGATGGGTGCTACAGCCTAGCCTAGCCTGGCCCACCCCCACATCTGGCTCTCATGTGACCCAGTGGGTACTGGAGCTGGCCCAGCTGCCGCACATCCATTCTTGATTTTGTGAGCGTCAGCAAGTACTGTAGCAAAACCCAGTCTGGCCTGCCTGCAGACCCAGCCCACATGCATGCTGATGGATGCTTCAACGTTTCTCAGCCTGGTCTTCCTAAACTCCTGGCTTTCATACTCACCAGTAGGGGCTGCAGCACATCAGAGGAGTCTCCAGAGTTCCCCACCAAACCCAGTCCTAGCTCTCGTGTGTGCTGGCAGGTGCTTCAACTCAGTCTGGCATGGACCACCCACAGTCTCACCACTCACGTAAGGGTGTTTGTAGCCTATCCAAGCCAGCATGGCCCACACCCTATCCTGGTTCTTATGTGTATGCCAGCAGATGCTGCTACCAGGCCCATCTTGGCTTGTCTCCAGATCCAGTCCACACAAATGTTAACACAAGCTGCAGTCTTGCTTGGCCTGGCCTACCCCCCAGCTCTGGCTCTTGTGCTCCCCAACAGGAACTGTGGTAGTAGGGAAGTTCCCCAAGTTCCCATACCAGTCCTGCTCCTAGCCCCAGGTCTCACACATGCCAGTCGATGCAGTAACCCTGCTTGGCATGATCTGCCCTCCCAGCCTTTGCATGTGCTGGCGAGTACTACACCATGGCACTGCCCAGATTCCTCCTGGCTCCAGTTCCTGTGAGTGTCAGATGGAGTCCTGCCAGGTCCCATCACCACCCCTTGTTCTCCAGGTAAACCAATGGGTGCTGCAGTCCCACAGAGGTGAGCCAAAAAGCCCCCTACAGAATCTGTCCACAGATCCAGTTCTGTCACATTCAGGTGGGTGCTGCAGCCCAGCCTGATATGACTCACTTCCTGCTCTGGTTCTCATGGGTAAATACTACAGCCTAGCCCAGTCAGGCAACCCCCTTGCCCCAGTTTTTGTCAGTGCCAGCATGCAGTGGGTGATGCTGTTTAGCCCAGGCCAGGTCTCCTACATGGGTAGGTACCTTGGCCTGATGCTGACATGCCTTCTGGTTTACTTCCTCTAAACCTCACCATCTCTGCTCCCTCACCTACCTGCAAGTGCAGTGGCCCAGTCCATGTAGATCCCCAGAAGTCATTCCTTCCCAGTCAAGCATGCCCTCAGCCACCCCCACTCTAATATGTCCCCAGACTCATTCCTTAGGCAATCTGCAGGCCCCCACCTGGGAGCCGATATAACATGTCCCAACATGGAGTTCCCCACTAACTCCACATTAAAATAAATTAAGAAAAAAGCAACTATGCTAGCACACTGATATAGTTAACACAAATTTGGCATTAACCAGGTTCAGAATGCCCACCAGCTGCCAGTTGCTTTTCTCCCAGCAGTGCAACACTTGTCTAGGTACAAGCCAACCTAGACAGTTGCCTACAGCTGGAGCCATGCCCTCCTGAAACTCAGTTCTGACACTAACTTGGATCCATTCCTGGGAGCAATAAGAACATTTCCTTATACTTGTAGCAAGAAACAAATTATTTTCCAGAAATTTCTTAAATATTACCTATCTATAAAAGGTGCCAGAAAAAAATGAAACTTGATATTTACAGGTAAATGAATGAAGCTGAACGTGTCATGTTAAGTGAAATAAGTCAAACACAGAAAGACAAATAACACATGTTCCCTCTCATATGTAGCAGTTTAAAGTCATGCTAATAATACATATGATGGAGCAGAATTTAAAATGGTAATTAATAGAGGGTGGGGAAGAGTAGGAAGAAGAGGTTGTGGGTGGTTAGCCAATGGGTACTAAAATATATCACAGTGAATATAACAGGTTTTATTGACTCACAGGAGTGACTACATAATATTCTGCATAAAAAGCTACAACAGGGGTAGCTAGAAAACAGACACAAATACAGATACAGAAAGACTGGCTATTGCATAGGGTCTGTTGAAGCTGTGTATATGTTTTAAATGTTGCACGTGTATTTCTTAAACAAGTGCAAGTATTGTACATTGACCCAACACTTAAAAATAAATTTAAAGGGCTGGCATTGGGACATGGTAGGTTAAGCCTCTGATTGAAATGCTGGCATTCCATGTGGGTGCCAGTTTGAGTTCTGGTTGCTCTACTTCCAATCTAGTACCCTGCTAGTGCACCTGGGAAAGCAGCAGAAGATGGCCCAAGGACTTGGACTCTATACCAATATCGGTGATCCAGAAGAAACTCCTGGTCCAGCCCCAGCCATGTGGCCATTAGGAGAGTGAACCAGTGGATGAAAGATCAATCTCCCCACCACCACCTCTTTATAACTATCTTTCTTTTTTTTAATAAACATTTATTTATTCTATTACAAATTCAGATATACAGAGAGGAGGAGAGACAGAGAGGAAGATCTTCGGTCCAATGATTCACTCCCCAAGTGAGCCGCAACGGGCCAGTGCTGTGCCGATCCGATGCCGGGAAACAGGAACTTCTTTCCGGGTCTTCCACGTAGGTGCTGGGTCCCAAAGCTTTGGGCTGTCCTCGACTGCTTTCCCAGGTCACAAGCAGGGAGCTGGATGGGAAGTGGAGCTGCCGGGATTAGAACCGGCGTCCCTATGGGATCCCGGGGCATTCAAGGTGAGGACTTTAGCTGCTAGGCCACGGTACCGGGCCCAACTATCTTTCAAAATAAATAATTTTTAAAAACTTACTACAGGCACCCACACAGATACAGCCAAATAATCTTTGACAAAAGGACAAACAATAATCCTGGCAAATGGGAAGATCTGTTCAATAAATGCTGTTGGGACAACTGGTTGATAGCCTGCAGAAACAAAAAGATAGACCCACATCTCTCACCATACACCAAGATCAAATCTAAATGGATAAAAGATCTAAACCTACATCCAGAAACCTTTAAACTTTTGGAAGAAAATGTTGGAAATACTCTGCAAGATCTAGGGGTAGGTCCCTACTTCCTAAAAAGGATGCCAAAAGCAATAGAAATCAAGACCAGAATAAACAAATGGGGCCTCAGCAAACTAAGAAGCTTCTGTACAGCAAAGGAAACAATCAACAAAGTAAAAAAGCAGCCCACAGAATGGGAGAAAATACAAAGAACTACAAAACAGCCAAAATACCAAAACAAACAAGCCACTCAAGAAATGGGCACGGGAAATGGGCAGACACTTCACAAAGGAACAAAACCAAATGGCAAATAAACATATAAAAAAATGCTCAAGTTCCCTGGCAATAAGGGAAATCCAAATTAAAACATCAATGAGGTACCACCTAATGCCAGTAAGACTGGCCCACATGAATAAAAGCACCAACAACACTTATTGGCGAGGTTGCGGGGGGAGGGAGGGCAGGGAGGAAGGGAACCCTACTCCACTGCTGGTGGGACTGCAGGCTGGTACAGCCTCTATGGAAATCAGTATGGAGAACATTCAGACAACTCAAAATCAACATACCATATGATCCAGCAATAGCACTCCTAGGAATATATCCAGAACAATTGTTTTATGAGAAACCAACATGCACTCCTATGTTCATAGCAGCACAATCAGTAATTGCAAAAACATGGAAGCAGCCAAAATGCCCATCAACAGACGATTGGATAAGAAAGCTATGGTTCATCTACTCCATGGAATACTACTCAGCTATTAAAAAAAACAAAATCCAGTTCTTTGTGGCCAAATGGCCCAACTGGAAACCATAATGCTAAGAGAAATGAGCCAATCCCAAAAGGTTAAATACCACATGTTTGCCTTAATTTAAGATGATATGATATTATGTATAACATGTTATGTTATGTATGTTATGTGTTGTGTATAAACTAAAACTGAAATGTCAATGAGGTGGTCACAGAAGGTGGTTAAGAACTCGCATTTACTTTTTACATATTGGTTACTCATTACTATGTCAATTAATTCCATAATGATGTAAATTTTTGCTGATGGTGTGTTGGAGCTTTTAATTGATCGGGATGATACTCTGCTGGCTCTGTCTTCAGACCAGAGAGGGTATACCTAAGAAGCCGTTGAACTTGACTGGACAATAAGATGCTGGACTCTTTGTTTGGTATATGCTTGCAATGGGGGAATCTCAACTGAACTTGAACTGTGGTTATGCAACAAGGTGGAGGAATCCACCATGGTGGGAGGGTTTGGGGAGGGGTGGGGAGAACCCAAGTACCTATGAAACTGTGTCACATAATACAATGTAATTAATGAATTAAAAATAATAAATAAATAAAAAAGAAAAAGAAAAAAACTTACTACAGGCAAAGGTCCATCTCTCACAACAAATAATTATTCCTTCTCAAGAAATAGTAAATCTATTTTTCTGCCAGAGTCCATACAGAGTAGACATTAACAGGTTGAGAGGGAGAAGCACAGGTCTAAATTGAGCAGTTTGGCAACAAATTCCATTAGGGCATTCTGTATGCAAAGCAACAGTAGGCATGGCTGAAGCCCTCAGATGCAGGTGTCCTGCTAAAATAATGAGCACACAGGCGTGTGTTGCTCAGCGTGGAACCCTGTCCTCCTCTCTCTAGTACATGCTGCTGTCCTGGAGTTCTCAGAGGCTAGTTAGTAGTAGGAATGAGGATGCTACCTCTGACTACTGCCACAGCAGTAGAGAAATTAGACACTGGAAGAAAATTTAAATGGCTGGGGACATCTCAGCAGGGTTCCTCTCCCTCTCATAGAAGGAAAACCTCTGCCTTCCCCTCACCTGATTTTATAAATCTGTGCTTTGAGTCTCTGTTTCTTTCTGATTTCTAGTTATGCATCGCCTCTGATTTCACACTGGTTCATGCTGTACAGGTCATGATCTTTTTTTTAACTTCCCCACTGATGGCCAAAAAAAGTTTGTGGAAGTTTGCATCTAGAACTCCCCTAGGGAAAGAGTTCCTTGGCCCTTATGTGGAACATGGCAGGGGACACTGCTCATCCTTTCACCTTTGGTTACCATATAGGTCACTGCCACTTCCAAAATCAAAGGCAACTTAGGCTCACTAGTTTGACACCTGTAAAAGCAGATGGAGTACTTCAAAGGGGTAACAATCTCCACAGCACAGTTTAAAGTGGCTCATCCATTTAAAGTTGACAAATCTATACACTTTTTAACTTTTCTCAAAAGAGCTGCTCGAGGACTCAGTGCAATAATTTGATTGGCTAATCTTCTACTTCCAAGTGCCAGATTCTTGTATGTGTGCTGGTTTATGTTCCAGCTGCTCCATTTCCAATCCAGCTCCCTGCTTGTGGCCTGGGAAAGCAGTAGAGGACGGCCCAAAGTCTTGGGACCTTGCACCAACATGGGGCATCTGGAAGAGGCTACTGGACCTGGCTTTGGATCAGCTCAGCTCCAGCCATGCGGCCACATGGAGAGTGAACCAACAGAAGGAAAATTTTTCTCTCTGTCTCTCCTTCTCTCTCTGTAAATCTGCCTTTCCCATAAAAATAAATAAATATTTCTTTTAAAAAAAGAGCTGCTCAAGTCTGCTCTAAAATCTGAACTAGTCACACCTTTGTGTTTCATTATCTAGCAAATTCCTTTTAAAAAATATAACTTATCTTTTTTCCCAAACTGGATAAACATAATCTCTTCCCATATTGCAAGAAATATATAAAGTAAATGTAGTCATTTGTGTGGAATAAATGATCTTCAAACTAAATCTTAATATAAGAACACAAACTTGGACTTTATATCTGTAACCAGCAGCATCCTTTTAGTTCTTATCTGAAAATGTATTGTTGAAATTTTGATTTCAGTATGCTGTAAATGTTAAAGATATGGCATTTGTCATCTTAACAATTTCCAGTGAATTTTGCTGAATGATCAAAAATGGACATTATACCAGTTCTCCAGATTGAAAAAAAAAAAAATGTCTGTTCCGGATCACTAAATACAAGTTTGTCAGTCAAGTCATGAGAAAATTCTCCATCTCTAGGAACTTCAGAACAAAGAGACAATATTAACCATCTCTCCTGATCCCATTGCCCACAGGGAGCATCCACTGTCCCAGCAGAGCCCCACTAACATTCAGTCAACATGGACAGAAGGAATGTTTGCCCAGGGTCCTTAGATAGGATTCTCATTAGCTGATGCTCACATCACACTGGCTGTGAGATATTTTTACTACCATTCTTGTTTACAGTGCCTCTGCCCTCTCACTCCCACTTGTATCACAACAATCTTCATTAACGCAAAAATGCCCAGGGTGGAATGGACCAGGAGTGAGCAAACCTGGGTTTCGGTCTCGGGTATCTGAACTGGTAAATTGTGAGACCCTGGGGCTAACTGCTTCTACCGGTCTCGGTTTCCTTCTCTGGGAATCAAGAGCAGAGAACGAAGTGAACTGAAGTTCCTTCTATTTGCAGTTTAGAAACAAGTTTTGATAAGTTGATACTTACAGGACCTGAGTTTCAGAGAAGCTTCCCTTTTTCAGGTGTGTTGAAGGTCTTTCCCCCAGAGAAAGCAAAACTCCCATGCACTGTATGCTGCCTGAGCACTCAAGTAGCATTCAGGGACTTTTTACTGCTTCTCTTGCAAGAAACAGAAAGGTAATTGCCACTGAAATGTGCATTCCAGGGTCTGCCAACACAGTCCCGTGTAGACAGCACTTTTTTCTCTCCTTCTGCCCACCTGGCCCCTGATCTATAGTGTGGCTTTTCAGCTCAGCCCAGCCCAAGGAGGAGATGCCATCTTGCCAAATGCCAGAACTTAAACTGACATTGTCTGTGTTCTTTGACTTGATCTTAGCCAAAAGGCCGAGAAGCGATTGTCTGTGTTCTTTCCTTATGTCAAGTATTGAGCTCCATTCCTGGTATAATTCATCATATTTCACAATGCAGTGACATGAGCATTGTCATCTCATTCTACAGACTTGGGAAATGAGGTCCAAGGATTAAGTCCACTTGTTAAATCTTATGTGCCTAACCCAGGAGTCCAACTCCTGGGTAAATAGCAGTGTGTGCCTCTCAGAGTTTGTCAGCACTACAACAAGACTGAGCACCGGGCCAGGGCTGGGGACACCTACCATACTGAGTCCTTTTCTTGCATTATCTCCTCTAATGCTCAATCCAAACCTGATTCCTTGATTCCATATAAATTAGCCACACCTACGATCTCACAGGGAATGCACCATCAAACCACAAAGGATGACTGTGTCCTTTCTTCAAAACCCTATTTGAGCACTATTTGTCAATCACATAAATATTTTTAAAAATTCACTTATTTGCAAGTCAGAACTAGGCAGGTGGGCAGGGAAATGAGAGAGAGAGAGCTTCCATGTGCTGGTTCATTCTCCAGATGGCTACAATAGCCAGGGCTGTACCAGGTCCAAGCCAGGAGCTCCATCCAGATCTCCCACATGGATGGCAGGGGTCCAAACCCTTGGGTTATCTTTTGCTTATTTTCCTAAGACATTAGCAAGGAACCAGATCAAAAGTGGAACAGCAGAGTCATGAACCCACACCCATATGGAAAGCCAGCATCACCAGGTGGCAGCCTTACCTGTTACAACAAGTGCCAGTCCCAGAAATATTTGAGTAACTCTCATATACCAAACCCTTTACAGACAATTGTTTTCACCATCATGGAACCCTGGAGGGCAGGCTATTTTGCTTTTGAAACATCTGAGGCTGAGTGAGGTACAATGATTTGCCCAGAAACATGCGGGCAGTGCCCTCGGTCTGGAAGTGGACCATCAGTCCTGTGACTCCAGCCTCTCACTTTCTGTCTTGTTGTCATCTAACATTTCAAGTCGCTTAAAGAGATTTCAGTTCGCTTTACACTCAGCTCCTCTGATTCCAACCACACAGTGTTATCATTTTCAGCATGCGCAAATCACAGGTAAGTAAGTCAGGCCTTGAGTTTTAAGGGGAATGTCTTACCCAAGCCCTCTTCTCTCTGGACTGTGCATTCCTTCCAGTGGGCCACTACATTATCGCTAAAGCCTTTCCTAGAAACCTCTCCTCTGGCTGCCCCTGTGGACATATGCTTGCCTGAGTCCCTTCTTATCTGACTTTCAGAGCAAGAGTTCCCAACTTTGTGTGAGTGGATGCTGATGACAAATCAGTCCACAAGTCAGACCTCAGGCCAATTCAGTCAGACTCTCCATAGGTAGAACATTGGAAAAATGGTATGTTTTTAAAATCATAGATAATTCTAAAATGCTTCTCTAAGTTTTCAAAGCATGGACACTTGAGGGAAAGAGCGGGGCCTGGCACGACCAATCTGTATGGTGTTCTCAACTCTGTCATGGTCTAGCTTTAAGACCTCATGCAGCTGAGTTCTATTCACACCTCAACTTTCTCCATACACAAAGCAAGAATACCAGTACTGCCTGCTCCCTGGTGTCCTTGAAAGATCAAATGAGATAACATCCGGGAAGTCACCTGACAGCAGTTTTAGCAAGGTTCCCGATCAGTGTTCAGCTTGCAGCAGCTGTCACTGTAGCAAATTCACCTGGTGTGTTGGTTCTCAATATTTCATCTCTTTCACTTTGAAGTAGGCAACACCAACTCACAGCAAATTATAGGACCATAATGAAATGGAAAGTGATGGACTGGGGAGTCAGTTATTCACTCACTCATCTGAGCTATAACAAGTATGTCTGGGTGTCAGGTGCATGGTTCAGGATGCTAGGCATGAAACAGAAAGGACGGTGTGCTGTATCAGGTTAAACCACTGTTTATCATGCTGACTTGAATTCTGACTGCTCTATTCTTAACCCAGCTGCCTGATAATGTGCTTGGGAAAGCAGAAGGTGATCCACATGGTTGTGTTCTTGCATTCACCTGGGACACCTGGGAAGCTCCTGGCCTCAGCCTTGCCCATCCCCAACTGTTTTGGGGAGTGAGCCAACAGATGGAAGATCTTTTCTTCTTTTCCTAACTCTATGAAAATAAATAAATAAATAAATAAATAAATAAATAAATATTATTGAGCTCACCAAACTTCCGTACTATTGGGTTGAAGATGTGGGAAGGTGGTTACACTAAAGGAATGACTAAGAAGTAACACATGGTGATGCGTGGTCTAAAGGAAACAAACAGAGAGCAAAGGTAAGGAACAAAAATGAACGACTCACATATCATGTGAGTGATTCAGCGAGGCTTCTCTGGGCTCTCCCTGTTAACATCTGGCATTGTGCCTCCACAACACACTTCAGGATGATAGAAAGTGACTCACTCCATGGATTCTACTAATGTCAGGGACCTTTGAGGACCAAGACCAAAGTGGCTGAGTACTGGCCAGCAGCCAGCTGTCCTCAGGCCAAAGCAAGCAAATTACCCTTTGGACTCAGCTGGAAGGGCTGATGCCAACCAGTCAACCCACCAATGCTTAGGGCTCTGCTCCACACCACAGACACAGATGGGAGTCACTGCAGGGAGATCCAACATCCACCATGGAACTTCCTGCTGCTTTTCAAGAATGACATCTGACTGGATTTTACTGTTCTGTGTGCCAGGGAGCTCTTCCAGTTTTTGCCCTTGTGCTAGTAATACAATCTAACATCACAAGGAAGATTACTGGTATATTCCCCTTCTCTCAACAGCTCCATGGGGAGAGAAGAGAGGTTAATAGGTGAGATCATCATGTCCACAGATACATTAGAAATAAAGGGACTAGTGCTGTGCCCCTAGCCCCATGATGTCACATGGATACAGTCCATAGGCAAAGGGGTCAAAGAGAACCTTCCCTCTGGGAACCTAGGAAGGAAAGATAAATTCCCAGAAGGCAGAGAAGTAACAAAGAAGCACTTTGGGCCTGGCTCCTTCTGCAGGACACTCTCACACGCTGTCCAGCCATTCATGCACAGCTGGACCATGCTTGATACACATTATTACTTCATACTTCATAACAAGTACCTCCGGCAGAGCCTGAGTTTCTTAGGATGATCTCTCCCTATTGGCCCACATGTCATCGCTCACAAAGTCCAACTTCTGGGTCGCAAACCAAACTCCTTTTCCTCATTGTTACCAAGGTCTCCTCAGTAATCTCTGGGTCGCAGTGAAGTCCACTGCAGGCTGTACAGCCCTCGCTGTGAAACCGAAATGATATAAGCGCTTCCTATTATCTTTCAAGTGAAATTCAAGCTCCTGAACTTGGCATCCAAAGCCCTTCCTGATCTAAACCCTATCAGTCTCTGTGCCTCTGCTTGCGTGCCATCCCCTAGCGATCATGCTCTGCTGGGAAATGTTTAATGAACAGCTCTCCAAAAGAAAGCTTGCCTGTAATCATTTGCCAATATCCATGGTGTATTTCTGTCCTGACCATTTCTGAGCTGCTGAATTGGGAACTGAGAAGAAACTCATAGTAGCACAACATTCAATAGAATTTCTGCCTCAGAGATACATTAGAAACACACAGCCTTACAGGAGGGATGACAGAGAATACAATGCTCACTTAAAAGTGGGCATTTATTACCTTCATTTCGATATCATTTTTCCATGTAAGTAGATACACTTTTCAATCAACTCTCAACTCTTGTTCATTGATATGCTCTGATTTCAACACCACTAAAGAAGCCTTGTCAAGCGTTTTTGACCCACTTTTAACTCCAGGCAGCTTGTCTCCTGTCCACTGCCTACTGGGGGTTGTGAAGTTTTCTGTGTCTCTCTGCTATAGCGCCTTGCTGGAGTGACCCATGCATGTGGTCCCACAGACACGCCCCAATTCCCTCATAAACTCTGTTTTTCTGTCTGTCTTCAACCAGATGGTGTCTTATTTATTTACACTTGAGAAAAAATATCAAGTGAATTGTTAAAAATATTTGTAGAGGCAGGTTCAGTGCAGTAGCCTAGCAGCTGAAGTCCTTGCCTTACACGCACTGGGATCCCATATGGGCACCAGTTCTAATCCCGGCAGCCCTGCTTCCCTTCCAGCTCCCTGCTTGTGGCCTGGATGGGAACCAGTCAAGCATGGCCCAGAGCTTTGGGACCCTGCACCTGCGTGGGAGACCCAGAAGAAGCTCCTGGCTCCTGGCTTCAGATCAGCTCAGTTGCAGACATTGTGGCTGCTTGGGGAGTGAATCAGTGGATGCAAGATCTTCCTCTCTGTCTCTCTTCCTCTCTATCTGATTTTCCAGTAAAACAATAAATAAATCTTTAAAAAGTGTGGGGCAAACCACTGACTACAGTTTTGAATGTAGATTCCTTCCTCATGACTATTTTCTTCTGATTCCCAGCATTATCCAATCTTACCCACACTGAGGATCTCGCTCAGACCCAAAAGAGTCTTTTAAGTGGGGACTGGAAGTAGAGGAAATTTCAAGTCTGTTTTAGTCATTTGTTTTCACACAAAAGTAAATTGAAATATCACTCCCACAGCCATCCAGGGTAATTCCCCTAACAACAAAAAGGAGAGGAATTGCGAAAGAAGTTAGACAAACAAAGCAACTGATCCAGAGCTAAGCACCTACCACAAAACAAACTTGGTCAGTGTCTATTTGATTCTCAAGGTTGTATTATCAGTTAAGATAAAGGAAAGAGTGGGCAGGGGAGAGAAAGCAGCATGTATAACCCTAACTGTTCTGTTCTTGCGAACTTCTTTAATCTTACCTTGAAGATAAGTATTATTATTCCCATTTTACATGTGAGGAAACTGAGACTCAACTTGCAGAAACTGACCAGCATCATGTATCTCATCAGCAGAACTCAGCTTTCCAATTCCTTCTTCCTTTAAGTTCGTGTTTCTGACTCTGATTCACTCTTTGAACTGCATTTCTTGCTGCAGCCACTCCCAGGAAGTGGCTTAAATAAAAATCAATATTTCAGCATGGAATTGAAAGAATGCAAGCTAATAAACAGTTGCTCAAGGAGATCCAGGGTAGTCATCGGGACTGTCTCAGAGAGCAGGAAAATCACTCCTAATTCCATCAGCCATGATCTCGGCAGTGCTCTGTGGCTTTGTTCAAGGAAGCCAGGATGATAGCACTGAAAACTCCTGTCCATTTCCCTGTGTTTCCCCAGGGTTCCTTAGAGTGAATCCCAAAAGGTTAAGTGTGGTTTCATCATAGTGTGGGTGTCAATTTCATAGAGGAGGGAAGAAAAGGGCATTCATGGGGAACTCAAGCTGTCTTTCTACAGAGGTGAGTTGGGTGAACTCTGAGCCCTAATTCAGAACCACATGAAAAGAAAACAAAGCTCCACCAAATTTTGCGTAGGAAAGTCCGGGTGAATACACGGACTTGAGAAATACATTTTGCTCTTCCATGTACACTTGCACAGGTCACAAGACAAAATTATCTATCATGGGGCAAATGCTGTGGCATAGCACACTAAGCCTCCATTTGCAGAGCCAGTATTCCATAGGAGTGCCAGCTCAAGTTCCAAAACTTCCACTTTTGATCCAGCTCCCTGCCTGTAGCCTGAGAAAACACTGCAGGATGGTCCAAAGCTTTGGGACCCTGCACCCGTATGGGAGACCCAGAAGAAGCTCCTGGCTTCAAATCATCTCAGTTCTGGCCATTGTGGCCACTTGGGAAGTAAGCCAGCAGAAGGAACATCTTTTTCTTTCCTCCCCTCTGTAAATGTGCCTTTCCAATAAAAAATAAAATTATTAATTAATTAACTAACCTCAGGCACCTAATTCTAAGCACCACTTTAAACTCTAAGGAAACAAAGATAAAGGCGATATTGGCACTGTCACTTCTTTTTTTTTTAATTTATTTATTATTTTTAATTCATTAGTTACGTTGTATTATGTGACACAGTTGCATAGGTACTTGCAAACCCACCCCTCCCCAAACCCTCCCACCATGGTGGATTCCTCCACCTTGTTGCATAGCCACAGTTCAAGTTCAGTTGAGATTCCCTCATTGCAAGCATATACCAAACATAGAGTCCAGCATCTTATTGTCCAGTCAAGTTCAACGGCTTCTAAGGTATACCCTCTCTGGTCTGAAGACAGAGCCAGCAGAGTATCATCCCGATCAATTAAAAGCTCCAACATACCATCAGCAAAAATGTTGGAGACTTATTTGAGGAAAACTACAAACCACTTAAAAAAGAAATTGAACAAGACCTAAAAAGATGGAGTAACATCCCATGCTCCTGGATAGGTAAAATCAATATCATTAAAATGTTTATATTGCCAAAGGCAATATATACATTCAACGCAATTCCAACCAAATTGCCAAAAACATTCTTCACGGAACTGGAAACAATGATCCAAAGGTTCATCTGGAAACACAAAAAACCACGAATAGCCACAACCATCCTGAAGAACAGGAAGTTAGCAGGGGGAATCACAGTTCCAGACCTCTGGACATACTATAGTGCAGTGATTATCAAAACAGCCTGGTACTGGCACAAAGATAGAGAGGAAGATCAATGGAGCAGAATAGAAACACCAGACGGAAACCCACACAGATACAGCCAAATAATCTTTGACAAAAGGACAAACAATAATCCTGGCAAATGGGAAGGTCTGTTCAATAAATGCTGTTGGGACAACTGGTTGATAGCCTGCAGAAACAAAAAGATAGACCCACATCTCTCACCATACACCAAGATCAAATCTAAATGGATAAAAGATCTAAACCTACATCCAGAAACCTTTAAACTTTTGGAAGAAAATGTTGGAAATACTCTGCAAGATCTAGGGGTAGGTCCCTACTTCCTAAAAAGGACTCCAAAAGCAATAGAAATCAAGACCAGAATAAACAAATGGGACCTCAGCAAACTAAGAAGCTTCTGTACAGCAAAGGAAACAATCAACAAAGTAAAAAAGCAACCCACAGAATGGGAGAAGATCTTTGCGCACTACGTAGGTGATAGAGGGCTAATCTCCAGAATATACAAAGAACTACAAAACAGCCAAAACACCAAAACAAACAAGCCACTCAAGAAATGGGCACGGGAAATGGGCAGACACTTCACAAAGGAACAAACCCAAATGGCAAATAAACATATGAAAAAATGCTCAAGTTCCCTGGCAATAAGGGAAATCCAAATTAAAACATCAATGAGGTACCACCTAACGCCAGTAAGACTGGCCCACATGAATAAAAGCACCAACAACACTTGTTGGTGAGGTTGCAGGGAAAAGGGAACCCTACTCCACTGCTGGTGGGACTGCAGGCTGGTACAGCCTCTATGGAAATCAGTATGGAGAACATTCAAACAACTCAAAATCAACATACCATATGATCCAGCAATAGCACTCCTAGGAATATATCCAGAACACTTGTTTTATGAGAAACCAACATGCACTCCTATGTTCATAGCAGCACAATCAGTAATTGCAAAAACTTGGAAGCAGCCAAAATGCCCATCAGCAGAGGATTGGATAAGAAAGCTATGGTTCATCCACTGTCACTTCTAACCATGACAAAGCACACCTTCTTTCTGGGTCAGCCCGTGTTAGTCTGCTTTCCAGTACTACAGTGAATTACTGAGGAAAGCTGACTTTATTTCAGCTCACAAACTTGGAATCCACAACCCAAGATTAAGCAGGAAGCTGATTCTGCCTTTGGTGTTCTGGCTGGTAGAAATACAAGACAGGACAGGGTACCACCGGACAAGAGGGGCACTGAGCCAAGGAAGAGGAGTTGTCACATGGTGAGCTAGAAAACCCACACAGTGCCTGGGTCCAACTCGGACATTTAGAATCAACCCTCTCAGAGAATTACCTTTCAAGGCCATGCCCATAGTGCCCTAGAGACTTCTCACTAGGTCCACCACCTAAACACCACAATTGAATTGTTCCCACCTTCTAGGACCATTAACTTCTAACTTAGACTTGGCCATGAGTTTGGGAGTCAAATCTTGTTACAAACCCATAGCACAGCTACAGAACTGCTGTTGTTAGACAGCAGACAACACAGAACTGTGGTCTTCCAGAGAAGAGAAACACATGAAATGCACTGCACATGTCCAGAGAGTGGAGGAAAGAGAGAAGTCTTACAAGGCAGAGAGGTCTTTGGAACTCATTAAGCAGCTCCAGTTTGTGGTAACAGCTTCAGCAATGCAGCCTCTGCTGCAGAGGAGCTGCGGAATCTTCCTGTTGGTCCCACTGGTGGCCTGCTTCACTATGTCAGTACAGGAGCATGGCATGAAATGATCACAGGGACCCTATGGGCTGACCAGAGATCATGACAGTCACAAACCAGTTGGATAAAATGGGAACTGTGAGCAGAGCAAAAACAGATCGCTGTAACCCCAAGCACTGACTTGAAACTTTACATAAGCCCACCAAGCCATTGAAACAAGCCTTAATAGAATCAAGTCTGGCAGGAAAAGGAAAACCTTTCTGAAGAAGCCCACAAAATCCAGTTCTCTCAATAATGCATGTTCCAGATAGCAACATAGTGTACAATACACAGCACACAATTAAAATCACTAAGCACAGAAAGAATCAGAGTAAAATGTGACCTACACTGGAAGAAAAAAATTATCAATAGAAATAGAAATGACAGCTGTTGAAATTGGAGACAAAATCTTTTAAACTGCTATGGTTAATGTATGCCCTGTTGTAAATGAAAATATGGGTACAAATGAATATTTGGGGACTCACAAGAAATAAAGATAAGCTCTAAAGACTCTAAGAATAACCTAAATAACATTCTACCAACGAGAAACACTAAGTCTTTTTTTTAAATCACTGAGTATACTTAACAGCATAATATATCTTGCCAAAAAAGTGGTTAAGTAAAGGTAGGCTAATAGAAACTATCCAAAGGTGCCAACAGCCACAGAGACCTGAGAGACAAAGTCAGGTATAGCATTCAAGTCCTTGAGAGAGGAAGAAAGGACACTGGAGCGGAAAAAAGTGCATGAAGACATAACACCCCAGATCTCCTGGACTTGAAGTCAAACAACCCAAGTATCCAAGAAAGTCAAACCTACCATCAGAACAAACTTTTTCAAGAATTCTCCCCTGTCTAAAACCAAAAAAAAAAACACATCATGTTCAAATGAATGAAGAAAAGTGAAATCTTAAACACAATCAGAGGAAGAAAAGACATTACATTCAGGGACACAGTGATAGGAATGACTTCTAACTTCTTGACAGAAAGGCAATGGGATAACATCTTCAAGTGTCCAAAGGAAAAAAAAATCCATTGACACAGAATCGTATTTTAAATGGAACCATCCTTCAAAAGGGAAGATAAAACAGAGATTAGATTGCAGGATCCGGAGGAGGGAGGGGATCGCAGCATTGTTTGCAGATGAAATAAATCACAACTTCCAATGTCTTCTATTCAGATCTCAGAGCATCATGGAGGCAGGGGAGATTATGCTGGCCCACCACCAAAAAGGCAATTTCTCCACCTGCACATATCACCTGCCAAAAAAAATTTGTGAACTTTTCAGAGAAAACATCTATTTGGGAAACCTAATGGGAAATAGACAGAAAAGGTCTATTTAGGGGGATGATGGAGAGAGAGAGAGAGAACAGGAGCGAGTTCTCATGGAACATCCCCATTAGGATCAAAGTCAGGGCAGCATTTTCACAGAAATGGTGAGATAAAGATGATATGGTCCCGTACGCAGGAAATGGAGGTGATGGGTGAGCTTAGTAGAATATAGATGAAATTCTTTTCCTGCTGCTAAACTAGATTCCTAATCCACGCAGAGAGCTTTTGGCACCAGAGATGGTAAAACAAGACCTGAACAAAAGAGATCAAGAATAAATTTTCAATGTGCGAAACAGAAAAGGGAATGTTTTAAGTAGAGAAATTATGATTTTAAAATAAAATAAATGAAAAATGTCAAGTTGAATGAATGCTGATTGGCAAGATTTTAATTAAGCCTGGAATTGTAGAGTGAACTGAAAGCATGTCCTTGCAAAAATTAAGAACAAAACACAAAGCAAAGAAGCAGGGAGGTTGGAGGGAAGGAGAGAAGAAAAAGAAGGAAGGAGGTATGGTTACATCTTAGAACTATCCGTGAAATACGTGAAACTTGTTCTCTTTTATATTAGTAAAGATTAAAGAAGCGTAGAATAAAAATTGGGCCACCTTCAAGTGGAAATATAATTCCTTTCAGAAATCAAATAAGCTGGTACGTTGATGAACTTCTAGAACTGTGAGAAATGTAACTTATGCCAAAAATAAAAAAGGAGAAAATGTGATTCTAAAATAAACAAAAAATGTAAAATTAAATGAATGCTGATTTCAAAGATTTTGCCTGTATTTCTCAAAACTTTTCATTTCTCCCAGCTGAATTCCCTTGAGCACCGGGGACCAGTACTATTTTTGCAAATGGGTCAGGATCTCTTTCTAAATCTATAGCTACTAAGTCACTAGCTGCATAATACTCAAAGCTTAACGCTCACCACCTGAATGAGCTAAAAAGCTGGCTGATTCCTTGATGGTGGTGATATTCAAGTGGCAGTAGTCTCAGAAGCAGGCCATTTGGACCACAGCACCTGTTCTCAGTACTTTCTTGGACTTCAGCAGTTCAGTTCAGGCAGCTCAGCAGCTGCAGTTTGCATTGGTTCCAGCTCAGCAGCCCTGTGCTGTGTGGAACTCTTGACACTGAGTGTGAGGGAACTGCATCTCACAGTCATAGCCCACCTGAATAGGGTCTGCTGCCGTCTCAAACTGTCCCTCTTACCTAAGTGTTCTTCAATAGTGTACAAAATTGGCCCAGTCACTGAGGACCTCCTTAATATGATTTTTTTTTTCTGATTGTTCGATTAATCGGCATAGGACTCTGCGTTGTTTCTGTTTCCTGTGTGGTACCTTATACCTTTTGAGGCTTTTAAAATATGCTAATGAGACAGTTATCACATTTGCTTTTTCACTGCTGAATACTGAACAGTACCTTGCTTACAGCAGATGCTTAATGAAAACGTGAGGAATTACAAAATATCCAACTAAAAAACAACTTACAAAAAGGAAGAAATTTAGATTTTCTTCTTGTTTAGGCTAAATTGCTTTTATTAGTTTTGAAAAGTTTTTAACTATAGTGAGACAAAGACTTTAAATTTTCATTCAAAATGTTAACTGCAAATAAAAGCATTCTATATGGGCTGTTAATTCTCTTCCTGAGCTCTAGTAAAGTAATGAAATGTATTAAAATGGAACAGTTTATATCCTTTTACAAATGTGTCTTTAAGGCTAGAACAGAGTTATAGCTTTTCCCCTCCTTAACAGTCTCTGTTATGCTGAAATCTGAGTACAAACGAATTTTGAGAATTTCAATTTCAATATAACTTGATTATTCCTATTGAACGACAATTATAAAAAGAGTTAACTTGAAAACAGAGAGGTATACAGTTTGGGAATGAAAATAAATTTCAGTTGTAATAGACTCTTCGTAAAGATGGAAAGAAATAAAGAGGGTATAACACAGATGATTAAAAAACACTCAGTATCTTGAATTTTGTCAATAAAAACTCTGGAAATTATTTTTCTCTTATTACATGAGAAGGTAATTATTATCTTTGACTTTGCTGCTTCGTCACAAAACCTAAAATAATTACTACCTGCTCTTCACAAAAGAAAATTTGCCAAAAATCCTGCCCTTCATTTAAAACTACTGAACAATGTTGACAGGACATAAAGATGACTTAAAATAATGCAGAAATTTCTTACTTCTCAGGCTGAAAAACTTGATTTGCTGTTTTTTAAAAAAAGATCTATTTATTTTTATTGGAAAGGAGGTATACAGACAGGAGGAGAGGCAGAGAAGAAGATCTTCCGTCAGTTGGAGCTGAGCCGATCCAAAGCCAGGAGCCAGAACTTCTTTCAGGTCTCCCACACAATTGCAGGGTCCCAAGGCTTTGGGCCATCCTCAACTGCTTTCCCAAGCCACATGCAGGGAGCTGGGTTGAAATCGGGGCTGCCAGGATTAGAACTGGCACCCATATGGGATCCTGGCATGTGCAAGGCGAGGACTTTAACCAGCACACTATCGCGCCAGTCCCAAAACTCCATATGTTTAAAATATCATATCCATCATTGATGAATAAGTCCAATACTATCTAAATGAAAATCGCAGTAGGCTTTTTCTTTTTTCCAGGAAAATCAATATACTGGTTCTAAGCTCCATCAAGTATTGACAGAGAAGTATAATAGCCAAGACAATCTTGTGAAAGAAGAGCATCATCGGAGGATATCATCTACTAGATTCTGAGACGTGTGATAAAGCTGTAGTAATCAAGGGAGTGTGAGACTGACCCTGGCAGAGCGGTAAGTGGGCTAAAATAGAGAGTCCAAAGCCGCTCCCATATTTGCACCTTCAACTGAATCCTTATTAAGGATCAATAACTCAAAGGAGAAAAGAAAATTACTTCCAAATGTTGCCTGAGCAATTGGATATTATGTGAAAAATAGTTCACATATTGCATAAAACTATTTGTAAAAATAAAGCTAGAAGCAAAAGAGCCTATGTTCCCCACCTTTGAGATATGACAGGTCCTCAGGAAATATAATTATTAAAAATAATAGTAAGATATCACAATATCTGAAAAACTCCTACACCTCTTTTTTTTGAAAGTCCAATAAAAAATGAACAAAGATTTCATACGTCTGTCTTTCTTGATATAAATGTGACCATGGGCAATGTGTAAATAGCGAATCAGTACATGAGAAAGTGCTTATGGCTATTAGTCAATAGGATACTGTAATGAAACCACAGTGGGAAACCACAGCACACCCACTGGAATAGTTAATATTAAAAACACTAACAATATTCAAACATGCAGCAACAGCAACTCTCACATATTGCTGGAGGGGACGTAAGATAGCACAACAAAGTTAAAGAGCTGTTGGCAGGGGCAAACAATGTAATATGGTTGCTTAAGCCACCTCTTTTTTTTTTTAAAAGATTTATTTATTTTTATCGGAAAGTCAGGTATATAGAGAGGAGGAGAGACAGAGAGGAAGAACTTTCATCTGCTGATTCACTCCCCAATTGGCCGCAATGACCAGAGCCAAGCCGATCCGAAGCCAGTAGCCAGGAGCTGCTTCCAGGTCTCCCACACAGGTGCGGGGTCCCAAGGCTTTTTGGGCCATCCTCGACTGTTTTCCCAGGCCACAAGCAGGGAGCTGGATGGGAAGCGAGGCTGCCGGGATTAGAATCAGCGCCTATATGGGATCCTGGAGCACGCAAGCCAAAGTCTTTAGCAGCTAGGCTACCACTGGACCCTAAGCCACCTCTTCAAACATCCACACTAAATACCCAGAGTGCCAGGTTTGAGTCCTGGCTATTTTGCACTTCCAATCTTGCCTTCCTGAAAGACCTGGAGGACAACAGTTGATGGCCCATGTGCTTGAGCTCCTGCCTCATGTAGGGGATCCAGATTGAGTTCCTGGTTACAGACTTTGCCTTGCCAAGCCCCAATTGGAAATTGTGGGCATTTAATTTAGGAAGTGAATCAATCATTAAGAGATTTTCATTATTCTCATATTCATTCTCTCTCTCTCTCTCTCTCTCTCTCAAAATTCTGTCCTCTCTTTGCCACCCTCTTTCTCTCTCCCTTCCCCATTTCTCTGTTACTCTTTTAAAGAAAGTATTTTTAAAAAGAGATAAGAGAAAGAGAGATAAGAGATCTACTGGCAGCTTCTTTCACAGTAATCCTTGTATGTATCTTACACCTATTTGTTACCTGGTAATTCCTTTCCTAAATATACATTAAAATGTATGTCCCTAAAACTAATGTAGAGTGAAGACTTAAGTATTCAAAAAGCCAAAAACTGAAAACAACTGAAATGTCTAATGTACAAGTATATTCACACAGTAGAATAGCAAGTTTCATGCACGTAAGTTAGACATATTTTCCTGATGTTGTAGAATATTCCAAACTAATCCACAATGATCAAAATTAGGATGATGGAAATCAGAAAAACGGTCTCCTCTGGGCAGAGGAAAGACAAAGTAGTCCCTGGGAAAGGCTACTGGGGAGCGCTCTGGAATGAAGAAAGTATGTGATCTATTGACAGGGATACAGGGTGCCATGACAAGGGTACAGGTTGCTTTGGCATATGTATTTGCAAGATTCATCAAACTCTGTACTTTGGATTTATGTATTTTACTATACATGAAGTGCACTTTGGTCTTTAAAAAAAAAGATCAATTGATTGATCAATTTGCAAAGTAGACTTACACAGAAAGAATGAGAGAAAGTCCATCTGCCCAAAATTACTACAGTGGCCAGCACTGTGCCAGGCCGAAAGCAGTAGCTTCACCTGGGTCTTTCTCATAAATGGCAAGGTCTCAAGCACTTGAGCCATCTTCCATTGATTTCCCAAGCACACCAGCAGGGAACTGGATTGGCAGTGGAGCAGCTATGACAAACATGGATGCCCAGATAAGATGCCAACATTCTAGGTGACAGCTTTACCTGTTATACCACAATGTTACCCCTTACACTTCAGTTTTTAGCAAACTTTGACATTTTCATCAAGAGGCTTATGTTGTAACCCCAAAACACTGACAGCATATGAATGGGCTCCTCTTCTATCATCCTGTCTGATCTTTTTGCTGACGTGAGAGCTGGAATTGCTGTACCTTAGACTTCCTGAAAACAACAAATATTTCCCAGACACAGGGAATATCTGCCTCTGAGCCTACTAAGAAAAGACTTCTTACATGCCCAGAGCCACCAACCCAAACCCTCCACCATATGATCTTTGAACATGAGTCACTGGTGTCTCCAAATATTACTGACTATCCTCTTATCTATGAACTGAATATCAGCAGATTTTGTGACATTTCCAGTGTCTGACTGCAGATAGAAGTCAAGAAAATGTAGGCCTTTGAAGAATTTTCTTTAAAGAAAACTTGCTGGAATCCAATGAAAAGCAAAACAAAGAACATGCTTCTGATGAAAGCCGGCTGTGATTACCAACTTTAGAGAAAGTTCAACAACGTATAAACTGTGGGGAGTCAGGAGCTACATCAAACTTCTAGGGTTCTGCTCTTGGCTCCTTTCCCCACTTGCTGAGTTCCTGTGGGTAAGCAACATTATCCCTAAGTTCCACCAACTGCATGACCATGGGCTACTGGCACAACCTCAGATTCCTCATTAGCAAAATGAGGATGAGGATAATTATGCCTCCTGGATCAATTATTGTTGAGCATTAAATGAGACCCCATGTGTAATTTGTTAGTACACTCTAAGCTCTCCCTGAATGTCATTGTTAGCTTTACCCCATAATTTTATTTCTACCAACCAAGCACTGTATAATGTGCCCATGTCCTCCTTCTTCATTTGTGCAAAATTTTCAAGAAGCTAAAACCAACTTCTGTTGGTGGGTAACAGCTCACAAATGCTTCGAGTCAGCCTTTGTGAACAAGACTGTGCATTTATTTTCTCTTCTGCTAACGTGAGCATATTTCTATCTTGTTTAACCTGCCATTTGCACTCAAGAACTTCAAAATAAATTAATTTAAATTTACTGCAAGAGTGAAAAAAAGAATCCTGGAGAGAATGAGATAAGCTGCCAGATGCTTCCACAACAAAGTCTCAAGTTTTATGAAGTCAGGATTAACCCGTCTGCTTCTGACGTAAAATTAAATCTCAGAGAGGTTCACTGTTGCTTCCCTATTGGCTCCCAGCCCTCTTTCAGCTCCTTTCCAACTGCAGAGACACAACACATACACACATAAATACATAAACACATCCGTGCAAATGCACATTCACTCTGCAGGCACATGGATGGCAAATGCTCATGCACAGGCACCTATGTTCACACATGTATTCATCCTCCACCATACACACAGACACATACATATTTACATAGACATTCACATCCTGTACACATAACCACAATTACTATAAACACTCCCAACACCCACATCCACTCCATCTTACTCCTTTCAGTATCTAACAACAGATGAAAACCCAAAGCTCAGGTCAGGGGAATCACTTTCCCAGAATGATCTAGAAAGAAAGTAGGAAGGCCAGAATTTGGTGCCAGAACTATCTTATTCCAAATAGGAACTCTTTCTGAAGTGCTCGTGGGAGCAGCTACATAAGAACTCCATGGATCACACTGCTCATCTTGCACTGCCAGGAGTTTGTTCATTGCTGTGTATCAATGTGAGGTTGGGTGTCTTGTGAAAATAGTCCCTACTCCCAAATAGAAACCAAGTGCAAGGCATATATTCATTATTCAATAGTACTTTGAGTGCACATTTTGTGCCAGGTGCTGTATATGAAATAGATGCTTAGAGTTCAGTGGTGAATACGGACAAGATATGCTCTCCAGGAGTTAACAGAACAGCAGAGTTGATCCACACTGACTTCCTCAATGTACTACCCTGTACCCAGCAACTTATCAACAATAGACATCCATCTTCTCAAGTTCTGCAGGCTGGAGAGTCATAGCTCAATATCCCAACAGATTTGGTTTCTGGCAAAGGGCCACTTCCTACTTCACATTGTCTTTTTACTGTGCCCCAACATAGCAGAAGGGATAAAGACTAGAATCATATTCATTGGGGGTTCTACTCTTGCTTCCCAGTTGCCTCTAAAGGTGATCATTGAACTTGGGGTTAAAATATCAACTTGTAAATTCTAGAAAGACACGTTCAGTCTGCAGCATTCTTATTGCACGCAGTCACATAAACTCAACCCCTCTCATGTATGCATACAAATGTATTCACATTCATGCACACACACACCTTCACATTCTCAACTCACTTGAACATACACAAAGATATCCATACCTACCATGCATGCACATGCACCAGTACACACATTCACTACCCCCATGTACACACACACATAAGAGACTAACAATACTTTAGCTCTTCATTTCAAAGATCAGTCCAATACACCGGTGGCCTCACTCTCCTACCCATTTGGAGAGAGAGTAGAAGGAATCCCCTTTGACATTCTTACTGCTTTTGCCCTTGCTTTGAGAGCTCAAATGTTAATACTGTGTACGGAAAAAAGTAAAGGAAGTATGATACCGATACTAGCAATGCCATTTGGATCTGGGTGCCAAAGAAGCTATTTTAGGGGATCTGAATGAAGGGAAACTCAAGCAAATAATGGAGCAAGAAAACAGCATTCCTAGAAAAGAAGCAACAAGCATGAGTGCCCTGAGTACAAAAGGCACCTAATATGTTCCAGAAACAGCAAAGAGGAGAATGTGGCTTGGATAAGAGTTGAAAGGAAGGAAAGAGGTGAGAACAGTAGAGAAGGAATACGGAGACAAGCAGGGAACCTCCTCAGTCATGGCAAGGAGTGTGGGGCATATGAGCCATTGGGCCAGAATCTGGAAGGTAACTAAAGCAGCAATCAGTTCCCTGGCAAAACAGACCTGGAATTTTTCACATAAACTGGAATGCAACTAAGACTCCAAAATGTACAAAATGTAAAAGTCAAGGAAGGCATCCTTTCTGTTGGAAGTTTTGAAACACTGGCTTACATAGTTTACTAGAGAAGTGCCTCACAGCTAGCAGCATCCCTAAGAAGCTGGAAAAGGACACTCTGCCTGGGGCGGATGCCTGGCTGCTCTGCCAAGTGCAGGTGTAGCTATGGGGGCCCAGTCTCTACCTCTGCCATGTTGGAAATGTTCAAGAAAAACCAAGAGCCATGCAGAAGGTTAAACTCTTAAAGGACTTCTGAGTGAATAACTGTGGGGCTCAGGGACAAAAAGGTCACTAAGTCAACAAGATGGCGACTAACAGTCAAGGTCACTGGGTTATATATAGCGAGCAAGATGACGGCCAAGGACTGAGCCCTGGGCGTGAACCAGGGTGGAGGTCAAGTTGTTTCAAAGAAAGACTGATTGGTCAGAGCCATTTCGTTCACCTGCCCCTGGCCTATGGGAAGTGGCTTACATATTATTGCTTATGACAATTGGCTCCTAGTTTCTCCCCTGTTAGAATTCCTGGAATTCCTGGCCTGAGGTTGTTCACTACTCTATATAAGAATTTGTACTTCCCAAATAAATCAGAACTGCTTAGACGGAACCCCTGTCGTGTCTGTCTCCTGCGCGCCAGGAGGCTGGATGGCGGGCAGCAGGCTCACCCCCTCCGGCAATGGGGTACTAGAGGAATGTGTGGAGAAGACCCCGCAAATTACCAATTTCTTTAGAATGATGACAGTATCCTTACATGCAGTGAAATCTGCAAGGCATAAGGCTTAGAAATTCTTTTTGAAGATTTATTTTGATTTGTAAGGCAGATTTTACAGAGAGAAAAGGAGAGACAGAGGGAGAGTAGAAAGAGATCCTCCTTCTGCTGGTTCACTCCCCAGATGGCCGCAATGGCCAGACTCACTGCTGACCTCTCAGAGAAAACTCTACGTGCCAGAAAAAAATATTCCAGGTTTTAAAGGGGAAAAATTGTCAGCCCAGAATAACTTGCCCAGTAAGCTTTCCACTGACTTTGAAAATGAAATAAAATTCTGTCTCAGTAAAGAAAAGCTCAAAGAATTGCCTCTTCCAGACATGTGTTGCTTAAAGAGGTTCCATTGACAGAGAAAAGGAATAGCACCTATCAAAACTAAAGGCATTACACTAAAATGACAGCAGAAGACTAAATCAACCAATGAACAACCCAAATTACTAAATTATATGTCATTTACTATGCTAAAATGACACAACGAAATTACTATCTATCAGTATTAACCCTGAATATAAAATGGCTTCAACTCATCAATTCAAGCATCACAGATTGATTAGTGGACTGGCTCAAAAACCAAATCCATCTCTCTGTTGCCTGCAAGAGATACATCTCACCAACAAAGACATGCTAAAGCTGAAAATGAAAGGATGGGAAAAGATATTCCAGGATAATGGAAAAAGAAAAACCAGCTTGTGCAGCCATTCTTATAGTAGATTATGTAGACTTTGAAAAATATTCAGACATGAAAAATATTCGAAGAGATGAAGAAGGATACCATATAATGATCAAAGGATACATTCAGCAAGAAAAGATCACCTTACTAGTTCCTTAGGATGTTTTCTTTTCCATCTTTAATTTCCCTTGGTTTTCTTCTCTTGCTTTTCTTTGCTAGTCTGGCTAAAAGTTTGTTTTGTTCATCTTCTTAAAAAATGGCTGTTTCTTGTTACAATTTTTAGTTTTATAGTTTCAATTATATTTATTTTTGCTGCTCTTTTTATCATTTCTTGCTTCCTATTCATTTTTTCTTTTTTTAATAAGTACTTGAGATGTATTATTAGATCATTTATTTGAGATATTTTGATTTTTTGTGGGCTCCTGATGTTACAAATGTCCTCAATACTGGTTTTGACACATCACATGGGTTTTGGTAGTTTTGCTTTTATTTTCATTTCTTCAAAAATATTTATTAATTTCCTCACTGACTCATAGGTCATACAGTAGCATTGTTTGCTTCAAGAAGGTTTTGGATTTTCTTTTTCATTTCTTCAGTGACACATTGGTCATTCAGTAGTGTATTATTTAACTTCGTGTTGTTGTAAATTTTCTGTTTTTCTTCCTGTTGATAATTTTGTTTTATAGTCCTTTAGTTAAGAGGATGTATGATAACTGTGTAACAACGACTATCATATCCAGACGTGAAGATACAATGCAGTATGCATCTCTACTTCCAAATCAAAGACAGACTCCCATTGACACTGTTACATATATCTTGACAATAAGATGCTAGACTCTTTGCCATTGTCCATACCTATAATGTCAGGATACACTTAAGTAGCAGGATGATGGATTTATGATTGTTTATGGAGGACTACACTATTGTAATAACTTACGGGAAATCAGTGGGAGGAAGGGACTTGGGGATGCGGGAGGAAAACTCCCAGAGCTTGTGGGGAACTATATCATAAAATGATAAAAATAAATAAATAAAAGATGCAATAATATATACAAGTATTATATTAATCAAAACTTATTTTTTTATTTTAGAAGATAATTGACTTTCTGTGAAGAATAAAGAATCATCTGTGGGATGGGCATCTAGCACAGTGGGTAAGACACTATTTAGGACTCCACTTTCCATGTTGGAATGCCTGGAGTTGAGTCCCTGTTTCACTTCTACTTCCAGTTCCCTGGTCATGTGCACCCTGGTAACATACAGCAGGTAAAGATTCAAGTCCCTGTCACCCAGACAGAAAGTATGTCACATTATTCTTTCAGGGATAAGTGCACTAATGTACATGAAGCACCAACACAGTACCTGAGGAAACAATAGGTGCTCGACAAAGAAACGGCCGTAGCATTCAGCTTCTGACGTGTTTTTTGAATTGAACCATTCTGTACGTTTTGCTTTCATTTAAGCAGAAATGCACATTATTAACACTGTAGAATCTTCAATTATTTCCCAATTTCTAAATACCTGCTAAAAAGAAAATGGTATACAAACATGGCTGCACACCATATATATCCAGAAAAGGATCAATGTCACAATGTCCTAAAGTTTGGTGAAGCAGGTAGAATCCAGCTGTTACTCTAAATATTTCCGTTTGATTTGGTTTAGAACCTCTGATCAGTCCTGCAAGGAAACAAGTTGGTTTAGCAAGCAAAGCCCCATTAAATATGAATGTTCTCATTGTCCTTCAATAGCATTTCATTGCAATTAGAATCAAAGCCCATTTAGAGTATATGCGACTGCTGTCTCCTGGGCCCTAACAGCCACTCAACTGCCTTTAACCAACTGCCCTCCTCAGGGATGCCCTGGGACTCTGTGCTTGCGTCCTCCTGCTGGTGAGGTTCGGAGGCGTGTGAAACTCTCCCCTTCTCAGCAGTTACTCTCACCCCTCAGGCCACCATCTTAGAGGGGCCTCTCCAACCCGATGAAAGCCAACCCAGTCTTGTTCTTTTCATGACCTTCAGAAGTTTCTGCTGTCCACACATAACACATGGCATGCTTCAAAGTTACGTTGTAGATATTTTTCATAAAAGTGTTTGCATCTGCTCATTTCTAATCTCACCAGAATGTATGCTCTTTGAGAACAAAGACCCTAACTAACCCCTTGCATATGCTGCTAATGGTATAGGCCAATGCACATGGAATACTGCCTTGTACAAAATAAGCATTCAATAAATATTGACTGCCTGCATGAACTGAATACATTGGCCTAAAAATGACATTAAGTCCTTTCTGACAATTTGCTGCATTTTCTAGGAAAAATCTCCTCCTAAAATTCACTAGGATATTTTAATAAGGCATTAGAAAACCTAATTACTCAGACCACACAGAGAAGCTGCCTTCGTTTTGCTTGATTAAGAACCTTTCCTCTCTACCTTGCTGATTCAATAGACTTAAATTCTAGGAAATTAGAATTTAAAAAGGAAAAAAGCATGCCTTTTAGCCAGAACTGTTTGATTTAACATCATAGGTCCATATTTCTCATGGCATAGTGTGTCATCAAGGCTTATATTTATGGCATGAGGCAATGAACTCCCCACTCCCAGAGCATCAAGGTAATAATTATATTGTGAGCCTAAGATCCTTTCTAACACATGTTGGATATGACATAATGCAAATTCAGCAATTTGAATGAAATACAGAAGAAAAAAGGTAAGGAACCATGGTTTCCACATTTTAATAGCAGAGCCCTTTGCTGAAAAAGAATGTCGGATGCTTCAACAATTCCTTCAGAAAGTGGGGAAGATTGCAGGGATCACATGATAATGCCTGAGAACACAAAATCAGTAACTTAGGATTAATGGACTCCTGTGTGTCACGCCAGCAGTAACATAGGTGTAACACTACTAGACTCTTGGAGAGTCGTCATACATGACTCCTTTACAAATCTGAGCAGAACATGTGCCACTTTAACACACAGATACAGATTGTCCATTCAAAATACCCATTAAATAAGATAAAGTGGCTCAAGTAAGCAAACCACTCCACTAAAGATGCAACCTGCTGTGCTTTCCATGAATCACTTTTCAGAATTGAGCCTTCCAAAGGTATTCTCACAGGCTGATTTAAAACATAACCCCGGGAGGATGGAATGCCACACTACAGAAACAGAGCCAAGCAGCTCTGACAAACTGACATCAGAGAAGCTCCCCATGCAGCCTTCCCCGCTTCTCTTCACCTTCATGGAGATCTCTAAAATGAGTTTCAGGAATGGTGTCCACCCTGCCTGCATCTGAATGAGCTTCCCGAGATCACATGACTAAACAAGCCTAGCTTTTAGGAAAAGCTCAATAAAGATGTTAAGAACTTGCTGAAGTGAAACATCACGTGAATTTTAAAGGTTCTGTCAAGAGCAAATAAAAAGATCAGGCATTCTGGTTGCGCAGTGCAAAAAAAAAAAAAAAAAGGAATGGGAGAGGAGGAGGAGTTGAATTAGTTGAATCAGTTTACTAGGGAGAGAAATTGGTCTGAAGCAGCCATGACACGGAAGTCCAAAACACTAGGTAGAGATGGGTTGTGGATCTTTTGAGCTTCTATTTTATTGTTAGGGTTCCAAGAGCCACAGAATACATTTAGGCAAAATGGTGCTTCTGGGATATTATTTTCTTCTAGAGTGCTTCCTGCCTGGTGAGTCACTTGTGTTCTCTATTATAGTAATATTTTCTTTATCTCTGACTCAAAAGGAATAGAAACTAATGAGGAAGTTTAAAAAAAGAATTATTCCAATGAATATTTGATGAGTACTATGTGATGCAAATGTTTTTGGACAACATTGCAATCTGAAAGGCAAACAAGGTCATGGTCTCATAATCTGATTACCTAATGGGGGATGGGAAGAAACCAGTAATAAACCTACCACTACATGATGAATAAAAATACAGTGGCGGAATCAGTGGTGATAACGTGGCCAGAAAGGAACCAATTATAGCTGACCAAAAGAGGACAAGAATTATAGCGCAAATGCTTCTAAAATGTGAATGATGTTAAAGTATTCAAAGAGTCAGCAAAAAATCCAGCATGGTCCAAGAAAAAAGCATGGAAATGACTTCCATGGGAAACCAAGCCAGAAGGGACATGGGAACCAGAGTATGTAGGGCTATGAATAGGAGACACAGACACAATTGTGTTTAGGTCAACAATCAACTTTGTTACCAGCAAGCCCAACTGTGATGAAATAGGAATTCTACCTTCAAAGATTGATGTACCTGTGGTTTAGATAATAGAAGTGAAAGAGCAGAAACGAGGATACCAGCCGGGGGATGGATGACCCAAGGTTAGTGTCTACTATGTTCTATTGAAAAGTAAGCCCAAGATCAGGAGGCAGGAAGCTACCCTCCAGCTTTCAATAGGAGAGTAGCAAAGGATTTTTAGCCGCATTTGGTCTTTCATAGAAGTACAATTGAGAGCAGAATATGATGTGAAGATTTGGAAGAAATCTCAGACAATTCATAATTGCATACACTCAAAATAAAAACATGGCTTGAGAGATTATTTAAAAACCTTATTCTGTGAAATTTAACTAGTAATTTACAAATCTTCCGAAACAGATAAATTTGAAATTAGGTGGTCATAAAATAATAAAACAGTAGAAGCAGTAAAATGAAAAGACAAAGTGGTTACACATATTAAATTGTACTTATTTCTAAATATTCCAGTGATATTTGACTAGAGAAAAACATCGAATCTCCACCAATCAAAAGCTTAAAATAGCTAAGAACTTACTAACTTATGAAAAACTGAAGTTACTAAAGAATTTTTTATAAATAAAAGAAAAATAAGCACGCAAATGAAAATGGACAAAGAATATTTAGATAAAAAGAAAATAAAATAAGCATTTTTATAAAATATAAAACATTTCAACTTTATTGGCAATCAAATAACACAATTGAAATAATGAGACAGAATTTCCCAAAATCAATTGGCAATTGCTTTGAAGTGACTGGCCAAGGTAAGGCAAAGTTCAAGAATTCAAGAGGAATGATATTGCCACATATTACCAAAAGGTCTTCTAAATTGGAAATTCTAAATTTCGTATCAGGAGAAAAACTCAGCAATTGTTAGACATCTGGCTCAGAGCTTAAGATGGTGTTTGGGGCACCCACATTCCATATCACTGTGTGGGGTTCAATTGCTGGCTCAGTTTCCAATCCCAGCTTCCTGCTAACGTACATCTCCCAGACGCAAGTGATTACTGAAACAGTTGGTCCCTGCCTTCCACACAGGAGACGCAGGCCGAGTTCCAGGCTCCTAGCTTCAGCCTGCAGCCTGCAGCTTCAGTGAGTATTTGAGGAGTAGAGGATTTGGGAGACAGTTTTTATTACCTCCCTCTCTCTTTCCTTGTCCTCCAAATAGCCAGCTGTACCAAGTATACTATATTGAATAAACATAGCTTGTCTCTCCTAATCTTCATGTCTTTCTATAGCCCCATCACTCTCTCTACAGGCCTTTATCGCCCACTTGGTGGGAAATTCATGTTTGTCATTCAAAACCCAGTGCAAGTGTTGATTCCCAGAGTAAAACCTTCCTTAAACTCACTGCTCTCCAAAGCAGAAAGTCCTCTGTTTTAACTATTTTACTATTTCTGTACTTTCTGAAGTCAGCATGGCTGTTACATTGTAGGTATCTACATTTTAGCTGAGAAGTCTTCAGCAAATCACTAAAATGGCTCAATTTCTTCGTAGAAGATAATATTACCTATTCTGCGGGGCTACTCCTCAACTTGAAATATCTGCAGAAAATTACATGCTTGCAAACTTTTATGCTCCCATAGCCAGTGAGTCCCCAGTTCCAGTCCAGTCAGCTTAAATATTAACAGTATCATTGCTATTTTTATAACCTAGTCTGTCTTCTGAACAGCCTCATCTCTTTTTGCCTCTCAGTCCAGGTTGTGTGTCTCTGGCTCTCTTCCTGTGATGTTGGGGTGAAGAGGAATGAGAAGGAAACCATTTGTCTTCCCTAAGCCATTGGTGAAAGCAGTGTGTTGGCTCCTAATTCTTGTTACCTCGTGTTGACCAACACCAAGGGGTCTGTTGAGATCAGGTTAATTTCTGCTTCTGGTCAGGTATCTGTATCTCTCAGGCTACTTCCCTAATAGCTGGCTGTTGCTGATTCTTGGTTCAGTGTTCAAATACAAGCTATTTTGTGGAGAAACATTGTGGCTCTTTAGAGAGCTCTCCAGGGAGTGCTCCCCATCTCCCATGTCCACTTATGTGATAGATCCCCATGAGGCTTGACCTCCTCTTCTCTCAACACTCCCATCCCTCGGTGACTGATACTTTGGCCTCTGCCTGCAAATTCCTTTTGTTCCAGTCAGCAATCCACCTAGCACCATGAACACAAAGGCACAACGCCCCAGGCACCTCCATGGGATCCACTTCACCCAAGGGAGATTCCCCCAGAATTTCACTGGGAACCCAGCACACCCACACTTCCTGTTTCAGCTCACCGAGTCTCTCCTACTCCTGCCCACACTAGTACCAGCAGCCTCCACGGGCAGCAAATTCTCCACAGATCCAGCTATTCGGAAGACTTCTGACCAGAGACGATCAGGCTCCTCCAATGCTTTGGAGAGAGGAAGAGAACAAAAGTTGAACTTTTCCAATATTTTAAGGAGAGAGACAACTTGATTTCTCTATCTTCCCCTCCCAAGTGTTCTCCTAACTCCTGCACCCTTTTCCTCTGCTTCTCACTGATGAAGTCTCTCAGGTTGTTCAACCTCTGGGAACTGAGGTACCTTGGGGTATTTCACCTAGAACCAGACTTGTTTTTAAGAAGTCTTTGCCTATTTGAAAGTCCAATGACTGACAGATAAGAGAGGAGCAACTGATGTTCCATCCACTGGTTCACTCTGCAGGTGGCTACAATAGATAGTGCTGGGCCAGACCAAGGCCAGGAACTGCATGCAGAGCTCCCATGTAGACAACAAGGGCTTGAATGCTTGAGGTATTGTCTGCTCCTTTCCCAAAGTCACTAGCAGGGAGCTGGATTAGAACATCCAGAACAGAAACCAGCACCCATATGAGATTCCAGCATAGCAGGAGTTGTCCTTACCCTCTATGCCACTATGCTTGCCTCCAGATTTTTTTAAACTAGGTTTAATTATTGTAACTTTCTCTTGAGGATCTTGGAAAGTCACAAATATGTTTTAAAAGGATGAAGAATTTGATAGGCTTTACAGCTGGGGAATATCATTCTGACTACAATCAAGCGAAGAAATTAGCCAGGAGTAATGCAAGGTCAGAAAACTTATTGAGGGTCCAGCGCAGTAGCCTAGTGGCTAAAGTACTCACCTAACATGCGCCAGGATCCCATAGGGGTGCCAGTTCTAATCCTGGCTGCTCCACTTTTTTTTTCAAATCCCTGCTTGTGGCCTGGGAAAGCAGTTGAGGATGGCCCAAAGCCTTGGGACCCTGCATCCACGTGGAGACCTGGAAGAAGCTCCTGGCATCAGATCAGCTCAGCTCAGCTCTGGCCATTGCAGCCACTTGGGGAGTAAACCAGTGGATGAATGGAAGCTGTTCCTCTCTATCACTCCTTTTCTCAGAAAAATCTGACTTTCCAATAAAAATAAATAAATCTAAAAATAAAAAAAGCTTATTGAAGACTATTGAGATCATTCACAAAAAAGCTAACAGTGACATGGTAAGGATAAGTATTATTGTAAGGATAAGTACCATGCTACAGTAGTGGTATGGAATAGAAAGATAATGAGGACTAGAGATATTAAAATGGCATATAGGCAGCCCTTGGCAATAACCCTGAAATATAAATATATGTATATACATACTTTCCTTCCTCTATAAACATATTTTGTAATATGTATAATGTACTTACATATTTCCTTCCGATAAACAGAGATAACAACAACCTGTAAGGTGAAAAAACAGAGGTTTCTAGAACAAAGAAACCAAGCTCCAGCACAGGCCTGTGACCACCATTCATATCACCCCGGAAGCTCCCACTTCTTTTTTGGAACAAAGGAAGAAAATCTGAGAAATAGCACCCACAGTCATTTCTGTTCATCTCAAATTCCCCACCAGGCAGAGATGAGGCCTGAACTTCCTTCATTTCTAGCCCGTCCTTCACTTGTGAATCAAATGGATCGCATGTGGAAGGAGGTGCCCACCTTCAGACACAGGGACCCACCTGCATTCTAGACTCAACTCCCTAGTCTAATGCCCATATCCTCACTCAGTGTGGCCTAGGTACCACAGCAATGCCCTCTTCAAGCAAACATCCCAAAAGGAAGCAACACATCGTCAAACCAACCTACTCAAAGTGAACCACTTCTCCCTGCTCATGGCCGGGTCTAGGTCAGCCCATACTATCTGACGTCCGTCACTTGTGGATTATTGGAGTATGTAGCTTCTGCGTTCTCCTCTCACTAAATACAATCAAGCACCAGATTTATATCAAGCACTTAGTAGAGGTTTATCATCACATCTCACAGGATGGAAAGCCCAGGGATGAAGAAGTCACTTCTTAAGCTTATAAGCCAAGACAGCTTTGAACATAAGACCCAAATAAAGGTACAAATTCAAAAGAAGAACCTTACATTTCAAAACACCTAGTCTATGTTAGGTGTAATATTAGGGCTCTTCTTAATCAATCCTTACAATACGACATGAGATGGAAGGGTCTCCAAAAACCTCTTGGGAAATTCACATTGTGGTGAAATCATACATGAATTTCAGACATTTTTGTGCCTAATTAAATTGATCTTTAGTTATATTTTTCCACACACTCTTTGAAGTACCCCATACACCATATGTAGGAAATTGTAAAAATACGTGTACCCTGAAATCCTCCAATCCCTGCCATATACATCATTGCATAGTATTTAAGATTCTAGAGTCAGACTATCTGAACTCAAATACAGATTCTGTTATCTACCACGTTGTAGAGTTAGAAAAGTTCCCTGGACTTTCTCATCTGCAATGTGAGAATGCCGGTAGCAGCTCTTTCAGAGATGTGTTATCTCATAATTCTTTGTAAGGATGAAATTATCTAACCCATGCAGAGTAACTTAGTATGGTAACCAGCACTTCATAAATTCTTTTAATATACTAGCTGGACATAAACCGTCCAGAACTTGCACAGGCATATGCATTCTTTATGGTACTGTTAATAATAGTGAAATGCTCTACTATTTCATCAGTGTTCAATTATTATACGCACGTGTGTAGAGAGAGGATACTAAAGAGAGAAGCATACACATTCCGCTGGAAAGATACACCTAAATTTTTGTGGAATTAAGAAAAGCAAGCTGAAGACCACAAGACATGGCGTCATCCCAGTCATACGTCTATCATGATACGCACACACACATACATATAAGCGTATATAGGTGTCTCAGTGTGTGAGAGTGTGTATGTATGTGTGTGTGTGTGTGTGTATTTATGAAATATAAGGAGCCCAATATTCCTTCAGAGTAAATTCCTAACTTCTGAAGCAGTACAGAAGACTGGAAATCCTGGCTAGGGCTTCTTCTGGTTGAAGCTAATTTCTCCATGACATCATAGTGTATATATGTTCCATTAGAGGGAAAAAGATTGCCCTAAGCACAAAATGTCAAGACATTGTCAGATATTTAGGAAATATGAGGTTAAAGAACTAAACCCCAAACCAACACAAGGCGTAGTTAAGAGTTCCGCAGTTGTAAGGAGGAGGAGACAGAGACTGACCATACTTCTCACTGAAAACCAACCAAAGTCATTAACTGCAGAAGAATGAATCACATGTTGACTGAGTTTTACCAAAACAGAAACTCGGTCCCAACTCAATCGGGGTTGAAGCTGCAGTAGACTCCCTCTATCTGATGACCTACTCTGAGGACAAACCTCTTTTGATGGAAGATAGCTAGAACACACCTGTACACAATTAAATTGCCATATTTTCAAAATGTGATTTATTTTCAAAACCAACAAAAGTAGAAGCAGATATTGGTGTTATCCAGCAGGGACTTTAAAATGGCTTCAGATGATAGCTCAATTCAATAAAGGAAGAGGTAGGTAAAGCAACTGAAAAGATCAAAGATTTTGAAATCGAATTGTACTTGCAAAGGAGAACCAGGTAAAAATCCCGTAACTAAGACAATCTGAATATAAGAGCATATCGAATAGATTAATAGCAAACTAAAGCAAGCACAAAAAAATATCTGAACTGAAAGAGAACAAAAAGACAAAAGGAAAACAAACCAAAGTGTGAGACAGATTTATTAGATTAAATCAACAAGTGCAAAGTATGTTTAATTAATATCAGAAAGAGACAGAAAGATATCAAGTAATGTTTAAAGAGAAAATGACTAACAATTTTATAAAACTGGTGATAGTGAAAACCCACAAGTTCAACAGCTTACTTAATTTCAGAATATTTTAAACCACATTGTGAAGATCAGAGTCAAAATATTAAAGATCAAAACCAAAGAGAAAATATTGGAAATATTACAAGCTGATCAGAGGAAAAACAGAGGGGACCAATAGTCAAACTGACAATTGATTTTTTTTTAAAGATTTATTTTATTTTTATTGGAAAGTCAGATATAAAGAGAGGAGGAGAGACAGAGAGGAAGATCTTCCATCTGATGATTTACTTCCCCCGAAGCGGCCACAATGGCCAGAGCTGAGCTGATTCAAAGCAAGGAGCCTGGAGCCTGTTCCGGGTCTCCCATATGTGGATGCAGAGTCCCAGGGATTTGGGTCCTTTACTGTATTCCCAGGCCACAAGCAGGGAACTGGATGGGAAGCAGGCCTGCCAGGATTAGAACTGGCACCCATATGGGATCCTGGCAAGGTGAGGACATTAGTCACTAGGCTACCACGCCAGGCCCTGACAATTGACTTTTCAACAATTTTTTGAAAGCTAGAAAAGAGTGGAATAATATTGAAGTACTAAAGCAAACATATACATAGAGAGCAAATCGAGAATTCTACAAACATGAAAATATTATTTTTAACTATTTATTTTCATTTTATTTGAAAACCAGATAAACAGGGAGAAAATTTCTATCTACTGGTCTATTCTCCAACTATATATAGCAGTCAGGGCCAGGCCAGGCTAGGCGCCAGCAGACCAGAACTCCTTCCATGTATGTCACGTGACAGACAGGCACCCAACTACTGGAACCATCACCCCTGCTGCAAAAGATTGAGCACAAGGCTGCACCAGAAACAGGGGAGCCAGGAATCAAACCAGGGATTTGGAGCAGGCATCTCAAGCAGCAACTTATCCACTGTACTGCAGGTCTACCCTGAAAGCAGTCTTAAAAATGAAGGTAAAGACTTCTTAATTCCAATCTTGATAGAATAGCTTATAAAAGAACACCTTCCCACTGGATGGAACCATTAAAACAAATTCCATAAAATACTCTGAAAATATCAACCTGTAAAAAAAGAAAAAAAAGGAAGAAGCTGTTGTCTCTGAAAGAAAAAAAATGAAGCAAGTTCTAATTCTCCTTCATTTACTTTGTTAAAACATTTTCAGAAGCACAGTTGAAGATTAGAACCCAGACAGAATACCTGGGTTGGGGAAGCAGATATTTGAAGTTCCAGGCTGCCAAACAATGAGAACCTGAGGATCAGTATCATGGAGATAGGAAAATCCTGAAAAAGACTCCGAAATTCTTCTTATAAATTCCACATGTGGTTAACTCCCAAGATGCTCATGCAGAGGACAAAACTCAAAATCCCAGCAGAAAATAAGTACCTAGAGACTGGAGAGATATGCAGAGCTTTCAACAACTTCATGGTACTTAGAGACTGAAGTCAAGGCAGAAGACTTTGGTACATATCCTAGGATTTTAGCTGAGTTCCTAGAAAGACCAGGCACCAGACAAAAATGACCATAATCTAAGAGTAAATGCTGTATGCTTAGCGTAAGACAAACCATGAAGCAGACCAGCTCTAAGAAAGACTATTTCATGGTAATCCACATTTCAGAGAGGAAAAAAATCTTTGGAGGAAGACTAGAGAATGCAGTCTCTACAATTTTTTACTCACTATATCCAGTATCTGATTAAAACTTAGGAGGAATGATGAAGAAATAGAAATGCACTCAAAGATGATTCAGGTATTGCCTTTATTAGACTTGGAAATAGCAATTTTAGCATGTTCAAGAAAATAAAAGAATATTGAAGAGAAATTTCAAGCAATAGGACCTATGAAAAGGGGGGAGGGGGAGTATACCTTGACTGAAAAAAAAGAGTTATAAGCTGAATGTGAGAAGGCAGATAAACAGATAGCATAACATGTTAACTTAAAGCATGGAGATCAAAAAGAATGGGAGAAAAACATCCGAGCAGCATGTAAGAGCCACACCAGGCTCCTGAGATACACACTAACAAATATCAGATCTGCGGTCCAAAGACAGGCAGCCGACTGAAGGGTTCATACTTCTTTCCTTTGTTTTGTTTTTGTTTTTGTTTTGTTTTGTTTTGAGGCAGAGTTAGAGAGGGAGGGAAGAATACGAGGGAGAGAAGAGCCTCCAATATGAGCTCAGAACCCTGGACTTGTAACTGTCTGCTCAGGGATGCCAGGCCTTGACCTGGACTCTGGTGAGCCTTCCTAACTCATTCAGCCTCACCCATTCCCTAGCTGGCCCTCCAATGTCTGGCCATGAATTCCACCGAGTGTGTGATAAGGGTGCCCAGGCCAGACCTCAGCCACAGTGTCTCTTCTCCAAAAGGAATGTCACAGGATAGATAGAAGAATTATCTGAATACCTTGTATCATAGGTAGGAATTGGTTAGGAATCAAGGCGGTAGGCACTACACGAAATTGGTAGTTAAAAATGAGCTGATCTGTGGTTAACAAAAAGTTAGGCTTAAAAAAAATGTGCTGGCCAGTCTCCAAATACTCTTTTATAATACCATTCTCCAATAAAAGAATCCTTGGGAAAAAAATGGCAGATTCTAGGGCTGTGATAGAAAGTATGTAAGAGGAGTCTGAAGGATTGCATATTACTAAGAATTAAGACAATCCTCAAAAATAACACGGGTGAGCTTAACATCACATAATCAAAGCTGGAACAAGTTGAACAGCAAAATTTATAGCATCATGTTGGATTGCAACCCCAAGTGTAGAACAAATGCTCACGGGTCTGTACTGATGTAAACGGAAGAGCAAGTCAGCAAATAAGGGGCAGCAAACACAGCTACCAAAACAAAGAATTCCAAGTACTTTATGCAGATATTCTGCCCTGAAGGAATTAGAGAGTTAGGATTACACAGCATGGATGGGAGGGGTCGGGAAAAGGACTTTATAGTAAAGAAATTGAAGGAGGGATCCAGCTTATCATTATCAGTGATAACAGTCTTGATACTTAGTTCTATGGTCTTCTTCCCAAAATTCATAATCCCATTCTAGCCATGTAAAAATCTCAATGCAAAATGTAGACCCTCCTACAAACTACCTGAGATCATCAGAAAACAAATGAAAGTCTGGGAAACTGTCACACCAGGAGAAGCCTGAGGAGGAATGCAGACTAGTGGCAATGGGGTGTATTGATTGGGATACTGGAAAAACAAAAAGATAGTAAGAAAAACTACAGAAATGCTAATTAACTACGGGTTTATCAAACTGCTTCATTTGCTGTGACAATTGTACCATATGTATGTGAGCTATCAGCCATGGGCAAAACTGGGTGGAGTAGTGTTGAGCTATTTTTGTAATTTGTTGAAAAAAATCCAAAACTATTCTAAAAAAATGTTTTCTTATTGGAATTTCTGTATCTGTGCAGGAGAGGAAGCAAATGGTGCTATGCTTGTGCCATAAAACACTATTCAACAAAGAAAACTAAACTAATTACCGACACTTTACAGATATTGTGCCTAGTGAAACTAAATGCAAAAAAAAGTACATACTATGTAAGTCCATCTAGAAAGAGCAAAAATAACCGGTTAAAATAGATGTCAAATTAGTAACTACTGGGGGATTACCAATTTGGGGAAAACTGACTAGGAGGGAATATAAGGGAATTTTCTGGACTAATGAAAATATTTGATGTCTTCATGTGCACTCATATAAGTTGGCTAAATGGTGTCTAAGAAAAAAATGCTTCTAAATATATATTGTACATTTTAAATCATTCAAAATTTTAATATGTAAAAGTGTAATGTAAAAATAACATAAAAATAATTTTAATATATACATTAAACTATGAAAGAAAGGAAGAGAGGGAGGATGTGATCACACATTCTCAAAGGCTAGGATATTTGCATTAAAAGAAAAAATTTTAATTTGCCTAGAGAAAAGCATTAAATTTTACAGAATATCTATAGTAAAATTGGAATTATATTGTAATCGTTTTTCTCAAATGAATATATCTCCTTCAGTGTATGGTATGATACAATGATATTTCACAGCCTTGTATAGACTTGTCAGCAATATTCAAGCTGCGCATTATTCCAAGGATCCCTTGAACAGGGACTCCGTAGGTTAGGGCGCAGAGATTCAATCAGTGCCCACAGAACAGTTCCCCGCCGAGTGCACCCTTGGGCAAGCCAGAGCTGTGGGGTCCCTCCTTCCTCATGTCCCCTTTCAAAGCTACTTCCTTCTCTCTTTACAAAAGAAAGGCACGTTTTCCATGTATCCCAAAATGATAATGTGATGATGGGTGTCAGGAAGGACAATTCAAGATGTCAATGTTGAAATAATTAGTCCAGACAATGATTGTGTCAGACATATGGTTTCCGGTTTTTATGTTTTTAACAAAATTGAAGGAGCTGTTTATAGATCATTAAAAATGCTGTTTGATAGTAGAACATTCCATGATTTTTCATGTGTACCTCAACAGGGTTCAAGAATATGGGTAGGAGCAGGTGGACAGGAGGAGGCTTTTATTCCAAACCTGAAGACTCCTAGATCCTCACCAAGGACTATCAGTATGAGCACCGAGGACTACATCCCTACTGCCAAGGAGACCACGGGGAAATGGAGTGCCTTCGGAGACCAAGAACTCTGAGGTCACCCACCTCCATTTGGATCTACCACATGGGATGGAAGAAGCCCAATTCCTGCCTTGCAGGATTCAAGGTCATCGGAACAACAACCAGGATCCCTGAAGTGGTCCGCAGAAACAGAAGAACAATAAACTTCCTTCGGGACTAGGGAGAGGAGCTTTCTCTGGTCCTTGCCTGCTTCCAATTTTGGGTCCCCACCCCCTCTCATAATAACCATCAGGAGCGCTCCAGAAACCCCTCAAAACAAACAAACAAACAAACAAACAAAACTAGAATAGAGAGAGAACAACAAGGAAAGCTTAGAAACAGACAGGAAACAGTCAGCAGGGATGCACTTATACCTCACTGGGTGGGACACAAAGATTAGTTACTCCTCACTGGGGTATGGAAGATTTCTCTGCACACCCCTCCTACACATGCTCACCTAAACTGCTGACATATATCCTGTTAGCATTATAGAGTTAGACCACCTGAAAAACAGCCAGGTTCAGCGAAAACATGCTTCAATGCTATAAACTGCTAAATACTAAAATTAAAATAGGCATGAGACAGCTGAATAGCAATCTAAGCCATTTTAAGGTGTATAGAACACGGTTAAATATAAACCAAAATTGAAATGTCTATGAAGAAATCACAGGTTGTGGTTGAGAACCTGCATTTTCCTATTAACATATTGGTTAATCAATACCATGTCAATTAATGCCACAATGTTGTAAATGGTTGGAAATATTATGTTGGGGCTTTTAATTGATTGGGATGATACTCTGCTGGCTCTACCTTCAGACCAGAGATGGTCTCACCAAGAAACCATTGAACTTACCAGGACAATAAGATGCTGGACTTTATGCTTGGTAAATACCTCCAATGAAAGAATGTCAACTGAACTTGAACTATGGAAATGCAACAAGGTGGAGCAATCCGCCGTGGGGGGAGGGTCTGGGGAGGGGTGGGGTGAATCCCAGTGCATAAAAAATGTATCACATAAAGCAATGTAATTAATTTTTTAAAAATGAAATGTAATAAAAATATGTTTAAAAAAAAGAATATGGGTACACTACTCAAAAGGAAAAAAAATAATAATTGCTTTCATTTCCATTCATTTACTTAAAGAGCAAAGGTTTTCTATTAGAATCTACCAAAAATATCAGAAGTACAATTGCTGGGGATGGCTACCCTTTCTGCCCCAGTACCCTCTTTAGGGACATGAATTGGTTTTTAAAGCTCAGCCCTCAAGTCTAATGCAGTAGCCTAGTGATTAAAGTCCTGGCCTTGAACACACCAGGATCCCATATGGTCGCCAGTTCTAATCCCGGCGGCCCTGCTTCCCATCCTCCCTGCTTGTAGCCTGGGAAACCAGTCGAGGATGGCCGTGGACTTTGGGACCCTGAACGCATGTGGGAGACCTGGAAGAGGCTCCGGGCTCATGGTTTCAGATCAGCTCAGCTCTGGCCATTGTGGCCACTTGGGGAGTGAATCAGTAGATGGAAGATCTTCCTTTCTGTCTCTGCTTTTCTCTGTATATCTGACTTTCCAATAAAAATTTTTTAAAAAATAAATCTTTCAGGCTCATCCCTCTAAGACACATAATTTATGCTCTGAGTTTGTTAAAATGTATTCTGTTCAGTTAATTATACAGTGGTAACCACAATAGTAATTCAAAGCAAAATTGTAATGCATTTGGAATCTTACAGCCACATTAAGTTAAGACATAAACATATTGTTGTGGCTGAGGAGGCAGAATGAGAGAAAGGAAAATGCCAGAAAACACCCAATTGTTTAAGAGTTCATTTTTTATATACCCACTCACACGGCGTTCACCTTCCATTGGATTCAAGTGTGTCCAAAGGTGACAGAATAGCTACATCACAAGAATAGCATATGAAACTGCAGAATCTCACATACCTTGTTTTCTTCAAAGCTAAAATGTGATAAAAGGGAAATTATTTTATTTGCAATTTTGGCTAATAAACAGTTTTCTTATTTATCTGACATCGGGTATTTGTTATTTTTATTATTTTTTTAAGATTTTTATTTATTTTTTTATTACAAAGTCAGATGTATAGAGAGGAGGAGAAACAGAAAGGAAGATCTTCCATCCAATGGTTCACTCCCCAAGTGAGCCGCAACAGGCCGGTGCACGCCGATCCGAAGCCGGGAACCAGGAACCTCTTCCGGGTCTCTCACGCGGGTGCAGGGTCCCAATGCATTGGGCCGTCCTCAACTGCTTTCCCAGGCCACAAGCAGGGAGCTGGATGGGAATTGGAGCTGCCGGGATTAGAACCAGCGCCCATATGGGATCCCGGGGCATTCAAGGCGTGGACTTTAGTCACTAGACCACGCTGCCGGGCCCTATTTTTATTATTTTTGAAGAATGAGAAAAATATCCTAGCATTTACTTTAAGACTGGAGAACTATGGGCAGACATTGTGGCACAGCAGGCTGAGCCATCACATGGGACAGCCACAGCACACACGCAAGGGCCGATCCAAGTCCTGGCACCTCCACCTCCAGTGCGGCTTCCTGCTGGTGTTTCCTACACAGCAGATGACAGCGCAAGAGCACGGGCTCCAGCCACCCCGCTGGGAGACCCAGACCAAGTCATGGGCTCCTGGCTTCTGACTGGCCCAGCCCCCGGCCTGCCAGGGAAATTTGAACAGAAAACCAGCAGACAGAAAGACTCTATGTGTGTGTCTGCCTTTAAGTAGATGAAAACTTAAAAATTAAAAAAAGAAAAGGAAAGGAAAACCATGGGCAAGACTGCCTTACACAGTCTCCAGGGCATAACAGAGAGTAACTTGCTAAACATTTATTGAAAATGTGACCGCCACTATCCTAATGTATGATGTTGAACAAATAATCTCCTGCCTTGGGTCTTGGTCTCACTGTTTGCAAACTAGGTAGATGCATCTTTGTCACGGTCTCTACCAAGTCCAAATTTCTATATTCAAAAAGAGAGAAATCTAAGAAATGTTCATAGAGCACCAGATGAGAACTATCCCTGATATTTGGGGGTGGTGGGAGGACTTCTACATGGCAGAGAAACCAGAGGCGCAAGAGAATGAGACAAACAAAAAGCAATAATTTAACATTGTTTTGTGTTCCTTTGTTTCCCCCCACAATAATACTTCAGAGCATCTATGAGGAAGAATGAATTAAAAATCAGATTTATTGTTGAACTTGACTGGACAATAAGATGCTGGACTCTATGTTTGGTATATGCTTGCAATGGGGGAATCTCAACTGAACTTGAACTGTGGTTATGCAACAAGGTGGAGGAATCCACCATGGTGGGAGGGTTTGCGGAGGGGTGGGGAGAACCCAAGTACCTATGCAACTGTGTCACATAATACAATGTAATTAATGAATTTTAAAAAAAGAATAAAAAAATCAGATTTATTGGAATACAAAAAAATTTCAATGTCTGCTTCTTTCATAAAACACAATTTCCAGGGCCCAGCGCAATAGCGTAATGGTTAAAGTTCAACGCACCGGGATCCCATATGGGCGCTGGTTCTAATCCCGCAGCCCCGCTTCCCATCCAGCTCCCTGCTTGAAGCCTGGGAAAGCAGTCAAGGACGGCCCAAAGCCTTGGAACCCTGCACCCAAGTGGGAGGCCCGGAAAGAAGTTCCTGGCTCCTGGCTTTGGATTGGCACAGCACCAGCCATTGCGGCCACTTGGGGAGTGAATCATCAGACAGAAGATCTTCCTCTCGGTCTCTCCTCCTCTCTGTACATCTGACTTTCCAATAAAAATAAACAGATCTTTTAAAAACACACACACACAATTTCCACGAATATTTTGAAGACTTCTCCTATGCATGGATTTCGAAATTCCTTGCACCTAAACAAACTGATTTATCTTTTAATTCTATTTCCCATGAGCATTTCCAAGTATCCTTGTAGGAGTATTACTAGTAAATGTAAATGTTACAAATGCAGTAAGAAACACAAAGAAATTCCCTCATCTCTGAAAGTCACCCTTTGAGGACTAGGGATACTCCCAGCACTAAAGTCCATTTCCCATCATTTTGTCAGAGCCCAGATTTCAGGTTTAATAGAGCAGCCAATGCCCCCACCCCAAGCCTATACTCCTTATCAGCACATTGGGATAATGGCCCCAGTACCAAAGAATGACACTAGATGGGTCCAGTCCAGCACACAACACATAAGAAGTATTCCATCAGCATTAGTGCCCATCATGGCACCCATGTGCCAATATTCCAAGTACTCAGCAGCTATGGCAATGGATTTGTTCCTAGAAAACCCCCTCACTGCATGGTCGGTCACAGTTTCTGGCTATGTAATTTCAGATTCTTGCTCTCTAGCCCTTATGGAGATTGAGAGTTTCCTAATAACTTTTCAAAAACTCCTTTGCTACTTAAATGAACCACAGTGGATTCTGCTATCTGCAGTTTATAACCAGAGTCCCTGTTGACCATTACATCTTCTAAAATATTCAAACCCCTAAAGAAAAATCTTCCCTGGAAAGAAGTTCTTATCTACCAGTTCTCATTAGTTCAGGTCTGACCCTGACCGTAATATCATTTCCTATTTTGCCCTTATCAACTTCTCCTGTCAACTGTCTTTCCAGTTCAACAAAAGTCTCTTAAAAACAGAGGCAGCCTCTTGAGTTTCATCCTAAAAGGCTCGGAGGAATAACTCAAGGATGGGAAAATAAGTCCTTGAATCCACCACTGGAAACTCCTGCGGTCCAAGGCAGTCTTCTGGATTCCCTGGGGCCTGGTTCCCTGGTGTGTGGAATGGGAATCTCACATCAGACCTAGGGAACTGATGTGAGATCCAAGAACCACAGATGTGAAGACCCTGGTCAAATGTAGCCCTAAGGTACAGCTTCACATCACAAGGCTTTCCTCTTCAGGGCACTTAACTCGATGCTTTTGTCTCCTACATTGGGGCAGAGTCTAGATGGGGCATATCGCCCTCTGGTGGACTTAAAAAGAAAAGGTTTGGTTTTCAAATGACCTACAAAGAATTCCAGAAAGAAAAGGGATCTTCGAAACTATTTAGTATAACATCCTCATCCACGAGCGGGACAAGAAATACCTTTATCTTGTAGCCCCCTCCATGGCCCCCTCACTAACCTGAAACACAGGTGCAGGTGCACTGTACCTAATGCCTTGACACAGCTCAAGTTATATTCTCAGCAGCTGCACTTTAACTGAACACTGCCCCAAACTGGGTAATTTCCCCACCCAGATATATTGGCTAAAAGTTGCCTGACTTCTCTTTGAAATGTCCCATGTGAAGGTTGTCATTTTGATACAAACTAACTTTGTAACTATGGTAATTTCTTGGAAATACAGAAAGAAAATACTCCCAAGGCTAATTGGATAATTCTAAAAAGAGTAACAGAATGCCCATGCAGGTTCTACAGAAAAATCTTTTATTTTACACAATAATTCCTCCCACAGAAGACTGGCCATGAAGATAGAGCAGCCTAGTTGAGTAAAAGCAAGTCACCTTCACACCAACGTACTGCCAGCCTAAGTGTGCTTTGCGTAAGACGATACGATCTAACAGCGCTCTCGGTTTGCCTCCCCAAAGAGGAGAATCTGTGGGATCTTTGTAGTAAAGAAGAAAGGACCTATTCAACGGCATGTGTAGAAGTTTGCTTTATTCTCTAGAGGCCTCTGGAACCTGGAAAGACCACAGGGAAGATTTCATCCAAACTAGAACTAAGCCATAAAAGCTCTGTGCTCAAAACGAATGAAGTAGCAAAAGCATTGTGCTGGTGGTTTGACTTAATCTTCTTACAATGCAGACATTCATCAAAACATCACATTGTATCCCACGGATAGTTACAATTACTTGTCCCTTGAAAGGAAACAAGGACAGAGAAAGAAGAGAAAAGAAGACAGAATGAGTCAGTCTCCCCCTCTCTCCCCTGCTGGATCTGGCCTTCTCCTAGGTCAGAGGGTCCCACCCACCCGCCTCCCAGGTGACTAAGTGTTTGGGCGCCTGCCACCCATGTGAAGAGACCCAGGTGAGGCTCCTGGGTTCGGCCTGACCCAACACTGGCCACTGCAACCATCTAGGGAGTGAACAAGTAGATGGAAGATCTGTCTCTCCCTCTTTCTCTGTGATTCTGAGTTTCAACTAAATAAATAAATCCTTTAAAAAATTATCACAGGTACAGACTTAAGAGAAATTCCTAATATACAATAGGAGAGATGGACAAGCAGCAGGGTTTATAATGTGGAAAACTACAAAAAATTAAAATGTCTAGAAGCAAAAACAAATATACAAACAAAATAACATTTCAGATACAAATAACATAGATGAATCTTAGAAGTATGACAATGAATCCAAGCATAGTGTGTTTTCATAATTGGCAATTTTCACTAACTATTTGAAGGCCCACCATATGCATGAGTTTATAATTATGTTATAATTATATCTCACATCATATAATGCCATAGATAATATTGCATAAAGATATTTTTAGAACAGACTATTTAATGTTATACTAGACATTTGATTTCCTTGTTCCTGACTCTGTACTGTCTTTGGAATTTTCCTTAGACCTAATCTATGAGATATGATCCAGTTACTGATTAAAAGAGAAATACACTATATATATCCAAAGATAAATACCATAAACTTAATTACAGGAAGAAAGCAATCTATGAAAGCTACGCTATATGCACTCTTCAAAAGTCAGGAGACAGAGGGTGGAGACCATAACAACCATGGATTGGGGATGAGTGTTTTGAGTTGACTTTCACACAAGGATTATCAAACAATGTATTCCCACGTCCAAGATTGCACAGGACATGAAGAGCTCCATGCCCTCTTCTGCGTCATAGGCTAATCAGAGAATGATCATTGCATTAGCACTCACACTGCCTTCCCAAAGCACCACAATCACGGCATGTTGAACAGTTCTGGAGCTGGGGGTACAATACAAAGCCTGTGGCAGGGCTGGTTCAGCCTGAGGCCTCTCTGACTTGTTGATGGCAGTCGTCTCCCTGAGTTTTCAGGTAATCTTCCCTCTGAAAATCTCGGTTCTAATCTCCCTCTCCTACAAGCACACAAATCATGCTTACTAGCCCAGCTCAATGGCTTATGTAACGTCAATGACCTCATTAAAACACCTTATCTCCACAGTCAGTCACATTCTGAGTGTCTAAGTGACAGATTTGCAGCATCCGAGTTCAGGAGATACAATACCAGCCTTAACGGCCACCAAGATCTTCTTGGAAATTGACATGGCTGGTTATAGTTCAAATTAAGCTAACATTTTCCAAGAAAATTTTGCACAATGGCATAAATGTTTTTAGAATTGCACTGTCCAACAGAGAAGTATTGGGTATGTTTATTACATTAGCAGTAACATAGGTACTTACTTAGATCCAAACTCATCAAATTGCTTGTATGAGCAGGTCTCTGTAGATCAAGTCAAATCTTAACAAAGTTGCTGAAAAAAAAAGAAAGACAAACATTTCATTACCCCACTTACAGTCATTCCTCAGTATCTATGAGGGAATTAGTCTGGGGAGCAATTCATTGCTATAAGAATCTATGTTCATCTTTCTTAGATAAAATGGCATAATATTGGCATAGGCCCTACACATATCCTCCCATATAAATTAAGTCATCTGCAGATTGTGAATAAAACCACACGTATATATAATTTCAAGACAACCACCTAAGTGCAACTACCCTAGACCTCACTACACTTCAATCTATACTTGGTCACATTCTCAGGTGCATATCCTGTATTTTGAAATGGATGGGGTGGACAGTATATGAAGACTCTACAAGAGCAGACTCATAGAATCAGTGGAATGGTTGTTTCCAAGGACATAATGGAAGTGAACTGCCAATGATTGGGAGCCCAGTATTTTCCGTCAAAATGCCTGGTGTATAGCCATCTTACTGCCTTTATATCGCTGTTTCTTTGGTTTTCAGGATTTCCCCCTAAGATCCTTACACAGCTGTTTCCTAATTTCCATACAAACCTCTTATTCTATACCACCTTCTCAGAGAAGCCTCCCTTCATTGTTGTGTCCCAGCTTGCAGCCTCCCCAAATCCCGTCATCTAATTTCATGTTTAACCATGATACTTCACCCATTCTGGTATCGTAGTATTTATTTATCTGTTGTTTATTGACCATTCCCCAAACCACCCCTACTACATGATAGACTCCTTAAGAGCAAGGATGTTTCCTGTTTCACATGCTGCTTTATCCCTGGTTCTCAAGCAGGGGATGACTTCTCAATAAATATGCAACAAAAGATGGGTAGATGGGTAAACAGGATAGTAAGAAGGGAAAAGGGTAGTTGATGAGTAGATGCACACACCCCTCAGAAAGCCAGCCACTGTCCGCACCAAGCCCTGCCAACCAAATTGAGGAGAAAATACTACATCCAGGAAATCTGAGTAGCTGTTCACAGGGCAGTTCCTCACTTGTCCATAGCTTCCTACCCTCCACTGTCTCACCTGAATAGCATTTACACAATTCTTCCTCCCTGCAATGTGGAGAGAGTAATGAGGCATAGGGAAAATTCATAAACCTAACCATTATGAGATCCAATCTGTCACCAGACAAGAGATCAATAAAATTGCCCCACCCCTAATAAGATAACTCTACCATACAAAGTGTCCTCAGGGGAAAATCCCAAAGAAAGGAGGGGTACATGAGAAATTAAACTTTGTTATAAAGGAGCTTACAAATATTTTGAGCTCACAGCAAAGACAGAACAGCCAAGCAATCCATGTGCCACAATGCACAGGTACACATGCCTCAACCAAAACCCTCAGGACCTGACAGATCTTGGAAATCAAAAATGTCTTCAGTGTGGGAAAAGCTCTTCTGATACTTCTCTCTGAATAACACGGCTAGCAGAATCTGGAACCGTATAGCAAAGTCATTAAGATCTACAGCACAGCAGGTGCATGGTCACACCGGATGCGAGTGCTGAAAAAAAATAAACAACTCAGAGCTGGCACTGTGGCCACACCTGCAACCCTGTATTCCATATCTGAGTGCTTATTTGAGTCCTGACTTTGCTGTTTCCAATCCAGCTTCCTGCTAACTAGGCAGTGGAAGATGGTTAAAGTACTTGGACTCCTGCCAGCAACATGGGAGACCCAGATGGAATTCCTGGCTCCTGGTCTTGACCTGGCCCAGTCTCAACTGTCACAGTCATTTGAGGAGTGAACTAACAGATGGGAAGTTTCTCTGTCTATCCTTCCCTCTGTATGTGTGTCACTCCACCTTTTAAATAAATATTTTTTTTTAAGATTTATTCATTTTATTACAGCCAGATATATACAGAGGAAGAGAGACAGAGAGGAAGATCTTCCATCCGATGTCTCACTCCCCAAGTGAGCCGCAACAGGCCGGTGCATGCCGATCCGTAGCCGGGAACCAGGAACCTCCTCCGTGTCTCCCACGGGGGTGCAGGGTCCCAATGCATTGGGCCGTCCTCGACTGCTTTCCCAGGCCACAAGCAGGGAGCCGGATGGGAAGTGGAGCTGCCGGGACCAGAACAGAAGCCCATATGGGATCCCGGGGCGCCCAAGGCGAGGACTCCAGTCACCAGGCCACGCCGCCGGGCCCAAATAAATATTTTTTTTAAAAAATTTTATTGAAAAGTCAGTTACAGATAGAAAAAGAGAAACAGATCTTCTAGCGTCTGGTTGACCCTCCAAATGGCAACAATAGCCTAAGCTGTACCAGTCTGAAGCCAGGAGCCAAGAACTTCTTCCAGGTCTCCTTCACGGGTGAGGGGGCCCAAAGACTTGTACCATCCTCTACTTCTTCCCAGGCCATTAGCAGGAAGCTGGATCAGAAGCGGAGCAACACGGTCTCAAACCAGCACCCACATGGAAGGCTTAGCTTGCTATGCCACAGCAGTGGCCCCAAAATAAATTTTAAAACAAATATCCCCCTATCAAGGAAAGGAGTCTGGTCACAGGCTCTTGGTCCACAAGGGCAGATGTGGGCTGCAGAGGGTTCATGTGGAGAACAACAGAAGTGATCATCAGAACCATTGCATTCTTCTCAATTTTCCTTCTACCCAGGCCCCCACAGAGTGTGGGACAGTCAGAACCAAGTACCAGGATTCTGTGCAGCAATGGGAAAGTGACTCAAGGACAACCTTACATAACAAGCATGGCAAGCCACATGCAATGGGATCTCACAAGGGGCAGCAGCAAAGACTCTTACCAGAGCTCAGATCCTTTCTCAGTGGTTCCATCTCTACTGCTGGGAAGACCCCAGTGGCCTCTGTCCATAGTGCCAGGGGTCCTGCTGGACAAAGAGGGACCTGGTGGTCTTTTCAATGCCAACTTTACAGAAGCAGGTGATGCTAAGAGTGTTGTCATGATCTTGAATTTAGAACTTTCGCATTGGGTCAGCTTTCAAATATCCTCTCTAAATCCAGGTCTCTTTTTTCAGTCTCACCTTATCCTAAAAAAGAGAGAGAGAGAGAGAGTGAAACATTCCACAAGCTCTTTTTTTTATTTTTATTTAACTGTAGTAGGTATTCTGAGCTGGCGACCCACCCTCCTCACAAATATTTAGGTGTGCAATATAATATTATAGGCACTGTGTTCTCCAGCAGCTCTCTTGAACTCACTCATCTTGCATAACTAAAACTTCACACTCACTGAACAACATCCCATGAATTGTTCTCTCCAGTCCCCAGCAACCACACTTTCACCCCCTTGCAGTTGTGAAACGGGTTATTTCAGATACTTTATGCATGTGTAATGGCGCAGTACATCCCTTCTTGGCTGCCTTATCCAAGTTGGCCTCTACTCCAGGCCTGTCCATAGTTGTTGCATATAGCAGGGCTTCCTTCTTTCATGTGGCTGAATAATATTTTGTTGCATGTATGCACTGCAGTTTATTAATGCATTCATATGTTAACAGCCATTTAGGTTGTTTCTATCTAGTGGATATCATGAATAAGGTGAAATGATCTTGAGTGCTCAGCTATCTCTTTGAAGTTCTGTTTTCAATTCTTTTTTTTTTTGAAGATTTATTTATTTTTATTGAAAAGTCAGATATACACAGAGGAGCAGAGACAGAAAAGAAGAGCTTCCATCTGCTTATTCACTCCCCAAGTGGCCGCAATGGCCACAGCCAAGCCGATCCAAAGCCAGGAGCCAGGAGCTGCTTCCAGGTCTCCCACACGAGTGCAGGGTTCCATGGCCTTGGGCCATCCTTGACTGCTTTCCCAGACCACAAGCAGGGAGCTAGATGGGAAGCAGGGTTGTCAGGATTAGAACCATCACCCATATGGGATCCCAGTGCATGCAAGGAAAGGACCTTAGCTGCTAGGCTACCACACTGGGCCCCTGTTTTCAATTCTTGAGGCTTTATGGCCAAAAGTGAGATTGCTGGACCATATAGTAGTTTTATTTTTAATTTTTTTGTGGAGCCTATGTATTATTTTGATAATGATTGTCTCATTTCCTGTTCCAGTTAGCATTGTATGTTGGTTACACTTTCTCTCCATTCTTACCAACACATATCTTCTGGGTTTTTGATAAAAGTTGTTTTTATCAGGTATGAAGTTATATATAACTGGTTTTGATTCTCCATTACATGATGAATAAAGATATTGAACACCTTTTCATATACCTGTTGGCCAATTGCACATTTTCTTTGAGAAAAAATATTGACTTTTCAAAGTGGTCTATTTTAAGAGTTATCTGACTTTATGATAATAAGTTGTAGGATTTATTTGTTTCCAATGTAACCCTTTATTAAATGCTTAGTTTGTTTTCTCCTATCCACTGATCAACTTTCACACTGTTGCTTACATTTCTGCTCAAAGCTTTTGAGTTTGACACTGTACCACCTATTTTTGCTGTTGTTGCCTGTGCTTTTTGTGTCACCTAAGAAATCATCAGCAAGATCAATACTGAGAAGATTTTCCACTTTCTTAAAAGTTGTAGAGTTTTAGGCCTTACATTCAAGAATCTGAGTTTAATTTTGTGAATTGCATAAAATAAGGGCCCGAGCTCATCCTCTTGCATGAGGATACCCAATTTCCAAACATTTGTTAGAGACTACGCTTTCTCCATTATGTTTTCTTGGACCTTTGATTGTCAAACATCAGACAAATGTGGCTGTATGTTACATGTGGGTCTATTTCTGGGACACCTTATTTTCATTGATCTGTGTTATCCTATGTTCATGAATTAGAAGACTGAATGTCCATACAACTCAAACCAGTCCTCAGATTAAATGCTCCACAGCAAAATTCCAATGTCATTTCTTTAAAATAAAAAAAGGAAAGGATTTGTTTTATTTATTAAAAAGACAGAGTACAGAGAGATCTTCTGGCATCTGGTTCACTCCCTAAACGACCACAAAGACTGGGATTGGGCCGATCTAAAGCTAGAAAACTTTTCCTCATAGCCCACATGTGTGCCAGGGCCCAACCACCTGGGCCATCCTCTGCTGCCTTCTCAGGCAGGTTAGCAAGGAGCTGGGTTGAAAATGAAGCAGCTGGGTCATAAACCAGTGATCACATGGGATGCTGGCATTGCAGGAGGTAGTTTAACCGATCATGCCACAATATCACACACACACACACACACACACATACAATTATTTCTTACAGAAATATAAAAAGCAATCCTCAAGTACATATGAAACCACACACACAAAAAAAACAAATAATCAAAGCAATTGCTGTGGTTTGAATATGTCTCCCAAGGTTCATATATTGGCAACTAAATCCCCAACATAATAGTGTTAGGAGATGAGATACTACAGGAGGCATTTAGGCCAGGAGGGAGCTGCCTTCATCAATGAATTAATGTCATTATCTTAGAAATGAGGAGGGAACTAGCATTGTGGTTCAGTGAGTTAAGCTGCCACTTGCAATGCCAGCACCCCCTGCCAGAGTTCCAGTTCAACTTCCAGCTATTCTACTTCTGATTCAGCTCTCTGCTGATGAACCTGTAACAAGCAAAGGAGGGTGGACCCCTATCATCCACGTGGGAGCCAGGGATGGAGTTCTAGGCTCCTGCCTTTTGTGTAACCAGACCTGACCAATTAGAGAATGAAACAGCAGACAGAAAATCGCTCTCTCATTCTCTCTCTCCCTTCTTCCCTTCCTTCTCTCTCCATTCCTCTTTCCCTCCCTGTCATTCTCCCTTTAAATAAATAAATCTTGGAGAAGAATAAATTAATTGTAAGGCTAGGTTTGTTATGAAAGCAGGTTCAGCCGCTTCTTGATCTTTGCATTGCAAGTGTTGACCTGTTGACTTGCCTTTTCCATCACTCTATACCCAGCAGAAAGGCCTTACCAAGACACTGGTGCCCTAGTACTGGACTTTACAGCCTCCAGAGCTGTAAGGAAAATGGTTACTTTTTTTATAAGTTATGCAATCTGTAGAATTGTGCTACAACAAGAGAAAATAGATCATGACAGAAATCCTGAGAGAAAAGAACAAAGCTGGAGGCATCACACTTTCAAAAACTATCATGAAGCCATTAAAAGAATATGGTTCTAGTACAAGCTTTTTATTTTAAAAGCCATCCTCCTTAATAGCCAGGCTATCCCATTCAAGGAAGAGAACCTCATGGTTTAGCTGACGACCCACCTTGTCTGCTATACCTTCCCCCAGTGGACCCAGGCTACTAGATATACAAGGGGACTTCAAATAGTCTGTGGAAGAATGTAATGAAAAGGTAACTCATTGAGGTGCCAGAATCTCTTAAGCCCATGCATAGTTTTCTTATAATACACTTTTTTTCACAAACATTTTGAAGATCCCTCATGCAAGCCTAACTAAGTTTCATGTAAATTATTATTAACTGCATTGCATCAATGCCTCTGAAACTCGGGCAATTACTTTGATTTAAACAGAAAAAGAACATAATCCAGGGAGAAATTAAACCTTACTGAGGAAAAACAACACCAACTATCTCCCACCTTGTCTCTACAGACACTCTGAGGATTTGTTTGTTCAGTGACATAATCAATAACATCTAAAATTAGCCCATGATTTTCCTGCCTCTCCCACTTCATCATTTCTGAGAGGTTCTATAGATTAGAGAATTGCTTCTAATGATGATGGAATAATTCATTTTAAAAATCGCAAGCTGAGGAAAACAAGTTTACCGCCTTCTCTTTGAATAGTCCAAGCCTGAAAGGAAAACTCTGTCTTGCACCAAACAGAGCGGGAGAAAGCAATTATCCGAGATGAGACCCCCAGCCCATCACTATGCCTCTGCAAGATGGAGTTCATTGATCAGAGTCAAAGATCCGGCCTAGGTGGAGAAAAATAGGGCCCCTGCATCATTAGTTTCAATAGACTCTAAAATAATGGGATGCAGTCAGGCAAAAACCACAACGAAATCTAATATTTCCTGTTCCCTAAGTCACCTGCTCCCAGAGTGCAACCAGAGGAATACATGCTGAGCGCTGCCCAGAAACAAGGCAGTCAAAGCCATGGAGCTTTCTTCTTTTTAAATTATGATACATCTCAGACACTCAGAGAAATGCAAAGACTCAGACAATAGATGTAAAATGACAGCGAGTTAGCCAGGGTCAGCGTCTTGCCATTCGTACTGCAGGTCACTTTGAAACACTAGAATCTGAAGAATATGATGGAAGCCTCTTCAGTACCTGTCCACCCTCCCATTCCGCTTCCCAGGAGACACACTGTTCTGGTGTGTGCTGTACAGGAAGAATCCCAGGCACTGCATGTGTCACATACAAACATATATAAAAGCATCGATGATAAAAGTCTGCATAGTCTCCTGTAGTGAGAACACAGAACATAAAACCTGGCAGAGTTTGCAGTTGGGTGGGATTTAGCACACTCACAATGTTGTGCAGCCATCAATGTGAGGGCGCTTCGAAAACCTCACAGAGGGGCCAGCACAGCATTTAAACAGGCTAATCCTTCTTCTCCAGGTGCCAGCATCCCTTATGGGCTGGGTTACTCCACTTCCAGTCCAGCTTCTTGCTTGTGGCCTGGGTAAACAGCACATGAGGGACCAAAGCCATGGGCCTGTGCACCCACAGCAAAGACCTGGAAGAAGCTCTTGGCTCCTGGCTTTGGATCAGCTCAGCTCTGACCGCTGTGACCATTAAAGGAGTGAACCAGCAGATGGAATATCTTTCTATTTCTGCTACTCTTTGTAAACTTGTCTTCTCAATAAAAATGGTTGAATATTTTTAAAAGAAAGAAAATTTTAAAAAAAAGAAAACCACATGGAAAATGACATCACATTTTAACTGCATCAGTTGTAAGGAAACCCTTGGGCCCCTGAGGCAGTCATTGCCATTCTGCCCTCTCCCCAGCCCCAGCTAGCCATAAACCTGGTTTTTGTCTAGATTGGCTTCGGTAGGACATTTCATGCAAATGGAATGATAAAACATGTGACCATTTGTGTCTGACTTCTTCCATTGAGCCTATTTCGAGGGTTCTTCTGTGCTGTAGCATGTTTCAATACTTCATTCCTCTCCATAGCCAAATAATATTCCATTTGATGGATATGCCATGTTTCATATTCATTTATTGGTGGATAGTCATTTAAATTGCTTCTACCTTTTAGCTCCTATGATTAATGCTGCTATGAATATTCATAGCAAATATCAGAACAGACACGTGCTTTCAGGTCTCTCAGGGCTGTACTTAGAAGTGGAACTGCTGGACGATGTAAAAACTATGTTTAATGCTTTGAAGAGCTGCCAGACTACTGGCATACTGCTGGCATCACACAGCATCTTTTTTCAAATGCCATTGTTTGAGAGGGGCCTCCAATTTAATACACAGGTGCAGTTCGTTTATTTTAATGGCAGTATAGAATGCCATTATGCAAAAAAACCAGTATTCCCCTAGCACTAGCTATTTAGGTTAGTCCCAGTTTCCCATGGTTAAAAATCCATGAAGGGAACTAAAAAATAATTAACCCTCTGTGGTCAAATACTAAGAGCAAGAGATACTCACAGGCTAAATGGATTCTCCTTCTAGAGACACAGTGCGCACGTGCGCACACACACAGAGCAACAAAAACTCTAGGGGCTACAGTTCTAGCTTGTGGATGGGAAACAAAATGGATGCACAACAGATTGTTTACAAAAAATAATAATGCACTAAGACCAGAGGGTGCTTGCTATATAACTATTTCCATTTATTTTCTGCTGCCCACCCAGGAACAAATCTCTGCTCCTACCCAGTCTTTGACAACCTCCACCGCTGTGATTAGTGTGACCTCAGGATATAAGGTATAATGATGTCTAACTAGAAATGGAGTACAAACATGAGCAAAAGCCATCTCCTCCTCTTCCCTCTGCCATGAGAATTGTCCATCCCAGAGGAGACCTGCTTCCTCAGCCTGGATCCTGAAATAAATAGCTGCAAATGGCCCAAAGAGATCCACAAGCTAAAGAAAATAACCTTGGGCCTGGCACAATGGCTCATAGGCAAACTCCTCACCTTGCAAGCACCAGGATCCTATATGGGCACCAGTTCAATGTCTCAGCTACTCACTTCCCATTCAGCTCCTTGCTAGTGGCCTGGGAAAGCAGTAGAAAATGACCCAGCGCCTTGGGATCCTGTGCCCACATGGGAGACCTGAAAGAAGCTCCTGGTTCCTGGCTTCGGATCAGCTCATCTTCAGCCATGAAGGCCACTTGATGAGTGAACAGGTGGACAGAAGATCTTTCTGTCTTTCCTTCTCTCTGTAAATCTGTCTTTCTAATAAAAATCAATACATCTTTAAAAATAAAAAAGAACCTTTGAGTGTTGTTAGCTTCTAAAAAGTTGGTATCACAGAGCTAAAGCTAACATGAGAGGTTTCTTCTTTAGCTGTATCACAACTGAACTCTCCACAGTTTTCAAGTCTTCACCAACATCTCATTTTTCAACTTATTCCAAATTAAAATGCATTTACTGAGTTTGTACTGTACAAATCACCCAGCCAAGACCCTGAGGTTGGAACGCAGGGAAAGCAATAATACCTAACATTCATGAGAATGTGCCTGCAGGTAGCATAGCATCTGTCCCCGTGCCACCCAGAGGAAGCAAGCATTCCCGTTACTCCTTCTTCATTGATGAGGAAATGGATATTTCATGGTGTTAACTGCAGATCTCATGGGCACACTTGATCTAGAAAATGGGAAGTAGAGGGACTGAACCTGAGCACTCTACAAGACACACAGCCTGGGCTCTGTGGGTTTATGGAAAAAACATCATCTGAAACATTGACAGCTCTTAGTGGAACATTGAGCCTTACCAGCCTGTGCACCGGGGAATTAGCAAAGGTCAGCCCGTCAGGCACAAATCCTAACTGCGGATGCCATGACATAGAAAAACTGTTTTAACAAAACTGTATTGTATGTGTACAATATATTCAGAATATACAGATCATAGAGAGAGAAAGCAGATTGCTAGTTACAGAGACCTGGGGGGAAAAGGAAAGAAAGTGAGTAGCTGCTCAAAATGTCTCAGTTGTCTCCGGCTACAGTAACAAAATTGCCATAAAGTGGGTAGCTTCTCCAACAGAAACACATTTTTCATGGTTCTAAAGACTGGGAAGTCCAAGGCTAGGTGACGTCAGCTCCTGGTTGGCAGACAAGCACCTTCTTACTGTGTCCTCACGTGCAGACGAGAGAGCTCATCTCCCTCATGCCTCCCAGGGCGCTAACCCCAGGCTTGAGGACACTGTCCTCTTGGCTGAGTCACCTCCCACAGGCAGGCCCTGTCTCTGAATACCTCGAAAGCGCAGGTTGGTATCTTCAACATGCAAGGAGAGAATAGAAGACATTCAGTCTATACCAAAGTGTATGGAGTGATGAAAATATTCTGGAATTAGATACAATGAAGTTTGATTAACAGTGTGAACATATTAAATATCCCTAAGAGGGGCCTGCATCATGGTTTCAGAGGGTTAGATCATCGTTTATAATGCCAGCAGCCCATTAAGTATTGATTCAAGTCCCAGCTACTTCACTAGCAATCTAGCTTCCTACTGGAGAACCTTGCAAGACAAGGGAAGATAATCTAAGTACTTGGGTCCTTGCTACAATGTGGGACACCTAGACAGAGCTCATGGTTCCTGACTTTGGCTTGACCCAGCGCTGGCTATTGTAGCCATTTAGGGAATGAATCAGTAGATAGAAAGTGTTTTCTCTCTCTTTCCACCCTAACCCCCATTTGCTGCCTCTTTCCCTCCATTTCTGTAGCTCTGCCCTTCAAATAAGTAAGTCTTTCAAACAAATGTCACTAAGGATAAATTTGATCTTACTGCAATGATGGAATGATTATGCAAATGCATGTACTTGTAGCAAATGCTGGATAGCAAGTGCCCAAGGGACTCTCAAATCATACCACAGGAAAACTTGCCTTAGTCTGGGACATCAGGTATACTTCTCTAAACAAGTAACCCTTGGTTTCTTCTCCTCTCACCCCAGTTTTTTAGGAGCTCAGTAAAAGACATGATGGGGTGAGTCCTCACCTACAGCACACCTTGTCCTTCACAGCAGTATAACAACCCATAATTATGCTTTTTCATACAATGATGGCAATGAATCCTTCTAGAAAATAGTCTTATTCAATCACTGAGTATATTTTGAGCACAGAGACAGTAGTAAATACAACAACAAGGTTGCTCTCCCAGAAGCCTCATAGCCAGTGGTGGCGTGAAGGGTTAGCAAGCAAATCAGGTCACAGAGTGTGTGACACAGCAAGCAACTGAAGCAACAAAAATGGCCATAACTCTTTTTTTCCAACTTCTCCATATTAGAGAGAATATGCGTCATAGTATTTTGGGATCTAGGTGATTTGGAGGAGATAGAAATAACAAGTGCTGGAGTTTCCTCACACTGCTGAGCAAGCACAGGTCACTATGACATATTCTGTAAAAAGAGCTAGTGGAGCAGAGCTGGTGGGCTCCAAATGCAAGGACAAGATAAGGGGTTGGCAAGGCTGATTGTCTGGCTTGGACAGCTTATGGTGCATACTGTGTTGAAGTACTGTACGTCCCCCTAAAGATGTACAAGTATTACATTTGAATCAGAAGTTTGAAACAGCAACAATTTTTACATTTAAAAAGGGTGATATCCATGAAGGAAAGCACCTTGAAGGGGGCAATGAATCCACCTCCTGCAAGGGAGGTGAGCAGGAGGACTCTGCCACGCAGAGCAGGGAGAGGTGACTACGGAGAACAGGACAAACAGGAGCAGAGGCCAGGGGCTGGAAGAGTTGGACAATGCGGGGAGATTAGCAGGTTATACGAAGGAGGCAATGGCATTAAAGAAATGCCACCCATATGGAGAATTAGTGTCTTTTGCCCACCGGAAACAGGATATTGGGTGTGGGGTCTCACACTCCATGTGTGCACAGGGGAAGATGGGGGTTAAGACACTCATCTTGTGGAGCTCTCCACACTTGTATCATGACCTCAGGCAAATCCTGGCACCTTGCTGGCTGGCAGTTTCCTCCTCTAAAGAGAAAGGGAAGCATCCAGCGCCTTAGCAGAGACCAACATTTCTGCCATTCTATTACTATGCTGGCAAACTGTGGTCTCTGCCCAGAGCCTTCCACAGCGCTTCAGGTTCCTGAACAGAGGAGGAAGAGACAGAAGAAGGCAAGCAGGGGCCAAGCATTTGCTCCAGGAAGTCTTCTCCCCATCCCCTCCCACACCAGGGAACACCTTTCTAGCAGCTCAGAGGCCAGCAAATGCATCCTGAAGACCCAGATCCTGTGGATCAAACTAATGACCTCAACCCTTTAAAAGCTCAAATACAATCACATTCAGAAGTACTAGCAATTAGGACTTCAACATACAGAGTTGGTGGTGGAGATCATCCAGTTCAACTCAGAAGTCTACAGTGCAGTGCTAGGCACCCAGTTAGCACTTCATAAATAATATCATGTCTCAGGGTGATGACTGAATTGAAGAGTCTCCAGGCTAGTAAAGGATTTGGCAAAGTAACAAACAGAGCACTCATCAGGAAGTCCTTCTGGGTCAACAGGAAGATCTGGGAAATGGGAATTGTGCAGAGTGCATTCACACACCCATTGGATTTAAAGTCGGATCCACATGGGCTAGTAACCTCAGGGTAGCACACAGCAAACCCCCGCAAACCAGCAAACCATGCCATGTGGTGAAGGCCATCTTTCTTCCTGTGTAGAAATAAAATCTGGCGTAGGGTCGGCAGTGAGGCTGCCATAAATGCCTTGACTCTTGTGTGACAGCAGAGTTTGAGTCCGTTAGGTTACCAGCAAGGGGCCATATTGGACAAATCCCTTCCAGGCTTTCCAGCTCTTACTGGGGAATAATTGTACCTTGCTCACAGGGCTGTCATGCAGTGGAAGAGCAGTCAAGGCCTAAAAGTGCTGTGCACAAAGCCAAGGTCAAGGCCACTCAGCTGTTCCCCTCTTTAGGATGCCACACTTCAAAGATCTTTGTGAGAGGGCACTTACACCCACACACCTGATTCCAAGAAAAACAAAGGGGTGGGGACCATGTGGTTTCATGACTCACAGAGGCCACTCCTGCCTGGTATTCAAATCCTGTGGTATAGGAGCTGTGCTTTTTGACTATTTGATCAGGTTTGCTAACCACTCTCCAAGGCTTGCAACTGCATAAGGGTCCATAGCAGGCCCAGGCTGACTTGGAAATGTCCTTTAAGGCCATTTGCATCGTAAGATGTCCAAGAGGCAGATAAGGAAGTTAGGAGGGACATAGGTGTTCTAGGCTGGGACAGGCAGAAAGAAAGCAACTCCAACTGCAGGAAAGGCAAGTGGACAAATCCAAAGGTGGTTGGAGGTGCTAGAACAAAATTAAGTGGATATGAGGTTAGAACTGGAGATATGAAAGGTAGAAAATCAGAGCAAGAAGGGAGGAATGGGTGGGAAGGGAAGGAAGAAGAGAGGAGAGACTTAAAGGCAAAACTTTAGAGGTGCCAACACTGAGGACTTAGCAGGAAGGAGAAGCAGAGAATTGGATGAACAAAGCAATCAGAATGAGAAGAGCCAACAGATGAGGACTGGGAGGGTATTTGCCAGCTAGGCTGACCCAAGTGCATGGATCAGGGGCTTGAACAGAAGCCCAGGGCTTCTCACAGCCCTGGAGGCTGCAGGTATCTGGTGCCAGCATGGCAGGAAGGTCCTGGTGAACACTCTCTTTCTGGCTTACCATTGACTGCCTGCTCACTGTGTCTTCATATGGCAAGGGAGGAAGAGAAAAGTTCCCCAGCATCCCTCCTTATAAAGACACTAAAATGTTACTGGATTATGGCTCCATCTTTTTTATTTTTATTTTATTTTTGATGATGTTTACATAGTTGCTTAGGGTGGGGAAGGATTGAGGGTTAGGGTAAAGTGAGTGAAACCATTGTTACCACACTTTGTTTTCTCTTCTTCCTATGTTTGGGGGAAGGGAGTGATAAGGGAAGAAGCCACAACCAACATCCCAACCACCTGAGTACCCAGGGGTATAAAATGACCACCTGATGTCATTCCAGGGTCCCCAGTGCAGAACATGCTCTGAGGTTCCTGCTCAAGTGATTTTGATAGTTTAATAGTTATGAAATGCTGTCAGTCTCGCTGCTGCAATGACAAGAAACTCCCTCCAAGGTCCATTTGCTGGCACAGTCAACCTTAGAGTCTCCATTTGCCCAGATATTTGCTGCCAACACTTGGCTGGGGTCATTGATCAATTTATTCTGCCCTTCTTCCTCTGTTATGGTATGAGATTTCTCTGCAGGCTGCAATGGATTGCTGTATCCTCCATGTGCATCTGGGTATGCCAAATACTGCTCTGTCTAAGCCAATGAGGAGTCCCAGCTCTGACACATATATTCCATGGTCAGACTGATCCTGCAATTCTCCCCAGGGTTGGAAATCTAAAGCCAACAGTTCAGTGGTTGGGTCCCCAAAGAAACCTTATTTGAAGTGATCCCAGACCTGACTTTTGTGTGTGCTTGCCACTATGGGGCCCAGCTCTGTCCATCACCCACATTAGTCTACACACACACATTGGTAGTTGGCAGTTGCTGGGTCAGTTCTGTCTCCAGCCCTGTCTCCTACTCAAGCCAATGGGTGCTGCCTGACCATGCCCACCGTAAACTCAGCCCTCATGTACACCAGCAAGAGCTACAGCCTAGTCAGAGCAACCTCCAATAATCCCCATTAAGTCCATCCCAGCCCCAGTTCCTGTGCTTATGGCTCCATCTTTACCATCTCTTTTAGCCTTCACTACTCTGTAAAGGCCCTGACTCTAAGAATGAGGAGCTAGGCTTCCAACCACTGAAGGGGAGAGAGTGGATGCCTCCCAGCCCGTAACAGGAAGGTAGAAGCAGATTGAAGGAAGGAAGCTGGCATCTCACCTGACCTGGAACACACACTGCCAGACAGTGTCCACCCAGTAGCTCCACTCATGTACCTTCCTCTACCCCCACTGCAGGAGGACTTGCACAAACCTTTCCACTCCTTGAGTCTCAGAAGCCAATGCCAAATCCAATGCCATAGCACATGCTGTCCTCCAAGATCCAGGACACTTACTAGCAGAAATTTCTCAAGGAACACATGCCCCTGGGTCAAACATTTTTTTCAAATAGGCCCATAGGTGATAAAGAGGGGGAGGAAGCAAATACTTAGGCTTGAAGGTGCAAGACTATCTCAGGCAGCCTTGGAGCAGCAAGAAGTTACCTTCTCCAAGTATGCACTGCAAACTAAGGGAGTGGGATGCCTACCCATGCATGTCCTTTTCACTGCAAAATAAGAACCTGTGAAGTGTTTTCACTATGAAGGCATTTCTGAGAGTCACAACCTCTTGAAAAATGGTTTGACTTCCCAAGCAAAGACTGACTCCACATTTCTTTGCATGTTTAACCAGGGGAAAGCTGTTGCTGAGTCCAGCCTAGAGGGTCCATTGGTCATTCATCCTAAAATGTCATATTAAAATCCAGGCCCTGTGAGGGCTCCCACAAGGAGAGATGGGGGAGATGGGAAAAGCAATCAGACCAAAGAGATTCAAGCCCAGAGCAGGGTGCAGTGGAGCGAGCTGGGAAGCTGCCCAGAAGAAGTGCTATCTGGCCAAAGCGAAGCAAGAAGAGGGGTTCACAGAGATAAGTATGGAGGACAAGGCAATATTCCAAGCAAAAGCAGGGAAGGGAGACAATCGTCATATTCTTAGAACTGTATCTAATGATGAGATATACAAAATCTGTTCTGTTAGTATTAAGAAAATGAAAAAGCTAAATACAACTGAAGGTGATTCAGAGAGAAGAAGGGAGCTAGAGGAGCTGCCAGAATCAGGACAAACAAACCTGGAAGCCTATAGTAGAGTGTGGGGCTCTCTCTGGAGGGTAGTGGGAGCCACCGAGGAGTCTGAGCAGGTAAGTCACCGGATCTAATGCATTTCGATTACTCATTTGTGTTTTCAAGAGGTTGATAACTGGACCTTGAACGCTGAAAGTATACTCATGGTGCGGCTCATCTCCGTGTTCCCCTCTTTGATTCACTTTTCATTGAAATTATAGAGTTTTACTGTTCAGTTCCACCAACCTCCAAGGCACACATAAGATGAGGCTACAGCAGTGGGTTTTTTTAGATTGACTTTTTCTGAATTGGAAAGGCAAATATACAGAGAGAAGGAGTTACAGAGAGTAAGATCTTTCATCTGCTAGTTCACTCTCCAATAACTGTAATGACTGGAGCTGAGCTGATCCAAAGCCAGGAGCCAGGAGCTTCTTCCATGTCTCCCATGTGCATGCAGGATCCCAAAGACTTGGACCATCCTATACTGCTTTCCCAGGCCACAAGCAGGGAGCTGGATGGGAAGTGGAGCAGCCAGAATTAGAACCAGCACCCTTATGGGATCCCAGTAGATGCAAGATGAGGATTTATCCACTAGGTTATCACACAGGGTCCACAGCAGTTCTGTAGGATACTCAGCATAGGGCAAAAAAATTCCTTCCTTGTCTTATGTTATAAAGTTACTATAACTTCACACTTAAACCCAATTAGGATGGCATCATAAGATGTAGAACATAATTTAAATATGGCAATCAGTTATACAATCTCAGCTACAATGCTGACCAGTTGAGCCTAAAAGTGTGTATAATAGGTCATGATCATGCAGATAATCTATTAATACTATGTGCCTGTTCTGGGCTTAATTGCGCAACCCCAAATTCACATATTGAAATCCTCATTCCCAGTACCTGAGCAGGTGATTATATTTAATAAGGTCTTTCAAGATGGAAATAAGCTAAAATGAGCTCATATAGGCTGGGTCCCAATCCAATAGGACTGTTTTTCTTACTATGGAAAAGATACTTGGGCACATACACACTACATACACACGGAAATTCAATGATGGTACAGGGCTATTCACACACTAAAGCGAGACCTCAGCAGGGTGTGGGAGGAGAACCTTACTGACATCTTGATATTGGACTTTTAGTCTCCACAGTTACATGTCTGCTGTTGAGGCTGGCCTTTCCAACGTCCTGTTTTGCCAACCTAGGGAATACAAAATAATGAGTCGAAGTTTCCCTTCATTTATGTACGATCAATGTGGCTTTCCTCTTCTGTGAATTGTTCATTTGTGTATTTTGCCCAATTCTAGCCCCATTTATTAGAAATCCATTGTGTTTTACGGTTGAGATGTGCCAAAAACGAAACATTCTACCAGGTTTTAGTAGTTGGCATTTGTATCTGGAAATCTTGCTGAATTCCCTTCTTTTAAAAGAGTATCTGCTGATTTGGCTGCCTTTCTACACAGATATTCATAACACAAGTAATGACAGGTATCTTTTCTTTCAATGCCTGCGGTTCACCGTTAGTAAGCTTGACTGTCATAACCAAGCACTGCAGATTGGACAACTTCGACAGCAGCAGCCTACATCTCACATCTGGTAGCCAGATGTCAAGTTTGCCATGCTCTGAAGCCTCTTTATAGGGCTGTGGCTGGCCACCTTCCTGCATCATTCGCACCACTCTGGGGCCTCTTCTCTTCCTATGCAGAAAGAAGCTATATCAGATCAGGGCTCATTCATTTTCACTTATTATTTCTTTAAGATCCTATCTTTAAAGATAGTCACATTCTGGTAGGATTAGGACTTCAATATGCAAACTGGGGACATAATGCAGTCCATAACCACCTCCAGTTGCTAGTCTTGGCTTTAGCTGCAGGGGTGACACATGGTGTCCTTGTAATTTTCCATCTCACAGCAGTGCCAGGAAGGCACTGTTCCCCAAGTCTCCCAAGGGTAAGAGGAAAGAGTAGGAGCCACACCCATGCTCTGGGTGAGTCCCTGGGGCCCTCTGGCCCTACGTGTGCTCCCTCTACAGGCAGAACCAGGATGTCATTTCCCCCAAAGTTTCCCATGAATTTTTACAGTAATTTCTCACCACCTCCATGCTTCCCTCTTCTGCCTCAGAACATCCAGTGTTCAAATTTGGGTGGTGAGGGAAGAGGGCATCTGGAGCAAGTGGAATGAACCAGCCAGCCAGCAATCACCATGATCTGACTATATTCTAGAAAGATCAATTTGGGACCAGGATTTAGTCTAGCAGGTAAGATATCCACATCCCTTATCAGAGTGCCTGATATACTTTGCTGTGATCCATCAGTCTAACTTCCTGCTAATGAGAACCCTCAACGGCAGATGGCTTGCTTTGAACTCTTCAAGACATCTTAATGAAGATACCCAGTTTTAAGTGGAACACTAGACCCAACATGGCACCCAGAAAGAAGTTTGGACTGGATAGCTTTGGAAACATTAGCACATGAATGAATGGCAGTTGAAGCTAATGAAGTAGAGGAGCTTAACTTCCCAGAATCAGCGAAGGGAAAGAACAGAGATGTTAGGACACAATGCTTAAGCATTGGTGGGAAACAGAAATAGCAAAGGAGGCTGAGAAATCAAAGGAGACCCAGGAATATCAAAAGAGCCAAGAGAACAACATATGTTAATATGTGTAAATCAGATGGGGGCTGAAAGGTGTTCCTGGGATTTGGGAACACGAAGTTCTTAGCAACCTCTGTCTTCAACAGGGAATGCTGACTCTCACCTTATAACAAAAGTAGTGGATCTCATTAACAATGACATCAACTTACAACTCTGTAGCATTTTGTGCTCTTCAAACAACCACCTTCTGCTTTGTGAAAACTATTCACCATAAAGTTATTTTGGAATGGAGTAAGGAACTTACTTTCCATAGAAGCAAAGACTCATGGGGGATGTTTTGTACATGCAAGGAGTCTTCCAATTCACATAAAGCTATCCAGAGTCTATCACAAAGAGCTAGAGAGGAGAACTCCAAGGGGCTGGGAGGCAGTAGGATCAACTTAAACTGAGAACCATCCAACAGCAGCATATGCTGCCCCTGAGGATAACGAGATTCTCACCTTCACCCTACCCTCCCACTTCTTCCAAACTTTCCAAGTTCACTGTCTCATTTCACCTTCACAGTAGTTTTATAAAGGTAGCAGTGGTTTTCCTTGACTGCAGGTGGGGAGCCCAAGGCTCAGGGAGCTAACAAGCAATGAAGATCACACAGTTGGAATGGAGGAGGGGACCAAAGCCCAGGTCTTCTCATTACTAGGCAGTGTTTGGCTGTGCCTTCACAGAAGACACAGCCTGGGCTCTGCAGTGGCCTGACAGAGAAGTCTAGGCAAGAATTACCATCCAGGGAAAGGAAAGCCTAGTGCGTTTTGAGGCCGCGTGCTACTCCAGATGAGATTGCTTCCAGCTAACCCGCCAGCCACAAGGAGTTTCCCATCCACCGAGTGACACTCTTTACAGATGAGGGTAAACAAAGCATGGTGGCTGACTGACTGAATGAAGCCACTCCTGCAGCAAATGTAAACCCACTAAAGATGGCGTTCCAGCCTCCCAGGGTTGGAAACGTTTCTGATAGTGCTTCACCTGACCCAGGGTTCTCCAGGCTGCCGGGACATCGGTCAGGAAACCACAGCCGCTGTGCCCTGGTGCAGCAGCAGCCTCTTTGGTCCCTCTGTGGATTCAACCGCATCCCCTTAGGTGCCAGGTCACAAGCTCAGCTCTTTTCCTGGGGATGTCACCATGTCAGGGAATAAGGACATTTGCAACATGTTTTGAGCAGTGACAGAAATAGAAGCAGATGCCAAGACATTTGGCATAGGTTGGGGGCAGACCAGGCTGAACCTGTTCACATCACCTGCTGGCGAATCCGAGCACCAGAACAGAGTGTGAGTTGGGCCAGGTTTGGTTGCGACACATATCAGTACACATTAAGGAATGCCAAGGTGAGATGAGCCGTACCAGATGTGGTTGCAGCACCCAAACGGCACATGTGAAAACCAGGGGGAGGAGGCAAAGCCGACAGGGGAATGTGGGCTCCCCTGCTGGACAACTACTTCCATTGGAAAGTGTGAGTTGGGATGGGGGCAGATCAGACTAGGCAGAGCTATAACACCTATGGGCCTCATGTGAGCTAGACAAGAGAATGGCCAGGGTGGCATGACTGTTCCGACAGGTGCAAGCAAAAATTAGAGTGGGTGAGGGATGGTTGGGCTTAGCCGCAGCATCAGCTGGCAGAAGCTGGCACTGGGAGCTAATTCTGTCAAGCCAAATGCCAGAACCACCTGGAGAGTGCATAATCTGGGAGTGGGAGTGGCCTAGTAGGGAAATAATGGGCACCTCCCTCAGGGTTACCACTCCCACTGGAGAGCATGAAAACCAGGACAGGGGCAGGGGTGGCTAGACAGAAAGGCACCTGCCAGTATGTGTGTGGGCTGGATAGCAGGTTGGTTGGGTTGAACTGGGCTTCAATGCCCATTGACATGTACGAGAGCTAAATGGGATGTGAGACAGACTGGACAAGCCTGCGGTTGTTACTGGCAAGCATGGGAACCAGGGTAGGGGGCAGGCCTGGTGGGGGTTATGGGGAGTCGCCCCAACTAGGCTGCAGCTCACACTGGTTTGCGTGAGGACCGAGTATGAAGTGGGTAGGATTGAGCTGGACTACAACACTCATTGGTTCACAAGGAAGACAGGGCTGGAAACAGAACTGACCCAGCAATTGCAAGGACCAGCATGTGCATAAGCTGATTGGCGCGACGGATTGTGCCAGACCCTGTACTAGCAAACTCATGCAAGAATCAGGTCTGGGATCACCTCAGACAAAGTTTCTTTGGAGATCCCTCCAACTGAACTGCTGATCTCAGAACCCCACCCATGAAAAGACTGTCAGCCAGTGGATTCTGAATCGGTTTCATCGTGATTAGAACGGCGAGATTGGCAGCAATTCAGAACTGTTGAACTATCAAAACTGCTTGAGCAGGACCCTTGGAGTGTGCCTCACAATGGGGATCTGGGATGGGTGGGAGGCTGGGTGGGGCTTTTCCCTTTGTTTCTCCTCTGACCCCAGATACAGGGAAAAAATAATAATATTAGTGTGGAAACAATGGTATTACCCACTTTCACCCTGTAGCCCTTGACCCTTTGTACCCTAATCAACTAAGATTATTTAAAAATAATAAAAATAATACATTAAAAAAAGTAGAGATTCCATTTTTAAAAAAAAGCCCCTTTAAAGGGCCCATGAAGCAGGGGCTCTCTTTCTCTTTTGGTCAGGTGTTTTCGTTACTCTGGCACCTCGATTCTTGGCTGACCAAGGACAGGTAATCCCCTGAGCATGGTCCCTGTGTACTGCTTAGATGGGACAATGGATATAGCAATATTATTTCTGGTTTGTGTACTATCAGGAGTTCCAGGAGAGGTGAGGCCTAGCAGTAGTGGAATGTGGGCAGAGAAGCCAGGGAACGGTGAATGTCTGCAGCTTTGTAAGTGTGCTCAAACTGTTATTCGCTGCATGTCTCTTAGGATAACTTATATTGTTGGGGAAGCTGGGACATTCAGCTTAACGGATGGACTTAATGACCATTTGTTCCTCTTTGGATTATGTTTGGTTGGATTATGATTGGTTGGATTGCCATATAGACTTGTGATTTGATATTTCTAGTATGCTCTATTATCACCAAGCTTGGTTAATAAAGACTCCTTAATAAATCTTTAAAAAAAAAAAGAAGCAGATGCCACTGACTCTATACCCCTTGAGCCCAAGACAGTCACCCCGATTCCTAGACATGTTAGGAGTTAGGAGAAGACTCACCAACAGGTTAGGAGCCTGCTAATCCAGACAGGGCTTATTCCTGCAATTAACTTGAAAGAAATTATAAATGGCCCAAGCATCCATCAATAAAAGAACTAATATAACATGATTTCTATCCAGTGGACTAATTGCACGCAAAAATGGATAAATAATCATATTCACATGTAAAATATCAAGGTAGGTAGAAGAAACCAAAATGGAAAAAAATATGTCACATGAGAGGGCTACAATAAGCTTATGGAAATTAGGACATAAAATAATACTTTGAACACATTGTATGCATTATGCCTCCTAACCACGTACAATTATCCAAAAAAGTGTTTTTCATGTTTAAAGAAAAATATTAACCTGATCTGATTTTCACACATTGTGTTGAATACTCACTCACACTGTACCCCCCAAAATATGCAGTTAGAGTAAAAAGGGGGAGACATTAAAGCACAGAGGCTTATGTCAGCGCTTGTGACACTGGCAGCCCATAAAAGAGCGCTGGTTCAGGCCCTACTGCTTCTAAGCCGCTCCCTGTTAATGTGACTGGATGGGCGGCAACAAATGGCCCAAGTACATGAACCCCTGCACACATGTAGGAGACTCATGGAGTTGCTGACTGCTGGCTTCTTCCTGACGCAACCCTGGCTACTGCGGCCATCTGGTCAATGAACCACAGGATTCAAGATCAGTCTGTCTGTCCTGTCCATCTGCCTCTCTCTCTCTCCTCTGCTTTCAAATAAATGAGTCTTTTAAAATACTACATTTTTAAAGATAGTATAAAATTTCCATGTATCCTTCAAGCTCCCTCTCACACACAGTATAACTTTACTGTAGTTTTATAAGTCTGCAAAACAATGTCATACATTGCTTAGCGGCATGTATAGCATGGTGCAATAAAAATATAAGAGAAGGACTTGGGATCAATAAAGGCCCCACTCAAGGGATTGGCCCTGCTGGGTGAAGGGGTGGGGTGGAGGAGGATGCAGTAGGAGAGGCTGCAAGGCTATAAGGCTGCAGGAGCGACCACAGTATTGAGAGGTTCTGCTTCTTAGCATAGATTGAGAGTGCATTCTTGCATTATACATCAGGCTCTCTTACCTTCAAAATATATTTCCCAGGGTTGGTACCATCACATTAGTATAGTAAGTCTCCATCTGCAGTGCCAGCCTCCCATATGGGCACCAATTCGTGTCCCAGTTGCTTCATTTCTAATCCAGCTCCTTGCTGATAGCCTGGGAAAGCAGCAAAGGGTGGTCCAAGTACTTGGGTCCCTGAACCCACATGGGAGACTCAGAAAAATCTCCTGGCTCCTGGTTTCTAGCTTCAGACTTGTTCGATTTTGATTGTTATGATTGTTTGGGGAGTGAACCAGCAGCTGGAAGATCTGTCTCTCCTCTCTCCAACTCTGCTTATCAATTCAAAATAATTCTGCTTTGGACACCCCTCTTACAGCCAGACCACTCAGGAACCTGCTCCCAAATTCCTGTTCCACCAAGTCCACATAAAGCCACAGTTTGTCTACTGTACTATTGCTAGATTTGCAGGTAATTTGTTACCCAGGAACAGAGAACTATGATAGAACAACTATGAATTCCCAGGCAAAGTAGAAAAACAGGATTTTCCCAGACCATCTTGTGACGCTCTAAGGACCAAATAGCTCAACTTATTTTGATGTGCTAAACTCCAGGTGGTTAGAAGTGAACCAGGAAGAGAAGTGGCGCCCGCTCTGTGGGTGGGGCAGGCAGAAAGTTAGTCATCTCAAGGCAACCTCTGCCCTTGGTCAGCTCTGTACTTCTTTGCATCAAATTTCTGTCTCCAGGGGACACCCACTGAGGATGCAGAGCACAGGTGGGCCTGGGGATGCAGCAGCTGCTTTGTGATGCTTCAGAGGTGAGGGCCATACCCTCAGCCTGGCCTGGAGACCCAGTGCAGCCAGGAAGGACAAAGTGGCCAAGAAAAGCTCTCTTTGCAAACTGGTAAGACACAAACTTAGCTATGAAGCCCCATTTCCTATCTGAAATCTTTGCCTCCATTTAGCACAGGGGTGAGAGCAGCATTGTGATGGGAAGATGGACACTCCTAAATCGACCAACAGAAAAAGAAGAAGCATTTGGCAAAGCCAAGGAGATAGTCTTTTTCCCTGAGCTGCCAGAGTCCTAAGCTAATTCAAGAAGAAAGTGTTGCTGTCAGGTGAGAAATGGGATTTTCTCTATCCTGAGCTCTTGAAATCGCTCAAGCGCTGAGCACTCTGTGAAAGGGAGCAACATAGCCTGGTCATGGAAATATATACAGTCCCCTTGGTGGAAAATGTGTGTGTTCACAGTGATATGCCGTTAGAGGCTCAGCTTGCAACCATGGTAAGGAGATACTGTAGTGGATTAGGAGTCATCACTCCAGAGCTAAATTTATCATTCCCTGCTCTTGGGCATGAAATAGACCAGAATAATCAATTATGTTTGGACCTACATCACATACTAATAAAATGCTCTCCCTGTGAAAATGTATAAGAGACTTGCTGTCATTGTTTGGGTTTAGGTGTTTATAGCATGAAATAAAGTACTTAAATAGATCAAAGCTTAGAAGACAAAGACCTTGGGATCTTAGAGAAATCACAGAGGCCTCTGTTTATTTCTTAGCAGCTCTCCTAGAATGCCTTTTGCTTACAGAGGGAAAGCTGAGGCTCAGAAAAGAGAAGCTGCAGAACCGAGGTCATACCAAGATTATTGGCAGAGCTTTGACCAGGATCCAGGAGTCCACCTTGAAGGCAAATGCATTTGGAACTAAGATACCCTCTCCTCCTTCCAAGACCCTCTCCATTATGTCAGACAGCCTAAAAACAGTGGGCAAGAGAGTGGGTTCTGAGGTTAGACAGAGCTGGGCTTAAATCCTGCTTCTGCCTCAACTTGGCTGAGTGAGGCTGGGCAAAGCGTTTTCCCCTCACCCGTAAAGCTGCAGTGATTATAAATGCCTATGTCATAAGGTGACTATTGTGATGTTTAAAAGGGAAGTACAGCAGAGAGACACCAGTGTTTGTCCTGCTGTTAGCACTGCATTCTGTGAAATCAGGCTAGGCTGCCCTCTCCAGACAAGGGAACTTTGGGCAATCAGCCCCTGCTACACAGTGGTTCTATGATGCTGTGCAGCCACTTCACCTCCCTAAGCCCTGGACAACAGAATAGACATAAAATTTTCCAGACCTCAGAAGGCTTCCATGAACTTTCACCCAGAAAGCAGAAATAAAAGTGGTTATAAAACTCAGCAGCCCAGCTCCACAAATGGCCAATTATTACTCAGACATAATCAGACAACTGCAATTTTTCCATCCCAAAACTATCCAAAATGCAGACAGAAAAGAGATGAAAATTAGCAGTGGAATAAGTGAGATGAAAATCAAAGGAATTTAAAACCTCTAATCACATAAAACCCACCCAAAGTAGAACATAGAAATCCTGACACCATCTCTGTTTTGTTGTTGCTGGGATGATTTTTTGTTTCTTTTATTCCTTTCTTCTGGAGTTATTAAACAATATAAATCTCCCAGTTGAGAGCCGCAGTGGACAGCCTTCCACGTGTCAGGGGTCCTAGAAGCCTCTATCTATGTTTGTGGGGAAATTCGTGAAAAAACTAGATTTGCCACCCACATGGGAGACACAGATGGAATTCAGGGCTCCTGGCTTCATCCCACCCTACCCTTGATGCGGCTGGCTTCTGGGAGTTGAACCAGATCATGAATGATTCTCTCTCTCTCTCTCTTTCTCTCTCTCTCTCTCTCTCTCTCTCTCTCTGTCTTTTGAACAAATTCAGCAAAACAGAAATTCAAAAACAAAGTATCTGATCTAGAATTGCCTTACCCATAAAAAGGGATGATACTAGAACTCTTCAAAAAGTTCATTGAGAATATATATTATAGAAAACTAGACAGGGGTTTCAAAACTATTTTGCAAAAGAAAAAAATTTGACTCCATTCTCCCATGAACTTTGTGGAAGTTCTCTCAGAGTACAAACCATTTAACTCAAGTGCCTAGTAGAAAACAAGTGTCCTAAATATGACAGTTTAAGAACAGTTTCATGTGAATCTTAGAGGCATTTTAGTGCTTTCCCAGTTGTAATCCACTTTTTTAAAAGATTTATTTATTTTTAGGGCCCTACACGATAGCATAGTGGTTAAAGTCCTTGCCTTGAACATGCTGGGATCCCATATGGGTGCAGGTTCTAATCCCGGCGGCTCTACTTCCCATCCAGCTCCCTGCCTGTGATCTGGTAATGCAGTTGAGGATGGCCCAAAGCTTTGGGACCGTGCACCTGTGTGGGAGACCTGAAAGAAACTCCTGGCTTCAGATTGGCCAGGAAAGTCAGATATACAGAGAGGAGGAGAGACAGGAAGATCTTCCGTCCGATGATTCACTCCCCAAGCAGCTGCAATGGCTGGAGCTGCACCAATCAAAGCCAGGAACCAGGGGCCTCTTCCAGGTCTCCCATGTGGGTGCAGGGTCCCAAGGCCTTGAACTGTCTTTGACTGTTTTCCCAGACCACAAGCAGAGAGCAGAATGGGAAGCAGGACTACTGGGATTAGAACCAGCGCCTATGTGGGATCCTAGGGCATGCAAGGTGAGGAGTTTAGCCGCTAGACTACTGCCCCAGACCCTTTGACTTTCCCAATAACTCAACCAGAAGGCCTGTTAAGACATACTGGCACCATTTTAACGTTGAAAACACTGAGTTCTGGGAAACTGATGTGACTTGCTCAAGGTCACACCAGAAATAAAAGTGAAGACTCAGGAACCTTTTAAGCTCTGTGCTAAAAGGGTGATTCACAGACCCGGAGCAGCAGGCATTAAACCAGCAGAGCATGAGGCCAACAGGCCAGCTTGCTTATGAGGCTCCCTACCCAGTGTGGCATTAAAGAACTCAGTATCTCATGGAGACTAAACATGACTCAGTTTCCCCATTGCTACTGATAAGCAGGGCCCAGTGCCCATGCTGTGGGATGACAACATCGCAGCTGTCATCAGCCCTCCTTGATGCCCGGAAGCTTGCTGTCAGCTCTGGAGGGGCAGGCTCACCTGCGGCTGGAAAGCCAGACTCCTCTGCCCCACAGCTTCCGGGATCTGATGTGGGCGTACTGCTCACCTGCTAGCGAAATCTCTGCAAAGACCACATCAGCTTGTTTACTGTAAAGTCACCATTTCACGTCTCCCAGGCAAGTCCCTAATTAGTCATGCCCTCTCCCATTTCTCTTCAGCTGTGGAAATGGGGAGACCCGAGAAATGAGGGCACCCAGTGTCAAAACCCTGGACCTAAGCAACACTATCCTAGACCCCAAGATGGAAAAATCCCTAAGTCCATCAAATGCAGGGGTGAGCAAGCTTGTCCTATGAAGAGACAAACCAAAGCTAGGTTAGGTTTAGAAGGTCACATTCAGCTTCTGTTGCATATTCTTCTTTATTTTTATGAAGCCCTTTCAGAACACAAAGGATTAGCCCTCCTAGCTCAGGGGCCATATACCAACAAGCCATGCTCTGTGGGTCCCCATTTCATCCCATAGCCCACATGGCAAAGATGAAGTCCAATCAGTTGAAGTGTGGTTGACAAGTGCACTCAGTGACAAGGACAGTCAGGCAGAGTCAGGTCTGCCTCCTGGGCCCTCTGCCTCTGGAGGTGAAGAACAGAGGAATGAACGTGTTGGAAACTCATGAATACCTGGTTCTTTTTTTTTTTAAGATTTATTTATTTTTATCACAAAGTCAGATATACAGAGAGGAGGACAGAGAGGAAGATCTTCCATCCGATGATTCACTCCCCAAGTGAGTGCAACGGCCGGCGCTGCACCGATCTGAAGCCAGGAACCAGGAACCCCTTCCAGGTCTTCCACACGGGTGCAGGGTCCCAAAGCATTGGGCCATCCTCGACTGCTTTCCCAGGCCACAAGCAGGGAGCTGGATGGGAAGTGGAGCAGCCGGGATTAGAACCGGCGCCCATATGGGATCCCGGGGCGCATTCAAGGTGAGGACCTTAGCCGCTAGGCCACACTGCCAGGCCCGAATACTTCGTTCTTAACCAAAAGCTTTGGTGAATGGTTTCTTCATTGTTCCATGGGACAAATACTATATGTGTATAGAAGAAGAAAATACACCATTTTTTTATGGTGAAAAACATATATTTAGAATTAGAAAGCTGGATGCAGTTTAGATGATCCCAACTTTGTTGGCAACATTCAGAGCATCATAATCAGGAACCAACCGCATGTGCGCCTTCTTTTTTCCATCGGGCATGATCAGGGTATTGACTTTGGCCACATCAATGTCACAGAGCTTCTTCACGGCTTGCTTGATCTGGTGCTTGTTGGCCTTGACATCCACAATGAACACCAGTATGTTGTCTTCTATCTTCTTCATAGCGGATTCTGTGGCCAGGGGAACTTGGTGATGGCACAGTGGTCAAGCTTATTCCTCCTGGGAGCGCTTTTCCAGGGGTGTTTGGGCTGCCGGTGCAGGTGCTGCATCTTGGGCCTTCGGAAGGTGGGGGATGTGTGGATCATCTTCTTGTGGCTGTGGACACCTTTCAGCACCGCCTTCTTGGCCTTCAGAGCCTTCGCTTTTGGCTTCGACTTTAGGAGGGGCAGGAGCTTCCTTCTTTGCCTTTGGCACCATCTTGGTGAAAAGGGGGAAAATACATTATTTTCTCAAATATTGTTCTTTGAAATCAAAGCTATCTGTGGTTATTTCGGCCTTCCCAAAACAGGAGATGCCATTACTAGCAGAGGAATGATAAACCCATGGAGCTGATGGGAGAAAGAATGGAAGATTCTGACACGCACAGCCCTGCCCAGACTCTCCTACTCGTGAAAGAGGTGGGGGTGGGGAGACGGCAATGAACACTGCCCATCACTTTGCAGAGGCCTTGGATGCACAAAGGGGAGCCCCAAGCCATGTGACCTGCAATATCAGCCACAGCTATTCTTTGTAATAAGAGGAAGGCACTTAGGAGGCGTAAGCAGTGTGGACCCTACTAATGGCTAAGCAGAAGGAGAGAAGAACCCAGAGGGCAGAGGAATAGAATCTGCCCCCAGATACAGTCTTAGGTACAGGAGTGTTTGATGTCAGCATTAAATGGTTTGTATAATATGCGGAGCTGGATTCTTTTCCATTTTCCTTTAAATTTTAATTCGTCTAAATTCAAGCAGTAGCCTGTGCTGGTGGCTCCTGAAGGAAACCCAACTGTCCCTCACCTTAACGTTTAGGATGGTGAAATTCAAGGCACTGACAACATAGGAGCAGTTCTCAGTCCTTGCTGTCTCTAAATAGAAAGATTCACACAAACAAGGGTCTTTTTTCTGACTTTTGCCCCCTCCCTGCCCTTCGCTTGCTTTCTGTCCTGAGTATAAACCCTCTTTCCTTGAAAACAAAGATTTGTCAGCCCAAAGCTGGTGGTGACACCAGAGAGGATTCCACAGATAAACTTTCTCCCTGAACTTTTCTTTCCCAGCTGCAATGGCTGTTCTTCTTATGGCAAGATGGGACTCCTGGTCAAGGCATGATCTAGGCCCACGCTGTGCTGCTGCCTTCAAGAGCACTGCTGTACCCAGGAGAGTTCCCTTCCTCCACACGCCACAAAACGTGCTTGCTACTTGCTGTTGTTACTGGGTCTTTTGCATCAGGAGAACGTTCCAAAGCCATCTTATGAGCCTGGAAAGGATAACTCTGGGTCAGTATATCTCTCCTTTGCTCTCAGTATTAGGCAGCTAAGGCTAAAGAAGACCATCTCTGATGATTCTGGGGTTGAGCCACCTATCTGCACACTTTGTTCTGCAAGAGAAATAAAATCTTGGTTTTGGAGGCATCACAGTGAAGTTTCCTGGCACTGGTTGCTATTGAAAAGGACGACTAGGGGAGTCCCCACATTCCAACTACCCCTGGGGTAGCAGTCAAGTCAATTAGCCCCATTTTGTTGACATCTCAAGGGAAAGTTAGTGTCAGCTACTGTCAGCTTAGTAGACCATCCCAAACAGAAAGGAAGAGATGGGGTCCTGCCCTTTACCCCATACAAAGTCAAAATAAAAAAGTAGTGCCCCTCTCTCTCTCTCTCTCTCTCTCTCTCTCCCTTCCTCCTTCCCTCCCTCTCTCCCTCCTTCCCTCCATGCTTTGTTCCCTCTCCCTCTTTCTCTCTCTGGCAAAATTGGAAAACTTCTCCAACAGCCAAGCTTGCTTGGGAGCATTCTAGAATCAAAGCGGAACATAGAGCTAGGGGTACCCAGGGCTGCCATGCCTTGACCTAGGACTTTTCTCTGAGGAACCCACCTTGAAACAGTCACTTCCTGTCTCTGAAGTTCATATTTCATGTGCCAAGTGAAGGACAGTCAAGCTGCTCCTCCCTAGTAGCAAAAGTTATTGTAGGACTCAATTCAAAGGATGGAAATACATTTATAAAAGTAAACGGAGAAACTTCCCAGAGATCACCCCAGAAGTCCTGAAGGCCTCGGAAAGTCCCACCACCTGCTGTAAGGAATGGAGATACTTAACATAGTGCCCTCATTGGCTCTTCAGGCCCCAGTTTCATCTTTTAGTTGCAGAGAGTTCTACTGGCCTTGCAAATGAACTCTCATAAATGAACAGAGAAGATGCAGGCTCCATCTCTCTAACCGACCATCTCTGACAGTCTCTAGAATGACTGTGGGTTAATACTGAGAATGTCTGCGGGTCAGTTCCTTCAGACACGCACGTATGAACTTTCATCTCTGCCTCACAGTAGGTCATTATGTCCCTCCAATCATCCCAAGTCAAATCTGAGCACAGAAACAAATAGAAGGCCAGCAGAAGTGGGGAGCTTGGGAGAATAGATTCTCTTTCAGAAGATATAGAGTGGAAAACTCGTGGTCACACTCAGAACAAGCAGTAGCCACATGAAGTCAGCCCAGAGGGAGAGCATCCTGGGCAACAGTTTGAATCAGAGATACAGTCCGTAGCCAGAAGAACAGAAACAACTGTGTATCCTCAACTCTTCACTCAGAGCCAAGCAAACTTGTGCTATATACTTTAAAGGATAATTCTAACATAGTAAGTAAGCATAATCTCCTTTGAAATATAAAATAAACATGTATCAAAGATTTTATTTAGCACAGCCATGGGGGAACAAGTAAAATGTCACAACTGGTTCAAGAGAGAATTTCAATGAATTGACAAATAGATATAGATCTCGATTATTCCACAGGAGTTATGATGAGCCAATGGTATCCCTATCAGAAAAACTGGCATGTCTATGAGCAAGCCCAATTTGAAGAGTTTTGAGTTATCTACAACTCACAGAGCTTTGAAAGAGTGCAAAGGTAGAGAGAGGCACAGGGAGGCCCCTCAGAAATACCTAGATTACCTGTGAAGACACCAGTCATCTTTTCTATCCATTTCAAAGTCACTGACCCATCGTCTTACAATATTGAAGTCATACCTCTCTCTCCTCAGCTTACCCAGCAGTTCCACAGTTGGAGCTTGGGATCACTGCAAGAGACATCTTCTGTTCTGGAGTGAGAAGAGAACCTATAGAAGCACCAAACAAAGAACACAGAATCTAAAAGTCCTGAGTTGAAACCTACTTAGAGGTCTAACACAAAGGAATGTATGTTACAACAGCAGAAATGGAAGCTCAGCACAGAAGGACTTTGCTAATGACACACAGCCCAGTTAGAATGCCATTCCATCTTCAATGGCACAGACTTTTTCAGGCAGAGTGGAAAGGGGATTAATCATCCATCCTCACCAGTCTAAGGAGAGTGACCCCTGGAGTCCTCCCTGCTTAAATGTACCCTTTACCTTTCTTGAGCTGCCTTGCAAAACAGAGTTGATCACAGGCCTACCTCTCTCCCTCCCTGTGTCTCATGAGGTTTAATTGGGACAGCTCAGCAGGTGCCTCTGCCCCTAAGTTGTCTTCTAGCTCCAGGAGACTGACAAGGGTCATTCTGCTTCTATTCCCCCAGGGAGTGTAACCGTACACAGAAGGCCTCAGTTTCTTGTCAGCAATGAGTCGCATTTTCCTCCCTGGCTCAAATTCAGTTTGGGGAAAAAAAAAATTTTCCAACAAATGGTAGGCCCTGGGATCTTTGGGTCCCAAGATCTTAGGCTATCACATGGTGCATATCAAGTCAGTCCCATTGAAGGAAGCCCAGAAAAAGAGATCAATATAAACAATATTGAAAAATAAAATTGCCCCTGCTAGGAGGGTCTCTGAAATAAGGTTTGGAGGAAGCTGAGGGGGAGGTGGCCAAGGAGCACCCTGATAAATGGTACCCTAGGCACAGGGTGCCCACAGACTGAGACACTGAGCCTATTTCCCAGCATTATACAGTCGGTGTGACCTTCAAACAGCCCGCAGGGCAGGGCTCTGTGCATCTTCTGAGTCCTGAAATGACTTAGCATGCATCACGTAGTCATGTGGTAGGCAAGTGGGGCTTAGTTCTCTACCACTTTCTCAATTTCAGGGCATCCCTGATCTCTCTACAGAGAGACCGAGAAGAGGACAAAAGATAGTAAAAGCTGTGGGGGGTGGTATTTTTTCCAACATGCACACTCATATCACCGTGAGATAATGCAGCTGTTCCCTTTCTCTGGGAAGAAACTGCAAGCATGCTCACAGTCCAGCAGGAAGTGACCACCCCCTCTCCTGACCCCAGACTCCTGGGAGGTAGTCCTCTGTCCTCTCTCAGGTCACCTGGGTTCTTCTTGAGAGAATAATCCTTTCAGAGCTGAGAATGATGAGCCCAGATGAGGGCCCTGTAGGTTTTTCAGAAAATTTGCAATTGCCACATCATTTTCATCCCCAGTCATTTGAGAAATTTCGACCCTATTTTTACCAACAAGAAAGATGAGGTTCTGAAATCCCAGGCCAGCTAGTGGGGACACCTGACTGACCAATAACTGAGCCCACACTTCATCAAAAAACTGAAGTCATAGAAAAATCATGGCTTGCCTTAGATCCCAAGAAAATGACCCACAGTGCTAGGATAAGAACCTGTGTTCCTCCAAGGTAAAGCTCTTTTAATTCCATCTCTGAAACTACTTGTTAACACCATTGAGATTTCCACTAATGATAAAAAATATGTGTGTGTGTGTGTTTATTTTCATGTACTTTATGGTTATTTTGGTAATAGCTACAAAGAGTTCTTTGTTGAGTCCACTCTGTGGTAGCCAAAAACTTACCCGGAAGGAGGAGCCTTGTTCACCAAGTATCTGCCATGAGTACAGTAGGCAGATGGTCACTCAGCTTCCTATCTGATGTTGCTTTAGGCAGAACATGAAAATGACAGAAACACTCAAACTGCAATGGCTTGAAAGTGGAATGAATATCCTCCAAGGCTCCCCATGTTGAAATGTCATTCCCAGATGAAGTGTTGAGATGGTAGAAACTTGATCGGCTGTATCTTTGGAGCCTTAATCTTCATGGGGTGATTAGGATATGTTCCTCACAGGGAATACCCAAGACTGCATCTGGTAGCTTCATAAGAAACTGAACACACACAGCCTATCCATGTGATAATCTATACCCCCTTGGGATTTTGCAAGCAAAAAGACCATTGCCAAATGTGACCCAGCAATCTTGGAAATCCAGAGCTGAAGGCCATAATAAACCTTTTTCTTTACAAAGTCAGCCTATCTCTAGTATTTCATTGCATGTAATTTTTTAAAAAGCTGACTAATATACAAACCTTGGCCTTAGCCTAGGCCCTGAAGATGAAAACAAGACAAGTGGACATATAACACATGAGTGTGTGATCACTCAAGTCAAGTCTGTTTAGAAAAAAAAATCTTATCTCCAGTATGATCTCAACCAGGACTTGCTGCTCCAGGCCTGGAGTCCAATGAATAGAGTTTACACATCGGAAATAACTCACCTGGAATTCAATCCTGACCTTTCAGAGTGTTTGTTATTGTGATTTTCAATTTGGAGCTCATTTGTGAAACCACTACTTGTCTTATGTGACATGACTCTATGTTGAATAGCAGATGAGTCCCCCAATTATCCAGCTGTAGCTTTTCTGGGAGGTGAGTGGCTTTCTTTGAGCTGCTCCCTGGTGTCCCCACTATGAATTTAATGTATGCCTCTGTGAAAAAAAAAAATGAATTCCTAGTCTGAATTCTTCCATGCCTTATGATAACTATTAGGATACTTTTTTGTACTGTGACATGACTTTTTCTCCAAGTAGAAGAGATGACATATATATAGCCTACCAACACCTGCCTTGGCCATATGGCATGCAAAATGTGGGTGAAATTGCTAAAGTGTCAGCTCCAAATATGGGTCTTAAGGGGACAGGTCTCTGTCCACTTAATCTTGGACTCGTGCTATTTACCATAATAAAAAGCACCTTCTAAACAGCTTTTTCCTTTTGGACTAGGTCATGGAACCAAGATTTGTGAAAAGGACCCAAACTGAACATCACCCTCAAGGCAAGCCCAGCTTTACCAAGCTAAGTCCAACAGAGTCGCAAAAACTGTCCTACAGACCCAAGAGTAAGGAAGTGTGTTGTCATGAACCACTGAAAATGAAGGTTATTTGTTATGTAGCACCATCAAGCCCAAAACCTAATACAGACAAAGGTTTTTAGGCTATTCCTTCTACAACAAAATCTCTAAATTGAATCATCATTTTCACATGCTATAGTAACAGATAAACATTTTTACTTACATATATATTGTAAATGAACACCATAGTATCTAGTGTGTACATCAGCCTCTTAAGAACTTGGAAAAAATGAGTTCACTGTCAAAATTAATCACTGTTCAATAAGCTGGAAAACAAAAACAAAAAAAAACCCACCTCAGAATTTTCAGATACCTGGTTATTAAATCCAGGGTTGACAGAGATAGGAAGAAAGGATTCATACATAAAAGGACAAACCAAAGTTGCAAAGATCTCCTTGTTGCTGAGATGGGATGTCTGCGTTGTCTTGTCATCTCTGACATAGCCTGGCAATATTTAAGAACAGAAGTTCTCAGAAATCAAGCATGGGTCATTTGTGAAAGTAATAGGGAAAATATCAAGCTTCTCTTGCAGTAGCACAAGGCTTGTCTGCGTCCTCCACCTAAAGGGTGTGCAAGAAGAGAGAACCCTTTTCCACCCAGCCTTTTCCCAATCCCCCAGGGTGAGAGATACATGTATATTAGCAGTGAGGAAACTGACGTCATAGAAGGTAAAATGATTCTAAAGAATCTGAGGAAAAACAGATTTTTACACCTCCAAAGACTTAATCTATGGGCCAGCATGGTGACATATTGGGTAAAGTTGCTGGCTGTGATGCCAGCACCCCTGTTGATTTGCTTCCACTACAGCAACCTGCTAGTGGCCTGGAAAAGCAGCAGAAGATGGATCAAGTGCTTGGGTCCCTGCCACCCACACGGGAGACCTAAAGGAAGTTCCTGGTCACAGCCTGACCCAGCCCCAGTCCTTGCAGCCTTCCAGGGAGTAAACCAGCAAATAAAGGATCTGTGTCTCTCCTTCTCCATATATAACTGACTTTCAAATATATAAATCAATAAAAAACACACACACTCTAAATCCTAGCACCCTGGATACTTGTAAGCCAATAATTTGGAAGTAGCCACCTTCATGCTATTTGGCATAACATGATGTATTTGTCCATTTTCTATTACTCTAATACTTGAGACTGGGTGTTTATGAAGAGGTTTACTTAGCTCACAGTTCTGCACATTCAAGTCACCAACTCTGGTGAGGACCCCACGGCAGAAGGTATCATAAGCTCAGGAGTACTTGTCTGATGGAGAGATCAGGTGACCCGAAAGGAAGCCAGAAAGAAATCCAGAGATAGTGCTCCTGCTTTTAGAATAACTCAGGGTCCCACAGAGCTATCTTAATCCCTTTCCAAAGCAGCACCTGCAGTGATCTGAACCCCTCGCGCTAGACCCCACTTCTCAGAGGTTATTCCCTAGCCCCGTCCCATGTCACCAGCCTAGCAGTCAAGCTTCCAACACATGAATTTTCATGAAACAACCTATTTGCCAACCATGGCACACAAGAAGTGGTCTTAAGTCCTGACACAAGACGCCTCCCAGTCCTGGCCACTGCTCAGCAGAGAGGGCAGGGGCCATGGGTCTAGGGAAGTTAAGACTCCACCTGCAAGGTTTTATCAAGAAAGAACAGCAAAGGAATCTCAATCTCATCTCTGCTATCAGAAACTTTCATTCTACCCCAGGCACCACTGTCCCACATGATTCCAACTGACAGGACCAGAATTCCTGGGCTGTTTCTGCTAAGATCTGTTTGGCCTCTGATTGAACGGGGTTTCAGGTGTCCCCACTGAGCCCTTCAATCACAAAACTGTCAGAGCCTGGTGCCAATGCCTTCAGTCTCTCACCCATTCTGAATTCATAATGAAGAAGAATCACAAACCCTCCGGCAGGAAAAGAGCAACTCTTTGATATGTTTCAGCATAAGCCATGGAGTAAGGGATAAAAGGATGGAGACAGAATGAGACAGCCCTGGATCTATTTAGCAAACTTATGGAGGTTAGCCTGCATATACTCAAGTGATGAGGAAATAAAGCCGCTATTCTTCCCTGGGGCAACATTATATAACATCTTTTCTTCTCTTTTGAAGCAGATAAGGATATTGGCTTTGAGCTAAGGTATCTAGGACCAGGCAGGTCACCATTTAAAGGGACATGAGCTATGTCTGGTTGGGAGACAACCCAAAGCAATGTGTACAAAACCAGGTTGAGGACCACATGTTCCAGGTGACCCCCTGACCTTTCTTCTTCCAGGCCTCAGCATCCCTCAGAGTTGCATTTGGATCAACTGTTTTATTTTTAGACATCCCTGCTTTCACTTTCTTCAATTTGACAGTGGCCAAATTTGGTTTTCTGTAAAGTGATATCAGACACAGCTCAGACCTCTAGAGTTCAGCTACTTAGAAGCGGGTCTGCTGTTGTACCCCTGATTTGAGCTCTTCAGTGCAAGAATCATTTATTTCTATTACAGAAAATAAATTACATGGAGTATACCATCAAAATAAATTGGGCTTTATGTTTCAATCTTTACAGAAAATTTGATTATACTTATTAATCTTTTGCAGCAACTGCTGTAAAATTTGAAACATTGTTAATTTTCACACTAACTGCTTTATGACTTTAATTCTACAATGACCATTTTATGACTTACACAAATTGTTTTTGTTTTTGTAAGAGTTACAGAGAAAGAAAGAAAGAGAAAGATCTTCCATCCACTGGGTCACTGGTTCAGTCTCCAAATGGTCACAAGAGCCAGAGCTGAAGCAATCCGATCTGAAGTCAGGTCTCCAGGTCTCCCACGCGGGCGCAGGTCCGCTTTCCCAGACCACAAGCATTGAGCTGGATGAGAAGCAGAGCATCCAGGGCACAAAACTGACACCCATATGGGATCCTGGTGCTTGCAGAGGGAGTATTAGTGAATTGAGCCATTGCTCCAGGCCTGACTTACACAAATTATAAACATTACTTAGAATTATCTGAAACAACTAATAGCAGATCATCCATGCATATAAAAATTAAATTATTACATTTATTAGTACTAGAAGAATTTTTATTTTTAAAATAGATATATTATCAGGAGCCCAGAGAAGTATGAAAACTTGAAAATGTACTTGCTTATTGAGATTTTCAATTTACCATGCAAAGGTTTGATGCGCTACTAAGTAAGAATTTAATGAGTAAAAAATACAAAAACCACAGTTGAGCAAAAAATAGGCAAGAAATGTAAACAATAATCAAGAGACAAGATGTCTAACTTCACTCATAAATTTTAAAACCGAACATGTATTTGTTTAAACCTCTTCTTTCACCTCTTCCCTTACTGACACACATATGGCGGTTAGAAGTTTCCCAGGAGAGACACACATTTGTGATGTTATTTCTTTTTTCTGATTTGTCAGAAGCAGTACTGAAATATATGTCCCTTGCTTCCCAGTCCAGGCCTCAGACCCACTGTTCTCATGTTACGAACTCGGGGCCCCTGAAAAGGCCTCTTGTTTCCTAATAGACTCTTCCCAACCACAAACTAAAGTTGTGAAGCCTTTCACAATGACTCACCCAGAGGCAAAGATTCCCCAGCTGAAAAGCTAGTAAAAGACTACAAACACTCCACTGCCTGGGTCCACAGCAAAGCTCCAGCCTTCCAGGCCAGCAGGTGTCATGGGCAGTGCCCAGGCCAGAATGAACCCAGGGCAGGTCATCACAGAGAATCCTGGAAAAGTGCCCCTTAGTGCTTCCTTTCCTCCTTGCATTGGACACAGCAAATAATATTTGCTCTCCGTCTGCTTTGTCTTTTTCCCTGTCTTTTCCTCTCATTCCTCCCATTCAATCACCCATATGTGACAGACTGGATCCATTAAAGTCCAAGTTCTCATCCTGCTCTTTAGCTCCGATTCTGCCATGTAATAGTAACATATCATATCTTATTCTGTTTCTATGCCTAGCTACACGATTTGCTTTGGTCAATGGAATATCAGCCAATACATCACAAGCAGAGGCAGAAAAAAATCACTCGTATGTTTCTGCTTATCACTGATGGCCTTTGCTGTTGGTATGGGACAACCTGCTAGGAGTTGGGAGACAAGAACTGGATTAAACCATCACAGCCTACCCAGCCATGATCACCACAGATCATCCTGTCACC